>NC_083468.1:18119163-18844163 GCF_030014155.1 Tachysurus vachellii | reverse complement strand
CGTCATTTTAGTCTAGTTTTAGTCAAAAGAAGACTCAAGGTATCTTAGTCAAGTTTTAGTCGACTAAAAGTCTTATAATTTTAGTCTAGTTTTAGTCAAAAAATTGTAGCTTGACCACATCTGGAATCTATTGTAAGAATAAATACAACGAGGCCTCATTAAATGCAATAATATCAGGAACACAAGTGTTATAGTGGAAATAAATAACTTAATGAAAAGCCTAAGATCAAAACTGTAGGTGTGTATATATATATTTATATTACCAACTTAATGCGAGTTATACATGGTATTGCACACACACCATTATTGATGATATTTGGAGCAATATTACATGTAATTGTTAAACTTGATTCCCTTACATATATATTTGCTTTTAAGTCTAATTATTCATTTTGATTATGATGTGATTGTGTCAGAGGCGTGGGAAGAGGTTTCAGGTTGGGAGTGCTGAGTTTTTTCTGTCACCACTTTTGAATAAGAAACAATATCAAGGCTATAAATCTTGTCAAAACTCCGCGAATCACAAAAGTATCAGTGAGAAGTTGAGAACACTCGTTTAAACAGTGCATACACTCGAACGTGACTACACACCACATTTTTTACTTTATTGATACTGCTTTTAATCGTAATGCAAAGACCGGTCATCGGGACATAAGCTGTCAGGTACAATAAAAGAGCCTGTGCAGCGACAGGAAATATAATTTAACACAAAAAGCCGCCTAGACCAGGGGTGGACTTGCGCTCAGGAGTTTTTATTTATTTTAATTATTTATTTATTTGAGCGGCGTGTGGACGAATTCTTTCTACACACACACTATTTTATTTCTTGATAACAGACCGCTGCGAACTATAACACACCGTTGGCATGAAAAAGAGCGTTGCCATGGACACACAGGATTCTAACCGTAGAGACGGAGCACACTATTTTCTTTAGCGGAAACAATACAATTGTTTTTAAATCAATAAACTCCTTTTTAAATCATCATTTTGTGTCAAATTATTGATTTATTTGGTAGGTAACAATATAATAAGCGGGATCCACTTGGCGGACCTGTAACTTGAGCAACAGCACGAAGCCGCGAACTCATTGTGAATATTTTAAAGGCGTAACAGCTGATGAAAAAGCAGAGACAATTGTAGACGAAAATGAAGAGAGATTTTATCTAAGTTTTTATTTTATACAAAACATTTTCGTCTCGTCTTTTTTCGTCAACAATAATGCATGTTAATTTAGTCTTAGTCAGCGTTTTTGGACAGTGGTGCAGTCTTGTCATCGTCTCGTCTTAGTCATGAGAAAAAAGGTTGTTGACGAACATATTTCGTCTCGTCTCGTCTGACGAAATTAACACTACACTACAGTTCAGTGTCCGTCTGCTCGGCATCCATCTTCACCCGTTCCGCGCTGCACACCGGAAAAAGTCACGACATGACCATACGCGCCACATGTGCCACTGCCTAAACTGAAACTCACTGGTCTTTTTTTATTAGCGGATAGCGGTGTAGTGTATGAAATAGGCAAACAGCTTTCAGAGAGAATGGGTTGACATGTCCACACATACATTTATTTATTTCATAAAATCGCAGCAATAATCGCATAGGCTTGATATCGCGATTGCGATATGATTAATCGTGCAGCACTAATGCCAAGCCATCACTTTCTGAGGTTTGATCTGATTTGTGGAGTGTAAATTACTCTAAATGCCAGGTGCTGACCTCCATAATAAAGCCACCAGACCCCTGTAGAAGAAGCTTGTGATGAAGCAGGGATGGGATTTGTCCAGTTGCTACTGCTTTGGCATGTGACATGTGTGTCCAGCTGCAGTGGGGCACCTGAGGGTTGTGGTTGTGTGTGTGTGTGTGTGGCCTGAGTAACCATTAATATAAGAATATCTGTTCAGAGAATCACAGAAAAGATTAATAACAGTCTTTAAATCTTTTGTAAGTAATTTACTTAAGATCACTTTAGATAAATTGTGTTTTTTTATCTCTCTCTCTTTCTCTTTCTCTCTCTCTCTCTCTCTCTTTCTCTGGCCCTGAGCAAAAAGCTGAGTGTGTGATTGTGTGGCCATGAGTAGAGCAAATCCAAACCCAGGCCATCTTATTTGTTTCACGAAACGTTTTATGTTACTGTTTTGACTACCATGACAAGGTCATTGTGAGACTGTGCCATAACATTTTATTTCTATTCAAAAAAAACAAATGAATTCATCATGATAAATTCTTTGCAAGTAGACAGTCTTTTGTTACTGCCAGTCATTTTTGCTTGCGCATCAGCAGCCCATACAGAGCTAATTAAACAGGAAGTAAAGTGCCATCTTGATGAGGTGATTAACGTAATTGATCTTTCTTTTCAACCTGATAGACAAGAAGGCTATCCTTTGGATCAGCAGAAATATCAGTTCGGACAGATATAAAGACCTCGTTAACAGATACTGTGTTTGCTCCGATGCTCAAGAGGTAATTAATGTGCTCAGTAGGCTTGACGGAATTATGTCGTCATCCCAAAATCTAACACAGTGAGACATTTCAGGATGGTTAAACCCAGAAACTGTTCTGTTTTCATATGCTGCCTTAAAAATGTAGTAAACTCAGCTAAGATAACATTTCTTTCAACTTGCAAGTAGTCAAGAAATCGGATTAATTTAAGTTTCATTGTTAAAAACATATACATTTGAGTTCAATATCCAAATCCTGTCATGACAGTTGGAGATGTACAAATGTACAAATTGTCCCACCATTCTCACAGACTTAACTAATGATCTACCATCGAATCAAATATTATTATTATTTCCAGAGCAGGCATCACAAAATTTTAACGATAAGGGTGCCAATAATTCTCAAACAAAAAAATTGTGCTACTAAAAATACATCATGTTTTTTAATCATTTGTTGTATGTTGTTCTTTTTTTGCTCATTTACACAATAGCAATTATTCTGGAAGCGCTGGATGTATCTAGAACTGAAGCACATCTACAGCAAATCTGCTTGTGTTTATTTTTGTGCTGAACATTCAACTTGTAAGTAAAAGATGATGACACACTGTTCAGATCTTTTGAAGGCCTTTAATCTGCGGTGTGGCATAAATATATGGTGCGTAATAAAGCATTTGAAGTTTTCACTCAGGGCTTTGGGTTAAATGATGGAAGCATGAGAATTGTGTAGGTGGCCACTTTAGGTGGCCTCTTGCTTCGACGTCATTCTCTAACCCTCCCCCACCAATCCCTCATTCATCTGCATCCCCCATCTCTTCATCCCTCTCTCTCTCTCGCTCTCTCTCTGTCCCCACCCTGCCAGCATGTGTCACATGGCTTAGGAATACACTCCAGTTGAACGAGACAGACTGATTTGCATGCTGTGTTGGAAGATGGACACTGTGATCAGTTAGCACATGGACACGGTCATCTTCTGAACGCCGCTGTCTACACTCTCTCTACCTCTCTCTCTCTCATTCTGCTTCCTCCCTCCTGCACTTCAGCTCCCCCCTCTTTCTTTTCTACTGGCAGATGATATCCTCGGGTTTCCTCCCTGTTTGCTGGTCCTCCCTCGATCAGCATAATAGACCTGATTGTCAATGCGACACACACGCACACATGCTGGCACCCAAAGAATGAGGGATTGACGCAAGGACAGAGCGACTGCCGTTTCCCTGACATATGCTTTCTCTCTGTTGGAATGTGATTATATCCATGGGTTATAGAGAGAGCTCGAGAAGAGTCTGAGGCTGAAGAAGGGAAAACCGAGGGAAAGAGAGAGACCTGGAAGAGCAATGTGTGCGTGAGGGAAGAGAGAGAGAGAGAGAGAGAGAGAAGGGGAAGGAAGCAAGGAGGATGCACTGAGGGAAGCGGAACGTGAGGAACAGATTGCATAGACGCTTTTTGTCCAGGCGTGACTCTTTGGATAAGAACAGGCGCTCAAGTAACTACAACTCGTTCACTCAATCCAGCAGCTGTCATACGGATTACAAGAGGACTTGTGTAAGGTCAGTGCTTTTTTTCTGGGATCCGGTCAGCAGGGCTGTGGCTGGGGGGCTGGGAAGCCGGGGCCACCGCTGCACATCACCCAGGATTCCTCTAATTAGCTTCAGTTCTTCTAATTAACCCTGATTTGATCAAGACTGATAAAATGTGTCTGGTTTGTTGTGTTCTCATTATAGAAATCGAGCTGAGGGGCTGATAATGTATGGAGGAAATCTTTGTATCTCTCTCTCTCTCTCTCTCTGTGTGTGTGTGTGTGTGTGTGTGTGTGTGTGTGAGAGAGTGTGAAAAGGGGGAGAGAGAGAAAGACTGTCACTTATGGGTTTTAAATGAATAATGTTGTGTGATATGATAATGGATTTGTTGCAGCTGTTGTCTGATTTTGTGTGACTGAGTGTGTATCTCATCTTATCTGTATCTGTGGGAGAGAGAGAGAGAGAGAGAGAGAGAGAGAGAGAGAGAGAGAGAGAGAGAGAGAGAGAGCGCATCATGCAACCACTAAATTAAAGTTCCAGTTATAAGTAGTTATATCACACACTCTAGTACAGATGTGTCTAATGACATACCAGCATGTCCTACAGTATTATCTCGTATACTAACTTTTCATTGGCTTACTCTCCTTAGAAGTAAATAAAATTAGTTTAGCAGTACAGTCCTGGGAATATCTGGTGGCCTTAGTTTATACCCTGAGGTATGATGTGATAAATGACATAAGAAGTCCACATGGAATTGTACTTGATCCCACTTCTGTTAGCTTGTGCAGAAATCCTGACAAATCCAACACACATTTTATTTACATGATGTAACCACTAACATATTGACATTACATACATTCATCATTAATTAATGACTATTTAAGCAAAGGCCCTGATTTGGAAAACCACAAAGGGCTCCTGTTTTGTTCTGTGCAGTGGTATACTGCTGACGACAGTGAATCTTTTTTACAACATTTACAGCTGGTAATGAAACACATCCCATACCTACAGTTGAATAGTGTTTTAGTAAGAGTGCACTGTGTTCTGTGTATACTGTTAAAACACCAACAGACTCTCAGTAACACATAGCTCATTGTTCATGCTCCGTTTTTCTCTCCTTCTTTATTTATTTTCACAAGTTTTAGGCATGTAATTCATTGGTAGGGATGTAGTAGCTTGGTGGTTACGGTGTTGGACTACCGATCGGAAGGTTGTGAGTTCAAAACCCAGGTCCACAAAGCTGCCATTGCTGGCCCTTAACCCTCAATTAATTATTTGTAAGTCGCTCTGGATTAGGGCGTCATAAATGTCTACCGAATTCCATTAATGGTTTTCTTCATGAACACAGGATACAAATTGTCTCAAAGTTCAGTTGACAATCAAAGCATGAAAGGATGCAACAGCCCCCACACTAGATCCTGGAATTTTACCCTTAATCCCATTAACATAACAGTCTTTCTCAGACCGTGAATCAAATGGCCATTAAACAATGGGACAAATGGCACAAAGAGACAGATGATATCCTGAGTTACCTTGCCCCTTTCCTTTCATATTAATGAGATACAGGAACCACAAGTCTAATGTAAAGTTTGAATTTAACTTGCATTGTAACTTGATTTGGCTTTTACATGATCCACAAAAGTTTGATAGAACTAAAAGGAAATGACTTAAAATTATTTTCCCACAGTGGTATATTTTTACCTTCTACCATAGTGCTGTTGAATTTTTTGATTCTGATTGGTCAGAAGATCTTGATCAGTTTTCTCTAACAGCAAGGCTCTGACAGTATTACAGCTGCATCCTTTTAATATATTAGTGTTTCTATATAATACTTATGCAAAAAAAAAATAAAAAACTTTAGGTGTTGATATGGTGAAGTTTTCTGTCAGGAGAGGTTTATCTAGCATTTTGGAAGGAGTCAACATTGTCAGGGTTTAGATTTACAACTGAAAGTTTCCTGATGTAGGAAAAGCTTCAGGCTGAAGGGCTTTGCAGTTTTTCAGTAACGTGACTTGATATTCTAAAAAAAGGACAAAGACAAAAATGTGGGAACAACTGTTTATAGCTGATGTATCCATATATGGCATTCCCACAATGTTAGCTGTAAGTATAAATGGATGAAAACTATGACCACACTGACCGTCCACTTTTGTTAGGAAGAACTGTAAGCATGCTCATTTATGCAGCACGGCGTATAACACCATGCAAATGCAGGTCCAGAGCTTCTGTTAATGTTCACATCAAACAGAGGAGTGATCTCTGTGACTTTGGCATGGTTCTAGGTACCAGAAGTGCTGGTTTAAGTATTCTGAGCTCCTGGAATTTTATACTTGATATTAGTGTTGAATGAATTGCTGTTGTAAATGAGGGATGAAATACTTTAAGATGCATGACTATCGGAAAAGAATAAACCTCACAGTGTTGATTATTTACCTCACGTTTCATCTAGCTGTAGTTGCTGATTTGTCCTTCGTTTATCTCGTTCTTGTATATAAGATCATATTACTTGGGAGATATGATCATCAGTTTGCACGAGGAAAAGCAAAAACAAAAAAAAAAGGGAAGGGCATTTATAGAACAAAACCTAACTAACCTTCACTAACCCCACACTCCATCCATTTGTCATATTTGCAAGATCTTGGAGCCATTCTAAGCCTGAACAACTTCCCTTTTCAACATTTCTCCCTGTATTCTGTGAAACGTTCTTCACCCAGTGTGAGAAGGAAGTCTTGAAATGTGTCTTGTGTCAGTGTTTTTTCTCAGAGTCCTAAAGCTTTCCAGTTATTTTGGTTTCAATCCACTAAGCAACAAATCTACAAGCAAAAATATAGAGGAACTAACATGTAAAAGCAATTAGGCCAAATTATTTGTTTAGTGTTGCTCTGAGAGAGACAATATTTCCTAAAGAACACAGTGATTTGTTTTCATGTAACACACAAACTGACTGACGATCCACAGTGTACTGATGGATTCAATATAACAAACTATTATATAAATGTTAGTGAAGTGTACCTGTGCTATATGTTTTCTACAGAATATCAGCCCCCTGTTTGTCCTGTCAAATAGTGGGCAGGAAGCTACAGGTGCCCAGGTTTGATCCAGAGAGCTACAGCTTCTTACATGAGAGCACTTCAATTCTGCGAGCACTGAACACAGAGACATTTCATTTTCTCTCACTCGCCAGAGTATGCAGTTCTCATGAGTCAGTTCAATGGAATTAAAGAAAGAAAAGTTAATTTCTGTTCTTTATTGTAGTCGTATGATGACAATTTTTTGTTCCGTGACAATTTTTAGGTGCGTGTTTAGTGTCGTTTTTTAACCACTGCTATTCATAGCAACTTAAAAATATTGTTTTATTATTATTATTATTGCTGTATTATTGTACAGCAGTTATTATTGCTGTGTGTAAATATGTTATATGTTATATGAATAATATATGGCTATGTCATGTGTGAATGAATGGGGGATCTATTTTACTTAAAAAAAGAAAAGAAAAGAAAAAAGATGACAGACTTGCAAAAGACTAACGGTTATGAGACAGAGAGCTGATTTTATCGTCTGTGGTTTTACTCTAAAGCTCATGATTAATATTAGAGATTCCACATGTTTCATTGAGTAATCTGCTGAAACCCAGTCCTACATAAGCCAACAAATGGAAATGATTTTTCCGTCAAAATACCCCCCCCCCCTTTTTTTTTACACTATACTGCACCCTGTTGTTAGTGAGTGTTGGTCAAATGTACAACTGCATGGATTCAACCCTGTTGTTTATGGAGGTGTTCTCATTCTATACAAGCAGTTCTTCTCTCACACGCTCGGGACATACATGTGGCAAAGAAGGAAAACAAAGACATATTTAGATAGATTTATAGGTCAGTGTTTTTTCAGTACTTAAATCACATAGGAGTGTTGTACAGTCAGTGTGGTGTCTGGAATTAAAAGCGATAAATGAATGCTGGGAGACTGAGAGAACGTGTGTGTGTGTGTGAGAGAGAGAGAGAGAGAGTGCACATATCTATATTTTATTTACTTTGTTACAGCAAGAAGAAGAAGCCTTTATTTTATCACGTATACATTACAGCACAGTGAAATTTTTCTTCACATATTTTTGAAAGTTGGGGTCAGCCATGATACAGCTCCCATGGAGCAGAGAGGGTTAAAGGCCTTGCTCAAGGGCTCAACAGTGGCAGCTTGGCAGTGCTGGGGCTTGAGCCCCGATCATCCAGTCAACAACTCAGTTTGTTAACCACTGTCCCATATGAAATGTGAGGTCAGGAGTTAGTGGCAAAGTGGCAAAATATGACAGAGAAAAAGACGAACAGTGAAATTATGATATTATTTTTTATTACATTTTTTATTTTTCTCTTTTATTGTTTTCGACCTGGACAGATATTTATACCTTTCAGTCTGTGATTAATTTTTTTGTTTAGTTGCTTTAATGTTGCTAACTTCAGGAAATTATACAGTAGATAATCACAGCAGAGGAAGTGTTGCCTGTGGCCTTTTATACAAAAACAACTTACTTTTATTGTCAGTGATGATTTTGTTAGATTTGGTTCGGTATTAAGCTGATACCTGCAGAAAATACTGGATTGGATAGCGGAGGAAAAATCTGACCCTGTACCGATTGGCTTGATTGTGGGAGCACGGTGGATTAGTGGTTTGCACGTTTACCTCACACCTCCATCTGTGTGATCGATTATGTCTAGTGAGTGTGTAAATGTTCTCCCCATGCTTCAGCAGTTTCCTCTGGGTTCTCTGGTTTCCTTTCCAGTCCAAAGACGTGTGATATAGGCTGATTGGCGTGTAGTGTGTTCATATATTATATGGCTTTTTTTTATATTTTTTCCCTTTTCTACCTTCATAGGTAAATGAGATATTTTACTGTAATCCTATAGTTTTTCTATTTTTATTATATTTTTATGACAGACCGGAAAACCATGTCACTGCACATTGTTCTGTATATGTGTGAGTGTGTAGAAAAATGTCCCCTGCAGTAGGACAACACTTCTAAGGTGTCCTCCACCTTGTACCATGAGTCCCATTGGACCATTTGTAGGACAAGTGGTACAGAAGGTGGATAAATGGATGGAGCCTGATGGGAAGAGCTTGCATTGTACTGGATATTGCATAGTTTAGTGAGTTTCCTCATATTTGTTTTACAAAATTCGACAAATGGTAAAATACTTCAGTTAATGTTAGAGCTGAAGGCGACTCTACTGCACAGTTTGGAACCAGATGGACCCTGCAACAGCTTTAAGTGTCCAGTATTTCCAGCTTGTGCTAATGAAAGTTGTTGTTCTTCCGGCTCTCTGTGCTCATGTTTACCACAGCGACTTGTCGTTTTGGCACAGGTTTTATGCCGGATGCTCTTCCTGACAGAGAGAGACAAAAAACAAACTAACACAGGAGAAACAAACAAACACAGGAGAGAGAAACAAACAAACAAACAAATGCAGAGGAAAAACAAACAAACACAGGTGAGAGAAACAAACACATGAGAAAGAAACAAAAAAACAAACACATGAGAAAGAAACAAAAAACAAACACATGAGAAAGAAACAAAAAACAAACACATGAGAAAGAAACAAAAAACAAACACGTGAGAAAGAAACATAAAACAAACATGTGAGAACGAAACAAAGAAAGAAAGAAACAAAGAAAGAAAGAGGAACAAACAAGCATGCTTGATGTTTGGCACATTGTTCTGGCCATAACACACTCAGATGTGAGAATCACACATACACACACACACACACTAGAATTTCGTTATGAACATTATGTTTGGTTTTTTGACTCATTGGGGTTAGAGGTGTGGTATTATATGTGAGGTGTAAGACACTATAATAATCTGTCATTTTAACATGTATCACTTATTAACTTCCTCATTAACAAGTTTTTATATATTAATTATAATTTTCCTCATTATACCCTCTTAGAAATGAGTGACTCAGTACAGGACATCAGACCTTTTCCCCTGTAGATCCTTTTTATCTATGAATCTCTAACCTTTCTGCCACATTTATATTTAAATGTCAGCATAAATGAAAGGATTTGAACCTCAATCCTCAATACGGTGTTTTTGTAAACGGAAACGATAGCGTAAAGTTGACGATGTGCATTAATTCAGAATGTTCTGGTGTGAATGAGGGTAAGTAGATATATATATATATCGTAGTAGGACACACACATGCACACACACACATATACGCGCACCTACACACTGAGACACACCCACAAGCTTCAGCACTTCGCACACTTCACACTGCAGCTGCACTCTTTTTCTCAAAGTATGCATCGTAAAGTTTTTGCAAGGTCCATACAACATCCTCACATCTCTTGAGCCGAGTCGTTCAGATGGCTAAGCCTCTGAGAGGAAACTTAAGAAGGGAAACCAGGCTACGAGCAGGTAGTTCAGTCTTCTTTGTACACGTAAAATTCAGCTTTTTGTAGTTACAGAGTAACTCATAAGCAGAACTTTGATTGTTTGCTTGCAGAAGTGAATCTCATTTAGGTGTTTAAGGCTTTTGAAATGAAAGTGACAGTTGATTTCTTGCTAAAATCTAACGCATGCATGTAGTCTATTACAGTATGTACACCTGCTATCATTTTTGTTATCATTTTTTCACACTATAACCCTGGGTTATCCTAAACTACTTTAACCAGGGTGAATAATTAATAATTAATTAATAATTAATCCTGGCTCTTCGTAATCTGACGTTTCGCACTGTACATTTCCAAAACTTTGCTTAACATACCATTTTTGCATAATTGCACCATCAACAACCATGACTGAATAAATGCATCATGTGGCCGCTTTAAATAAGAGCTTGTCTATGTATTCACATCAGTAAGAATGCAAGTTGCCACATATTCCCTATTTGGCTTTGTAAGCCTTCTGAGGTGCACACAAGGAAAGAAAACAAAGATGTTATGTAATTACAAGAATGGTTAAATTTCTGATTGGGTGTCTGTTGCTAAGCATGTAGCCATAAGGTTCAAACACTGATACACAATCCAGGGAAAACACAGCAAAAGTGCTTTCATAACCCTGGGTATAATCTGGGTTTTAAAAAAAAACACTGCTGATTAATATTCTAAATTACAAGTGTGCAATATTTCCTCTACCCAAGAATAAAAACAGGTATTAGAACAACAATAAGCCCTTATCTTATTAACAAATCATGTGGAAGCAGCACAGTGTATAAAACCATATGGTGACAGGTGAATGGTTTCAGTTCATGTTCACTTCAATCATCAGAATGGGGAACAAACGTGACATCGGGGACTTGTTGGTAGCAGATGAGCTAGTTTCAATATTTTAGAAAACTTTGTCTTTTGTGCTGGTTTTCAAACACAACGGTTTCTGAAGACACGGCAGTTCTCCAGCTGTAAATGATGATGAGGGGATGAAGGAAAATAGCCATAACTTTTTGAACTGGTAGCTTACAGTAAGGGGGGCACGGTGGCTTAGTGGTTAGCACGTTCGCCTCACACCTCCAGGGTTAGGGGTTCGATTCCCACCTCCACCTTGTGTGTGGAGTTTGCATGTTCTCCCCGTTCCTCGGGGGTTTCCTCCGGGTACTCCGGTTTCCTCCCCTGGTCCAAAGACATGCATGGTAGGTTGATGGGACAATTTTCCAGAGATGCCATAGTGTGTGATTGCGTGAGTGAATGAGAGTGTGTGTGTGCCCTGCGATGGGTTGGCACTCCATCCAGGGTGTATCCTGCCTTGATGCCCAATGACGCCTGAGATAGGCACAGGCTCCCCGTGACCCGAGGTAGTTCGGATAAGCGGTAGAAAATGAGTGAGAGAGTTTACAGTAAATCAAATGATCAGTGTACAAAAGAGCAGACTACATCCAGTTTCACAAGAACAGGAATCTTAGGCTACAGCTGGCACAGAAAGTTTTTTATTTTTTTCTAATCCGCAGCTGTGTATTTGCGTTGAGCTTGTCCCCAGGATGTGGTACAGGTGTTCCTATTAAAGTGGTCAATGATTGTATAATGTATTCATGTCATCATTTGTGTGACTGTAAATTATGTAGAGTAGTGAATTGAAGTACATTGTAGGCTCATAAGAACATGTTGCACTTGACCACTGGCACTTGGGTTTTGCTCACAGCAGTTGAACAGTTCATTGTTTTCCAGACCACAGCATGTTCATAAACCCCACAACGCTTTTGTTCTCGTCCCCACAGCCGAGCGTTTGACATTATACAACTAAACCACACAGCACTGAGAACTGACACCATGATCTTCATGTCATTGCTGTCTCTTTCACACTGTTCTGTTTAAACCAGACACATGACAGTGTACTTACTCTCTCTAATTTCTCTCTGATACCTCTTGTACTCTGCTGCCATGGAAACACATATCCATGGTAACCGTGTCACTGCCTCTTTGGTGTGTGTGTTTGGAATGCAGGGCAGTTTGGATGGTCCACGATTACACCATGGTGAAGTGAACTTGTTTCATGAGCTCAAACATGTAAAGCTACACATGGTACACTCCCACTCACGCTCGCTCTCTCGCTCTCTCTCTCTTTACGTTCTTGTTCTTGTTCACATCACACATACAGGCAAACTTTTGCATGCATCTTTATTTATCTTATTTTGTTTTATTTTTTATGATGTGTGCATGTGTGTGTAAACAGTGTACTCTTTCAGGAGACCTGCTGATGGTAGTCTAGTGTCAGAGATAAGGAACCACACATGCACACAATCATGTGCACACACACACACACACACACACACACACTTCTGTTTAAACATTCTTTTAGTTAACAAAAGTATCTATTTACAAGATTTCTTTCCCCACTCATGTACATTGTAGGGGTGTGTGTCGTGAGGATATTTGCCTGGTTCCAAAGAGTTTTTTTTTTAATATAAAAACTACTACTAATCTACTTTTAATAGTTTTTATTCAAAAACTACTTTAAAAAAATAATAATAAACATTCTTATCCAAAAAAAATAAGGTTGAGGTTTGGGGAAGGTTACACTAATAATTAAGTGTGTGTGTGTGTTATTTGCACATTAAGTTAAAATTACAGTGCGGTAGCTCTGAAGCCGCACTGTCCCAAATATCAAGTTACTGTATATAATAAGTTAATTAGTGCTAGAAAATCTCTGGAGAGCTTTAAGTTCCACAAAATCTTGGATTAGCTTTGCTGTGCAGCCAAATTTATTATTGTGGAGATTAACATGTAAACTGTCCATCCAGCATTCTTGCATACTTAATCCTGCAGACAGTACACATGCTTATCTGTGTATTGCTTCATCTTCTCTCTCTCTCCCTCTCTCTCTCTCTCTCTCTCTCAAATCCCCCATAACAGTTACATTACATCATTTCAGGAAATAATATAATTATATGACTAAACGTATGTAGACACCTGATCAAGGCACCCATATATGGATCTTCCCCAAACTACTGCAAAGCTGGAATAACACAGTCGTATAGTTTTTCTCTGTATGATGTAGCATTACTGTTTCCATTCACTGAACCTAAGAAGCCCAAAACTGTCCCAGCATGATGATGCCCCTGTGCACAAAGTGAGCTCCACAAAGACATGGTACACAAAGAGACTGAGCTAATCTGTTTTCCCATCACTATTAAATAGATAGCATGGCACCTTCATCTCCACATTCTCCAAGAATACCTATGTACACAAACCTTTTGTGTAGCTGGTGAAAGTCCAGCTAGACGCTCAGGCTGAATGTGGTGAGTTTCATCTTAACCACCATGGGGCACTCTGGAGTGGGAGAGAGATCACCATCAATCAGGAAGTTTGGTACAAGTATGTCTAACTTGAAGTTTTACATTCCCAAATCCAGTTCCCATTACAAAGGTCCAATTCAAATACAGCTATCCATCACGTGTCTGCCACCAGATGCCACAGCACTCGATTTCCCCCCTTCATCTGGTGGATGGTGGCTCAACAGTTTGGAACCATGTTTCCATTTTTGTCTGAGCTCCGCTTGGTTCTTACTTACAGTCACCATCCCCTAGGGCCAACACCAGGCCTCATGTTTCCATTTACATTTATGGCATTTGGCAGACACCCTTATCCAGAGCGACTTATATTTATCTCATTAATAGAGCCCCTTGTTTAGGGGCCCAGGAGTGGCAGCTTGGTGGCCCTCGGATTCGAACTCATGACCAACACCTTAACCCCTGAACTACCACGTCCCCTGATATGTTCAGTATATCTACTGTTGGGTACCTGTACAATATGCCCAGCACAATGGCATTTGAGAGTCAAGTCACAGGAAAATGTGACTCAGATAATGATCAGTGAAAATAAATTAAATTGATTAAGCCTCCACTTTTAGACCACATTTTATATGGACTTTTAATCTCCTCAACTCATGTGTACATGTGTGTGTACATGTGTGTGTGTACATGTGTACGTGTGCGTGTGTGTGTACGTGTGTTCGTGTGTGTGTATGAGTGTGTGTGTGTATAAAACACAAGTTTAAAGTTTGTTTGAAGTTTAACCAGTTGCATTGTGAAGCAACAGCCAAATTGTGACATACCGAAGATCCTTTTTTATTTAAGGTCCTAAGATATACAAACTAAAATTCACAAGCAGTAAATCATGTCAGATTACATGTCTGTTACAGAGAGAGCAGGCAAGGCAAGCTGCTTCCACTCCAAATCCCTTGATGAAGATGAGGCTTGTGTGGGAGTGAAGATCGCAGAGGCACAAGGTAAATAAACTCTTATGCGTCTCTCATCTTTCTCCTGTCGTATCAAAACCTCTCCATGAAGGCTTTATCACAAAGCAGTTTAAAAGATTTTGAAAATAAAATCTAAAATTGAATTTTTCTAGAATGAATCCGCATCCATGAACAAACCATCCAAATGCCGTCCAATCTGCCATTTTATCAGAGTGCATTGCTATAAATTATGCCAACAAAGTCTTAATTTCCTGTTAATAAAAGTAGAAAAGTCATCAAATTCATCTGGAGCGACTGACAGTTGACCAGGTGGTTCATACTCATTGATGTACCCCATTACCAGTATTAGGCTGTTTTTTTTTTTTTTTGCTTACAAAAAGCCCCAGCCTTGCCTTTGGAGATTGTTTTCAGGAGTTTATTAATGTTTAATAAAATTTATCAACAAAAAGTATGTATATTTAACCTAGCTAACAATGCAACCAATTTTTTTTATGATGCCACAGATAAGGATTGGCTGAAAATGACACAGAAATGTCTACAATGGACTGTTCAAATAAAGTGTCTGTGCATAATGTTGATCTCATATGAAAATAGAACTGGTGTGAAACTCGTGCTTGTGCAGAGAACTACGTGTTGGTCGAAAAATATTTTATGACACCAATTACATCATGCTGGTTTCAGTGAGGGGAACGCCTATGTTTTCCATCTATCCATTTTCTGTACCGCTTAACCCACCCATGGTCATGGGGAGTCTAGAGTCTATCACGGGTGACACAAGGCACGATACACAAGGCATGGTCGGCATACCAATCAATTGCACACTCATACCCTACACACTCATAATCCAGGGACAATTTAGAGATGCTGGTTAGCCTACAACTTGTGTCTTCCTACTGAGGGAGGAAACCATAGTACCCAGAGGAAACCCCTGAAGCATGCGTAGAACATGCAAACTCCACCATACCCCCAACCCCGGAAGTGTGAGGCAAATTATTATTTCATTAGAAACACAATATAAGATAAACTAATAAGATAACCATTACTGATGTTTTTTTTTTTGTTGCTTTAGGCAACATCTCTTTAGTAAGGTGAAAGGAAGAGCATTATTGGTGTTCAGTGCTCATAGATCTGAAGTGCTCTCAAGTACAACAGCCCTTCTACATACTTCTTGTTCACTGCTTCATACTTTGAGCACTCACAGCAATCTGAGCCCCTTTGTGTTCACCTGTGCATTTTTAATATTCACATAAGCTAGGCTAATTAACCTAACGATGCTTTTTGTAGTCTAGACACGATATCTGTCTACTCCATTGACCTGCTGTTTATGAGCAGTAAAGATTTAGAAACCTTAAAAATGTAAAAGTCTCTGAAACTGCGTCACATTTTGGTTGAGGTTTTGTAATTTTATTGCGAAGTTTCTTGCTAAGTATAACTACGTTTAGACAATGTTTAAAGTCGAGGACATGTAAAATGGGTTTGTGATATTCTGTAAGTTTCTTTCATTTAAAATAAATCCTAGTGCATCTAGTGTGGTGTAACTAGTAGTGAACATCAGTACGGGGGTTTCGCAAGACCCAACAAAACTTAGGCATTTTGATATAAAGCTTGTAGGAGAATATCGTGGGCGTGCTGATGACGAAGGTTTTCAGTGGTTGCTGTCGGTTAAATGAGTAATTTGTTAA
The DNA here is from genome assembly GCF_030014155.1 of Tachysurus vachellii. NCBI lineage: Eukaryota > Metazoa > Chordata > Actinopteri > Siluriformes > Bagridae > Tachysurus > Tachysurus vachellii. Next base: position 18,827,851 of record NC_083468.1, on the reverse strand, counting down.
CATATTACACAAAAAGAAGTAGCTATTTTTGTTAGAACATACTACTGGTGAAGGTACATTCATTGCTAGTACATTTATGTCTACAGTTGATCTATACAGTGTAATATTCATAAATCAATAAAAAATAAAATGATGTTACGTATTTGGGTTTTTTTTCATTAATTCTGTAATTTTATATATCATTCATTATTTTATTTCAGTTTTATTTCCCACATGCCCTATGTTATAGAGAACTAAACTCTGTATGTGTCAAGACTAGAAGATCACTTCCCTCTTAGTCATACTGAAAATGCAACTGCAGCATATACTTCACACACATGCATGTATCATTTGTATTTTGTTTTTGTTTTTTGTCATTTTACACAATCTATAATGTTCAAGCCCAAAGTAGAGCGCGATATTTACGATTCAGACGTTTGAGCAGTGTTGGTGTTTATCTAATCCTCATTAGGTTTCACTAAGATTTAGATCATCATGAAGGAAACGAGTGAATAAAAGTACAAGTAGAAGTGTTAGCACTCACTGTTATTAATAGAGCTCAGGTTTCCTGCGCAGAAGGTGTTATCAACCTCATTGACATACCATTACTGGAAGATTGAATTAGACACGTACATATTCTCATAAGACATCGCTGTGGATACTGTTGATATGGCAAGTTGTGTGGTAGAAGACGAATGATTTGAAATGGAACGTTTACATCGTGTGTGTGTGTGTGTGTGTGTGTACATAAAATTTATACAGACTTGTGACCGTCACTAGAGCGTTAACTCTTCAGTGTCTGGGTTAGTTCAAACCGCAGCATTGAGATCTTTCCCCTGGACCACCAGGAGGCACTTTGGGCCTGTTAATAATAATAAAAACTTACTTAAATGCAACAGACTATTTGATTGTTGTTGCTGAACATGCATGTCACATCATGGCCACACTTTCGCATTTTCTACTGGCTGCATTAGCATGATATTGCACCATGTTACAAAGCAAAAGTCTCATGAATATGACAATGAGCCAATGATCTGAATCCAGTGGGACACCTTTTGGATGCGGTGTACATGTAGCCATGTTATGCTCTGGTTACTGAGATCCCAATTTTTCCCATTCTGATATTGGATGTGAACATTCACTGAAGTTTGTTGTTGTGTATTGTGTATTACCTGCATGTTGTTATGTATTGTGTCACTGCCACATGATTGGCTGATTTATTAAGAACACATTTATGCAATTATCTAAAGTTGCTAATGTGGGATTGTATTAAAATCAGTTACCTACTTCATATGGTGGCAAAGTTATTGCTAGTTAAAATATTATAGGGGTTTATTAGCCTTATCAAATTTCCTCACTCTGACCAAATTCAGTAAATAATAAACAACCTGACCGACTGTATATTTCACAGCAAATCATGCGTTTTCTTAGTAGATTTTCTTTCAGTTTTAAACTGAAAAGTGATGAAATCTATATACATATTTGTACAGTTCTGATATCATGTAGAAATAGTTGTTTGTGTTTGCGTGTGCCTGAAACCTATGGCAGCCGTAATCACTGTATTGCTCTTGTTACAACTGCGTGGTATAGTCTGAGTTTCGAAGTGACCTGCTGTATTAATAAGCAGATTTCGGTGGATTGACATTACGAGGCCCCACAGCAGTACTGACTGGAAGTCACAAACAGAAGGAGGAGCTTTTTTCTCTGTGCCCTTTTTTGCTCTTTTACTTCAGTCCGCGTGTGGTTGTACACGGGGACAGGAAGGCTTGTGTGACTGCACTGTTCTCCATAGATCTATTTTTGGATCGTATCCTTGTCGAGGTGAGTCTAATCCAGCCTCCGTGCTGATTACCTTTTACTTTTTTCTGGACTTCCACTTAATAATGTGGAGCAAATCTGAAAGGTCTACTGAAGGCTTACTGTAAACTGTACACAAACCTACACTGCCTTTTTTTTTTCGGAATTGCAGGACAGAGATTATTGTCCTGGAATTACAATAATCCTCTGATTACTTTATATATATTTTAAATATTGCACATAGCTAATGTTTCTTTCTAAGAATTTATGCATCCAGTGCATGTGAGAACTGACAGGGTTAAAATGGTATTTTTCAGTGCATGCTTTGTTTGGAAACCAAATTTATTCCCTTTTTTCCCCTTTCTGCTTTGTCATTTGTTTTCTATCCTAAATGCTTTTGACTGTTCATCAGTGCATAACCACTACAGTTCCTAGTTGCTTTTGACTCTAAAACACTTTTTTTTGTCTTGGTTTCTTACTTGCAAGATGTGTTATCTTCATTGTTAACTTCATTTCCTTTTCACAAAGGTGGTGTTGTGATCTGAACACATGTTAGTGTGTTACATTTGTTCCACTTGCTTTAGTTCAATCGGCTTCCCTATACCACAGCTATCAAGAGCAAACGTTTCCATAAAGAAAAAGTATTCGTAGCTGATACTAAACAAAAACTTTTTTTTTTATCTACTTATATTTGACAGGTGAAGGCATGTATTTATTTATTTCCTGATTAATTAGTGTTAGTATGTAATCCAGTTCAAGTCCCCATAAGTCAGACATAAAGACAAACTTTGTCCATGTTTTCACAGTTCATATTCAAGAAATATCCGAGGTGTTGAAGGCTGTCTGTTTATCCCTTCAGCCCAGCAATAGCATGACAGCCAATCAGTTGAGATGCGGTTCATTGAGAGAAGTACATCTCAAAACAGAACTGCAGCAATAGGGAATAGCAACAGTGAACACAAACTGAAACTGAGCTATGCCTGTTTTTTTTTTCTTCTTTTTCCTTTTTCACTGTTCTTCCATGCTTGTTTCACCTGCACATTCCCAGACAGGAAAGACAGGAGCGGGTTGCTATGGCAACACAGTCAGAATCAAGGCCATGCCTTGAAGTTTATCTTTGCAGACACACGCGCGTGCACACACACACGCACAGACGCAATTGCTGTCTCTCTTCAGTCTCTGCAAGGATTACACATTACGCTATCTGACAGTGTGATAAATGAGGAAGTATGCTCAGGGAAACTCTTGGGGTTGTAAGGATTATTTGTTCGAACTGTCCATGAACACTTGTGTCATCAGCTAAGACATGATAACGAGCGTTGCATTTTTGTCTTGATCGACAACAAAGTCAGTGTTGCTGAAAAGAAGGCATTTATGGTGAGAGTGAATAGAAGGTGTTCAGGGTACTTGTGTCTGGCTATGCATCACTTGCAAATGATAAGAGGAAGTATTTTTTTGTGTGTGTGTATTAGTAGCACTTCAGAGCATACAGCCTGAGCATTAAGTATTTATTAGAGCGAACAATTCGTCTTGACTTTTCTCAGGTACACAGGGTATAGAGAAATCTGGTGTCAATAAATGAAAATAAAATGAAAAATAAAATGAAAAATAAAATGAAAAATTTATATATTTCATGCCAGGCAGTTTTTGTAGCATTCACGTATTCTTCATGAACAATGAATACAGCTGTAGTTAAACATTGCACTTTCTTTTTATCTAGTTGAATGAAAAAAACACCAGATTTTTAGTGATAAACAATTCACACAGCTGTATCATACTGACCGCAAAGCAAAGTGTGTGTGTGTGTGTGTGTGTGTGTGTGTGTGTGCATGCACGCATGTGTGTATGTATAATGTAAGTGATAAAAATAAAATAGTTGTTCTTTTAAAGCTAGGTTTAAATGCTGTTATTTTTTTTTCTGTAACTGTTTCATTACTTATCTTTTGCTACGTTTCTTGGATCGTCTAATAAATAAAATCCACCTTGAAGCCGAATGAATCAATCAGACATTAAACATTCAATCCTTCACCTCTACCCCAATCTAGTAATTTTTTCCACAGCAGACTCAGCTCCATGATTCATCCCATGAAAAATGACCTATTGACAGTATGATCTGCAGTGGAGGAAGAAAAAAGTTTGAGAATGCAATAAAATCTCTTTTTTTGTACTGGGTAAACAGTTACCGTGCACATGCTTTATTTCTGGACCTCTCTAAAGGCTTAAACATGTCTTTACTGCAGTACGTATTGATTTTCCTAGCACATGTTTACACAGATACCAACACAGCCGTCTATCAGACTCTGAGCTTAGCTTCGGTGCTTAATCACTTTTTATTTTTATTTTTCCATTAGGGCCTATTTGTGCATAAAGCGGGGGACCGCTGTGCTTTTTTTGTTTGTGTTTTTTTTCTTGTGAGAAAAACAGCTATAAAAATAGCTTTGTGACTTTCTGCTATTTTCCACTAACTGTTCTGAGATTAGACAGATACAAGCTATTTACATACTTTAGTCCACTGCTTTCCCAACCCAATACTTAGAGCTCGAAATTCAATCCACATTTTTGATCTCTTCTAGTTCTTTGTACAGTAACACACCACCTTGTTGACTGTAAAGCTGAGGACTGGATGGAAAAAAAAATTATCCACATGATCATTTGTAAAATCACATGATTTTTTTTTTTTTTGGTAAAATATTTGCTTCTTTCCTAACAGCAATTTAAGGAAGTAGTAACACCTTCACATATTGTGTCCACATGATCAAATATATGCCAAATGACTCACTGGATTTCCAGAAAGGAACCTAGTAGCTAACATCATGCTTGCTTTGACTAAATCAGTTTCAGGGTCATTTTTCAGATCATCTTGTCAGATATGAGAAGTCTATCCAGTGTGATGCTTGACACCATTTTATGTTTGAGTCACAGCAAGTTTCAAGGTCACTTTTCAGAAGATCATGACACTATGAAACTATGAAGCATAGTTTAGCAACACACATTTTTTGTTTAGTTTTTTAACCACTACATTAATGACCTCATTCAGTTTGCCTGGATGATGATTGGATTTGGTTAAATTTCATCTAAATTCATATGGAAGAAATGATTCAAGTGCTAACCGTGTCCAGAAGCTCAACTGTAACCTTTGTAGGTGTGTCTTGAGTGTCTTTACTACATTTGCCAGTTGACAGATACAGCGTTCATAGAGTTAAAATCCATAAAGAGCCATGGCACATTCACAACCTGCTTCTGCCTTTCCGAAGAAGAACTGAAGTACTAAAACAATTAAAAGTAAATCTTCAATGAAGGTGGAATCTCTTAGCAGTCAGTAGTCAAGGCTTTGAATAACACACATTAGTAGATTCTCGAGGGGCACGGTGGCTTAGTGGTTAGCACGTTCGCCTCACACCTTCAGGGTTGGGGGTTCGAATCCTGCCTCCGCCTTGTGTGTGTGGAGTTTGCATGTTCTCCCCGTGCCTCGGGGGTTTCCTCCGGGTACTCCGGTTTCCTCCCCCGGTCCAAAGACATGCATGGTAGGTTGATTGGCATCTCTGGAAAATTGTCCGTAGTGAGTGATTGTGTGAGTGAATGAGAGTGTGTGTGTGTGTCCTGTGATGGGTTGGCACTCCGTCTAGGGTGTATCCTGCCTTGATGCCCAATGACGCCTGAGATAGGCACAGGCTCCCCGTGACCCGAGGTAGTTCGGATAAGCGGTAGAAAATGAGTGAGTGAGTGAGTGTAATGTTTCAGATTAAGATTTTAGACTCCACCTTTTGCATGGGAAAATTCCTCTAAAGCATTTTCTGGAGTATAAATAAATAAACTGGATGCATTTTTGAATGCATCCATATCATACATTCAAATCAACACAGACATGGATTTGAACCCTTCTGAAATCCTTCTATTAATTTGACATGAGAATATAAAAGATTTTGAAACGTTCTGTTAATAGTTTTGCTTATTTTTAAAATTATTTTGAAACTCTTCTTTGCATAAGTGAATTGATGAGTTAAAAGTTTCCACCACAGTCACATTTAGTCTGATTGATCAGAAGGAGTTTTTTTCTAACAGCAGCTCTGACAGCTCTGAATTACAGCTACCAGCATTATATTAATGCTCTTGGTCTAATCCATTATTGTTTCTATACTAACAGTTTTGTTTGTAGGGACTTGTATCCCAGACACTTCACCTAATCTAAGCCTGACAATAAACAAATTTAAAACGTATGCTCATTAATGCTGTCTAGCGCTTATAACCTGTTATAACCTTTATAAAGCTTTCAGACACGACAGGCTTTCAGATGCAAGACACAGCGGCTTTTGTGCTTTATTTTTTGTTAAAATGTCAAGCTGCATTTAGTTGTTTTATTAGTTTTATGTATTTTGTTTTATTGGTGAGCGAATGGATGGAAAGTACATTGTGTCCTTCTTTAATTTATCAAAGTTTCAAAAGAGCAAGACAGGTTGGTATTTGAAAATACCAACTCATGCCACCCAGTCAATTATATTTCAAGAATAATGTATAATATAAAAATGTCCCTGTACATTAAGCTCAGAATATTAGTAATTGCATTGGGTTTTTTTCCCCTCTCTATCATATATTGTGCAGGTGCCAAGCGTTGAGATTTCATGTGAATCGTTTTCTAAGGATATGAATAAATCTGATAAATACTTCTCACCAACATTATTATTGCTGTCCCACTGAGTTTGCCTCATGAGCCTGCAAACAATAAACACTTTTTTTACTCTACTCACCAACCCTGTTCTTTGTCTCTCTCAGATCTTGGCAGTAGGCCTGCAGAGCGACTCAGTCGACACGAGAAGCCGCGTCAGGGAAGCAGGGCAAGCAACAGAAGCTCCACAGGAGTAAATGGAAAAGGATCGCGACGTCAGCTGCCTCAGCGTATCAAACCACAAGGTAAAAATACGCACACGTACAGATGGTTTCATTCATAGAAGCAATGACCAGAGCACACTGTATGCTACACCTCAGTATTTTGTTCAGTTCATGTGTGGAATGTTTAGACTTTATATTTTAGACTTTGTATTTTAAAATACTTTACAGACATAATATAGCATAATTTCAGTATAACAAAATACTGAAAATTCAGGACTAGACTTGTTTCAAGTGCACAAGGTGAAGAGAACCCTTGTATCAATAAATAAAATTTAGTTAAACACTGCAGTTAATTAACTAACTTTTTTTCTATTTGAATAGAAAAACCACAAGATTTTTAGTGATAAACAATTAACAGCTGTCTTGCACTGGCCACAAAGCAACAACAGTGTGTTAAAAAAAAAAGAGACTAGGTTTCAACTCGAAGCCCTGAGTGGATTGAGCATCAGAATCACACTATGGTACAGTAAACATGGTATCAAGGTATACTGGCTTGAGTTTGCTGTGTGTGTGTGTGTGGGTGTAGTGACTTATCATTGGCTGTGTAGAACTGGAGAGCATTTCCAGGCTTAATGAAAGACAGCGCCGTTTAAATTAGAGGCTCATATGACCAGATGATTTATTTGCGATTTCCAGCCACACAAAAAAATTTTAGGCAATTATTTGTACCAAAATAATTTGATTTTGTTTAGCCATTAACTATTTATTTTTGTCTGAAGCTTTACTTGGCTTTTGATGCAAACTTCGAGATCAGAGAAATCAGAGGTGTGTGTGTGTGTGTGTGAGTGTCTGTGAGAGAGAGAGAGAGAGAGAGAGAGAGAGAGAGAGAGAAGTTTCTCAGTCTGTATGGCTATAGTTGTAGTGAAGGGGTGCAGTAGAGTGTTCTGAGAACACTGAGTGTAGACTGGTTTGCTAACCACGGATCATTACTAGGTGCTAATTAAGACCTTATTACTCGACACTTGGTGCAGTCGTTAAGCTGGTCAGTTAGCCATGTCATTGCGCTGTGATTGCTGTAAAGCTTTGAAGCTTGTACCGAGCAGGGTGTGCAGTGTCCTTGAACTGGAGAGGTCTTCAGAACTTGTGTTTAATCATTTTTACCTACTCCGAGATAAGATGTGGTCACCATGTTTTTATAGTTCACAGACAAGTGAACAAGATTAAGTTGAGCTCAGCATTCACAAGATGAATGCAGATAAGAGCTAAAGTGACTGCAGCTCTGTGTCGTCCGTTCAAGCCTGCTAAGGATACTAGAATATGGAACGAGAGGTATTTTTTTAATCCCGTTTTGAGTTTTAGTGCTGCAAATGAATTATACGATCTGTGTATTTCTCTGGTCCTGCAATATAGTGCCTCCTAAACCAGCACACCTCCAGACTCCGGTGATCAAGCTGTGTAAGCCGCTGGGCAGGAGCTCACCCTTTAACTCCAAGATGGAGGAGGGCGGAGGAGGAGGGGGGAAAGGCCGAGTGTCTGACCTCATCAGCCGCTTTGAGGAAAACAGGTACACATGCAAAGGGGAAGATAATAGGACACCTACAGGCTTTTCTGCTTGGGTTCATCCTGGTATCTTTGCTGCTTCTGGCAAGCTCTTGGATAAACACAATGATTTAAGCACTTGCTGTTAACGCTGAGCACTTTGTGTTACTTTGCAGTTGCTTTTTTCATATCCTCCAGCATAGTCATTCTCAAAGGCTCTTAAGCAATGAGTCTGTGATTTTGTATTTTGTTTCATCATCAAAGTTGGTATACACTCACTGGCCACTTATGTTCCTGCTCCTTCATCCAGACAGACAGCCACATGGCAGCGGACGGGATGATTGCATGAATGTACGTGCGTGTGTTCCTAATAAAGTGGCCAATGGGTTGACTCTTTTAAAGTTATCACTTGAATTATATATTGGCCATGTTCTAACTTCACTAACTTGATCTTTAACATGAGGGTCTACAAATAATGGATATAATGTGTTATGTCGGTTGCTAGCCTAGGAATAAAAAGCTCTGTGGTGTTGATAATTAGCTTGACTAATACACATTTAAATCATATCTCTAAGATATGCATAGAGGTAAATCTGTGTTATGTGTGTCTGTGTTGCAGCAAGAAATAAAGTCAAAGGCCGTTGTGACTTATTTGGTAATGAATATTTCTGATTTTTAGGGTAAAACATTGCACATTTATTTAGTAAACACTAAAACAAAGAAAAAAAGGAATATTGTCATTTTAATATGATGATACTTTTAATTTGAACACAAAAATATCAGAATTTTATTTATTTATTTTTTTTTGGGGGGGGGGGATGTGCACAAAAAAGGGAGGTTTTTCTCTCGCTCTCTTCTTCTGGCTTTAGATGCTAGAGTAACACCACGTGTGTTTTCCTTTTTTTTGTAAAGGTAACCTCTGTCTTGGCTCTTTTTTTGAGCTTTCATAACAAAGACAAAGCTGTCTAGGGGGAAAAATAAAACTAACATAATCTATTAATATTTTAGATTATATTATTATAAATTTGTTTATCCACTTTTTTAGCTTTTGGCTAATAAGCTGTCTGTGCCAACATTTCAGTCATATATATAGGTTTGTTGACCAATAAGCTGATGATGAAGATATAAACATTTCATCCAGGCTCAAGGCTGGTGTTTTATACCTGGAGTCCTTGTGTTATTCCTTGTGTGAGTCCTTTTCACTATTTCTTCTTCTTCTCCAGCTTTTGTCACTGGGACACAAATGAGTATTAATTCACCGTTAAGACAAAGACAGCGCATGTCACATGTCCACCATGATCTTTACTCTCTATTTAGTCTTTGTGTTTTATTTATTCAAGCACAAGCGTTTTAATAAGTAACGAGCACCACTACCCACAATTCATCACTACCTCAATGTCACCATTTAAGAAGAGTCACCTACTGTCGTAACATGTCTTTAATTGTGTAACAGTGAGATGGAAAGTGAAAAACGGTTCAAGGTTTTACAGGAAGACTTAATCAAAAAGTAGAAGTTGGCTGACTTCCAGCTGCTAGAAATAGTTTCTCAACCGTGCAACGAAGAGAAAGGTTTCCAGATGAGCAATAAGAGAGAACTGCTCTGAATTATTATACTACAATTAGTTTTATACAATGAAGTCTTTTCTGTTTTATATGTTAGGGAAGTTTAGAAACACTAGACTGCACCCTACTGGTGGAATACAGCAAATAAATTTTAAATCAATTGTTTTTTACGCCTTTTAATAATATTTTTTTCTTTATATACCACGGTCTTGTGTATTCTTTAGCTATAGTGCTCTAGACTGTAGGACATACACATGATTTAAATGTTGCTAAAATAAACTACTGGGGTCATGTAAAATGTGTCAGGCTGCTACAGAATGCTACAAGTGTGTGTGAGAAGCAGACTAAGACTAGGACAGTCTTGTGACTGGGAAATCATATTAAGTCTTAAGAGCATATTGGAAACACAGGTGGATAACCGTGTACAAGTAGAATACAGATAACGAGGTTTAAAGCAAATGTTTGAGGGCTGCACAGCATAGAAAAGGAGTCCAGGATTTGTTTTTCATCCATTGTTATGGTTATTGTATTTAGTTTTATCTGAACTTAGATAAAAAAAAAAAAAGTCTATAAATAATGTCAGCTTGGAGCTAATGTTGTCTCAGTGGAGAGTTTAGGAATGAATTTTTTTTATTATACACATTTAACTAATGATGCTAATATTAGCTTTAAGATTATGTTCAGGTGGAGTTTGTAAAGTTTATTTTACAATTAAAGGGGTCAGTGAATTGTTTCAAATCTTTCAGAAGCCCTGGTTTATAGTAGCAAAGAATTCAAGTGAAAATGAATTCTGTATAAAGCCTCAGTTCTGTTTCATGACAGCAGTTTTCTCAGAGCTGGGCACTAGCTGAAGTAACAGTGTCTTATTGAATTATCTGCTACCCACAACAAGCCATACATCCTGATATCTACAGTACTCTATAAATACACACACACACACACACACACACACACATGCGTACATCCTGTTTGTGTCTCAGGTCTAATGACGTTTTTGTTTTTTTGTGTAGGAGTCGAACAAAAGTTCCCCTGGAGGGCCTTGAGACAGACAATGAAAATGTGCTGTAATGGTGTTAGCAGTAGCTAATGATGGTTAAAAGGGGTGTTTGAAGACGTTTGTGGAGTCTGACTCGAGGATGCCGTTAAAGCAGTATCACTTAAACTAACTGAACTCATTCAAGATCATAGGAAGGAATATAATAATGGCTTTCTGTGGCTTTGTGTTATTCAACAGTTATTAAATTGGATGTTATATGTAGAGGAAAGCTTGTATTATTATACATTGCTGTCAAATTCTTTAATCATGTTGGTCAGATGGTGTCTGGGTCTGAAAAGTGTTCCAACTGTAAACTTGTTTGAATACGTTAGCGTTTCTGTATAGTAACAGCTTATGGACCTCGACTTGTATATTAAATGCTCTTTATTCAAAGCCTAATACTAAACGTATTAAAGATTCATGTTGCCGTTTTAACAAAGAAAAACATTGTTGACGCAATGAAGCTTTCTGTAAGGAGACGTTTATTTAATGAAAGAGTCTTCATGACAGGCTCATGATGTTACTGGATTATTCTCTGTATAAAACCGGTCCTTATCATCTCACCTTTTGTACCCAGAATATTTTTTTAGGTAAATAGCTCATTGTAGGAATTGTACAGGGTCATGGTGTGGTGTAATGCACCAACCGCACCACCCTCGGGTCATGCCATCCACCCTGTACAGGAAAGGGCTGTCTGCAGGTGGGCCGCAGTCTGGGAAGCAGCTGGAGGGGCTGCAGGATGTGTTTGTGCGGGGTGTGTGTTTAAAGTGGACTCGCTGTTTCTGCTGCTCTGGCCCTCTTTTTTGTGTCTGGAGAAAACAGAATCAAATTTGGATCATGTCTTCACAATTTTGTATTCCACCTGCACTGCTAAGCCTATGGGTAGAGAGTTTTTAAAAACTTTAGCAAAGCATAGTATCTCAGCTTGTGTGTGTGTGTTTAAGTGTTTAATCTTGGCACTACGAAGTAGGCCAGCAGGCTATCTCTTGGGAAGTGGTGCGGTCGTACCTCTGCAAGTTATCCTCTCTTTTCCTTTGCCTGTTCCTCCCATCCTCCTCTTCTTCTTTTTTTTTTTTCTTTTTTTTTTTTTTTTACCTTCCCTGAACTGCATGCTCTCACATCCTCCACTAACACTGAAACCCGCATGCGCATTTGCAAACACACACACACACACATACACACGCTCACTGCACTGCACTGCCCTACATGAGGAAGTCTGTTCAGTTGGTGGAGTATTTTTAACTCAGACACTCACATTTCCACACATGCTCCCTCTCACTAGCTCTAAAATTCTTATCACAATTACTGCGAATAGAAGAAGCTGTTTACTGATTAGCAGAAAGGTATTGATCGAACTACTCTCTCTTTTACACACAGACACACAGAGAGGAGAGAAGGCTCTCCTCAGAAAAACGCAGCCAAACTTGATAAGTGCAGTACGGTTCAGAGGAGTTGCCAGAAACCAACGGATACTACAGAGCAGACTCGGGACTGCAGCACCAGCCATGACCACATGCCCTCTACCAATGGAGTGTTAGCTCAGATGGACAGAAACGGTGATGACAGTGGAGCTGCGAGACCAGATGGTGAACCACTGCTGAATGGAGGCATGGTGGAACAAAGTTTGGACGGGGTCACGGACGTGTCTCAGATTGTCGTCGAGACGCCTGAGAAAGAGGATGAGAGCAAAAGAACAGAGGCAGAGAATGATGCTAGTATGGATGGCGGGGGCATGGAACACAAGGTGTGTGTGTGTGTTTATGGGTCACTATGAATTAGATATGTTTAACATGGGCAAATGTATGTCATATTGTTAATATGGTGTGTGTAGGTGTGCGTGATTGGGGGAGAGAGAGAGCTGTGGTTTGTTTTGCTTGGTCCACTGAGCTTTAGCAGAGAATGATTTGTTTATTTTTTTTACTTTTTGCCTACTGGTGCTTTGTGATCTCCCCATAGTTGCCAAGCAGGTGCTAACTATAGAAAGAGCTTTTCATCAGAAAGAGCTCTTCCTCTAGAGAAGCTTATTAACCTTGTTTAATATTTCCCACCAATGCTGTAGAGTTACATATGCGGTATTCATGTGAATTCTAGTCCTAGCAGTAAGTGCTAGCAGTAAGTGCTAGCAGTAAGTGCTAGCAGTAATGTCTAAATGATTACAGTCTCATGACAGTCTCAGATACAGTTTAATTTGATTAGTTGTTGTTAACACAGCACTGAGTTAACTGACTTTCTCTGTAACAAACAGTTCTTTTTCCACATGAGCTCTGTTTATGAACCGGTCACAATCTGCTCTAATGACTAGTGGAGGATGAAAACTAACTAACCGAAATGTTTGTGATAAACAAATCATGTTTTTCAATCGTTTTGATGCTAATTAGTTCACTAACTAGCTAGCTAGCTTTTTTCTTTATGTTAAAGATATGCAATAATAAATACATAGGTTGTTTGTGCATCACACACTGTGTCCAAGATTTGGAGAGAAAAGATGGAACTGTTCAGTCTGAATATGGGCCTGTGATAAAATGTTAACTTGAAGCTAACATTAGGAATCCATCAGTGTGAAAAACTTTGAGATGGCATAAGGTCATTCCCTTATTTTTTGCATTTTAATGAGGGTAATGATGTAGATGTTTCCATGTTATATTAGTCTCCTTGGAAATAAAAACAACCATAAAGCCTTAGATTATTTTCATGTTTTATATTATATTATATTTATATTCTCATGCTTTTACTGTACAGTTGAGTTCTGGCAATACATACGAGTTGTCCAACCATGGGATTCAGTGTTATGTGGAAGTTACACAAATGTAATTCAAGATGCTTGAGATCCTACTTCAGGTTTCAGAAAGCCTAGACATTCTCGTTTTCTCTTCTGTTCTTCACCTACACTAAACTATGGACAAAAGCATGTGGACATCTGACCAGCACATCACAATGCTGAAAGTACACAGTTGTCTGTGACGTCTTTGTACACTGTAGCATTAAGATTTCCCCTCAAACCTGCTCCTGCATGACGGTACCCGTGTGGTGCATGAATGCATGGTTTGCCAAGCTTGATGTAGAAAAGCTCACTTGGCCTGCATAGAATCCTAACATCAACCCTACTAAACACCTTTAGGATGATTTGGAACACTGATTAAACACAAATCCTCACAGACGCACTTCAAAAGCTAGATGAAATTGAGACCTGAATCCATCTTAATACCTTTGCTTTTGAAATGGGCACATTTAAGTGCGACAGTCAGGGTGCACATACTTTTCACCATATAGTGTACCTCTCTTCATCTCTCTGTCAACACTAGCCCCTCCTTTACTGTATATACTTGTTTCCTCTTTACCACTGTCTCGTTTCCTGCCTGGGTGGCTAGGTTTTAATTCCACATTGTGTCCCATATACTTAGTACACTCTCAGTAATAAGGGCACTAAACTAAACTTTTTTTTTTACTTGTAGTATTTAGCTTACAATGGGGAAGAATGTGGTCTTGTGTGAGAATTATGAGAACTGAGAATTATTTACTATGAACATTAGTGCATTATGCAGACTTTTTATTTATTTATTTATTTACTATACAGAAAGCTTGCTAGGTGTCTGGCTGAGACTAGAGGTGTTAGACGGATTCATGTGGGTGATCTGTTAAAAGTTAAGCCTGTGGGTGTGAAGAGGTCTGATCTGAAGCTCAAGGCAGCGCTGCATGATGCATATACAAAGTTCATTCATCCCCCCTTTAGTAACTACCTGCTTCTCAGATATCGTTCTAACTGTATGTTTCCTGCCCTATATATGTTGTGAATAATCAAGCAACCATGATTTAGTACTGTACAAATGTTTATTGCACTGGTTCAAACTAGACTACTAGTTTTCGCCTGAATCCCATAAACAGTATTGTAGTGTTGTAAAAACTTTCACACACAGATCTCTAGATGAGCCCAGTTATAAACTCAGAGGTCCAGACCGTACTGACAGTGCTGCCATTCCTACTTCTGTGTTTTTGCTGGTGTTTTCTATTGTGTCCAGGGGCATAGTAGTAGAGATCATGTTTAATTTCCCCATGCACCACTTACACTTGGAGCAACACTGTGCTTTGTCTTTCTACACCAGGAAGTTCTCTCTTACAGCCCTTAGATAGCAACAATGCAACAATGGCACTATGTGTGTAATATAGGAACCACCGGAGTAAAGTCACAGGGTATTGTGTGTGTACAGTATGTCTGTGTGTGCGTGTGGTGGAAATTGAACTTTGGCTTTGACCTTTGGAGTCCAGTTTCCCATTCAGCTGCGACAGCCTTAGCATGCAAAATATCCAGTCATATTTCTTGCTCAGTAGACGTGTTGAAGGATGGAATTCAGCTTGTGCTGTACACCTTTTTTGTTTTCCTTCCCTCAAGGCATTCTAATTATCTAGTCATACAACTTAGTCTCAAACTGTGTAGTATAAAGACATTCCAGGACAAAAGTTTGGAAACAGAAGCTAAGACTATCTCTAAGATCTAAAGAATGTAATATAAGCCGATAAAATAGTCTGTCATGGTGGATTTAGATTCGTCACCGTGAATCGTAAAAATCTATAATTTTGCCTACCAGGCAAGAAAAGGCTTCAGTGTGCAAAGTGCTCTGTTTTGGTTGCTAAAATTGTAGCTATTATAACATATTAAAATATAAGAACTCAGCCTTTTAAATGCATTGATTTATACTCACAAATGAGAATATGAATTTTTATTTATAGTCATTATCCTTTTCTAAGAACATGCCCAAGGTAGCACATCACATGTTCGTGTCTATGACAAAATGTCAGCAAGTCACTGGCTGTGGTCCAGAGTGTAGTATCTGACATAGCACCTTCTTTTTATGAGTTATATGACTTCACTTTAACAACAGTCAATTCATAGACTTCTATTTACTGATTCAGAACAGATAAATAAGTAAATAATAACAATCATTAAATAATCGTTCAAGTCTGTGCAAGTCACCCATGCAAATGAATCTGACTAGTAAAAGTGTGTGGTCCAGCAGACAGTAAAAAAACATTATGTGCTATAATTACAGTATACAAAGCTGAAGCTGCCGTGAAGCAGGTTTCGATCGACGAGAGAAGAAGAAATACACTGGTGGCCGTTAGCCTACTGAGCACTGACAGATACAGGTCTAAGGTTATATATGAAACTATCACATCCTACTTCTTTGTGTAGAAGTAGAACTGTACTGCGACTGAATCCTTCCACACACTTTCAGAAGCCCCTTTCAGTCTAAACTGTGCTAAGCTGTAATGAGAACAGCTCTGCTATACTAAGACCACGGCAATTCTCTAGGTCTAGATGTTGATTGATCTCCATTGATGTTTTAGGAGACCAACAAACAGAAGCTGCACAATATCGCCAATGAGCTTCTGCAGACAGAGAAGGCCTACGTTGCAAGACTAAATTTATTACAGGTAAGTGTAGCTATGAGGTTAGCTGCATGTTGGGGTTCAAAAAACAAGAAAAATTAATAAAATCACTTCCATTTTTAAATAAGACTCATAAATTCAGCTCATTGACATTGATTTTAACAGATACATTTGGGAAAAGAAGAGTTCAGATACTGTTCACATTTTCACTGCATTTCCTGTTCAGGTTATTAAAATGTTCTAAACGTAAACTCTTTGATTTTGTAATGTAAAAGCAACAGACAAAGAAACTGTGCAAGTTCATAGTTACATCCTACATCTGAATACAAATACCTCATTTCTGTATCATGAAGAAAACTTTATCAGAATTGTGCATCATTGTCTAGTGTCTGCTTGGAATGATATGGAATTCATACGCTTTATCGTGCAGAAAACTACAATAAATAACATGGTATTTACACACAACCTCTCCCTTGGTCCTGTTGCACAGGTGTTTTACTCCAAGCTGACGGAGGAGGCAGGAAAAGGCACGTTTCCTTTGGAGGTGGTGAAGAACATCTTCTCTAATATCTCCTCCATCTGTACCTTTCACAGCCAGTTTCTGCTGCCAGACCTGGAGAAACGCATGGGAGAATGGTGAGAGAGTAGACTGAACTCCTCTTTCAACGTTATGCTTGAACTGGAAATTTTTAGAATCTATGTCTTAAAATTATTTTTGTTTAGTTCTGATTGATATCTGAGTAAATAAAGCAGTATCCAGTGACAGGTGAGCAACCAGATATGTTATCTGTCTGCTGTTCATTTCCTTCACAGTGGTTTCACTTCCTATGTATTTTGGGATGTCTTGCTTCAGATCGGCTCACTGTCTCACTATAGACATGTTGTGATGTGTTTTCACTGTCTGATATAATTCTATCCCATGCTCTGAGCTCTTTGGATTTCACTTTACTTTTGTCTGGTCACAGGGAGACGACGCCTCGAATCGGGGACATTCTGCAGAAACTTACACCCTTTCTTAAGATGTATGCAGAATATGTAAGGAACTTTGATAAAGCCATGGAGCTGCTGAAACAATGGACAGACCGCTCACCTCAGTTTAAGGCCATCATTCAAGACATGCAGGTGAGATTTAAGTGCAGTTTTTGTTTTATTGTTCATTCTGTTTTCTAATGTTTCAAACTAAAACTGTAGAACAAAGCATGACCTCCCACCTGCTTTCTTTCTGTGTGTTTGCTGTTCTGAGTACAGAAGCAGGAAGTGTGTGGGAGTCTGACGCTGCAGCATCACATGCTGGAACCAGTACAGAGAGTACCAAGATATGAGATGTTACTCAAAGACTATCTGAAGAAGCTTCCTCAGGATCACGTGGACCAGAGGGATGCAGAAAGTAAGTCATCCTCCGAAGACAGTTAGCTCTTGTCAAATCTAGTAGTTGTGGTTTCTGTAGTCTTAATCATGTGAGTTCTGTATGTTCATCCTGCAGTCCACATGAGGAGCAAACATTTGTAATAATTATATAAGGCATATTCTCTCTCGATCATGTACCTGTGAGAGATCATGCATGCAGAAGACAGTAGATAGCACTTTCCTCTGAATGCCTCAGCATCGAGGGCCTTGATGCACAGTACCAGTATTCTGAAACCGATCTAACGTGTTGCTCCATCTGTTTACACAGTCACAAGACCTGATCTATATTTGATCCCTGTGTTTGCGCTAGGATAAAAACAGCTACATTTTACCAGCAGCATCAGCAATTCTGTCACTTTGACTGAGTTCAGTGTGGTCTTTCTAGGAACCAGAAGTGGCTAGATCCATGTTCTGCCATAGACATCAAATGTTGCTAAAAAAAACCACACATTACCGAGTGATGTAATGTGAATTTAAAACTACATGTGACTATGGCTCACATAGAGTGTATCTGATGTATGTCAAAAGGGAAAAAAATTGAATTACTTAGTAATGAAAATAAAGCGAAAATCTTACATGGTCTCTGATGGGGAAGTGGTGGCTCAGGATGTTAAGGATCTGGGTTGTTGATTAGAGGATCAGGGTTAAAGCCCCATCACTTCCAAGCTGCCACTGTTGATCAGGGGTGTTGTATCATGGCTGACTCCAACCTCACAAAGTTGGGTTATGCGAAGAAAGTATTTCACTGTGCTGTAATGTATATGTGACAAAACTAAACGCTTCTCAAGATGTAGTAAATCCTCCTTCTTCTTCTTCTTCTTTTAGAATCGTTGGAGATTATTGCCACAGCAGCCACACACTCAAACACTGCAATTCGCAAATCTGTAAGTATTTATTTCTTCTTGCTCTTTTCCCTCCACTTCAATCGTGTGTAATTAAATTAGTGCACAGCGTAATCAAATTAGTGCACTTTATCAAACTCCATTAGCCTCCGCATGCAGCAACACAGAACGACTTATTTTTATCACTTAAGTAGCTACTGTGTTAAGATTTGGTAGGAACGATCCTGATTGAGTATTACTGTCAGCTCCCATGCATCATGTCATTCCTCACAGGAGAATCTGAAGAAACTGCTGGAGATTTATGAGATGCTGGGGGAGGAAGAGGACATTGTGAATGCCTCCAATGAGTTTATAAAAGAGGGCCATATTCTCAAACTGGCGGCCAGGAACACTTCAGCTATGGACCGATACCTCTTTCTGGTGAGGAACTCGAGCTGCTAGTGCTGTGCAGAATTTATAGTCAAATGTGCAGAATTTATAGTCACTACACAACTACAATGTGCAGAATTTATAGTCACTACACAACTACAATGTGCAGAATTTATAGTCAAAGAATAGTTAGAGACGGATAACGGTTTATACTTTTAATATATTTACAATAGATAGATAGATAGATAGATAGATAGATAGATAGATAGATAGATAGATAGATAGATAGATAGATAGATAGATAGATAGATAGATAGATAGATAGATAGATAGATAGATAGATAGAGAGAGAGAGAGAGAGAGAGATTTATATATATGTTGTGAGTCAGCATTCATTTAAGCTGCTAGAAGTGAGAGAATATTCACCCTCTCTGGTAGAAAAATGTTATTACGAACCACTTGAGGAAAAAGGATTTATAATGTGGGTTGTCGTTTGTGGACAGTGTGGACAGTGTTAAAATAGGTGAGCATGCACACATTCAGAGACGTCATTATGGTAGATTGTTTAGTGCGGTAATATGTGGTCTGGAACGCAGCTCAGGTTTTTCACATTGTGTTTGTGGGTTTACTGAGTCACTGGTGTTACAGGCAAATTTAAGAAATTTTGGCTCAGTAGAGAGAGAGGGGAGACAGAGAAAAGGCACTGTTACTGTACAGGGACATTATACTAGGCTAAATGAAATGAAGAGGTAGAAAAGCAAAGTTTCTGTGAGAAGGTAGCTCTGGTGTATGGTTTTGGAGGTATAGATGTATAAAACTTGAATGTTGAGTGAGCTTTACATTCGAATCTCTGTACTCTTTCTCTCCAGTTTAACAACATGCTGCTCTACTGCGTTCCCAAGTTCAGCCTGGTGGGCCAGAAGTTTACAGTGCGCACACGGATCGGCATCGATGGGATGAAGGTGGCAGAGACGTATAACGAGGATTATCCTCATACGTTCCAGGTTTCTGGGAAGGAGCGGACCCTTGAGCTGCAGGCAAGGTACATGTCAGTGTAGCTGTGTTTGTCACACATACCGACATTCTAGTTCTAGCTAATTTGCTTTTATGACATCTACAAGCAGATACAATTTGCTGGTGAACATTTTTATGTAATCTGTATCTACAAATGTAGCTTAGGAGTTGAAAAACAGAAACATACAATATAAATCAGAATAAATGAATATTTATGGGCTTTTGAGTGTTGTGGTCAAAAGAGCAAAACTGGACAAGCTGTCAGGGATGGAGGGATGTCTGGTGTACTCTTTCTCCTTCCTACTAATCACAGCACCACTAGCCAATCATGATCTGTAACTTTTTGTATGCAGAAGTGGGAGCAGAGCGCTTTCCCTCTGAGTGTGTTACACAACTCACTACATTGCATTAGCAGAAGTTAGAAAAGACAAGGTCAGCTGACTACGTGCGCCTCTTAGGAAGAACACAATAGCGTTTGCCTTCTCTAGCTGTCATGTTATGTGATTGGCCAATTAGTGTGAACATCAATAGGGGAACAATGATAGATTCAATGGATCAATTTATATATTTATATAACGTTGTAGCCTTTTTTTTTGTATCATGTGACACTTTTAAACTCATCCCAGATTAACTTGTTTGTTTCCTCACTCCAGCTCTGAACAAGATAAAGAGGACTGGATAAAGGTAAAAGTGTGACTGAAATCAGTACTTGAAGTTTGTACTGATTTTATTTAACATACGGAGCTTCCTCTGACAGCACTGTTGTGTGACTTTTAGGCATTCCAAGAAACAATAGAGATCTTTCTCCAAAAGAATGAGACCTTTAAAATGGCTGCTAAAGAAGTAGAGGAAGTGTCTGTGAGTATCATTGATTCTGACAGAATTGACTGGGTTCACACGCTGATTGATGCTGATTGATTGGTGTATGTCTGCTTTTACCCTTTAGATAACAGATCTGGGAAAACGAGCTCCACGCTGGATTCGAGACAACGAGGTGACCATGTGTATGAAGTGTAGGGAGCCTTTCAACGCTCTCACACGCAGGAGGCATCACTGTCGTGCCTGTGGTTATGTAAGTAACACAAGACAGAGCTTTGCCCCTCGTAAAGCCTCGTGATGTTTACTATTACTCAGTGCATATACTGGAGCAGGAAGTGACATGCTCTTTCTGATGATTTTTTTTTTACAGGTGGTATGCTGGAAGTGCTCAGACAATAAGGCTCCTCTGGAGTATGATGGCAATAAGATGAATAAAGTGTGTCGAGACTGTTACTCCATTTTAAAAGGCCATACAGACAGTGATGAAAAGGAGGGCAAGAAGAAAGGCATTCTGGAGGTGAGGAGATTACACTAAAGCATTTATACTGAACAAAACAACATAGCAGCAATACTAATATTTGGAATCTAGTC
The DNA here is from genome assembly GCF_030014155.1 of Tachysurus vachellii. Taxonomy (NCBI): domain Eukaryota; kingdom Metazoa; phylum Chordata; class Actinopteri; order Siluriformes; family Bagridae; genus Tachysurus; species Tachysurus vachellii. The sequence goes on along the minus strand of NC_083468.1, from coordinate 18,806,683 downwards.
AAATTTATCCAATGGGGCAGTGAAGGCTCACGTGGTTAAGGATCTAGGTTGTTGATTGGAGGATTAGGATTCAAGCTCCATCACTGCCAAGCTGCCACTGTTGGGTTCTTGATCAAGGCCTTTAACCCTCACTGCTCCAGGGGCACTTTATCATGGCTGACCCTGCACTCTGACCCCAACCTTCAAAGTTTGGATATGCAAAGAATGAACTTGTAAATAAAAACCAAAATAAAGGCTTCTATTCTATTCTGTTCTATTATGTAACACTCTTTATTAGTATAAAATGAAAATAATCCAAGCATACGGTTCTGTAGCCTATTTCCAGGACCTAACATCTGCTTTAATGAAGTAATTTTGCTTAAAATCTAAAAAAATTAATGCTTAAAAAATTCTGCGAACAGAACATGAAATTTTACAGCTTAAATTAGTAAAATGCGTCGTAATACTCCTGGATATTTAGTATATGGTCATTTTATAATAGTAAACAGTAGAGAAACTTGAACTTGCTAATTTGTTGTGGTTTGCAGTGTAATCACTGAGGATAAATCCATTAAAGCAGCGGTTTGTCCTTTTTTGGGGTTTTTTTCCCAACAGTCTGCTGCAGAAGATCAAATTACGAGTGCACATACATTCACTTCAATCTGATTTTATTTTGTATAGCACTTTTAACAAGCTAGAGGTGACAATGTTGACAAAATCATGGAGACACAATCATCATGAACCCCCTGAAGTACAGGGAGAACATGTATAGTGCACACACACATGGCAGACGTGCGACTCGAACCCCCAACCCTGGACATGTGAGGGAAGCGAGCTATGTTATTAGAACCTGAGAATGCTTCTGGGAAACTAGACTTGATAAATGATTTATTTTAAGTGACTTACATGATGATTAGAGATGTGGAAACAATTATACACTAGCTGTGTGTTTGTGTGAAATAACCACAACACTAGAGTACTGCTGAGTCTAGGAGTGAAGCTGTCACTCTGTGGGGATGAAGCATCGTGATAATCTGCATCAGTCATGGTCACAATATGTGAGGTACTGCATTGTTCCCTCATCTGAGGTGTTTGCTACTGTGTGTGGTGTGTGTGTGTATGTGTGTGTACTCTCACTGAAAACCACAACGGTTTTTACTGTTCTGCTTCCCCCCACCCCCAGTTTAGTTTCAGTTTAAGGCCGGTCTGTTATCTTTCACAGGAAGTGTGTGTCTCATCTCTCTCTCTCTCTCCCCCCCCCATGTCAGATCGAAGCAGCACAGTTCTCAGGCAGCAGTATAATGTGCGGATTCCTGCAGTACTGTGAGAAGAATAAACCCTGGCAGAAAGTCTGGTGTGTTATTCCTCAGAAGGAGGCTTTAGTGCTCTATCTGTATGGAGCGCCACAGGTGAGTGGAACATGGCTGCAGTGTCTTATTTTACACAACAAGCTTGACTGTTGAACGCTTCCTGACACAACAGTTTGGTCACAAGTTGTGAGGGAAATCTGACACATGACCCATGGTTTAGGAAGCACTTCTGCTTTTGTTTAGGACGATAAATCAGGATTAAGCTTCAAGATGTCTGTACATCATTTTAATATTTCTAACACAGTGTCTTATTAAAAGCAACTTGCTATAATTTATACTGGTACTGATGTAGTCTCCAATTTATTCCTTAGTGCTGTTTTTGATTGGTACAAGGTGTTGATTCATTTTCAGTATTTTCTGTAACACCAGCACTAAATGTAAGAGATCTGTTACTGCCTTTCTGTAATGCATTACAGGGAGTAGTACAATGGACATTCTGCATTAAAGGATGTTAAAAATGCATGTAAACTCTTGAGTGTTTAGTGTCAACACTTTGTGAGTCAGTAACCTTACCTTTTAGTTTTCTGACACGAGACATCAGGTGGAGGACGGAGAGCTTTGCAGTTTCTTAGTGACATGAAACTTTTCGAGGGAACAACTGTTTCTAGCTCTTATATAACACAAGTGAAAACAGGAACTAACTTGTTCTACAGACGTTCCCCAACATTAACATTACAGTGTAAGAAGCATAAAACCCTTTAGTATGTAATGTTATCAAAATCATTCCAACATGTTGTTGATTATTTCCCTCTAAGAGCGAGCACCATTTTGTGTGTGTACGTGTGTTTGTGCATGTGTATCCTCCCATGGTTTTTAAATAATGGAAGGAAATAATTTTATTTATTTTCATTTTTAATAAATTTAATAGTTTTTTTTAAATTGCCTGAAAGGTCTTTGTCAGAAAGGAAGGAAATTATAACATCTGGCTCAGTTCTAGCAGGTGTGTCATGAAAACATGTAGAGTATGTAAATATAAAGATATATAAATATATCTTTCTTCCTTTTTTAATTTATTTATTTATTTATTTATTTTTTTGGAGGAACATTACAGTATTTGTCTTTATTTTCCCTACCGGACTGTATAGTCCTATGTAGTGTTCATAATCATCTCTTTCATATCTCATGTCTTTATGCAGGACGTTAAGGCTCAGTCCACCATCCCGCTGCTGGGTTACACTGTAGACGACGCTTCCCGACCCACTGATCCTCCAGCCAGCTTCCGTCTGTCCCAGTCGAAGTCTGTCCATAGTTTTGCTGCCGAGAGCGAGGAACTGAAGCAGCGCTGGCTCAAAGTGATCCGAGTGTGTGTGACAGGCGAGGTGGCTACGAGCCCGCCACCTACAGAGATGCACACCGCAGAGAGCAGCCGGGAGCCGAGCACAGAGAGCCTTTAAGTGGAGAACGAGAGCACACTGTCAGTGCCAGAGAGAGAGAGGGAGAGGTCAAGGCTGTCAATCACTCACATGCAGCATACAGCACGATGTGGATGAGCACTATTACGGCCATGCTGGATTTGATTTGTGAGCAAAGGAAAAAACAATAAGGCTCACCTTTTAAAGCTGCTCTGAAACACAGCAGTCCAAAGAGATGGCACACACAAGTGCTTTGAAACTAAACCGGTGCTCTAGGATGCTTGGTAACATGATCAAATATGTCTGAGTGCACTCATTTCCACACATTATGTGCTCAGTATAGCTCTGCAGTACACTGCAGTACAGTACAGGCAGTGCTGTTCCTCTAGTGTGCCATCATTACAATTATCTACGCATTGTGTATATATATATATCGTAGCAGTCTGTCTGTATGTATGGATATGCCCTCACTGTCTCTTTTATAAAGATGTGAAGTGAATCCAGGCCTCTTCCATGCTGAAGGCAAGTCTGAGTTTAAATTCAGGCCTCATCAGTACTCTAGGAAGTGACATTATCATTTCTAGTAGGATTTTTTTACCCCTCTCATACGGACCACATTTAGTCGCAATATTCACGGCTGCAGGAGTCGTGATGTCGTGTCTACAACCTCATTCCTCATTCCCTCATTCCCAGCACATCAGCAGAAGAATCCCTCTGCTCAAACGTTGTCCCATACAGACTGCAATGTGCAAGGAGACACAACAATACCACAGTAGTGTTACATAAGCTGGGCTTTATATTAGACTGTCTACTGAATGGTCTCAAACTATAGTTTTATCCAAGCTGGTGCATGTGTTGTCTTTATAAAACATTTTTAAATGTCAATTAAAGGAATACTCCAGTGTTTATCAACCTAATATCTATGTAAAGCTTCTGTAACATAACATTTATCCTAAATAAGAATGTAGACACTTTACACTATACAGAGAAAAGTGCAAAAACATACAGTTTACTGTAGATTTCATTAGAATTAAAGTTTAAGGGCAGTTGTTCAACACTATTATGTACATGCCACATACTGGCATGCACACAATTATGAAATCTGTAACACAAAAGTTACTCAAGTGGGTATTGTGTTTCTTAAGCGCATTATGTCAAAATCCACCATGTTTGCTGACCAAATATCTTTGTGTCTTAAAACTAGGCTATGAGTCTTATTAATTCTTTTCACACATTTAAAAAGACTTGAATCCTGTACACTATACACCGTGGACTATGACAAGCAGTTGCAGTGTTAAATTTCTAATATGAAAGTCAGTGTTAGTGTTCATTAAAGCCACTGATTATACTCATATGCGTCCTTTGGTTCTCCTGTAAAAATTATTCCTGCTGCACCACAGTTTTTCATCCAGCAACTGGTAGTTCTTTCAGTTGGTCAAGCTTTGTCACAGGTTTTAAGTCCTAACTTGAATATAAGACGTGAAACATTAAATAGTTTTCTTTAAAAGTGTATTTCCATCACCGAAAGGAAACGCTTAGTGGTTCATTTATAAGCACTCTTAGGAAAGAATTTGTGAAAGCAATCTATGAAAATCTGTTGCAGCGTAAACATTTATAGTCCAAACAACCGTCCTAACAACCTTCCTAACAACCGTCCTGACACCTGCCCTAACACCTGCCCTAACAACTGCCCAAACACCTGCTCTAACAACTGCCCTTAGACCTTCAACACTTTTCCCAGACAAACCTAATCATGTTTCCTAAAGGTGTTGAATATCTCAATCTCACATGCACTTCATGCAGACTAAAGAGATTCTGTTTGAATAAAGTATATACTATATCCTTATACACTGAAGTATTCCTTTAAAAATGCTCATCATCCACTAGCACAGATTATTTCTTCATTTCTTTCTTTCTTTTCTCTGTTGGCTGTTTGAACGTGTCCTTTAGACACATGCTATCGAGCCGGCCATTGGGAGTGCGAGTGTGTGTGTGTGTGTGTGTGTGTGTGTGTGTGTGTGTGCGTGCGCGTGCGTGTGTGTGTTCGTGCTACTGATGTGTGTCTTAAATAAGACTTCCAGTACAATCAAGGACAAATAGACCCACAAGCTGGGAAAGACATGTAAATGTTTTATGAAATACTGTAATTAATTTTATTATTTAAGAGTAATTTATAATTGACGTGCATGATTTAAAAAAAAAAAAAAAAAAAAAGCACAACGTATGGTTTCCTCATTTTTTTTTTTTGGTTTTATTTTTATTTTTTTTCAGATTTTATTGTCCATTTACCAAACACTTGGTATGACGAAACCCATCATAAAATTGGTTCTGTCTCTTTTTCCCTATAGTCACTCATATTATTGACAGCTACAGGTGAAAGTGGTCAGTGTTCTCTGGATGTTGTGCGTCTGACACTCAGAACATTTTTTCACAGAGAGTGAAGCGGTGCAGGTTGCATATACAGTGTAATGTAGTGTTTTAGGTTTGTAGAGCTAACACGTGATACACAATACATCAGGCTTGTGCTTCTGTAGCTGAGACGTCACTGTGTTGTCTTCTTGACGGAAACATTCAGTCTGGTTTGATCTACAGTAAATACCCATTGATCTGATCTCATTAAACGGAACCAGATTAATGAAATCAGTGAGTGATTGGAAAGTGAGAGAGACACGAGATATGAATCCTGAAAAAAATGCACAACAAGCATCAGAGTATCGAGCAAAAGTTTTGTACTGATTATTAAATTCCAGGTAACAGCTATATCAAAAATTAGATAAACACTGAACGAATGAATGAATGAATTGTTTGGCAGAGTTGCAGCATCCATTAGACTTTTTTTAACCACAAAATTAGTGACTTGTGACTCTAAATGAATAAATGAATGGATTACCTGAATATAATAATTGCAATATAATAAAGTTGTGTGCACCTGCTGTTTCTTTTTGAAAGTAGGCCACTGGTTTATTCTTTTCCTGTCAGCATTAGTTAGAAACACACTTTTAGACTTTTAGACTTGTGTGGACACAAAGTTTTATACATCTGTATTTATTTCCTTCTCTAAATCTGAAATGCACTTTACCATCTATAATGTGTACATTGTATGAATAAAGAAATCAATAAAATCAAATCAAGAGCATTATTAACTGGGTGTACTGTACAAGCTTCTGGTTCTTAGTTCAACTTAGATGTGGTGTGTTACTCCTTTTTCCTCTTATTAAAGGAAACAGCTTTTCTGACTTGGTTACACCTAAACTCACCTTAACAGGAGAGAGGAAACGTGACCCTGGTGTAGGATGAGCTGCAGATCAGCTCTGTAACTGTACGGGAGAAGTGCAATGCCAGACACATTTCCTGAGAAATTCATTGTTCCTGAGACCTCAGTTGGCTTCTGGCTCATAGAAAAATGAAATTTATTACACTATGTTGTTTATTCTGGTTCTTCATAAATGTACATTGAGTGCATTCGATTTTTCCATTTTAGGCTCTGTTTTAACCTGGAAATCACTCAAAATGTGTCCTCTTTGTTTTTCGAGGACAAAGTAAAAGAAAACAAAAGACCCTGGTAGGTCTTCAGCTCAAATGACAATTAGTCGTGGCTGGATCTTTAATAATAATAATAATTATGTTTATTATAATAATTATTATGTAAAAATGAACGATGTTCATTTTTAATAACCCTCAGTGCATAATTCATTGAACAGGAACTTTCAGGCATAATAGTGAGCTGGTAAGTGGTAGTGAGCTGCAACAGGTAAAAATACTGTTCTACAATTGGTGTTATTTATTTGAAGCACATTTAAAATGTATTCAACCTTTATTTTATTTTATCTTTGTGAATATAACAGCAGTTTGACCCAAACGTCAACCCAATCAATCACGGTATCACTCAACAAGTCACTCTGGCAGCTTGTCCCTTAATTTCAGCGGTATCTATTACACAGTCTCCTCCGAAAGTATTGGAACAGCAAGGTCTTTCTTTCTTTTGTTAGATAGACTTTTTAATTCAAAGCTGCAGAGATGAAAAAAAGATCCAACATTTTAGTCATAATCCTCAGATGTTCCTAACTAGCAATAAATGATTGACTTTTGTCATTAAACTATATAGAAATGATGACAATAAGCCTGATGTTTGCAGTATATTGAACTGTTAAATAATGATTACTAATGTGCAACTTTATAGTTGCTTTCCAACTTAATTGATGTCCAGATAATAAAAAATATATTTGGTGTCAAATGGAACCTGATAAAGTACATCCTTGTTATGTTGCGCATCGTTGTTAACCACTTGGACGTTGCTTTTTCAGCTTTTTTGTGCATTCATTCATTCTACTTTAAACAAGCTTTTAAGCTCATACTCTACACAGCACAGTATTTCCCCAGTTACAGCACTCACTGTGGGATTGGTTAAGTTTGTGAATCTTGTAAATCTCCGAGTGATGAACGCTGTTGAGTCGTCAGTGTGTTTGAGGTTATCGTCTTAATGCATTTCTCTATAAGTGGCAGATAGAATTCTTCTGTAGTTCTTTCTGTAGTTAACAAGCTTTTTCAACATGAGCAAATCCTTTATTCCTCCATATTTTGTCATTACCATCACTTTGGCAGAGGTAAATCTTGACTCTAGAAGTTTTATGGATCATCTTTTACATCTTTGCAGGTTGCAGTATCTGGCCTTCTGACTCGTTCTGCTGCTCAGTGCCATACCAAAAAGCTGAAAATCATCTTATTCACTTTTTAAGAAGGTCTTGATGTTCTAATACTTGTGGAGGAAACAGTATAAGCAGATCCATAAAACTACACTGATGCTGCATGATCATAAACAGAGGCTTAGTTATTTGGTCATTTTATTCACTTCATTAGAAAACAATAATAGCCAAAGACATGGTCAAAAACATGGAAAATCTCACGAGAGCATCTAATAAACAAAGCAGAAACATGGTATTATAGTCAGATTTAAATTACAGCACAGAGTATCAGGTTTATGTTACTCTTTCTCTGAGAGCAGGTGTGTGTAGTTCTTGCAGCGGTACACACTCTGATGCTGACACTGTTCACTGAAGGGTGTGTCTAGCTCCTGGCGTGGCGCACCAGGCCGCGGATCCTGCGTGTCAGAGCCTGGATGAAGGTGTGGCGCGAGTGGCTTTTGCTGTACAGCCCTTCAACCTCCAGCAGCTTCCTCTGTAAGTGTTCAGTGAAGCTGCTTGCCACGTCGCTCTGCAGCTGCACACACACAAACACACAGTTTTTAGTGCAAATTATAATCTATACAGCTTGCACGGCATAACTGAGGAACTGGTGACGGGGTTCGTACCTGCTCCAGATCCTGTTGGCTGACCCTCGACAGGCCGAGTCCTGCAGCACCACCATCTACACTCAGAAAGAAAAGAAATATAATTAGTGACCTTCCATGATGTGATAAGCCAACGATGACCCTTTGTGGATAACCCCGATTTACACAAATCAGTAAAGACATATGTGACGCTTAGTGCACTCATGAACTCTTAGGGTATTAAAATGTGTGTAGCATTTGCAAGACTTCAGCTGTCAGTAGAAAGTGCAGCTTCACCTCTGTATCCTGGCAGCAGGGAGTCTTTGGGGTCGCTGGGTGCACAGTAGAGAAGGTAGTACTCCAGGTGGCGCCAGATTACAAACAGGCTCGTCTCAATGATGTCTTCAAAACATACGGTCAAGAAAAACAGTGGCCTAATGATACGATTCAAACTGATGTAATATTATACATTAGAAGGACAGTGAAGGATACATGAGCAGAGCGCCAGCAGCTTGGCACGATTATTGATGAGCTGAACAAGACGTCGTTTGGCCAGAACGCTCCTTTGCACTGACGGGATCTTGTCCACACCACCTGATCCTGACACCAGGCCCTGGCACAACTGCACATAGATAGACAAAATACTTTAAGTAAAGTTTTCATTAGTTGGTTGTATGCACATAGCTTTGTGGTCGTTTCATCCTACTGTGAGCTGTACACAATTTCATTATTAAGAATTCGGTAGCACTGAAATGAAATATATTACTGCAGAAACAGCATCTCTATGTTTGTTTTGGATTAACCTCACTGATTGTCTTTGTAGCATGCTGATTAAATGATTTTTTTTTTTCCCCCCAAGTAAATATGACAAAAATAAAAATACAAAAATTTATCGGTGAATCTGAATTTGGTGCTTTTTTAATAAAGGTGTGATTATTCAAATCAAATAAACACAGATTAAAAAAGGAAAGTAACATGTGGAAATAATACATTTCAATGCTATAAATTCAATGGCGTTTAAATATCATTATTAAGAATTTGATTGCCAAATCTTGGACCGAATACAACAGGGTAGTTTGTCGTCTACCTCTTTCAGCTCTTCTGGAGCGAGTTGCTCGAGTCTCTCCAGCTTGCTTAGGCTCTGTCTGTGGCTGTCGTGGTATCTAAAGAAGTCTGTGGTGCTGTTCTTTAGCAGGAGCAGGACGAGGCCAAGGCTGGGGACCCGAGACACAGACGGCACGGCCACATCTGAGCCACAAAGAGGAACAACGCACACAGGAGACGTTTAATATAAGATCACTAAAGTAGACATGTGTCCACCTCTTCTGTATGAACTAGGAGAGACAGCTGACCTGTTGGCTCGCTGGCAGAAGGGCTGAAGAGGCAGACAGTAAACTGAGCCTCAGCTGAGCTTTGCAGGAGCAGCGTCTGACAGTACTCCATGATGTTAGCACAGATCTAATGAAACAGAGACACAGTGAGACAGAAGGTATGTGTAAGGGAAGTCAGATTCGAGTGAATTTACTGTGTCCTAGTACCTGCTGCATGGCAAGTTCCATCTCCTCTCTTTTGTCGGCAGGGTCGCCAGGGGCAACGCTCTCCTCCATCTGTTTCAGATAGCGGGCACGGTCAGTGCCAGCCAGACGCACAAGCAGGGACAAGCACTGGCGCTGAGAGAGAAAGATACATCAGACTTACATCTACCATGAGTTTAAACAAATGCAGTGAGAAGCCAGTAGTCAAATACAACAAATGGGAAAGTATAGATATATATATATATATATAAATAAAAAAATAAATAAAAAGTCTTTGACATGGTGCTGCGTTTATCTGAACTTTATAACCACAGCTTTGCAAGCTTCAGACCCCCTAAAAAAGGGGAAAACAAACACAGGCTGTGACTGTGGTCTCTAAACAACTCTTGTAGAACTTAAAGCCAACAATGTCAAAAGGGATCTCCATTGCCAATAAGTCCAGTCTTTCTTCTTACTAATTTGTTTACCCTTGACAAGTTCTACAAACATGAAGGAAGCTACTGCAAAAAATATCTATTCAGGTCATCTGATTAGACTTAAAGTCACAAAGGGACCTGATTACTTAGTAATTATATTGCTGCTGCAGCACTGCATAATGATTAACTGCGCGATTTAAAGTGATGACAGAACACCTTGAATTGAATTTTCTAAAATGCACTAAACATACGAGTTCGGTAATAAAGCCCGAGCAAATAACAGAAGCACAGAACTCAGCCAAGGGCCTTGTTAAATCTCTACCTGGAATCTGCCAATATGTCCCTGGAACTCCAGCATGGCTGTACTGTTAACCTCCTGGCCTAAATCCAGGTTCCCTGACATCAACACATGGAGTTAGTTCGCATTGTACATATATGGGCATTAACATTAGTGATGCATTTGTGTGTGTGGTCAGTACCTGGGAGGGCAGTTTTACTGATGATGCCTGTAAGCAGAGACAGCTTCTGTAACGACCCCATGCTCACATCCTGACTATGCAGGATTGACTGAATGGTGTCGGAGTACACAATCAACCACTGGAGCACCTGGACAGACACACACACACACACAGCTTACACACACAGCTTACACACACAGCTTACACACACAGCTTAAACACACCAGTGGGTGCTAATCATAGCTGTAGTTGTGCATGAGTAAGAACTGTACCTGTACTGCCCCCTGCTGGTGGTGTGTAGTGGTAGAGGTAAGGATGACCTGCAGGAGCCGAAGTGTAGGCAGCAGGATCTGTCTGTATCGCTCCAAAGGACTAGGGATGAACCCTGAAGGGTCTCTCTGTCCATATACTCTATACAGAGAAAGAAAGATGATGGCAAAACTACAAATGCTAACAGACATGCATTATATATCCATAATACATTAATATTCACTTGGCCAGCAGCTTATTAAATATTAACACATTCTCCTCAGGTTTGTTATTAATTACAAGGAATACAAATTTATACAGAATAACAAACAAAAAGCTCTAAAAGATTCCTACATTACAAAAAGTCCACCTCATCTCAGGATGACCAGAAATTCCCCACAGATTGAGGAAATTAACCCTGCTTAATGTTAAATTGTTTATACTTAGTATTTTATTGTAAAAAAGAAGACTATATTAAAACCGTGATCCCATGGTGATCCACGTGATTCCATGGCTGGACCAGGAAGCTGTCACGAGGTTGTGATGGACTTTGGCAAGCACATCACCCATGGCACAGTTGACAAACTGGGGGCCAAAGTTATAGAGGTGTGTTTACAAAGAAATTCCAATCACATAGAGGACCTATTGGACATACTTTTGCTGAAAAGTGTTCAATTTCCTCTGTGAATGGCGATCTTTGGGACACCCTGTTGTTAGGAGTGTTCTGTATTTAAGCTGCAGCAGGAGATTTATAGGGAAGACAGGAAACCATCTGTACATTGCATCTTCTGTGTTGCCACCTGATCCCCCTTCTCACCTGAGTGAGTCGTTCTCAGGCATCATGTGGAAAACCTGGCACTCGACCAGATGAGCAACCAGGCCACAGCATAACAGCTCCACAGCTCCCTGTGCTGTCTTAGCCACGCGGGTCAGTAGCGCCTGCATTTAAACACATGCAGAAGGCATCAGAAACATGACAGATTTATTTTAGAAAAAAAAAAAAGCAGTAGCTTTCTCACCATCTTGGACTCGTAGATGTATAAAGGCTTGAGAAGAGGTGGTTGGGGTACCAGCAGGGTTTGCAGTGCAGCATCATCCTGCCTCAGGCTCTCGACCAGGACACGCAGGTAGCCACTGTTACACAGGTAGACCAGCCATTGGCTCTGTCTGTCTATAGACAACACCCTGTCCAGCACAGCCAGAGCCAGCATCTGAGAAGGACAAAAAGCAATGCATCATTATTATTACACACTTAAATACTAAAAATAATGAAGTTTTAGGAAAGCAGTAACATCAGAGCACACTTCATTATCAAAACGGATCTTTAATATATAGAATAAATACAGTGATTAATCGGTAACTAATATTCTTGAATATCACCCATATTTCACTGCTCAAAATAACTTCTATACCTCAACACTGCTGAATTCTCTATTCGGACTGATAAGTGTTTATTTTCCATGAACAGCAAAGATCTGACAGTGTCGTCTAATCTATAAAAGAATCTGCATTTAATTTCTATAGTAAAAACTTATACCTGTATTCCAGATGTTCCACATACAAAAATTAAAGAATGTGTGATATGATGAATTTTTATTATAATTTATTTATTTTAAGAAGAAGCCTTTTGTAATGAGTTTTGTAAATCTTGTAAAGGAGAAATAAACCCATGTTGGGAAATCTTTTTGCCTCGTTCATTTCCGGACACAGAAACAAGAAAGGCAAATTAAGGGAAAGACATAGCAGTTTTATAGCAGTTATAAGACAAGCAATAACAGGAACAACCTTTTTCAGATCCTGGGATGTTCCACAAAATGAAAGATAACTGTAGTAAATGATTGAAACAATCTTCTATAGATTTAAAAAAAATGATAAAAATAGGTGGTAAACACAGTATATAGGAGGGATGTGCTTATAGGAAAATACTGAACATCTGGGTGGTTAAGGAATAACATCACCATGTCATTTATTATTTACCTATAACAGCATGTCCTGTAGTATTTTTTACAGAAAATTTGTAAAAAACTATGATTCAGTAATTTGGAGAACAATCATTACGGAATAAGACAGACAAGTGTAGAAATACAAGTTTTTAATCCTTTCAGCTTTAGGACTAAGGACAGAGGTTGACATTTTGAGATGTTGGTCCTACCCTGCCTATTTCATGTCCATCACAGGCATCTCTGCACACCACCTCCATCAGAGCAGTGCCGTAGCTCTCTATGATGGCTAGGATCTCTCTCTGCAGCTTAGAGAAACCATCCTCTGGTGCGGTTAGACGCTCCCACATAGACGCTCCTGCAAAAGATACAAATGACAAATTGCGTATAATATTATTATTATTATTATTATTATTATTGTCTTTCTTTTCCCAGTTTGCGACAGGACATCAGAATGTAACGCTCATGTGCATGTGGTCTACCTGTTTGCAATGTGTCTGGCTCCTCAGGTTTCTGTGCGATTTGCAAGTAATAGAGTAGCGAGCCATAGAGGTGAGCACGCAGACGCTGGAATCCTCCACCTAGAATAGCATATATATGTAAATAAACACTTTCTATTAACTTCAGCCCATCAGTGCATCAATCGATAAGAAAAGTAGTTCTAATAACCTGCTTTAAAAAGCCGTTTACGCACCTGTGCATAGGATAAAGTCCAGCAGCTTCCTCAGAATAAGGTGAAGGGCTGAGTTAGCAATAGAGGCAAAACCTGATGAAGATCCACCCTCCAGTCCAACCCCTTGCTGCTGCTCAGACAACACTGACTGACTGAGGTGAGCCGTCAAGGTGAACACCGCCCCAGCAACGATCGGCATCAATTCCACAGCAGCATCTTCTGACAAAACCTGAAAACATGAGAGTTCAGATGCAAATATAAATATATAAACCCATCACACATTGGAATAGAAATGCTATTACAAGGGTGCAGTACTTTTTCGTGCAAGTCGAGCAGCAGGTCTCTGATGATGAGTTGTCTCTGATCGGCTGGGATGAGCTCAGCGGGGCATGCGGTGAGGATGGTCTCAACGAGACTCCTCCAGCTCTGCAGAGCATGGCGCTTGGCACTCAGGCTGCGTCGTACACGGTTCCTCTCCACCACATTCTGCAGGATAGAGTTCACCTCCTGCAACAGAAAGAGAGAGCTCAAAATGGCACGATATGAATATTACTTATTACTATGCCCCACCCAAAAAAGCATGCAGGATTCAGTACGTCGACAAAAATACTTCGTGTGCGCTAAGGACTCAATGCTATATGCAAAGCTACATGCTACATATCCAAGCAAAACAATTCATCTCTGTATCCAAAAGAGCGAGTCTCATTTTTAAAATAATAAAGCTAAAAATGTGGTGAAAAAATGAGCAGCAGCAGCAGCGATATAGTAAGAAACACTAACCTCCAGCAGCAGTGGTCGTTGCCCGATCGCAGCCATTCCCTGCAGGGCGTTAATTTCTGCAACCAAGACTCTGTGCAGCAACTGATGCAAAGAAAAGCAAAATACTTCAAGTCTAAGCGGAAGAAAAAAGAAACAGTATACAGACAGAACACACACGATGTGTGCTGTGCAAACACAAACCTTGACGTTGCAGATGGTGTGTCCTTGTTCGTTGACATGTTCGCAGTTGGAGATCACCTGCTCGATCTGAGCACGCTCAAAAAAGTCCAGCTGCAGCTGCTCAGGTACCTCCTGACTGAAATGTATAGCATCCAGAACACTCAGCAGCTTCCTGCGCACTAAACACAAGATTGCAGCAGTGTTATTTCCACTTCAGTTGAAATTGAATTCCGTGTGTTTATGTGGACTGAGGTTTTAACCCACCTTTAGAGACAGTATCAAAATGCAGAAAGCCACTAACAGATCTGCTCTCGTCCTCCATTCCCATCTCTCCACCTGCAGTACGCAAAAAGAATAATTCTAAAACATCAGTGAGCGTTTCAAGTGAAAACTGAATTCAGTGATGACATGGTGTTTTAGAAGAAAGCCTTTATTTGTACTGTATAGTATTGCATATTGTCGCTGTCAGGCGGAAACCTCGTATGTCCAAATTTGGTCAATTTCATATTTTTTCACATATCAATGCTATTGGTCAGTCCCCACGTGGGTCTGTTATTTTTACAAGTTATTAACCAATCTAAAGTCTTGAAAATAGCTTGAGCGCAAATCTCATAACTCCATTGGACACTTCAACTGTCCACCTCTTCCTCACTCCGCGGGAGAGCTTCGCGGCATATTTCTCCTCAAGAAGAGTCGCAACGAATCAACACGTCTTCTGAGGTAAATGTCTTCAAAACACTGGGCTCAAAGAAAAAAAAAATCTTGACCCCCGCTAGTTCTGGTGCTCGTCTGAGGACAGGAATTTAGCACAAGACAATCCACTGCAACGCGGACTAAACCCTGTGCACTCAGATAAGGTACAGCGTTTTTTCATTTCCTGAAAAATAACGGTTTTGGAGATATGAGGATTCCGCCTGACAGCGACGATATCCCAGCTTGTTAGGAAGTACACCTGGGGTCAAAGGCTTTGCTTAAAGGCTTAACACTGGTTGGTGGTGTAAGTGCTGTCTTCATCTTTGTTCCCCATACTGCACTCTTAACAACCTAAACCAGTTTCAGATCCTGCTGAGGTCAAAGCCAGCACCAACTACATTACAAATATTACATAGTAGTAGTTATTTAACATGAAATGAATATGTATTCGTCTTGGACCTAATGATTTCTTCAGTTGACTACCTCTTCGTTGACAAGGCTAGAAAAAAAAATATAGCCGACCAAAAACTTTACCCCTTCAGCCCAGCTTTGCACTCATCAGAGTCAAATAAGTTCATAAATGATTTCACTTGCATTCTGTGCTAAACATCTATGCTCATGTAATACCTGCATGCTGCATGTGTGGCTGGTCATCTAAGAGAAGATTGAGCAGCCTTTGAGTGTGTGACCGCTGACGGTTCAGTGACGTCACTCTGAGCTCTATAGCCGCAGTCTTCATAAGCCAGGACATTTGGTTATGTGCAGCAATCTCGTTCCCTGCAACATTAGGAGGTACGATTAACCGAGGTACCACTTGAAGACGAAAAAAGTGAGAGTTACTAGTGACTGGAGGGACCAACCTGCTATGACGAACGGTAAGTGCTTCAGGTGAGAGAATAAGAAGTCCTGACTGGTCCTCAGGTAGCGCATAGTAGGTCCTGAGGTGTCTGAACATGCACACAGCTGGTAGATGACCTAGACGGCACAGAGTTTAGCAATGAACGCAACTGTAACTGACAAAATCACTGACGTATATCTGCAAAACCTAGTTATGTACATTTTGGATGCTTTTTTGTTATTTTTTTTTCCCCCCAAAGTGAATTGCAATCATTTGTCACATCCTGAATCACTGCTATTTTTGATTATTTTATTGTTTTTTTTTATAAATACAATATAAATTGATGTGAAAATGCTCCTTAGAAATAAAATGCATGTCATTATTATAAAGGTTGGTACCTGATAGCAGAGTTCAGCCAAATGTGGGGCTTGCTGGGTAAGTACAGGACCAGAACGTCTCTCACTGCCTCGCTGCAACAAACTTAGCATTGCATGGAGGCAACTACGTGGACAACCAAGAACCCCTGAAGTAAACCAGAAAGAAAATGCAAAACTTCTCATCTTTATACATTTTAACACATGCAAGGCAACATATCTGTAATAAACAATGAACTTCTTTACTGAATAAACTGACCTGGATCCTGTAAATTAGTTGACGAGACAGGTTTTTTGACCTCATAGCCTAACAAGTACAGGCCCAAGTTAGGACCGTTTAGCTCCAGAGACGTGATCAGTAGGTTCAGGATGTGGATCTGTGTCTCGTGACGAATTCTGGCCACACGCTTCTCAGGGTCTGAGTCTGATTTATTCAAACAGATAAAGAAGTGCAGGATCTCTCACATTTATATGAAGAAGAAAAAAGTGAAGCGATATGATTTGTAGTGCATTAAATACAGCACTAAGAATATCCTTTTATACTTTAGACCCACCATCTGTCTTCTCCACACCCTCCTGCGCCTCATCATTGTCCAAGCACTCCACAAATCCTGCCATAAGCTTCTCACTGACTGCCTGCACGCAACACAGCAAACCAACCTTTAGAGTAGCCTCAAAACACTACACACTGACATGAGTGAGTGAATGTGCTTCCTTATTCCAGATATTGCTATAAAATAGGAGTAGAAGTGAATACAGAGCAGTGAGCAGAGCCAAAGTTGTCTCACATGGTCATGGGTGAAGTCTCCAACTAGTCTGGACTGGATGTTAGGGTAGCGTGCAATATGTCTCAGGATCTTAGCACTCAGAAACGCAGCATCAGGGTTGGAACTGCTGTGGTACAGATACCTGTTGTTTGAAGCAACGGTTAGATTCAGACTAGGCAAGAAATTTCTATCTTAAACATTCATTGAATTAAATACCTGATAGAAATTTGCATTTCATGACCACAATAATACTTGCGCTGCAAACTGTATATCATTTATTCTTAATATGTGACACTGGACTGTATGTTATTTCTAGACCTTAATGCGTTTAGGCATTGACCCAAAATGATGTGTTGCGCTTATCACATTAATTATACAGATAATTATATATATTAAGAATTATTCAGTGATTTTATTTAGCATATTTTCAGCCTGCAAACTAATTCTTCAATACACCACTGCTGTACAAGTTTGTTAAGAAGCTGTGGTCTGAGCAAGGATCAGACATTATATAGAGCAGAGGCCTTTTTTATGGGCCCAATAGTGGAAGATGCAGTACAAGTTTTAGCAACCGATTAGGGCTTTGTTAGCAAAATACTGTATAGTATATATATATGTATATGAGAGTATATCACCTGGCAATGTTAATGATGTGATCAGCACGTCTGCTTTGGGCATTGACACCCTGCAATAACTGCTCTAGTGGAGAAACCAGCAATGAGGCCTGGCTCTCTCTAAGCAGATCCATGAACAGCACCTCCTTCTGCAGGGCCAGATCCAACAGACTCAAACAGTGCAGCACTGCTGACTCCAACTGCTTCATACCTACAGCATCACCATCATCATTATCACCAGCGCTCTTCTTCCACACATTTAACTCAGCAAAAACCAAATTATGACTTTCACTTCTCATTAGTGAAAAACTGACCAGGAAATGGCGCGTAGGTGTCAAGCTGACAAACTCCTTCTTCGAGGAGGCTGAGGCAGAGTGATAGAGTGGGAGAGTCATTCAGCAGGTGGAACATGAGGTTGTGACCCGGCGGTTTATGGGCTGGAACCTGCTCACCCTGCAGCTCCACAATCTCCTGCAGGAAGTCAGATGGCTGGGGCTCATAGTCCTGTAGCAGCTTGTGAAACACCTCCAACACTGCCTCGGCTACCTCCCACTGGAGAGACAGGGAAGCAGGTATTTAGCTTATGAGAGATAAAGTAAAACAAGGTGGTGGTATGGTGAGGTATGGTGGGTCATGCCCAGAGCACAATACCTTCTCAGCTGGGCGTCGGTAAGCCCGTGTCGGAAAGGGCAGGAAAACAGAGTCTCTCAGGAATGTAAGGTAGGGCTGGAATCCTGGTGCACGCAGCCCTGCCCCAAGGTTAGCAGGAAGTGCACTCTCCACCAGAGTGCTGATGAAATGACAGAAAGCTCGGGTCAGCGGATACTCCTCACAACTGGACTCGATCTCATTCAGCTCCATCTGCAGAGGAGGGGACACAGATGCAGTCATTCAGACACCTTTTTTCTAGTTACTATTCATGACTAGTTCATAAATGTATATTTTATTTAATGTGTGTGAGTAAATACGTGGGAATTTATTTCAACTAATAACTTTAAATAATCCATTTGAATATATATATATACTGCCATCCATGGATTCTGTCAGTGTTTTGATCTGTTCACCGTCAACATTGCGTGCAGCAGCAACCACAGCCTCCCAGACACTCTTCAGAGAGGTGTACTGTTTTCCCTCCTTGTAAATCTCACATTTGATGATGGACCACAGGTTCTCTATGGGGTTCAGATCAGGTGAACAAGGAGGCCATGTCATTAGTTTTTCTTCTTTTAGACCCTTTCTTGCCAGCCACGCTGTGGAGTACTTGGACGTGTGTGATGGAGCATTGTCCTGCATGAAAATCATGTTTTTCTTGAAGGATGCAGACTTCTTCCTGTACCACTGCTTGAAGAAGGTGTCTTCCAGAAACTGGCAGTAGGACTGGGAGTTGAGCTTGACCCCATCCTCAACCCGAAAAGGCCCCACAAGCTCATCTTTGATGATACCAGCCCAAACCAGTACTCCACCTCCACCTTGCTGGCGTCTCAGTCGGACTGGAGCTCTCTGCCCTTTACCGATCCAGCCACGAGCCCATCCATCTGGCCCATCAAGACTCACTCTTATTTCATCAGTCCATAAAACCTTAGAAAAATCAGTCTTCAGATATTTCTTGGCCCAGTCTTGACGTTTCAGCTTGTGTGTCTTGTTCAGTGGTGGTCGTTTTTCAGCCTTTCTTACCTTGGCCATGTCTCTGAGTATTGCACACCTTGTGCTTTTGGGCACTCCAGTGATGTTGCAGCTCTGAAATATGGCAAAACTGGTGGCAAGTGGCATCTTGGCAGCTGCACGCTTGACTTTTCTCAGTTCATGGGCAGTTATTTTGCGCCTTGGTTTTTCCACACGCTTCTTGCGACCCTGTTGACTATTTTGAATGAAACGCTTGATTGTTCGATGATCACGCTTCAGAAGCTTGGCAATTTTAAGAGTGCTGCATCCCTCTGCAAGATATCTCACTATTTTTGACTTTTCGGAGCCTGTCAAGTCCTTCTTTTGACCCATTTTGCCAAAGGAAAGGAAGTTGCCTAATATATATATATATATATATATATATATATATATATATATATATATATATATATATATATATACACACACACAAACATGTATATCATCATGCTTCAAATATGAAGCGCTTTAATGATTTCTTCCAAAAAATGTGTGCCTCTGATTGCTAATCACTACTGTTGAATTTAGAACCATTATAATTACGTTCTATGGTATCTTTAGTGTTGTACATGTTTTCTAAAACAAGGCATAATGCTACTTTATACTCTTTATACTGATTTATGCTAATCAGCTGTGTCTGTATATGCCAAGGAAACGGCTTGCTTAGATAGTATATGCATGCATTATAAACAAATACCAGGGTCAGCTCACCTCTATGCCTGCAGCTTGTCTTTGTCCAGGGGCTTTTACTGTCTGCAGGATCTGATACAAACATGATATTTGAGTCAAATATACCCGGTTCAACGCCATGAACAACAAGTTCATTAATTAATGTTCTTTGTATTTTACTAGCAAAGTGGCCAGAATATACAGTGTATACATCTGTTGTGTAGGTGAACTCACCTGTGTGTATTCCAAAGACTGCCAGAGGGAGGCAGCGATCTCCGGAGACTTGCCAAAGGCAGCGAGGGCGTGCAGGAGCTGGGCTTTTAATGCCGGCTGCACACTGCACTGGAGTAAACCCAGCATAACCACCACAGGAGTCCACTGAGGGTGCTCAAATAGAGCTAGGCGTGCATTCTCACACTGACACACACACAAATAACATGCCAAAAATTGCCTGGTCAAAACAGGTCTGCGGTTCTTGAGTGTAAATTCACTTCAATAATTCAGTAATTCTGCATTAGGAGTTTATTATATATGATATATTTGATTTCCCTAGAAGGATTTTTTTCCTACACTTTCTACACTGTATCTACAAATGTTAAATTATTGAACACTGTTTTTAAGACTTACAGCTACATTTAGGTACAGCATCAAATTAATTAGCTATAAATAAATTATTAGGTCAGTGATAGTGTGAGCATGTACAGTTAGGTCCGTATATATTTGGACACAGGCACAATTTTCATACTTTTGGCTATGTATGCCACCAGAATAAAATGAAAATGAAAAAACCAAAATGCATTTGAAGAGCAGACGTTCAGCTTTAACTTTAACAAAAATATCAAGTAAAAGGTACTGCAATCATTTTTATGCACAGTGACCTCATTTTCAGGTGCTCAAATACAACTTGACAAATGAATATAATCATAAATAAAATGTTTATTTTTAATATTTTGTTGAAAATCCTTTGCAGGCAATGACTGCCTGAAGTCTGGAGCCCATGGACATCACCAGAGACTGGGTTTCCTCCTTTCTGATGCTTTGCCATTCCTTAACTGCAGCTGTCTTCAGTTGATGTTTGTTCGTGGGTCTTTCTGCCTTTAGTTTTGCCTTCAGCAAGTGAAATGCATGTTCAATGGGGTTGAGATCACGTGACTGACTCAGCCATTGCAGAATATTCCATTTCTTTTCCTTAAAAAACTCCTGGGTTGCCTTTGCAGTGTGATTTGGATCATTGTCCATCTGTACTGTGAAATGCCGTCCAATCAACTTTGCTGCATTTGGCTTAATCTGGGCAGACAGTATATTCCTATACACTTCAGAATTCATCCGGCTGCT
Organism: Tachysurus vachellii; assembly: GCF_030014155.1. Classification (NCBI taxonomy): domain Eukaryota; kingdom Metazoa; phylum Chordata; class Actinopteri; order Siluriformes; family Bagridae; genus Tachysurus; species Tachysurus vachellii. The sequence goes on along the minus strand of NC_083468.1, from coordinate 18,785,554 downwards.
TCTGTCTTCTGTTCCATCATCAGTAAACACCAGTGACCCAGTGCCACTGGAAGCCATGCATGCCCATGCCATTACACTCCCTCCACTATGTTTTACAGATGACAATGTATGCTTTGGATCATGAGCTGTTCCATGCCTTCTCCATACTTTTCTTTTCCCGTCATTCTGGTAAAGATTGATCTTAGATTCATCTGTCCAAAAAATGTTTTTTTTCCAGAACTGGTCAGGCTTTTTTTAGATGTTTTTTGGCAAAGCCTAATCTGGCCTTTTTATTCTTGAACGGTTTGCACCTTGAAGTGAACCCTCTGTATTTGTTCTCGTGAAGTCTTCTCTTGATTGTAGACTTTGACAATGACACGCCTACCTCCTGGAGAGGGTCCTTCACTTGGCTGGATGTTGTGAATGGGTTTTGCTTTACCATGGAGAGGTCCCTGCGATCATCTACTACTGTTGTCTTCCGTGGACAGCCAGGCCCTTTTATGTTGTTGAGCTCACCATTGCATTCTTTTTTTCTCAGAATGTACCAAACTGTTGATCTGGCCACTCCTAATGTTCCTGCTCTCTCGCTCTGATGGATTTGTTTTGTTTTTGAAGCCTAATGATGGCCTGTTTGACTTGCATGGAGAGCTCCTTTCAACGCATGATGTAGGTTCACAGCAACAGATTCCAAGTGCAAATACCACACTTAGAATGAACTCCAGAGCTTTTACCTGCTAAATTGATGAAGAAATTATGAAGAAATAGCCTACACCTGTCCATGAAACAGCTTTTGATTTAATTGTCCAATTACTTTTGGTCCCTTGAAAAAGATCCTCCATCAGATCAACACATCCTCCAATCTGGATTTAAATACCAACAAATTAAACCTGAGAGATTGCACTTTCATCCCAATATACCTATACAACTATAGCTTGAATATGTTTTGGTATAAATACCCAAAAAAATAAAATAAAAAATTGTGCCCGTGTCCAAATATATATGGACCTAACTGTATGTATGTGTGTGTGTGTGTGTGTGTGTTTGTGTGTGTTACCCAGGTAGTGATGGTAGTGAGCAGTTGGAGAAACGCAGTCAGACCCTCCAGCTCTCTCTGAGTTATGCCTCTGATGGGTGGATGGCGATACTGGGTAAAGTCTGCACTGGGAACGTCCCGTCTCAGGTTCTCATGATACATCATGAGAGAATGGAAGAAGTGCTCCCACAACACTGGGCATCCTGATACACCACCCTGCATTTTCTCTCCTGAAACGCACGTTAGGTGTCAACTCCACATTATATACACTGACACAGGGCAAAATAAAGGGGCAAAAGAACTCGTTCTGTCTTACCCTGCTTTCAGACTAGCAAGCAACAGTGATTCATTTACTATGCGAGCTCATGTAACCTAGCTCAAGTCTCATCATTAGAGGGTTAATGAGATTTCCACAATTACATGCAAATTAACCATAACCCATTTCTCTACTCGCTTCAGATCCGACTATTGTTTAATTCCAATTCACTGCTTTTTAAACACAAACAGAATAAAACCCTATAGTTTGTTAAAAAGATTGAATTCTTTATCGGCCAGTATGCGCTGATTCGTTTTCTATAACAGCAGCTCTGAAAATATCTCTGACTGCTAGGCAAATCACAGGTTCATGTAAATGTTTGTGATCTAAAATAAAATTTCTAACATTGATTACCCAAGAACAGCCCACTATTGCTTCCAAAAACAGCTGTCCCTAACAGAGTTAACAGTCTCTATACACTTGACTAAAAACAAACTGGGAGCAACTTTAAGTTTGTAGCATGCTAATGAAAACTGGTCCCTGGTCCATAGTGGGGTTTCAGTTACTCACTTACTACAGTTGTTAGACCGTTAGAATTACTTTAAATAACACAAATGGCACTGATTTCATGCGCAATGATGCTTACCGTGCGGAGCTCCGTTGGATTTGAGCAAACTGAAGCAGTAGTGAGAACACTGCGGCCCGTTGGCAAGACCCTTTAACATACGCAAGTAAGGGATATACAAAGTGGCAGGCAGTAGGTCTCCCATCTGACGCACAAACTTGGCGAGAACCACCTGTGTATTGCACATATACTGATTAAAGCATTTTCATAAAAGAATGAATGAATGAATGAATAAATAAACAGAACACACACACATACACACACCTGTTTGTGAGGTGGCCTCTGTAAGGCCATGCCTATAAAGGATCCTGCAAGTGACGTGTGGTGCAAGGATTCTGATGGACACCAAAACTCAACACCTAGCTCCAAACCAAATGGGTCCTTACTGTAGAACTCACCAATCTGGCAAATGTACAAAAACACACTTTTAATTAGGCAACGCAACACAACACATAAAACAAATAGCAAATACAAGACCAGCCATCATACCAGAATCATGAGGTGCTCCAGGTCTTTCCTCAAAGATGACGGAGGCTCGCTGCCCATCTGCATTGCCATGTGGATCAGTCGAGCATCTTCATCAGCACGGTTACGCAAATGCTTCACCTGAACACAAGGTTTTAAACCTTAGCTCTACTTATACATGCTTTATGAGAGTGACATTAACACACTAAAGGTGATAATCTTACATTCCTGTGCATACCTTCATGGGCATGAGAGCTAGGAAGTCGGTGATAAGGGCATGAAGTCGGCGAGTGTAGAACTCTTCCTGGCAGAAGCCTTCACTTGCCAGAACACCCTCGGTCAGAAATAGAAAGACTCCTCCGAGAACTGCCTGATCAGCCAGTGCTTCATCTACCTCAGTGAACTCTACAAGGGCTGAGAAGGTAACAGTAGCAATTCTTTAGTTTAGAATGTGATACAAATATCACCGTAATAGAGAAAACAATACAGAAAAATCTTTACTGGAAAACATCACGTGGGTGATATATCCAAAATTTTACATCCCAAGGTTTTTTTTTTAAATACTAAATGCAAATGTTTTAATCTAAAGTTTAAAGTTAACGGAGATAAGGATATTTAAGGCATAATTTTCGTGTTAGTTGAACAGTTAGTCATTTAATCTGCAATAAAACAAACCTGGGATTTTACCATTTACTGTTATCTTTATGGCAGGAGGTTATGAGCACTTAGGGTACTTAATTACCACCTTAAACTACTTCAAAATTAAATGGCTTAAAATCATATTAAGCCACATTGCTGTATATGCAGTAGTTTTAAAACATGTTATGATGCTATGTAGTTGTGCATCTTCCCAGGTCTAGCATCCACTGCTTAATATGTACATTTAAATGACTGAGCGCATCATGTGATGTAAATTATTGTAAGTGTTTCCATACCTGCACCCTGAGGGAGCTGTGAAAGCGCTCGGAGTGAAAGTGCCCACGCCATCCTCACCAGTGCCTGCAAGCCAGGCAGCTTCCACGTCCCATCCTCCACCACCCGACTGTGCACCGCAAACACATACTGCCTGTCTGTCACAAGGGGTAGGGCCTGGAGCAGGTCTAACACACAAACAAGTAATAAGGGGCTTCTCAAAGTCTCTAATCAAGTAAAACTTTCACTAGCAGAAGATATGTGATGCTCGTATACCATCTCTGTCTTCAGTGCCTTGTTCCAGAAAGCTGACATCGAAGCAGTAGAGCAAAGCCATGACCAATGCAAGGTTCACGGTATCCAGAGAGCCATCAGCTTCTGTGGTTACCATCTTGAGATGGCCAATAAGAACGAGCGTATCATCCTTACTAAGGGGTGACTGACATGTCCATGCAAACAGGCACTCAGCCAGAGACTGGCGACACTCTTTGATGAGATCAGACACCTGCAAAGGACAAAGATGCTATGATTAGACTTTTTACCGTAACCCTCTAGTTATAATAGCATTCTATTTCTTCCTTAACCAAAATGCAGCACAGGATCGTTCAAAAATAAATAAATAAAATAACTTTCAAATCTGACAACATGTGAGGAAAAACATTCACCTCTTTCCGGTGTTTCTCATTTCCAAGGCCTCGCGCTTTCTGGAGCTTTTCAAACTCACGTGTCACACTGACGTCTGACACAAGGTTTAGGATTTGCTTAGTCAACCCCTGGTTCATCAGCTCATCTGTGAATCGGGTGGTAAGATGAACCAAATCCGCACTATGACAGAGATTGTGGAGGATCAGAGATATAGATTTTACATTGAAATATCAGAAACAAACGGCGAGTCAAGACGAACATGAAAAAAAGGTTGTACCTAAGGTCAAGAGTGAAAGTTTTTCCATGACGTGACTGGATGAGTGAGCGAAGAGAGTTGGCAATGCAGCGTTTGCCATCCCAGTAGAGTAGAACAGCCACCAGGCCCCTCGTCAGTCCAGGAAAATGAGGCTGCTGGTGCTCTCCTTTATATATATATAAACAGATTGTGATGCTCAGAATACTCACCACACAAGCTGTACATTTTACATGCAGATACATTTTTTTTCTATATGATACTTCTGCTGAGATCGCTTGTAGATAATAGTGCATTCTGTGATTAAGAATTAAACTCAATGTTGTGCAAGTTTGTGAATGAGTGAGTGAGTGAGTGCGTGTGCGCGTGCGTGTGTGAGTGCATGTGTGAGTGCGAGTGTGAGTGCGTGTGTGAGTGCGTGTGTGAGTGCGTGTGTGAGTTTACCTGCAAGCAGCAGCTCTAGTGCAGCAAGCTCTCCCAGGTCAAACAGATCACTCAGGATGAAGGCCTCTGTGAGGAGCTGCTCAGGTAAAAGCCGTGCACCTTGTTGGCCTTGAATAGAAATCCCCTCTGTGCTGGCTTTCCTCACCTTCTCTCTCTGCTCTGCACTCTTTGGCTATTTAGAAAAAAGAAAAGAAAAAAAAAACATTATTAGGGAGGAATTAACTTTTGCATTTATTTGAAAACAGATCACTATTATATGGCTAAAGTGCATAAACAAGACTTCATTAACATTTCTAAACTTTATGACTAACTTTATGACTAACTTTATGACTAACTTTATGACTAACACTCATTTATTTAGAACTCTAATGGTGGAATAATATGGAATTTCAATATAATAATAAATGAAGAATTACAACAACTTTGATAAATGGTGAAAATAAACTGAGTAAAAAATAATCTAAAACTTTAAAAAAAATAAAAAAATAAAATCTTTGACAGAGTGGTGTGATTCACCAGAGTTGATTATTTTGCTATAACAGCATATCCCATTTTATTCTACGCATAGAACAGCAATTACACGTTCTGCTTTATTGGATTTTATTAAAAGTTCTATTTATCTGTTTAAAGTTACATTTACTCTTGTAGAGCGACCACAAGTTGATTCCTGTTATCACAAACATTATAGCAACTAAAAGGATTTTGTTCTCCCTATTTTCTAGTGTATTCTTTAAAATGTACCCATGATGTGTTTAAAGCAAGTAATCATGGCTCACATTTTAACTAGGATAGGTCAAAAGTGTCAGGAATATTTCGGTAATACTCACAGGGTTTTTGAACAGAGACAGAAAAGAGGATTTGTGTTTCTTTAATTGCACATCCAGAAGATGAACACTTTCAGGCTGTCTCCTCCACACCGCTCCCTCGACGGTTTCCCATAACTCTTTCAGAGGGCCCCACAGACTGGCCCCTTCAAAAAAAAACAAATAAAAAAAAAAATTAACACTTCCTGACACTTGTAGTAACTTTGACATCACAGACGTCAAGTGAAAAGAACACGGCTGTGATGATTCGACTGTGTTCACGTGCAAGATCTGTGTTCTCAGACTAGATAAGACACTTTAAATAAAGGACAACAACCTCCTCATCAACACAACATTTATCAGACTGTATATTTATAATCACACCCTCCGGTGTCACCCACATGAGGATGAGGTTCCCCTTTGAGTCTGGTTCCTCTCAAGGTTTCTTCCTTTACCGTTCTAGGGAGTTTTTCCACACCACAGTCACCTGAGTCACCTCAGACTTGCTCATTGGGCATAAATACAAACACATTTAAATAGATATCTAATATTAATCCTGAATTTTGTATTATATTAATCTTTCTATTAACCTTTTGTTCTATGTTTATGTTCTGTAAAGCTGCATTGAGACAATGTTGACTGTAAAAAGGCCTATACAAATAAATAAAAGCATCATTGCATCAGATCAGAAAATGTTTAAGGATAACATTTAAGGATTAAGGAGCAACAGTTTTAAGAGAGTTTCAGAGTGGAGAAAAAACACAGCACTGTCCCAAACTTTTTTCATGCAGTCCGTTTAAGAATTCATGTGTTAGATAACTTTCATCTGACACAAAACTTTTACCAGATGTTAGATTCCCAAAAAAAACATTAGGACACTACAAGGTGAAACAGTTCTGGACAAGAGACTGGACAAGCTGATCAAGAAGGCCAGCTCAGTCCTGGGATTCCTCTGGACACTGTACAGGAGGTGGGAGAAAGGAGGATGGTAGCAAAATTATAATCATTGCTGGAGAATGACTCCCACCCCCCGTATGAAACGGTTTCAGCTCTGAGCAGCTCCTTCAGTGACAATGTTACATCCTAAGTGTCTGAAGGAGCGATACGGACGGTCCTTTCTCCCTGCTGCTATAAGATTTTACAATCAGATCTGCTCCCAGTGAACCGGTCACCATAATACACACTTATTACTGTTTCACTGCAATAATAAACAATAACAAAGCATTTTAAACATGTGCAATAACAGAAATTTTGAAAAGTGTGCAATATTACCTATGTGCAATGTCTTCAGTGTAACCACTACTCTTTTTACCTTTTTTTTTGTATATACTGTATATTATATTAAGTCTTTATTATTTTTATACATGTTTGCTGCTGTAACAGAGATATTTCCCCATTGTGGGACGAATAAAGGTATATCTTATTTACATGTACAGCATTTAACAGACGCCCTTATCCAGAGCGACTTACATTTTTATCTCATTTTTTTTTTTATACTGAGCAATTGAGGGTTAAGGGCCTTGCTCAGGGGCCCAGTAGTGGCAGCTTGGTAGACGTAGGAATCGAACTCCCAACCTTCCGATTGGTATCCCAACACCTTAACCACTAAGCTACCACATCCCTTATCTTATCTTATCTTCTGGATGGTTGCCCTGGAAACCAGTGCTTGTTTGTGTGTAGTAGCAGCTCATATACACATTTATGCTAACTGTTGCTCTGAACGTTTAACATCTAAACAATATATAAACTCAATGAACGGATAAAGCACTGACATGTTAGTAACTCTGGCACTGATCCATCAGGCTGTTTTTGAAACCGCTCACTGCCTCAACAACATTCGAGATACTAATTTACCGACCAAACTAGCAACTAATAATTAGTTATCATCAACTAATCATCTTTAAACATTCCGTATATTCATCTAAAAACACATAAACACGGTGAATTGTTACTTGTGAAACACATGTAACTCGAGCAACTAGCCAGCAACTAGCTCCACAATGCTAATGCTAATGCATCTATAGTACAGAATGAACATTAGACGCTTTCGGCATCAAGTCAGTCCACTCGGTTACATCAAAGTAAAATGTGTTTTTATTTTAAACGCTTACAGCAAAATAAACAACGAGTAGTTAAATATAGGAACACGTTGTTACCTGAATTTACCGCCATCTGCGCCGCCATGTCTGATTTGTGACCGAATCCATCCAGAGGCGTCCGAATTAATGCCGGTGTGAAAATGACACCGTTTGGTTTCGTTTTGATTTACTTTGCTGTGTATCCTATTTCATTTCTATAATTTTGTGCTGTGTAAAATTCTATTTTAATTTAATAATATTTGTGGAAGAAACTGTTCGTGTTTTAATATGGATTTATTTTCAGGCAATCAACAATAATAACAATAAAATCAACATAAAAACAAAACTCCAGGTTACTGACTAGCTAATGATTTTTACATTTACATTACAGGCATTTAGCAGACACCCTTATATCCAGAGTGACTTACAATTTATACAAGGGCCTTGCACAGGGGCCCAGCAGTGGCAGCCTGGTGGAGATGTTATTCAAACTCATGGTCTTCTGGTCAATAGTTCAACACCTCAACCACTCGGCTACGGCATCTAGCAGACATCCTTATAAAGAGTGACTTACAATATACAACTGAGCAATTGAGGGTTAAGGGCCTTGCTCAGGGGCCCAGCAGTGGCAGCCTGGTGGAGATGGGATTCAAACTCATGGTCTTTCGGTCAATAGTTCAACACCTTAACCACTCAGCTACGGCATCTAGCAGACATCCTTATAAAGAGTGACTTACAATTTATACAACTGAGCAATTGAGGGTTAAGGGCCTTGCTCAGGGGCCCAGCAGTGGCAGCCTGGTGGAGATGGGATTCAAACTCATGGTCTTCCGGTCAATAGTTCAACACCTTAACCACTCGGCTACGGCATCTAGCAGACATCCTTATAAAGAGTGACTTACAATTTACACAACTGAGCAATTGAGGGTTAAGGGCCTTGCTCAGGGGCCCAGCAGTGGCAGCCTGGTGGAGATGGGATTCAAACTCAATGTCTTCCGGTCAATAGTTCAACACCTTAACCACTCAGCTACGGCATCTAGCAGACATCCTTATAAAGAGTGACTTACAATTTATACAACTGAGCAATTGAGGGCTAAGGGCCTTGCTCAGGGGCCCAGCAGTGGCAGCCTGGTGGAGATGGGATTCAAACTCATGGTCTTCCGGTCAATAGTTCAACACCTCAACCACTCGGCTACGGCATCTAGCAGACATCCTTATAAAGAGTGACTTACAATTTACACAACTGAGCAATTGAGGGTTAAGGGCCTTGCTCAGGGGCACAGCAGTGGCAGCTTGGTGGAGCTGGGATTCAAACTCATGATCTTCCGGTCAATAGTTCAACACCTTATATTCCATGCTTCATATCTGCAAGTACTGCATTATCAGAACTGTCAGTCATCACATGATCCGTATATGTTACACACAATACTGCTGCTGTATATTGTATAAAAAGCATAACATGGCACCATACTGTTATTTGCACTACCATGCACTTCTCACACTTTATGTACATAACTGATCAGTCATATACTCTGTATTCATATTTAATACTCGCACTGTCTATATTGTATCACATCGTCTGTGTTGTCTTGTATAGTCTGTATTATCTTGTCTTGTGATTTATAGCCCAAGCTAAATGTGTAGTATAGTGTTATTTATGTCTGTACTTCTGAGAGTTATAAACAGCTGGAACCAAATTCCTTGTGTGTATCAACACACTTGGCCAATAAACCAGATTGTGATTCTGATTAACCACTTGGCTACCACACACACACACATTTTTTTATTCTCATCTTATTTTTATTGTCTGTGTGAGATTTTGAGCGCTTATTTTATATTTTAATTTTTACATTCCTGTGTGGTTATACTAAATATGAGCACTCAGTCTAATTAGTGGATCAGATCTAACAGAATAATAAATGGTATTATCAAAATCCTAACAGTTCATTCACATGGACTTGTATGATGGACGCTCCACATAATTTAAAATAAGCACACAAAATCTCACACATATGTAAAAACATATAGACAATAAAAGAAAAAGAAATAAATTGTATGTACAGTTGTGCTATAGATGATAGAATGGAATAGAATAGATTAGATGCAGGGATGCACTAGGATGAAGATGGTAAAAAAAATAAATGTAAGATTATTGCATATTGTTATTGCTTGATGGGGGAACATTTAACTGTTCATGAGGTGGAATGCCTGGGGGAAGAAACTGTGCTTGTGGCCGGTTGTGCTGGTATTTGGCGCTCTGTAGTAAAAGTTCAAAAAGCGGATGACTTGGATGTGAGGGATCCAGAGTGATTTTCATATACAGTTCTTGAAGGGTGGGCAGGGAAACACCAATAATCCTTTCAGCAGTCTGAACTGGTCTCTGTAGGCTTCTGTAGCTGAGCCAAACAGTTATCGATGTGCACAGAACAGACTCGATGACGGCTGATTAGAACTGCAGCCACAGTGCTGTCCATGATGGTGATTGCCAAGTCAAGTCAAGTCAAGTCAAGAAGCTTTTATTGTCATTTCAACCATATATAGCTGTTGCAGTACACAGTGAAATTAGAATGTTTTTCCAGGACCCTGGTGCTACATAAAACATAGACAGAGCTAAGGTACAGTAAGTCACTCCTAGCCACAAAAAGTGCATCTGTGCAACCTGGTGTAAACAGTGCAGGACAAAAGACAGTGCAAACAAAAAATACAAGACATTACACAAAAGACAATACACAAAAACAGCGCCAACCAGTGTAAATACTGTATGTTCATTCAATATTGAGTGTGCAGAAATACTGGAATGAACACATTAGTATTATAGCAGCAGTTACATCAGATATTGTAAAGTATTGTGAAAAACAGCAATCAACTGAATGTGAACCAGTCAGCCAGCGCTTTAACCTCCTGTCTGAAGGCAGACTCATCTCCGTCCTTGATGAGACCAATGACTGTAGTGTTGTCAGCAAACTTCAGGACCTTGACAGAGGGGTTATTAAAGATGCAGTTGTTGGTGTATTGGGAGAAGCACATTGGTGAGAGAACACAACCTTGAGGGGCACCAGTGTTGGTGGAGCGGCTATTTGACATGAATTTCCTGTCTCTCTAGCTGCTGTCTATCTGTCAGAAAGCTGGTGATCCACTGACAGATAGAGCTAAGAACAGAGAGCTGGGTTAGTTTGGTCTGGAAGAGTGTTGGGATGATGGTGTTAAAGGACGAACTGAAGACTTCAAACAGGATCCTCACATAAGTTTGTTATTTATCCAGGTGTTGCATGATACAGGATAATACAGTCCCTAGTTTACTGCATCATCCATGGACCTATTCGCTCATTAAGCAAACTGCAGGGGGTCCATTAACGGTCCAGTGAAGTCTTCCAGATAAGCCAGAACCAGTTTTTGGAACGACTTCATGACAGACGTCAGAGCCACAGTTCTGTAGTCTTTAAGTTCTGTTATCTTGGGTTTCTTTGGGATGGGGATGATGGTTGAGCATTTGAAGCAGACAGGGACTTCACACAGCTCCAGTGATCTGTTGAAGATCTGTGTGAAAATGGATCTGGAGTGCAGTGAAGAGCAAAATATAGAATTGCCTGATCTTGTATTTATTGAAATAAACCAACAAAGGTTCAATAAATAACTGGGAATTAATACAGTGAATCATATTTATATCTTGGTTGTTGAAGTTAGTCAGATACCAAACTGTACTTTGTCTAAAGAACATCATATCCATTTTGACCAGCTAAAAGTAAAGAAATAGAAACAGAATAGAATAAAGTGTAAATACACACCTGTGCAGATAGAGCCCTTGAGAGATAAATAGATTAAGTGTGTGGTTAGCACATTTGCCTCAGCGTTCTGGGGTTGTGTGTGTGTATGTGTGGAGTTTGCACGTTCTCCCTGTGTTTTGAGGTTTCCCTTGGGTACATATACTCTTCTTATATATATGTATGTATGTATACATACACACACACACACACACACACACACACGTTATTCAATTATGTATTGCTTATTTTACAACTCATTAGTAAAAATATACTGAAATCAACCAGTACTAAGGGTTTCAGGATCGAAGTGCTGGAGGTTCACAATACTCTAATCTTTGGTTGTTTTTTTTTTACACCTCACTAAAGTCTCATATCTAACTTTGCCATCTTGCTTATCTTTTGATATCAATCACACGTCTAAATCTGTAAAAATTTAAATGCAATAAAATGTGAATTTGTGTCTCATCGGTCTCATTTGTATTTATGTAAGAAATAAAAAACAAAATAACATGACAAAATAATATTTATTAAAAGAGGGTTAACAATTAAAGACAGCATTACCGGTTCATTATTGGCTCAAATCTACATAAATTCTCAATCATCAACACTGAACTAACAAACAAAGGCATTGTATCTAGAGCTTCTCACACTCAAATAACTGCTATTCAGTTGTGGAAAATATATAGAGTGCTTTAACACATCACTCTATAAACATACTGAACAAATAGTTTATGTAAAAAATAAACCTGAAACACATGAACCTAGATCTACTATTGCTTAAAAGAGATGAGTGCACAAATATGGAAAATAACAAAACGGCAAGCAAGCTCTGTACATCACACAACAAATCTTTGAAAGTTGTACTGAGAAGAATTCAAAATTGAAATTATGTGATTTTTTTAATTTTTGTTTTGATCATCAACCAGAAAGTCCTTAGAAGACCCTCTTAATCCCAAGACAAAACTAAACAGAAACCAATTATTATTTTGGCTTACAAGAGTCCATCCAGTGTCCCATTTCAACCATGTGGCGTTAAAAAAATAATTAAAAAAATGTTTTGAGTGGTTTTAGTTTTTCAAAAGAAAAAAAAAAAAAGAGAGGCAAAGTAAGAGAAACAAATGGAAAGACTCTGTGTAGGTTCTGTTCATCTTGCCATACAAGTTCACCAAACAGCGGCAGCCGGTGAAGACGAGGCTGCGTCGGCTTGTCTGGGATCTCGTGTGTTTTTTCTTTCAACCTCCACGTTTGTTGCAAGGGTTCAGCGTAAAGAGGTTCAAGTGAATACTGGTCGTGTGTGCAAGCAGGCAATAGGAACCAAACGTGGTCACTTTTTTCACAGGATAACAGGGAGCAGGAAAGCCTGGAAATCCCCATAATCTGCAGTCCAGTTGCCATGCCATCATGTGCCATGGACCTCTTCCAAATCTATCCAGATGCGTCTAAGTGGTTCGCTCCTGCTCCTCCGCCTCCTGCTTGGTTCTTCTTAGATTGCTTTTCATTTTGACAAATTCTGGCGTGTTCTCCTGCTCCTCATCAATCTTCTGTTGCTCCAGCTCCAACTAGAGACAAAGAGGCAGAAAGGATTTCAGTCTGTACTTATGCAAATGCTTTATTTTATCTTTTGCTATTTTGGGGTGTGTGTGTGTTTGTGTGTGTGTGTGTGTGTGTGTGTGTGTGAGAGAGAGAGAAATGCATTGCTAATCTATCTGTATTTGTTTATTTCTCCAAATGTTTGTATCTGTATTGAGATTTGAGTGGTCTAATCTGGAAGGATTTTCCTACCTACACCAGCATCTCAGCATGGTCTGTGAATTCTGGCACTGATGGTTCCTGGACCTCAGCTGCATCACTCAAATGATCTGTACAATCCATATAAAGTTTTAGCATCCTTTGTGTACCTGTTCAAGTTTCTGCTGTCTCTTCATGAGCTCGATCTCCAGGTCACTGTGCTTCTTATGAGCTTCTTGCTCTGCCAGTTGAGCCTTCAGCACTTGATCTCTCTTCCTCTTCTCCATCACCTTTTGGAGTTCAGGCTTATTCTGTGGAGCCAGACCCCTATTACACACAAACAGCAAAATAAGAAGACGCACTTTAATTAAAGCAATTGTCCATTTGTCATCATGGTAATCCCTGTCCCTGGATGAGGAAAAGTAACATAACGTGAGGCTATATAATGTCTGCCTCACATGTACTGATGAAAAGAAATACTGTGAAGAAATGTCTCAATTTTGTTCAGCATTGAAGCTATGCACCATGAAGTCAACAGAAAAGCGTACACTCTACCATGAGCAGGTCAAATCTTGATGATGCCACAGCCATCCATGGCCATGCATGATTAGCCCTGCTCTCTGGGAGAGACAGCCAGTCGTAGGTGTCTGTGTGCTCATGCATATGCAAAAGGGCATTCGGTGTGTGCTAAGCTGCCTTGAATTGCAAGAGAAACAGTTTGAAAAGATCTGGTGGCAGATCTGCAAATGACTCAGAGGAAGAGAGTGTGTGATGACTCTCACCCTCAAGCCTTCTGCTTGCACAACAGGAAGAATTTGCTAAAAGGCAAAGAAGGTGAAATGAACATTTTAGATGAAATTGAGGTTAAAATCTTAGATCTTACATTTAAAAGCCATTGTGCTCAAGAATGGTCTTACTGAATCAAATCCACAACATCCAGAAAGAAAAGAAAAGGAAAGGAAGAAAGAAAATAGGAGGATGTGAAAAAGTGAGATGTACTGCATGACAGGGAGTCATCAAGCTTGACACCAAGTACAAACCGGAATGAATCAAACAGTTCTGCCTTTTCTGTCGAAAATTAACTGAATACATCACAATGTTCATCAATACACCAAAGCACAAACAGCTCAGGTATAAAAAAAACAAAAACCCATATGTGATTGGTGAGTAATTTGGCAAAGCCAGATGAAGTAAAGTAGACTGTGATTAACAGTAACTTAACTATATTAAATGAACATTAGAATGACCCATCACGCCCATTACAACAATGCAGCAATAACATACTGTGAAGCTGTAAAGTCCCATCTGTGGTTACTCATTATATTTTCTTGTGCTGTAATCTCCAAATGACTTTTGCTCCATATGAAAAAATATTATTATTGCCAACCCCCGTAGAGAAATGTTCAGGTCCTGGCACATGCTACATTTCAGACATCATTATATCAGTATTAGCAGTGATGGCTGGTCGTGATAATAAATAGAAAGGGAATAAAAAAATAGAATTTATTAAGCACAAACAACGCACATCCGCGTGCGAGTGCACACACACATACACACACACCACACACACACACACACACATATACACACACACACACACACGCTTCATTTCCAGAACCCAAGTATCACCTAGATGTATTTATAAATTGCAGGGCAATATTTTAATACTTTATCCTTTTTATTTCTTTTTTGTTATTTCTTTTTTTATTGATTTATTTAAAAAGCACACTGAATCCTGTTATTGACATCCATAATCCCTACTTACCACTGATATCTAACAATGACTAGCTTCAGTCATGCCACTATGACAGATGTATGAGAGAAGTTAAAGCATTTCCTGGGTTTAACTGGCTGCTGATTCATACAGCACAGACTGCTCTATCAGACAGACTCCACTACACTTTCCATGCACGTCTGAGACAAACTAAAATCCAAATTTATTACATAAACTCCTCTAGATCACGGTTATGTAATCCATGACATTGTAGTCTGCCTCCATCACGCTCTGCTCTTCACATCCTGCTTTGCCTGAAGACACAATTGGTTCTGTGACCACTATAATCTTTAGTATGCATACAAACACTTCTAAGTGATGAAGATGAAGGAGAACGTGGGATAGTGTGAGAGATGATAGGAAAGGAAGAAGGAGGGCAGGAAAACAAGTGTGATATGAGGGATGATGCTGTACTCCTGATTATGTAACTGCTTGTGGCTGCTCATCCCTACGATTGTCACGAATCACTGATGGATCTAAGCCCATCCAAACAGCGCAAATCTGCCACACACACACACACGTCAAACCAATACACTGCATTTCTACCAGTTATCATTTCTACTAATCAGCAGCAATAATGAAGGTTAAAATGGTTTGCTTTGTACTAAACGCGACATATTTAATAACAATCCTTAACCACTCCTGAGTGAAAGAGAACAATTTCAGAGATATTTAACTAGCTAAGTATCCGGGTAACTAACTTGATGTGGTTGTTTACCTTCAACCTTGTGATATTTGCTGAAAGCTACAAGATGTATAATGTGCACAAGGGTGTGTAACCATCGAAGGCGAGACTGAGACAGACATGACTGGCTTCTTCTTAGCATTTTTCCCTCATTCCTGTCTACTTGGAGACAGGCAGCACGGTACAAAATGACCTGCCAGGAAAATGTTTTACATCAGAAATGGGCTGCTTTAACAATTTAAGATTGTTTTTCTCCTCTACGGATTGCACAGACCCATTCAACCACGTGAAAGTTGAAGCCTGATTCATGCGACTCGATTAAAGCCTGATACATTATAACACAGCACTGTTGCATTCTTGAATCTGGTCAAGAGGCGCTGATTTACTTACTACACAAGTTACTGAAGCTCAGTCATGGTTCGCAGGTTTTATATGTATGTGTTCATTCTATTAATAATATGCTCAATTGTTTGTCGAGACGAACATGATGTACAGTCTACACAATCTACAACCTGCAAAGAATGAGCTGTTATAATACAAGGAAGTCTTCTTTGAGATATTTGTTTCCTGAAACCAAAGACTCCTTACATAAATGTTAATGTTTATCCATCAGTCAGCTTTCCACCAGGGTAAAGCCTTTGTGCTCCATTTTTGCCTTATTTCTAATACTGCTACACAGACAAAAAACACAGGGACTGCTGACAGAATAACTGTTTATAACTGTTTATAGCTATATTGTAAGTCATACCAGGAACTAGGTTGTCTTGTGGACATTCAACATCATCACAACATGACTATAAATAGATAAAATTAAGAGGTTATTAACTCATAAATTAAAAGTGTAATAATTGTCAAATGACTGTGGTATAAAAAGTATGAGCTCTGATTATTCACGGGTTATTTTCCTATAACAGCATGATCCTGGCCCTGTCATGTCGGACTCCTTTACTCTGAGAAGGTAAAATGTAGGTTTCAGTGTTTTTTGAAGGTTTCAAAAAAACAGAGGGATACAGGGAGAGGAAAGTAAACATAATCAGACTTCCTGCTCAGTAAATAATAGTTCACGTGATGTGCAATACAATACTATGCTGATGATAACAATGGCGATAAGCAGTAAGTTTGTTCTACTTGAAGGTTCACCTCTTCTGATTCATAAGGAGTTCTCGATGGAGATCTTGGTGGTTCCTGGAGGTTTTTACTGGATTGATGAGTTTTTTGGGCTTAATGAGCTCATCGCAGTCTCCATCCATGTAGTCCGGCTCGGCCATGATGGTCCGCACACGAGGCAACAACCTTACTGGCAATTCTGACTGGTCCAAACCTAAAAGAAAGACAGAGAGAAATAGAAAATCCTCAGACCTGGTCACAATAAAGTGAAGCCCAGGAGCATCCTGAGAAGAAAAAAAAAAGAGACTTAAAGAGACTTAACCTCTTGAAACTGCAAAATGTACCTGACCCTTTGTCTGGCAGTGAAGGGACCTTGAAATAAAAACCCTAGAAGCAACTATCATATTTATAACTAAAATACACACGTAAAAAAAGCAACAAACAAATGACCTTAAAGTAACCTAACCGGAGATCTTTTACATTTTGTTTTCTAACCAACAGCATCCTTTAAAATGTTACCACTTTAGTGCCAAGCTGCTGTAAGCTGAGAAAGAACAGCTATAATAACCTCAGGTATTTGGGCTGAATAATTATTATGTAAAAAAAATTAAATTAAATTTAAAATCCAGTCTGTTACAGTAATCTCAGTAATGCTGAAAACAATAGTCCTCTAGAAAAACATGCACAAAGTATATGTTAAATAGCAGTGTAGGCTCTTGAGGCTTCCTTCTGTGCCAGTAATATATTGTTATAGGACTGAAAAAGGTTCGGTGAGAGAGAAATAAATCAGATTATGCGGAATTCCCCTTTGAATCTTATTGCCTTAAAAACAAAAGGGAACAGGATAAAGCATCCTGTTTACTTAGCCATCTTATCTATATGACATTTAGTTATCAGAGCAGTTACAATCTACCACACCACACCTTCAGAAATAAAGGTAAATAAAAGTACTGTTCCACCTGCACGTGTTCGAACGAACTGAAATAAACATACACATCAGAGTTCATTATGTACATTCAATTCTACTTAAATGGACCATTTTCAACTTCTCGAGTAAAAGACACATAGTAATGGTACCCCTTAAAATACCCCTGATGGTACCAACCCATCCAATATCAGAAGTACAGTTTGACATGATTTATTTCTGACACTATGATGAAACGAATAGCTAAAAAAAAAAGAAAAAGAAAGACTACTGTTCCTGAAGATTATCCACAGGATATTTTATGCTCCACACTATAATAGCTTAGTTCTTTTAAAAGCCATTAACCCTAGCAAGAAACTGTCCTGGAAATCTCACCTGGCAGGAGTGGGAACTCGGTGTACCTGAACATGGTGTTCATGCTGAAATAATCACGAGCAGATGTCCAGAGTAAAAAGAAGCAGATCGACTGGAGTTTAGATGTTAAAGAAAAAAGAAAAAAGCAAAGCGATACACAGCTGCTCACACTTGATGTTGCACTGGAGTGAAGTATTGCACTTGTGAGTGTTTTATTATCATCATCCCAACCCTGGTTGAGAATTTGCGATCCTGTAGGAGTGGGCACATTCGGGGTTGCCAGATTGCACAACTTTCAAACCAGACAGTTTACAATGTATTTTTATACGGGGTTTATGGTGTTTATCATAAAATGAAAGCTTTTTCCATTTACATACGAATATTAATTCAACAAGTTGAGGTCTTCATTTTGCAATGCACAATTTTATTTATTAGATATTTGTCCTAGTTTAAAAATATAACCAAACAGGTGATTCCCAATCTGGCAGCAAAGACAAAGCCTTATCAAACTGTCCTACTGTGACGTGCATGAATAGATCTCTGTAAAACAGTACCGGGATTATTTTTGATCTGCTATTAATCATATTAGGAAATGACTCCAGTATAAATAAGGTCTTCTAATTTGTCTTGCAAAAAAAATTCTTCCACAATAAAACTATAGCTAGAATGTTTTTAATTTGGACTCATGTCAGATAAATAATGAGCTGGGATCAGGGGTGTTGGTGTGGATGTTAGGACCCATGAAAACTTTTGGATCAGCTCAGCTGGAGCCCAGGACTAAAGTGAAGCTCTGGCTAAGTGTTGCTGTTACAGACTAGATATTAAAACACAGAAGCAGTGCCACAGTGATAGAATGACGGTGGCACAATTTGCATATGAGTAAGAAACATAAACTGATTTACTGGTTGCAGTTATAGAAGGGTTGATTTCAGTACTTCCTCCTCGGTCCATGCTTCAAAATCCTGAGGTTTTAGTGGTATTACATTTTTCAAGTTCAAGTTCAGCCTATTTTGTGTTTCTCATATACACGCTATTATTATTATTATTACTTGGAGAGTAAATATAATGTTCTATAGCCATTAGAGGGCGCAAACGGACAATGAAACCTGTCTAACAATCCTGTATGTGTAGAAATGGTGGAACTATCCCAAAATATCCCAAAAACACAAGATTTAGTGCTTTTAATATGAAATTACTCCATTTTCACAAACCTGGAATAAATACAAGGTGTAAAACACTGTACGATATTTGCATTGCTTAATGCATTACATGAGCCCCAACTCTCAAAATTCAAGTCCATGATTTAATCATTAAAAAAAATGTTTCCAGTTCAAAAAATATATAATAATAATAATAATAATGATTAAAAAATACACAAAAGCGATCCCGTAAGGCTGAACTACGTCCTTCTTTGGATTGTTGATTGAAGAAAAAGATGAAGAAGTCTCCACATCAACAAATCAATACCCATATAGCTTATCTCTCTCACACACTACCTTCACTACCATACAGCGACTCGCAGTGACAAAGCAACCGAAAAATATTCGCTTTCAACTGTTAGGATAGATGTGGTCATGTCCAGTGGTGCAACTAAGTTCAGAAAAGTTCAACTTCATACAAATATGAAGCGACCTGTATGGAGTGAGTGGGAGTGAAGACAGTAGAGCGCACGTGATCCATGGCAAAGAGTACGTGCTGCTTCCCCATCATCTCGTAGGATATTATGCATAGACACACTGGTGGATTTTATATACAGACACCAAAACTCTCTACAAAGTTTCATTTTAGCAGGAAGAAAAGATTCCTTGTTGTCAAGTGTGATGCTAGTAGCGTTACCCGCTGATAAATGTTATTACTATGGCAACCAGTACTAGGAACCACAACTGACGTCTTCAGAGTACAGCAGCAATGAACGTAGCTTAACATCTCTGGTGGACTCTCTGAAACTGTGACGATGTGAACAGAACAGAATCTTCACTAGGGTTAAACATGAAAAATGTAAATTGTTAGCTGATCGGTTGTAGAGAAAACCATCACTAGTCTACAGCACAATGCAACTTCCGCTCTGTGGAACCGTGTCCTCCGTAATTACAGACATTAGCCCTTTGAAGATGAAGGGTGTGTGTGAGTGTGTGTAAAGAAAATGCCTGTTAAACAGTCTGCATAGTCATTAAGTAAGTTAGTTTGAAGGTGTCGAGGATGCATCCGTTTCTCAGTGCCTACTTAACTTATACTTAACTTTAATAAGGATCAGTCGTAAAACACATTTCACTACGTCATACTGTGTAGGTTTTATGTATGTGACAAATAAAATTTGAATTTGAAAAACTTTTATGCACACACACACACACACACACACACACACACAATAGTGCTGTGAATGTGGAAATGCAAATCAAACAAATTTGAATTATTCAAGCAGAACCACTTTTTCATCCGTAGCAGAATTTGCACAAATATGAGATAAACATGTTGGCCTGCGCTAAGTTTGTTAATGACGTTTTTTATTTTTTTTATTTTTTACAGACCTGTCACAACCACACTTCTGCTTAACAGCCCGCCAGGGTTCTTGTTTACAATACACTAAGTTTGCCTGTGTACAGTATGTGTGTGCATGTAAGTTCAATTCAACATTTTCTGACCAAAATCTAAATGACACTGATGCTGTGGATTGTGCTAAATCTCCCACCTCAGAGGCAGAATGAAACAGACTAGTTTAGAGGCATCACACCATTCATCTGACACACTTCACATTTCTTCACCAACATGAGTTCATGTTCTTAACCGGCGACGGGGTAAATGAAACGTAAATGAAACGCGGAACATCCGAGTCCAAGTCACATAGTCACACGGGCTTCACGTAAAACATGATGACCGCCAGTGTGCGTGCTTTGTGTGTCCAGTGTTTTTAGATTTTATGACAGAATATCAACAGCCAGAAGACAGTAAATGGGACCATTCATCAGCTACAGTTTCTCCATTTCCATGCACTAATGTTAATGATCACATGTCACCATGAGAAACCACCAGAATGAGTCGTATGAGTTAAAGTGGCTCGGATCCGTTTCAGCAGTGAGGATTAAAAAATGAAAGTGTCAGACAGAGTGGAGAGGATGGTCTGTCTTTGTCCAACTGCTCTGAGGTTCTCAGTGGGACAGAAAGGGACAGAGCAATGAAGGGAGGAAGGGAGCATCTGGCAGTCTATTACACCATCTGACCCTCTGCCTTTCTTGTTGAGCATGCTTTAGACTCAGTGGGAGGCCAAATTTCCTCCATCACCCTCCTTCAAACCCCCCTTAACTGGCGACATGCTGCTATCGCTCTCAGTCGACATTTAAAACGTGGACACCAGTTTCGTCTTCAAACTTAATTGTATTATATCCAGCAACAGACCTTTTTATTCCACACTATCAATCACACCTCGTGCCATACTGCCGGAACCTTATACCCACACCTGCCCCGCATTTCACCTCCATCTTCCCATAGTCCTGCTCTGACTGGAATCCCTACTCCATATTGTCCTGTAGTTTCACACATTTCTCTTCTCATTTTTTTTTTTTTTTTTAACTCTAGTCACCATCTTCAGCCATTCTGCAAATACCCTGCTGACCTTCACCAAGTCTCCGACTGGCTGTCTACAAATCTTCTTTAGACTGCTGATATGAATTGCAAGTGAACTGAAACCTCGTCATCAATGGGCTGTAAAAGACGCAAGTTTTGTCTGGAAAAAATCTCCATTTGGATGCGAAGCACATCTGTCTGCTTTTCATTTTTTTTTTTTTTTTTTATGATTTAACAGTCCACAAAGTCGAGTTTCCCGTGGAAAAGGCAGTAACCATTAAACTTTTTCAAGCACTACAGTATAGCAGCTAATTTTAGACTTTATTCAAATCCAAATCCAAAAAATGATAATTTAAACTTGTATTTGCAAACTGCTTCAACATGTGTTAACTTTGAACAAGTGTTGTGGCCTATTTTGCATCCCCTGCTGTCAAATACATCCCCTTGCGTGTCTATAATGACAAAAAGCTGTGAAAGCAGATATCTGTACACAAAGCGCACCCAACATGTGCTCGTGATAGTCCATCTGCTGGCGCTTTGCACACATGCCGCTTGTGCGGTTTCTGAGGGTGTCGCCGAGACGGTACAAATTTTTACTATGTTCAAAGTTCCGGCCAAGTTTGATCTCTCTCTCAGATGAAGGCTGCGTATCATCAAGACTCGATCACATGGTCTCCTGACAATATGTCGAAATCTTTTCTGTTGCATGACTCAGGACCCGCGTATGACTACCTTTGACAAGCCCGTGCTTGAGTTAGCAGAACTGCTCTCAATGTAATGCAAGATTTTTCAGCTTCGTCGTGTACTGGCTTCATTAGTGCACTGGCATTTTGAGACCAGGATGAATAAAGCGGTGTACAGTAAGGCACAATATTTGGAACATGTGATCATTAGTAGCAAGTTTCTCTTTTTTAATTCAAGTTATTTTCCACAAGCATGTGAGGGCAGGCATCTGAGATTCAAAATGGGTTAAAGGCTAAACCAAAAATTGTCATTTCCTCCAAGCCACCAAGAAGTCGTGCCATAGTGTCTGCCTGACAGATGCATCTCATTTACAGGTAAAAAGCAAACAGAAAATGTTAAGCGTGTTTTTTGGGGGTTTTTTCCCCCGACACGAAGTTTGAAATTAAAAAATGTGCCAACAAATATGAGGCTTTTTAAAATATAGCTCTCTCACACCAGTTTAGACACCGAAAAAGAGTTTTCCAGTTGAGCTAAATACATGGCTTGTACAGTTGAGGCCAAAATTATTAGCCCCCTTATGAAATTAGACAAAACTCTTGATTTCTCCATGGAAATGACCATTAACAACAAGTGTTTTATAGTGTGTTTGTTTCCAAAATAACAAAGACAAAATCTCCACTAAGTTTGATTAGGATATTTAATTGAAATAGTGAGTTGAAACAAGAAAGGGCAAAAATGAAACGTCCAAAATTATTAGCCCCCGGTCATTAATAGTCAATAGTGAACCCTTTCTGAGCCACAACTGACAACAACCTCTTAGAGTAGTTCTTTACTAGGTTGGCACAGGTTTCCTGAGGGATTTTAGCCCATTCTTCCATTGCAAATTGCTCCAGCTGGTCCAAATTACGTGGTTTCCGAGCATGGACATTCACTTTGAGCACTCGCCACAGATTCTCAATAGGATTGAGGTCTGGGCTCTGTGCGGGCCACTCCAGGACCTTTGTTTTGGTATCCTTCAGGAACTGTTGGACCAATTTCGATGTATGCTTTGGGTCATTGTCTTGTTGGAAGACCCAGCGACGACCTAAGGCTAGACTACGAGCAGATTTCTGCATATTATCCCTCAAAATGTCAACATAATTTTCTTTTTTCATGATGCCATGCACCCGAACAAGGCTCCCTGTGCCTGAAGCTGCAAAACAGCCCCACAGCATGATGCTCCCACCACCATGTTTAACTGTGGGAACTGTGTTCTTAGGGTTGAAGGCCTCACCCTTTCTTCGCCAAACATAAGCAACATCCATGTGCCCAAACAGTTCCAGTTTAGTCTCATCAGACCAAAGCACAGACTCCCAAAACTCATCTTTACCTTTCAAATGTTCACGGGCAAACCTCAGTCTAGCTGTGATGTGCCGCTGTTTGAGTAAAGGGGTTCTTCTGGGACGATGGCCCTGAAGCCCACCACGATGAAGAGCCCTCACAACTGTGTTCCTTGAAACATCAACTCCAGAAGAGGCCAGGTCAGCAACAATCATCTTGGCAGATGTCTGGGGCATCTTGCTGATATCTCTGACTATTTTCCTCTCCAGGGTTCTTGAAATCTTGCGCTTACGACCACGCCCAGGTTTGTTTCTTACAGAATTTGTCTCCTTGTACTTGGCAATGATGCAACGTACGGCGGTTCTAGACACTGTGAAAAGCTTGGAAATGGCAGTATAGCCTTCCCCCTTATCATGAGCCTCCACTATCTTCTTTCTGAGCTCAAGACTGATTTCCTTTGTCTTTGGCATGGTGAGTAAAAGTAGTCTCTCCCAATAATGTGTTCAAGTGCCCTGTTCCTTGGAGTCCTTTAATGCTGATTGAATGCCCAGGTGTTGTTAGGAAGCCAATTGACTGCACAGGTGTGGTTTGAAAGCTGATTGATTAATTAGGTGTGTTTTGAAAGCTGATTGATTAATTGGGTGTGTTTTGAAAGCAAATATTCACAAGGGGCTAATATTTTTGACCACCCCATTTTCACTATATTTGATTATAAAGCAAGCCTAAAAATGTATTGTATATGAAATTGAAATGCCACTGTTAGGATTTGACCGGGGGGATAGGAGGCAAATGTGACACAGAAGCCGCTTGGAGTCAGGTGAAGGGTGATTTATTAGTGCACACATGTGGTAACAAACCCCAACACACGGTGTAAGTAATAAAATAATCCAAAAAGAAAAATGTACAAAATTTAACCTATATACAAAATATTTACAAGCTAGTTCATCTAAATCAATTGACCTGAATCACATCAGCAAGAAAACAGCATTTACTCTGTATACTGTCTACAAACACCATAGACAACCATTTGAATGAGTATTTTCTGATTTGCATTTGAATTTGAATAGCTGCCATACTGCTACCTTTTAAATGATATTATTTATACAGCCCTAACTGTCCTGACAAAGATCAGGAAATGTTACGCCAAACTAAGTATGCGCTCATATTCAAAGCAAGTTCATTTGTTTACAGACAAAAGAGGTTTCAGAACAATCTCTCTCACTCACACACACACACACAGACAGACACACACACACACACACACATTTCTGATCCACAACAAAGGAACTCTATTGTGTCCGAGTGAGCAAGCTTTTGAAGCAGGTCAGCTTGAGTAGTGAACTTCAAAATGCTTTCGCAAAATAAACTAATCATGCTGCAAAATCAGTTGGGCCAAAATGCTGCCCTGACACCGCGTCAAAAAACCTGATAAAAGTCAAAACCTGATAAACGCCATGTCGGCTCTGCTACACTGAAAGTCATTCAGACTTGAGAATCAGCTAGTCTACATTCTGTAATTAGCAGTGTATGTGTTTCTGTATCTCTTGGCACGGTGACAAAGTTCACGCTGACATGCTGTCAGTAAAAATCCAAACCACCTTAAAGAACGAGGTCAAACTCAAGGACCACTGGTGAGTGTGTATCAGGAGAACATGTGGCTGGGTTGTGTTTGTGATACTGATATAATATTTAGTATATCAGCCTATACACAGTTTATCACAGTAAATCACTGAAGGAGAAGTGAAAAGAGCTTCTCGTTGATCATTTGCATGTTAGGTGTGTTGCATTAGAAGATGGAAATATACAAAATAATAAGCCTAAATGTGTTGCTGTATGTATGACAATAGCATTTAAGACACTTTCTCTAAAAAAAAAAAATTGCCTGTTAGGTGTGTAAGCTTCCTCATAGCTATTGTAATGTGTGTTTGCATGCGATGCTTCGCTCGGAAATGAGGCTCGTCATGCTGAAATACGGCTTATGCTTACTGACATACGGAGAAAAAAACAAACAGCTGACCTTTTTATAAGATTATGACTGTTTTTTAAGCACGTGACACGCAGTATGCTGGATGTAAGCCAGAGATTATCTTCTGTTGAAGAACAAAGCCTTTATTGGTCAACTTTACTTTAAAGATCAGTGAAGTTCTTTTCTTTACGCATCTCATTTTCTTAGAAAGTCAGGGTCTGAGCGAAGGGTCGGCTATAGTAGCAGACACAAGGATAAGGGCCTTGCTTAAGGGCCAACAGTGGCAATTAACACAAGGACACTCATATAAATGACATTTATACAAGATGTTTATTTAACACATATAAGGAGTCTCCATTATCAGCACCTTCTAAGAGTTAGCTGTAAAAGACCGATAGACAGATATAGATACAGACAGGCAGATAAATAGATACTACATATATGGATACTACATAAATCTCTTTCTATAAAATAAATAAATAAATAAGCTAACCATTGTAATTGTTCTGGGATAAGTGGAATAAAAAAAAAAACAACTTCAGGACATCTGGTCCGAATCACATAACCCCGATGATTGGCCTACATCAGTGTGTCCCAAAGTCTTGTATTTCCTTGCTTTATATAAGTTGTTAAAACAGCTCCCTCTACCACCCACACACTCACATACACTGTTGCCTAAACATAAAGCATAAACACACCCATACAGATTCAAGTTTCCGAAAACATCTGTTGTGTTATAAAACACATCTGACAAACTGACTTTGGTAGACCAAATATATAATGAATTAAGACACAGAACTTACACTGTCGTGAAAAGCTAAACACTGATATATAGATATTTATATACACACCAGTTAGTCTGTGCAAAGGTTCACGTGATGTCCAAATCATTCTTTCTTTAACCTTGTTGTCTAAGATCCTGTCCAAAAGGGTGCCTTAGTCTTGAATTTCCTACAAAAAGGAAGGTACAGTGTAGAGAAGGTATACATCCTTTTATTCACCTCTGAGATATCACAATTCTTTGCATTTGTACACAATTTCAAAGTTGCCGGACTCTCAAACATGTGCACTGTACATTAAAGAGTATGCTTTACAGCAAACAGTGCACTACATAGTAAACAAGGTGTGATTTGGCACGTAGCATGAGCTGCTGCCGTGGAACTGAGTGACTCCTTACACCAAATACATGTTAGAACCTGCAACTCTATGGAGACGTGGCGTCTCAACGGATCACACGAAGATCCATGGATCCAAGAGTGAGGAAACCAAATGTTGAAACATATCTCCAGGGCCTGTTTACGTAGTGTAAACTAAGCAGAGGCCTAGCATTAGACAGGACCTTTAAGGAATGATAAAAATGGTAGCCAGGACAGAATGATAAAACCTGTCCTGTCTTGTCCAGAGTAAGTAAGGATCACCTCACCCAGCGTGGAACTGTCACACAGACATACATTTTGGCCCACACACATCTATTCTCACAGGCTAAAGGCTCGACATAACAGGCTGTCTATAAATGTTCACACTCATGTTCACAACTAAGCCTTTTTAGCATGTGTAAAGGCTCTGTATAAACTCTCGGTGTGTTGCATCATGATGATTGGTCTTGCATTCGGACCTGCATTTGTCTTTACTCAATAAGCCTCAAAACCCTTCAGACTTAAATTCTTCTTATTATTATATTATATTTGACTTTTAACGTGTGTTCAATAAAAAAAAAAAAAAACAGAGTTCAATAAAAATCACATCAACGAAAGTCATTTTGACGCATTAATTGACACATTTATCAAGCTGTACTGCACAACCTTGTATTAACCTAATCTTTGCGTAAAAAGTGTTTTTGGACTCTTAACCTAAGAAGCTTAAGCTCAGAGTTTTGATATTCAGTTCAATTTCCTTTTAGTTCTATAACGCTTTTTACAATGGACATCAGCTGTTGCCAAGCAGCTTCACATCATCACACCCTTTCTTTGGACCTTAATGTACAGATAAAAAGATACAGGTAACTTATATAATCTGCTGTACAGCGGATACATGTTAGGTGAGGATTTTTTTAACACAAGGCGATCCAGACACCTGCAGAGGTTCTAAATATAATGGCATGATCAAAAAAGTTCTTTAAACACAGTTTAATTAGTAAAAATATCCATGTACTGTAGGTGTATGTGTAGCTTTTGGAAAATAACACACCGTGACCCCACAGGCTAACTACTCCATTATATGTGTGTGTTTGTGTGCGCGAGTGTGTGCGTGTGTTTGTGGTCTGCCAGCACAGCAGTGAGTGAATAGAGTGAATAGACTGATGACCACACGATTTACGTCACAGTGCTGGAATGTGATGAACCTGCAGAGGTCTTTTATTGTGCTGCTGCACTAAGAGGACCAGCCGTAAGTGACGCGCACACTACTGCGTCACTGCTTGTGAATAAATAAATGCAACTCTTCAAATACCGTGTGCACATACGTATGGTATATCTCTATATCCATGTGTCATGTCCCATGTGTTCAAAGCACTAGATCACTATTAACCATGAGGTCAGTGAGTATAGCAACTGTTCAAAAAGGGTCAGGTGTGTGCAAGTGTGTGTGTATCAACTGTAACAGCTGTTTGCTGGTGAACAAAGACTGCAGTATAGCGGACCTATAGATTCTTCTCAGCTGTGACAGGCACCTGTTACGTCACATATGAGAGTTGTATGTGTGTGTATGTGTGTGTGAGTGTGAGAGAGAGAGAAAAAGAAAAAGAGAAAAGAGGGATGACAGGAGAATGTCAGGAGAAGGGATGTTGTAGCTTAGTGGTGTTGGACTATCAATTGGAAGGTAGTGAGTTCAAATCTCAGGTCCACCAAGCTGCCACTGCTGGGCCCCTGAGCAAGGTCCCTAACTCTCTGTTGTGTAAATGAGATAAAATTCAAGTCAGGATAAGGTTAAGGAAATCTGCTAAATGCAGTAAATGTCATAAATGGAAGAAAGTGTTTTTTAGGACGTCAAAGATTTGGAATGCTAATAGTTGAGGATAGAACTCGCATATTTTCAAAATAACCAAATATCACTTTGAGTTAAAGCTGTAAGTGTATGTTTTCTGACACAGGACTGTGTGCAGTGTGAAGGGCTTTCAGGATTGCTGGTAACATGCTGTATCTTTTTGTCTCCTCGGGTTCAATAGAAAGAGGAACGCCACTGAAAATAAAGGGCTGGTGAGGATTGTTTATAGCAGATATTCTACAACATATAGTGTGGCTATAAATGAAGATAAAAGTACATCGTGTCATTTTTTGGCA
Source organism: Tachysurus vachellii (assembly GCF_030014155.1). Lineage (NCBI taxonomy): Eukaryota > Metazoa > Chordata > Actinopteri > Siluriformes > Bagridae > Tachysurus > Tachysurus vachellii. Next base: position 18,756,915 of record NC_083468.1, on the reverse strand, counting down.
AGTTGTTGTTGTATAAGGGGAATAAAAAGCTTCAGGTCATCCTGATATAGGAAAACCATCAGCTTTGTGCTGCGTTATGCCACATGATCACTGATTATTTTCTCATCACCTCTCATCCTGTCATGTTTTGTTCTTTACTGAAATGTTGCCACCTTCCTCTTTAAATATAAAAAAAAATACGTAAATGCCTGATCTTTTACATTGTTGGTTTCACACGTGATCATTGTTAGAATTTTGAGAAACTGAGTTTCTCAAAAAATTTTTATTTGCATTTGTTCATTTTATTGATGCTGTCAATGTCATGGTTTAATAAGAGGAGAGGATCTGAGATTGTCTGTTGTGTCTGTGTTGACAGATAACTGGAATGGTCTTTCATTGGTTCTCTAAGAAGGATTAGCGGAGACCCTGAAAACACACATGCATACGGTTGTGCGCATGTCCACAATCTCACACACTCATATACTTTATAAACAACAACTGCGCTTATTATCCAGACATTGTGTGACTAAGCCATCAGACTGCTGATCTGGCTTTGTCCCTCATCACAGGCAGGTGACGCATCATCTCTCTCTCTCTCTCTCACACACACACACACACACACACACACACAGTATTTAAATGGACTGTTTTTTTTTATACATATCTTAAAATGTAACACTAGTATTTTAGAATGAACAGAGAACAGCATCAGAAGCGTAAACACCTACACCGTTACAGTTATAGATGCTTCACTAGTCATTTTGTGTCTGGAATAAGAATTCCAGCGTGTACTTATTTTTAGGCCTAGACAATAAACTCCATCAGTACTTTCTGCTTAAAAGGAAAAAAAGAAAAACAGTAGTAATATTGCCGCTCATTTCAAAGCTATGGGCTAAATTAAAGAGAAAAAAAAAAAATCAATGTGCGCCACAAATCTCAAGGTGGCTCAATTACACTGTGGATCCCCCCACGCACGCACGCACACACACCACTTTACATCAATATATACACACACAGGAGATGTCTAATGGCTCAAAAGCATAATGATCCCTAACATTACATAAACCACTCCATCACTACAACCGTAACATCTTGGTGTTCGCTTCACTTCTATTTTATCTAGCTGTGAAGCACTGATATTTTTTGTTGAAGAGGAAATCTGCACTTTGTCTTTTTTAATACAGGCCAGATAAAGAAACTCTTGCATCATCCTGTATTAGTCTATATTAAACATCCGTCCCGTCGTGATACAGACCGCGCACGAGCATCTCCTCCCCCTCCTCCATGTTTCTCTCTGCCTCCGATCCCTCACAGCTGTGGGTTAGTGGGCATGAGCCAGAGCTTCTTTGTTTGGGGCAGAACAAAAACAAAAGGTATGCTTTGAATGAAAATGACAATAACTACTCAATATTGCATATAAAAATTCTAGAGGTTATTCAAAGGTTATACAACTTAAAATATAGCCAAAGGTGGATTTTAACAAGCTAATTTTCACATATGTTTGTGTAGTCAGATCCCTTTAAGTGTTCCAGCAGCTGTTAACTGATTTCATCACGTAAACACTGGTATGAAGACAAAATTAACATGTTTTATGTGTTAAAGTGAGTCACAAGTGTATAACGGTGTGAGCGGTGTGATTAGATTCAACCCAGAGTTGATTATTTTATTGTTCACTCAGTGGTTCTTGAATGAACATATAAAGAGTCAAAGAGTGCGAGAATTTCTAATGCACTGGAGTTGACGATCCCTGACCTGGCTAACGAGTCCTAATGAGTCAATTACAGCCTAACGAATCAAATCAATTCTGACATTTTACAATTGGACAGGTGTCCGCACACAATTCACAATTTGGTTTTCTATTTTTTTTAAGTACGACACAATATATCAAGTGATCAAAATCATCATTTTAAGCAACACAATACATCATGTGGGCAGGGGTGCACAAACTTTCACATTCAATCGGATTAGAATGAGCACATTAATAATAAACGCTGAAGCGAGACCTATTGTAATTCTACAGTATCATTGTTCTGAACAGGGCATTTTTAACCACATTTACGCAGTCTGCTTTCTAATGCAATCATCCAATCGTAGCACAGCGCCGAGAGTGGAACAAAACAACTCCACCACGTGTCAAAATTCAGTCCCGGGATGATGATGTCACTGCAGAAATCCATGGCAACTAGAATCAAAGCATGTAAACAAGCACCTCAGGCTTTCCAGTTGCGAAATACAGGACAGAGATCATCAGAGATGCTGACTGCCTTAAAAAAAAAAAAAAGTGTGAAACTCCAGCTGACAGATTTTACTCAGCCAAGTTTCTTTCTCAGAAACAGTGAGAGAGATGAGCAAGAACAATGAGGACAGAATTAACACTCAGAACCAGCAGAGGAAGCAGGAAACAGTTTCAGTATCAAAGCTGAACTCGGCTACAGAGGAAAGCGCTCGTGACATCTGCACTGTGAAAAGCAGATCAAGACTAATGCACATGTTTCCATGATAATTTCCAAAAAAAAATCATTTAGATTTTTTCAAAATGTAGTGCAGTAAAAGTGGCACACTGGCCGCATTCGAATGTATTGGCACCCTTTGTGAAGGATCCATGAACAGCAGACAATAACAGATGAAAGTATCCGTTCTTACGCCACTCCCACCCCATGCTGAACATTTCATGCTCCTTTATAATATTAGATTTGAATATGTAGTCTGTCCTCCACAGGTTTTATATCAAGAGACAGAAATAGCCAATGCCAAACACTGATTTTATGCTCCAACAATTATTTGTTAAAGCTTGGGGTCATTATTTTGGCCAAATTTCAAGAATCAAGGGCATCAAATGAAGACAATAAAAACACACGTACACACACACACACGTACACACACGTACACACACCCAAATATGAGTAAAATAAATAGTTTCTATGCAAAAAATACAGTCAATATGTTCTAGGAAGTTGTTTGTTCTCTTTAATGATGATGAGAACAAACAACTTAACTTTTGGATGTATTTAGTATATAAATCTAGTAAAGAAATTTAATCAGGTCTGCACTCAAGACACCAATGCACAGTATGGACAGAATGCAGTGTGGCACGCAGTAGACTGCTGACTCATGGGAAGGTTTGTGTTTGAGAGCTATGTGAGAATAAAGCAGGGATCCCAGCTATCAGAGACAGAGCTGCACCGAAGAGTACCAGCAACATGCAGCGCTATCATTCTCTCTAGACTTTGCCCATGAGGATGACGGTGGCTTACAGAGCTAGCTTAATTACTGACAGTTTGCTTAGTCATAACAGGTTTCTGAGTAGTCAGTGTGTCATTTCACAAACTGGGAGAATCATCAAACAGGACAGTCTGAAGAAGTCCAAACTGTTTTTCTATTAAATTCATTCATCCTTCTTCAGTAACGATTAACCCTGGTGAGGTTTGTAGTGGATTCAGAGCCTATAATGGGAACACTGGGTGTGAAGTGAGAATACACACAGAATGTGACACCCGCCGGACACCCACCATCAGATGGCTCCATGCGTACGCGCACACACACATTCACATCTAGGCGTAATTTTAGCTTAGACAAACAGGGTGTTTTTGGGGGAAACTGTTAAACTTAGAGGAAACAGAACCTGACAGTGAGAACTGCCAAAAAACATCAACTAGGGAAACATGAAGCTGTTAGAATGCAACTAATTCATATGGCTTAAACTGGATGTATTTGGGTAAATCACTGTGTAACTGTAAAGATATGTGTATAAATTATGCCAGATCAGTGCTGTGATTGTACACTTGAGATTGTACAGACATGACTGTTCGTTCCTCTCACCATTCCTGATATTAGTGCACAGGAAATAAAAAGGCATCAAGACTTTCTTACTCACTTTCTACTTTCTCATAAATTCTATTGTCTGCATGGGTTGCACAGAGACAGAAATAAAACGGGGAAGAAACAGAGGAAGAAAGAAAGGACTACAGAAAGTAAGCTGAAGGGGGTTGGAGGGAAACTAGTTCAAAAGATCACAAAACAGATGTAAGGCATTTGAAGAAATACTCTCCAAATAGCAAACACATGTGGTCAGGATCTACTCCTCCCAGCCCTCCATGTCCCCAATAAACCGAGGAAGTCACTTCTTTAAATATTGATCACTGACTGATCCACAGCAAGGGTGTAAGAATGGAACAACTTAGCAGTGTAAATTGTTTAGGACTCATTTCACAACACAGTGCACTAGTAAAGGACCTTATAATTTGATGTGTACCAGAGAATAAGTGCTTAAAAACAGTCAAACTGTGAAGAAATGGAAAATCTGACACACACACACACACTGTCAGACACTGCAGAGTACATGACATGTGGTTTGATTCAATATATCTACTGCTCCCTCCCTCTTTCTCTCTTTCTCTGGTTCTTCTGAGCTAAAACTAAACAAGCATGTAATTTAGTACACACACATGTCTTTACTATACACTGTGCTTCTCATGTATTAATTACAGGTCTACTTGTATACCTAATAAACTGTATACACAGAGTGAGGCTACACAGAAACCTGACAAGTCAGAGTATCTTATTAATGCTTTAGCAGTTTTGAAATGCAAAAGAGTGATCTGACTAATGCAAAGCTTTAAACGACATACTGAGGTCTAGATCAAGGGAACAGCTTCAGTTTACTAACAAAAGCTAAGGCTATTAATCACTACCTGGCAAAAAACGCACGCGCACTTACAGTTTACAGTTATTATCGAATAACCATTGTTCCGGTTACAACCTAAATAACCCGTTAAGGAATTGTTGTCTGTCGTTGCAGAAAGTTTCAGCGTGATATTTTGAAATTAGGTCCTTTAATTCCAGGACAAACCACAACAACAGCCGCGCGCGCCACACAACAACATAATAGATGCGCGTGCTAGTAATACCTTTAAGACACGTACCTTAATATAGTAGAATTTTACTTTAAAACACACTTTTCTGTCGAAGGAGCTCCAGCTGGGCGGCAGAAGAAGCCCCACAAGACGTATGGGTTTGTTTCTTTAGGGGACTTCTCTGTTTTTTTAGGTGTGTCTTCCTGCGCGCCCTGAAACAGTTGAGTAGTAAAAAGCTCATAGAATGTAAACGCATATTTAGGGCGGGGGGCGGGGCTATGTGAGATGGTGGGCGTGATCTTCCCTTGTGAGCTACATAGTGGGCGTGGTTTTCACTTGCGCTCTACATAGTGGGCGCGGTCTTTGCAGTGTTCGCTACATGGTGGGCGTGGTCTTCCCTTGTGAGCTACATGGTGGGCGTGGTCTTTACAGGTCTAGCACCCACACAAAAGGCTACATCAGAAAGTGCACGTCCTACTACAGGATGTAGAAAATCGTACAGTGTCCTTCCAGCAGCACCAACATGGTTTGGTTTAAAACCGCACACTAAGTATGATTTGTGGGCTTGTACAACTTCCGGCTTCTGTCTTGTTACTATCTTATTAGTCGCATCGTCAACAATTTTAGATCAAGCTCAATAATCCCCTCCCCCTCTCCATCCTTGCCCTATTCACATAATCAGATTATTTCTCCTTCTGAGGTGAATAGGGAACAGGCTACAGATGAACAGTCTACAGATAATGTGTCATCTTAAAGAGTCAGAGAGAGAGAGAGAGAGAGAGAGAGAGAGAGAGAGAGAGAAAGAGACAGAGAGAGAGAGAAAGAGACAGAGAGAGTATGTGGCAGACACAGACAGACAGAAAGTATGGGATAAACAGACAGACAAAAAGTATAACAGTGAGTGTGGGAGACAGACAGACAGAGAGAGAAAGTATGGGGCAGGCAGACAGACAGACAGACAGACAGACAGACAGACAGAGAGAGAAAGTATGGGGCAGGCAGGCAGACAGACAGACAGACAGACAGACAGACAGACAGACAGACAGAGAGAGAAAGTATGGGGCAGACAGACAGACAGACAGACAGACAGACAAACAGTATGAGAGTGAGTGGAGGCAAACAGACAGACAGAGAGAGAAAGTATGGGGCAGACAGACAGACAGAGTGAGAGAGAGAAAAAGAGAGAGACAAAGTGAGAGAGAGACTGAGAGTGTAACAGAAACTGAGAGTGAGGGACAGTTTCAGCATTAAAAGCATTCCTTTTTATGTTTGAATACTGGACAGACGTAAAAAGCATTTCACTGCATGTCGTACTCTGTATGTATGTATGTATGTATGTATGTATGTATGTATGTATGTATGTATGTATGTATTGTATGTATGTATGTATGTATGTATGTATGTATGTATGTATGTATTGTATGTATGTATGTATGTATGTATGTATGTATGTATGTATTGTATGTATGTATGTATGTAACGTATGTATGTATGTATGTATGTATTGTATGTATGTATGTATGTATGTATGGTATGTAAGTATGTAATGTATGTATGTATGTATTGTATGTATGTATGTATGTATGTATGTATGTAACGTATGTATGTATGTATGTATTGTATGTATTGTATGTATGTATGTATGTATTGTATGTATGTATGTATGTATGTATGTATGTATGTATGTATGTATGTATGTATTGTATGTATGTATGTATATATTGTATGTATTGTATGTATGTATGTATTGTATGTATGTATGTATGTATGGTATGTAAGTATGTAATGTATGTATGTATGTATGTATTGTATGTATGTATGTATGTATGTATGTATGTATGTATGTATGTATGTATGTATGTATGTAACGTATGTATGTATGTATGTAATGTATGTATGTATGTATGTATGTATTGTATGTATGTATGTATGTATGTAATGTATGTAATGTATTGTATGTATGTATGTATTGTATGTATGTATGTATGTATGTAATGCATGTAAGTATGTATGTAATGTATGTAATGTATGTACTGTATGTAAGTATGGTACATAAAAATATGTTATTATGATGCTTAGTGAAATTGGTCTAAATGTCTAAATTTTATTTATTCCCAATATATAATTTGGGAAATTTTGACTTGAAAAGAACCTGAGGGTAAAAAAGACCACTACCCTCCATAGTTTCAGAATGAGCTAGCCCACATCCTTCTGTGATGCATGCAGTAACGTAATGGGACAATAGGGAACATTATAAAATTATTTAACTCCAGAGGGGTGACTCATAGCTGTAACAGCCAGAGAGGTTCATCAGATCAGTAACTAAGCCCCAACCCAGCAGGAAACAGATGTGGGCTGCTTGAGGGGAGAGAGGAGGGTCTTCTTGTGGGAGCTGACGAGAATGAGGGGACCCTCAGAGATTCTGACGGGAAATTCAGTGCAAAGGTTTAGGATAAAAAAGTTCAAATGAGAAATGTAATGGCAAGAAACAGACAAACTTTTATCGTCCTGACTAGCTCATCGCACATCTATTTTACCATTTCACTTTAGCCACAACTTTCCATCAGTGAGAAACTCTGTCTTTTCTGTTATAATGCAAACTGTCCTCTGTGTTGAAGAGGAGGTTTTTCCTCCATTGTATCAGTGGGTCTGTGGGTTCCTGTAAGTGAAGCAGGCTTATTTGCAGGAAATGACAGAAATGATCTGTAACTATAGCAATGTATTTGACTTCCTGTTTTAAAGTTCTCTTTATATAATGTTTTTGTTAAAATCTCATCGATTATCAATCCTCTACACATTCTTTTAAACTTATACTCAAAGCCCTTTTCAGGTTTGGATGCTATTATTATTCAGCAGCAGAATTAGTCACTTTATGTATCTCCATCAAGCGAGAATCAGTCTTCACAAATCTACTCATATTACCTACAGCACAAAGTCAGATACTGTAATTGTCAAAGCATGTAATCATATAATTATGAATAATTATACCACAATTACTGCTGAATTCTTAAGTCCCATTGGTCAGAAGGTGTTGATTAATTTTCTATAACAGCAGCTTTGACAGCATTTTCATCTGTAAATTTAACTCAGTCTGATGTGTTATTGCTTCTGTAGTAACGATTCATTCACAGGGGTTTGCTTTTGGGTTTTTAACTGGCACTCAACATAAATAGTACTAATGCTATTGTTTTCACTTGGGCATACTGTAGGATGGTAACTTGTTATTTCCTGCTGGAAACAAACCCAACCTGGCTTTATATCTCCTCTGTCTATGTGTGTATGCAATAGCATTTTGGAAATGTGAATGCTTTATAAGGAGGGGGAGGGTGTATGACATCAATCAGTTTTATCCATGCATCAATGGAGACCAGTAAACACCTAAATGAATATCAAACACCGATTCTGCACTTTAGACCATCCAGTTACTGTACATTATATGTATCTGTACATGAGCTAATGCAAAATGCAAACCCAAGATTCTTATTTAAATAGAGATACAATCCAGCTGGCTGACCAAATAGCATTTTGCTATGTCAAATAATCAATAATGAATCAATACTCATTTATTTTCAGACCAGAATGTATAGTTCCACTATTGACAACAGCCTTCGATAGTATGTGCTTAAAGTCTCTTTATTAGCAATGCTAAATGAGATCATGACTAGCTAAAAAGGACCTTTCAATCACAGCTACACCCATAGTATGAGCTCAAGCTTTCCATCATTCTCTTTTTGACAAGCCCTGCTCACCCAACCAGACTGAGTACATCACAGTTTGAAGAAAAGAATGCTGAAGTAGAGGAGAGAAAAGAGTCAGTGTGGCTTTACTGTAAGACCCCATAGTGAGTCAGCCTTGAGAAATGTATCACAACATCAGCCATGTCACGAAATGACCTCATTGTGACCTCTAGATAATGCCACCACCCTTGTATTAATCACATAGTTGCATCTGTAAAAAACACACACACCCACACTTAACCATTATACTTGTTGCTAAAGCACATATCAAGTATTTGTCTAACAATATTCCTCCAACCTTGAATTTTCAGTTCATAAGTCTATAGCCATGCTCTTAGATGCCACCAAAAATAATCACCATCCAGCTGGAATTAAAAAATAATCTAAATCTTTAAAAAGTTTAAATATAAAGAAAAAACCCACAAATTCTGATACAAGTGAAATATTATTCTTGATATTATAGTGTTTATTCATCTTTAGTAAAGGCTTTATCAAGGTTAGTGTAGCAGTGCATTCTGAGCCTGTTACAGAAACACTGGGCACTAGGCAGAAATACCCTCTGACGAGGCACCAGACACACTTTCCCACATAGAGACAATTAGCTGGTTCAGGGTTTCATCTGGGCTCTATGGTTTCTTCCACTTGCCAGAAACCATAGAGCCCAGATGAAACCCATGAAAACAAGAACATTTGGAGGTTTATAAATAACCCAAATTAGGATCAAACCAGGGACCCTGGAGCTGTAAAGTGGCAATGCTTCCTACTATGCTCGGAAAATTGTTCTTAAATGTCAGAATTATTTTGATACAGAATGTTTGATCAAATGTAATCTGCTAATTCACATTACAATACAACGGGGTGTTGGTCACTCGTGCAAAATCCCCAGCTCGTTCAAATTTCACAACAGGTTTTTCTAATTTACTTAAAAAAAACCCCAACAACAACAGACTAAGGTCTGGCCAGTCCAAATAGCCCAGCATCCAGCATGGTGGAAGCTTGGTTTTCCATTCCCTTTTATTTTAAAACCCATAAACTGGTCCTCAATTATGAGGCTATTTTATAGTGTTGTAAATAAAAAATGATGTCTGAGCCAATTCCCTCATGGTGGATTCATTATTATTGAAAATGTTTATAACAAGAGCTTAGTTCTTGTACATACATGCAATATATCTTACTCACGAAGAGATTGAGAGACTCCCCACATTGACATTACGTTCATTTTGGCAGTTCACATTTCATGCTTAGCAACCATTTCCAAACCAAAAAATGTTTTAAATATTTTATTGTTCATTTTAAGCAAAGGGGGTGGGGAATGGTGGCTTAGTGGTTACCACATTTGCCTCTCACCTCTGGGGTTGGGCGTTTGATTCTCAAATAAGGTTTGTGTACACTGAGTTTACATTTGTGCTTTGGAGGTTTAAATTGGCTAAATTTCCCCTAGTGTGTGTGATTGTTCCTTGTGATGGGATGGTACCCCATCCAGGATATCTGTGCCTTGTGCCCCAATAGTACCACATATCCTACGGGTACTATGGGTATCCTATCATTCCCTCTCTCTCAAAATTGAAAATCAGTTATTACAATTACAATATAGCCTTTGCTTTAAAAAATGTATTTCTTTTAAAGGGGCTATTTGTCATTTTAGAGTCCTTTGAATTGTAATTGCAACAAAAACACTAAAATTTGACAAAAGCACTCTGTTCAAAGTCAGCATTTAGAGAACAGGTGCTCAGTAAGCTTGCTACAGCCAAAACTTGGAGTCATTTCTGGGAAAGAAAAATGTCACTCGAAACCTGAAATGAATAATCAAGCCACATCCATTACATTGTGATGTGGTCATCAGGATTTGACTGAAGATGACGTAGCTCATTAAGGTAAATAGTGTTGTGTTTACAGTGAATGGGTTGGTCTGTGTGCTTAAAGACAGCACTCAGTCTTAAATCAGTGCTGGGTTTATGCTGTATCTGTCACACACACGTCCTCTGTTGTGAAATACACTGACACAGAGCTTCCTTCTCAGGACATGCTGAGCACTTACGCTAATGGAGCTAAGTGGAATGAATGGAGAAAGTGATGCAGTCACTGCACATGAAGAGATGTGGAGGTGATGTAATATATTTTTTCTTTTAGAGTGTAAATAGCCATCACTCAGGCCTGATTGTGCTTATTAAAGGATGCAGAGATGTTGAACAAACATGAGTATGAAAAAAACCAGGAAAAATACAGGAAATCATGGTACAAGTGTCAAACATTCCTAGAGATGCTTTTTCTCTGGTGTTACCATAATAGCCAGTAAACATACAGTGAGTGCATCATATGTGACGCAGAAAATAACAGCTGATGAGCACAGAACAATGGTGAGCTGACTGACCAAATGACCACTAAACACAATTAATATGCTGAATCAGCCTGACCTTCAGGGCTAACAGGATTTCTGCACTCACATACACAATATCCACTCAAATTCACTGCTTTAGCCTTAACACCCGGGGCAGCAAGGGCAAACGAGGCAGGGATAAGAACCCAGTGGATTAGTTTTGTGGAACCGACCTCAACAGTGGCAATGCTCTACTAGCTTAATCTAAAATATCAAACATGTTAAAGAGGAAAGTTATAAACATTACATTCAAAGCAAAAAAGTAGTTTCTTACAAGTCTGTTTTCTTTTGTGCAATTTGATTAACCAGTGTTGACAATGGGGTTGATTTCTTTATAGCCCACTGCAGACTGAATAATGTCCATTTGAGCTGTTTTTTTTTTCTTCAGAAATCAAGAAATCGCATACAGAACAGTCATAAGTGCATCAGTATGAAACAGTGTGGATTATAAACCCATCCTTCTTTCCCTAAAATTCCAGTGGAGGAAAAACTAAAAGACTAATATAATAATGAATAATATGAGAAAAATATAAAATCACAGTATAAAAAAAACACAAAAAAGTTTGGCACTTCTTGGTTTGAATGTAAAGGTTACAACTTTCCCCTTTTTTGTGTCTGGTATTTGGAGGAAATATGGCATAAAGCTGGTAAAGCATAACATAAAATTAATCACCGTCCTGATATAATGTGAGGGTTATATCTGGGGTAAAACCTATGCAGGTCCGATGATCCTCTGTGACGACCCAAAACAGTGAGCAGTCAAGGGTCTAGAACTACAATAGATTGTAGCTTTCACATTTAATATCACATCACTAAATAATACAAGAAGAACATTTTGTGCAGCAAGATTTCTTTAAATGCAATCAGTAAATGCTCAGTTAATACATGTAAATTACATGGGATTAGACCACAGACCTGGACTCTCTAATTGGTTACAGAGCAGCCAGTCACAAGGCCAGTGGTCACTGTGTATCTGGGGAAGTGGCTTTGGACAATAATCAGATCAGCTGCTCACTACTCCACTCAATTCCACAAACTAGATGATTGCAGAAGTTCTCTTCATCCTCATTGATTTAATGACCTACTTTCAAAACAAAGCAAACCAAAAAAAATCTTTGACCTTTTTTTTTATTTTTTTTTTTACTTCATCCAATTTAAATGCAGGCAAACAATATCTTTCTGTAACGTTCTCTGTTTGTCTAAAATGACAGAAAGACATTATGAAAAGCATAGATAGATAGATAGATAGATAGATAGATAGATAGATAGATAGATAGATAGATAGATAGATAGATAGATATTAATTCAGAATAATATTATACAGAATGAACAGACAATATGGTCTAAATGGCTACAAGTCCATTCACAATCTTTCTTCATTTCTCTTGTCATATCTGTTGTAACTCTGCCGGATGTCAAACACATCCATCGTCAGATCAGGTTAAGAGAACAATGTGTTCAAGATCAAAGTTCAAGGAATTTTGCTTGTTGCAGAATACACCCACATTTCTTTCGGTGAAAATTGCCGTCCCCAATATAGCAGAGAATTACAGTATTAGATGAAACAATTCATTAAACATAAATGTTTTAGATACACTATATGTCCAAAAAGTATGTGGACACCTGATAAGCGTGTCTTCCCCAAACCGCTAAAGGCTGAAGCACACAGTTTATTTAAAACAAATTTCTTTGTAGGCTGTAGCTTTTAAACTTCCCATTATTGGAACAGAGAGGCAGAAAAAACATGTATCATCATGTCAATGCCCGTGTGCACATCGAGCTCCATGAAGACACGGTTTGCCAAACAGATATTCATCTTTGCAGACTTGTGCATATTGTGTGTAAGTGTTTTTGAACCTTAACTTTATGTCCTTCCGCTGTAGCATACGTGTGATTACCACACCTAGCATACAGTATGTGCGATTACTACATCCTTTTTCTGACGAAAGAACGGGAAACACTTGTTATAATGCAAGTGTAAGAGCAGTTCATTTCAAAATACTCAACCATGTAGCAGAACTGTATACAAGGTCAGTGCTAAAACTTAGTGAAATGTGCGGTCATGGCTTTTATATCAAAAGTCCCCACAAGGATAGGAATATCAGTTTTGACAGTTTTGACATTTGGCAGATCCCACAATGACAACTACTTTTAAAAAATTGCAGCTTCATTTATTTATTTATGTAATTTACTATGTAAGTTTGGGATGGGTGAGGGCAAGAAAATTGAAAAATCAAAAAAGGAATATTGTTCAATAATTAATTTTATATGTTATTCATTATACACAGTTCTGTTCTGCCTGCAATAAAAATATAATAAATGCAGCTTTATAAAAAACAAAACAAAACAAAAACTAAAAGATTAGCTGCGTTATTCACACCTGGATAATAAAACAAAATGTGTGTATGTGTGTAGGCCCTAATCCTGCAGTTTATTCAAATGCAAAATCACAAACACAAAGCCATGCTTGTTACAAAGAGCATCTGCATTATTGACTGATGTGCTGACTGATCGACAGTGTTGCAGAGCAGATTTGGTTTAACACACAGTCACATGCTCCATGCTTTATCTCTCAGGGCTTTCCACTGAACTGGAAAATGTTCCAAAACATGTACCTAATGAAAGTAATACATGCCTGAGGTCTAGCAGGGCCGAGAAAGATTACAAAAGAGACAGAGTGATAGCGAGTAGTACACCGTGTTACTAAAGAGCTATAATCTTAAAGTTTCCTCTTGTTTATCAGGACCGGACAACTTAAGGACATAAATGGCAATTAGATATGTAATATCCACCATTATCCTCCTTATAACCAACTTTCTGACTGTATGAGTTTATATTTTCCACTGACAGTACATGACTCCTGCTCTTTTTTCCCCTTTGTGTGTGTGTGTGTCTGTGTGTGTGTGTGTGTGTGTGTGTGTGTGTATTTTCCACACCATAGAGGAAAAGGAAGAGAGGAAACCTATGTTTTTTTTTTCTTGATAACTGTACAGCCTCTGGCCATGGAATTTTCTCCAGTTATTGAGGATACGTGTGTGTGTGTGTGTGTGTGTGTGTGTGTGTGTGTGTGTGTGTGTGTGTGTGTGTGGAGAGTTATGCATATCTTTTGTACCTGATAAAGGTCCATCCTCTGTCTCTATACAATCTGTGCAGTCTGACTGCACTTCCTGGAGAGGACACTCCTGTTCCTGGCAAGGAAATAACACAGTATGTCAATCTGTCAGATGTTCCACACACACACACACACACACACACACACACACCCTTCACCTTTGTGGTTTAAATAGTACAGCCAATGATTATACTGGATATTTCCAAAGATTACTGAGTAGATATGAGAGGATCAAACAGTAAAATGATCCATTTGTACAAATGAACAGTTTCAGTGCTGACATCCACTTCACTGCTGTAAAAATCATTGATCCAAGCAATCGCTCCTCTGAGACACAGATGTTGGAGCTAAGTGGAACGAGGGATAACATTTTCATTCTTCGAAAAGTGTAGTCTTTTACCAGAATCACAAATAACATGAGAATAATAACATGCCTCTAAGTGTGGAAGGCCATTCCAAAGGTCTGTGGAAAGAGAAATGAAGATGGAAGGGATTCCCTTCCAAACCCAGGGTTTCCGTTTGCTAAAAAAATGGAGCGCAAATAAAAAGGATGGAATATCCTCCCTATCCCATTCTGTAAAACATAAGTGAAAAACATTATTTTAGCATGCTAAATTTTTTCTCTATATTTGATGACCCAAATATTACCCTTAAAGTTCAAGCAATGTTAAAAGAAGAGCAATTTTAGTCTCTTGCATGCTTCTTTTCTCCAGGCAGACTTACACCCTTGTGGCGATTATAACCTTTTACACCAGCATATACTCTTAGACATAATTTATTACAGCTTTCATCCAAGTTCAGTAAAAAATATATCCATCACACTGGACAACAAAATGTCTTTCTTTATTTTAATGTTTTTTGAATGGCTGCACTATTGGGGCTATAGTCACGGATTGATCTAATGGGAACACAAGAGAATGAACGATTCTATAAAAATGATAGCCCTCTTTTTTAATCCTCTTTAGTGTATAACCTTCACATTTGATTTCCAGTGGACATACAGGGGGTTCATCCATAACTTTCAAATTACAAGTGTTTTTCCAAAAGCAGTACACATCAGTGTATTTCACTTTTACATAGTGGTGCATTAACAGAAACATCAAAAACTTTGGGATAACAAGTTTAGTGTTAAGTCAATTTTCTAGTTTGCATCACCATTGGCTTTAAACACAAGCATTTGCCGATAAACCTGGGATAGAAATATGTGGACTGAAGAAGTAAATTGGAGTCTTATAGGAGTCTAGTACACAATACACTGGTGTATGAATAATCTTAATTTTAATGAAGACATCAATTAATCATGGGAAATTTGATTTATTCTAAGATTACGGCTTCCACCTTTTTCATTCATTTTCTAATGCTTATCCGAACTACCTCGGGTCACAGGGAGCCTGTGCCTATCTCAGGTGTCATCGGGCATCAAGGCAGGATACACCCTGGACGGAGTGCCAACCCATCGCAGGGCACACACACACACACTCTCGTTCACTCATGCAATCACACACTACAATTTTCCAGAGATGCCAGTCAACCTACCATGCATGTCTTTGGACCGGGTTAGAACATGCAAACTCCACACACACAAGGCGGAGGCGGGAATCGAACCCCCAACCCTGGAGGTGTGAGGCGAACGTGCTAACCACTAAGCCACTGTGCCCCCTTTTTTTCATTCATCATCTTATACAATAGCACTTGATCCATTACATTTTATTATTTTGTATTTTATTTTTATATGTTATGCTCCACCAGATACCCATGCTCAAAAATTAATCAAGGCATTAGAAGTTAAAGTGGTTCAAGAATAAATCTTTTACGACTTTTATCACCATTTAACCAAAACACCCCCTGTGCTAGATAAAAGATAGGAATCACAGCTTAGTCAAATATAGCCAGAGCTAAACAACTTTAGCTTGAGGGTTCAACAATGATGAAAATTAGATGAAACCAGGAATGTGTGGTGGTCTTGGTTTCAGTGAATCTTACCTGTGGTGATCTGATGATGGATGGTCGTGGTATATAGGTATACTTTGGATTCTGAACTGGACTTTCCTCTTGAGGCATTTCTTCATCTGGGATTCCATCTGAACTGGGGGAGGAGTGCAAGACATCCCGTTGAACTGATGCTGGCTCTTTGGCTCGAATTCCATTAGTTTTGGTGTGTTGTGAGATGCAGCTGACTGCAGACTGGTGCTGGGGTTCTGTGAGATTGGCTGCCTGAGGCTGGGTGAGAATGGCTGGACTGGTGCTGGCATTTGGCTGAGTACTGCACGGTTCAGAGCTCAGGTGGGAAGCAGGCTCTGGTGAAACATCTGCAGGAGCTCCAAAACAGTACTGGAGTGAGGAGCAGGGAAGCCCGTGCATCACAGCACTGGATGACAGCTTATCTAGAATGTAAAAATGTCAATTAAATCCATGTGTTTTCTAAAAAGTGGGATGAAGGATGGAGAAAAGATCATTAAAACAAGAAAGAGCTTGATAATGAATTCAGTTCATTCTTTAAAATCCACAGGTGTAAATTCAGTAGGGTCGTCTCACTAGGGTTCTCTCTTGAGGAACCTGTTTGTTCAGTGGAGGATCCTGATAAAATATCAAAATGCCAAGATGCCAAATTTTAGCAAATATTGCAAAGGCTTCACAGCTTCAGGCTGACTCTTGATGCTGATAAGGAGAATTCCAAATGCCCGAGGTGAACTAGGTCTTATAATCCTCTTGCTTCATTGGATTTCTTGAAGATCCAACTCCATTATGACTCCTGGTTGGGTTTCACACTTTAGCACCTTTGTGTGAGTGGAAACAGACCTCATCTGCATGGCTGGTAAAGGTTTAAAATAAACAAATGGCATAAATTGTGGACAAAACTGCTTTGCTACTTTTTATTTCTAGCATCTTACTTCCAGCGTTGCTGTCTGTGAGCTGGATTGGAAGCAGCTTGCACCTTGAGAGTGATCCGTGTAGCATCCAGTTACATGAACAGGTAGTCCCCTTGCCAAGACTGGGCTGTATTATCCCTCCATTGGTGCAGCTCAGTGACTGTAGGGTTGGTGAGGTGTCAGGTTTCTGAGCAACAGTAAGTGATAGCCCCCCATGTAAAGTTTAGCCATGCTAGGCAGAAAGATAGTGGCATGGTCTTATCAGAGTCATTGTGTGGCAAACTATAAAGACAAAAGCGCTAAGCTGAAAAATAAAACAGGGTCAAGTGATCTTGAGTTACTGAGAGTGAAATATTCATGACGGTAGATAGTGAGAGTGTTAATAGTGTCCTGCTAATTCAACGCAGCTCCTGCTTACTTTATATGGTTAGGGATAATAGGCTGTATCAGTATGTTGATATTTTTTATAGAGCATGGAGTTAAATCATCAGTTTCAGATTTTGTCTGAAATATGGATTTATAACCATAACAATCACAGATCAGGAAACACTTTTTCTAGTGTTTGTTCAATTTAAGTTAGTATTTATTCATCACTACACAATGTACAAATTAGACAGTAGAGAGCTAATGAAACATTGATGAACTCTTTTGTCTGGCGATGTAAACAGGACTTCGGTTTCAACTCAAGCGAGAATACATGGACTCAATGTATGCACACAACAGAAACATGAGCTGCTATTTGTGAATGTACTCTACTGGATCATGGATGTGAAGAGCACTCTCATGTGGAACATTAGTAGGATTAGCAAACGGATCAACATATTGCTAGCACAGTTTAAAATACAGTATCTCACAGAAGTAAGTACACCCCTCACATTTTTGTGAATATTTTATTATATCTTTTCATGTGACAACACTGAAGAAATGACACTTTGCTACAATATAAAGTAGTGAGTGTTCAGCTTGTATAACAGTGTAAATTTGCTGTCCCCTCAAAATAACAACACACAGCCATTAATGTCTAAACCGCTGACCACAAAAATGAGTACACCCCTAACTGAAGGCCCAAATTGGGTCCAAAGTGTCAATATTTTGTGTGGCCACAATTATTTTCCAGTACTGTCTTAACCCTCTTGGGCATGGAGTTCACCAGAGCATCACAGGTTGCCACTGGAGTCCTCTTCCACGTCTCCATGATGACATCACCAAGCTGGTGGATGTTAGAAACCTTGCACTCCACCACCTTCCTTTTGAAGATGCCCCACAGATGCTCAATAGGGTTTAGGTCTGGAGTCATGCTTGGCCAGTCCATCACCTTTACCCTCAGCTTCTTTAGCAAGGCAGTGTTCGTCTTGGAGGTGTGTTTGGGGTTGTTATCATGTTGGAATACTGCCCTGCGGCCCAGTCTCTGAAGGTAGGGGATCATGCTCTGCTTCAGTATGTCATAGTACATGTTGGCATTCATGCTTCCCTTAATGAACTGTAGCTCCCCAGTGCCGGTAGCACTCATGCAGCCCCAGACCATGACACTCCCACCACCATGCTTGACTGTAGGCAAGACACACTTGTCTTTGTACTCCTTACCTGGTTGCTGCCACACAAGCTTGACACCATCTGAACCAAATAAGTTTATCTTGGTCTCATCAGGCCACAGGACATGGTTCCAGTAATCCATGTCCTTTGCTTGTCTTCAGCAAACGATTTGCTGGCTTTCTTGTGCATCATCTTTAGAAGAGGCTTCCTTCTGGGACGACAGCCATGCAGACCAATTTGATGCAGTGTGCGGCGTATGGCCTGAGCACTGACAGGCTCAACTTCTTTGGTCGACCATGGCGAGGCCTGTTCTGAGTGGAAACTGTGCTGTTAAACCACTGTCTTATCTTGGCCACTGTGCTGCAGCTCAGTTTCAGGGCCATGGCAATCTTCTTATAGCCTACGTCATATTTACTGTATATAGAGCAACAATTCTTTTTTTTCAGATCCTCAGAGAGTTCTTTGCCATGAGGTGCCATGTTGAACTTCCAGTGACCAGTATGAGAGAGTGAGAGCGATAACACCAAATTTAACACATCTGCTCCCCATTCACACCTGAGATCTTGTAACACTAACGACTCATGACACTGGGGAGAGAAAACAGCCAATTGGGCCCAATTTGGACATTTTCACTTAGGGGTGTACTCACTTTTGTGGCCAGCGGTTTAGACAGGCTCCTGTGTGTTTAGTTATTTTGAGGGGACAACAAATTTACACTGTTATACAAGCTGAACACACACTACTTTACATTGTAGCACAGTGTCATTTCTTCAGTGTTGTCAGATGAAAAGATATAAAATATTTACAAAAAATGTGAGGGGTGTATTCACTTCTGTGAGATACTGTATATAAACAGCCAAACCTCCTTAGTTACACTACACATTACTAAGACAAAGTTGCTAACTACGCTAAAGCACTACAATTTTGTGCAGCAACACACAAAATATATGCTATAATAGAAAGTTTGCTTTTCTATATGTAACCCCTCATAATAAAATTAAAAAGAGCAATCATGTGAAAAAATAAACAGATCCCAAAAGAGCTCCATGTAGGTCTTTGGATTCAGTTTGTTCCAAAAATTTATTTAGCGAGAATTATTAAAGGGAATATTTATGGAATTAAATAGAATGCTTATTTCATATTTGCTCATGCTAGCTATTTTCAGTAACGGATCAATGTGTTATGCAATGTCACATGCAGTTATCTATTTTGATCATTCCTGCTTCACTGCAGGGGGCACAGTATCTCAGCACATTTATATCTCAGCCTCTGGGTTGACTGGTTTCCTCCCCAGTCCAATGACATGTTGTAGGCTGATTGGAATCTCTAAATTGTTCATAATGTGTGTGTGTGCCCTGTGATTGGTTGGCAGCTGGTCCAGGGTATCCTTGTGCCCAAGCCCAGGCTACTAACAATCATGTGATGGATGTACACATGACATATAAAAAACGAAATTTATGGCATTTTCCAGATGCCTATTTCAAATTCTCACTCACTCACTCATTTTCTAACGCTTATCCGAACTACCTCGGGTCACAGGGAGCCTGTGCCTATCTCGGGCGTCATTGGGCATCAAGGCAGGATACACCCTGGACGGAGTGCCAACCCATCGCAGGGCACACACAAACACACACTCTCATTCACTCACACAATCACACACTACAGACAATTTTCCAGGAAACCGGAGTACCCGGAGGAAACCCCCGAGGCACGGGGAGAACATGCAAACTCCACACACACAAGGCGGAGGCGTGAATCGAACCCCCAACCCTGGAGGTGTGAGGCGAACGTGCTAACCACTAAGCCACCGTGCCCCCCCTTTTTCAAAATTGACTTATGTTTATCTGATTCACACAATGCTCAACCACTGAGCTTCCAGTCAACGGTTGAACTGATTATGTGAAAATAAGGAAATGGCATGACGTAGCATGAGAGCGGTGAAAAAGAAGCATGTTACTGGAAAAGTTATATTGTATACCAAGACACTAAAATATTAAGCTAGTTATAAGCTAGTTACTTCCAAACGATGCTTATTACAGTATCTGGAACAGAGTTTAGTCAAGCAACTCTAATAAAACTCTCAAATCAACACATTTAAATGAACAAAATTCAATTTTATTTAAATAAGGAAACTTAATTACAGATGAAAAGGGAATTCCATTGAAACAAACAATTCAACAAAAATACAAGGCAGAAAACCAACAAATAAAACAATTCAGAAACAAAACTTTTTTTCATAAACTGACCATTCAAAACAGTACTTAAATAGCGCCACTTTAACACAGGATTTGTACTCTTCTTATGTTTTCTTTTTCGTTCAAGCACAAAACAGATTCAAATAAGATTTGATGGTTAGTACCACAGAAAGAACTGATCTCAGACTTAACACTGCTGAATAAGGTACTCAACTAATACATGTGTTTCAAATACAACAGAAGGTGAATTGTACAGTCAGTTTATCAATGACGGCATGATGGGGAAAAAAAATATCAATATATAAAGTAAATATACTGTAGTGGAATATACGGCTAGTTTTGCAAAACGTCAGTAGAAAGTTTCAAGAGCTGCATCTGTGAAAAAAACACAAAACAGTAACACTAATCAGAACTAAAGTGTGGAAATACTTTGGTCCTCAAAAGTGACGTTTCCATTTTGTTCTACTTGGAATCAATGTTGATTGACCATGACTTCCAGGAGGTGTCTTATTTTATAAAATACTATTCAGCTATTAATAAAGCACTAAGTGAAAACTGTGAGCATGATTCAGCATTTTCTTGCTCTGAGTTGTTGGTTGAGTAAAAAAAAAAAAGTCACGTAAACATCAGAGCAAAAAAGAATTACCAGGAATAATTGTAAATGTTATAGTGTGTATTGTTGTGAATTAAGATCTTAAATAACACCAAATAAGAAATTATAAGAAGTACTGTATCATGTTTCTCCTCTTACATCCTCTTATGTGACATACAAATATGAGGACGAATTAAAGGGAAAGAAAACCCTGTAGTTCTGCTATGCTTTTGGGGGCATTTATTTTTTGCTGCTGTGGAAAGGGTCTACTTGTCCCCTTAAAAGACAGAGTCACTGAAATCAGTTCTTCTACCTGATCACCTGTTGGGAGTGGTCTCTTCCAGGATGACTCCGCCCTCGCCCCATCCACAAGGGCTTACTGAACGGACTGATGAGGATGAAAAAGATGCAAATCGTATCGTATGGTCAAGTCTCCAGACCTCAAGATTTCCCAACATCTATGGGCGTTATGTGTCTGACAGCGATCAACACCATCACCAAAACACCACTGAGCAAATATCTTCTGAAAGATTGGTGTTAATCTCTCCAGAGTCTTGTACAATCAAGCGAAGGTGCACTGATGCTGTTACAGAGGCCTGTGTGGCCTGACGTTCTTGTCCATTTGCTACTATGTGTAGAGTTTCATGGCTCATCATTTGAGCATTTGCAATACTGCCAAGACAAAAACACAGTTTTCAAGGCAAGCAATCTTTTCTTTGCAATCAGTATCAGGCCTCATGGTGATTTTAGATCAGATCTACTGATGTATTTATGCTGCTGAATAATACGGCATAGATAATGCGGATAAAAGCTGGACGTAATTTTTGACATCATGCCTGTAACGTTTTGCAAACTTGACAAGATATTAGTAGAACTATTGTAGTGAAAATGGAAAAATGAGACTATAATATGCATGGTAGAACCATGTGAAATAAAGGCTGTACAGCTAAGCAATGGCAGATCTTATACTCTGCAAAGACTGACTATCTAGACAATACTGTAACTGTACAGTCCCTCCAGGATTTCACTTAGTTTTCTTGTGATTGTTGCAGCTAAAATGCTTGATTTTTCTGTGGCTTTTTTTTGTGCATGAAAACTACTTGAATTGCTGAAATTGAAATCACAGGATTCTGCTTTTAAACTCCTACCAATGAAAACAGATATGTAATTTTCTCTGATAACTGTACTCATGTTTGGAGCAGGTGAATCCAATAGGGATTTGGCTGAACGTGTGTTCTGATGACGTCATGCGGCACGTCTCGGAGCGAATCTGCAGAAAACCTGTAATAATTACAAAAAATTGCAAGCTCCTTTGCATACTGTGGAATTTACACCATTTTGTTCACAAAATCCTGAAGGGACTGTTATGTGGGGTTTAAGCATTCAGAAGTCCATGCATATATGCTGAGATTTTGGAATGGGCAAGGAGCTCTTTTTAATGGTTATGTGTGGTTTATAGGACAAAAAACAAAACTGAATTAAAAAAAAAAACAACAAAAAAAAAAAAAACACAGTAGCACCACAGCAGGATGGAGAAAAGCAGAAGCTTATAAGAAGAAAAAAACTATTGCAAATCTAGAAAAAATAGTGCACAGCAAAGCAACAGCTGCTGGTTAAAAATAACAAAGCGCAAACCATATGCTTTTCACTCAATCAAATGCTTTGTGAAAGACTGTGAAAGAGTATTTGCATTATAATGCAAAGGTAGTGAAGAAAATACACAGTACTCCACCAGTTCTGAGAGCAAAAGTCTTAAGGAATGTGTGGTGGTGGTGAGGTTTTGGCTGTCGTATCCCAGGCATCGCCAAAAAAACAGTACAACAGTTAATTGCTACCACGAATTCTGGGCTGCCATGACACCTCAGTTAAGTAAGGTAAACGCTTTCAGTGTAAAAACCAATTAAACAACTACTAAAAAAAGTACCAGTACTGAATCAAAGACAGTGTTGTTTAACAATCGATATACAGTGCATGTTTGTTCATCCGTGCTAAAAAGGGGTCACAAGGTGGATATTAAAGGGTCTAAGTGATGGCCTTTCACTCAGATATAATACTTAGCACTGACATCAGGTAAAACTTTGGCTGCCAGTGTAGTAGTCATGTCAGAGACAAGTTCCTCATTTTCTAGCACACTTCTTCTTTGGGCTTCCTACTCAAAAACCACTTCCATAGGAAGTACAGTGCAGTATTGCTGGCCGAGTGTCAAGAGGAAGCAGCTCTCAGCTGTGGTAGCCTGCGGGGGCTGCTTGGGTCTGGGAAAGGCGCATCAACTCCTCGCGGATGGCTTTGATGAGCGAGGCAGAGGAATGGCTGGGAGGAATAGACTCCTCTGGAGGAGCAGACGGAGAGAAACCCAGGCCCATTGAGTCCAGGTGGGCAGGGGGGGCAGACGGTTCTCTCATTCCGCTCCTGGGGGTCTGGAACACAGAGACGAGGGGGTAGTCGAAAGAGTTGAGAACCTAGACAATGGAAGCAAAAAGACAGCGAGGAAAGAGCGGAAAAGGAAAAAGTCAGCAGGAGAGCAGCTTTCCAGAGAGAACGAATAAGCAGAGAGAGCAAAAAGAAAAAGAGAAAGTGAACACAGAATGGAAAGGTCACACTTACAGGATCTCTGTTCACAGGTCTGAAGTCCTCTTCATGATAAGGCCCCCAGTTTAAGGCACCAGGTTGCCTGCCCTCGTTCACACGACCTGACAAACTCACCTGTGTCATGGGGTGTAGCTGAGCACCTACACGCACACACACACACACACACACACACACACACCACCCCTTTGTACAAGACAGTACCAGTATAACAAAATTGTAAGATATTCTCATCTGACTGGCCTCAAGGCTCATTAACTGTGTGTGATTTAAATATGTACTTCACAAATAAAATCTTGAATCTTGTACCAAGTGCTAATGAAATGATGATGGAATGTTTTAACTGTGATCAGACACTTGACCCTTATGAATTTTTGGGAACAGATTATTAAGAACAAAGATAAACCATTTCTTGGGTTTCATTTCCAAACATGTCATACCTTCCAGTTCCTACGTTCTATGAGTTGCATGTACCTGTTGTGCCCCCTACTGGCCGAGGCCTGGCAGAAGAGGGCGGCTCATCAATATAGCCCCCTCTGCTGTTGTAGAGCCCCTCCGACTGCAGTTGCTCTCCACCAACTCCTTCCCCTTGAGGGTAAACACATCCCAAACCCGGCCTGCAACGGTCATATGTAAGCATCAGTGAGTGCAGAATGTCTGTGAATGATGTGGATGTATAACATATGATAGAGCGCTCAATTCTGGCACACAGGTGTCAACTCAGAAAGCTCTTAGTAGTAGTTTAATGCGGTGGACAAATAAGTATATTATGTTATGACTATTAAGCTCTGCAGTGTTGTAGTGCTTAAGAACTGAAGTTGATCAAATCCTGGGGTAAAAAAAAATATATGACTTGCTATATTATTGCTTAACACTAACACTGACTTCTTATGTGCCATGTGAAGTGTGAGTAGCACTATAAGAGACTTGACTGTGGAGAGAATCATCTTCTAAATCATGCAGTTATTTAGCCACAATTAAAGGGACCGCTCCTGTACCACCCCTGCCTCCAACTCTCTCCTGGGCCTGGAGAGCCTCAGTTCTCCCTCCAGAACCCGACCCTACCACTGCTGCTTAAGTCTGATGACTAGCTTTAACTATAATAAACCTGCTGCCATTTACGTTCTTGTCTCTCTGCTGTCTCTCCGTGTTCCCTCGCCTATAGTGCCCTACATAATAAAATGCCAAGCCAAAACAAATAGCTTTTATCTGCAGGAACTTAATTTCACAAAGGAGGTGCTCATAAAATAATAATGTTTCATCATAGAACCTCAGAGCCAGAACTGAATATTGCTCATTTTGGGATTTAAAATGTTACAACTGATCCAAACAGTTAACATATATTCCTTTTCATGCCAGCTTTCCATTTCAACATAAAACCTACACAGATACACACAGTGTTTAATGGTCTAGCTCACCTGTGCATTAAGCCTTGTACTGTTGTAGGTGACAGGCCTAAATCAGAATATCTCTGAAAATAAAGACACATTTACACAATTAGACATTTTAAATATACAAACTTTTATCCACTTATAGCAAGAAGTGAGATGTGATTGGTTGCAAAATAACATTTAAAGAGAAGGAGATCAACAGGAAGTGGTCTTGGCTGCTCCACCTAAGATTTCTGCCATTTCCCTTCACACTGGCTAGACTAATCGACTCCTGGTGGGTTTGTGCTCTAGATTAGCGGCAATCTGTTGGGTTTGGAAATACTAACAGTAAATCATCCCACATGTATGGCGTGAACATTTTGTTTTTATATACTAAATAAAGGGTGGTGTGAAGGAGCCATTCTGATCACGTGACCTCGTTTGCCTGCAGTTACTCAGCTTTAGTCATTTACACTCGACTTGCAAAGAGCTGTTAAAAAACAGGACGTGATAAAGATCAAGCGTTAACCGAATTCAAATAAAAGCACTGTTAGCACTCCTTTCACTTCAGAGGCTAATTTATTACTACTATTATTTACTGCAGTTTCAGACTAAAATCAGACTGAAGCCAAAGGAATAATAATCCAACTTGTAATTTCCCCTCAGCCATCCAGTAAAAGCCACAGAAAACACGCCCTCAATTTCAAGTTTCTCAAGTGACAGCAAATGAAGACAGGAAATGTAAAGTAACCCTTCTGTACTTTTATATTTGTTTCTAACAATATTGGCTTTACACACATAACAACTGATTAAATCACACTTACCCTTTAATTGTTGCTTTGAGAGGTAAGCATCAACGTTAAAAGATTTTGCTCACATAACTAAAGTTACACTGCTCAGTATTGACTGCTGTTTTAATCTTGACCAAAATAAAAAAAACAAAAAAAAACAAAAAACAGAATATCTTTTTTTTGCTCATTTCGTTTTTCACAGCAAAAATGATATCTTACACCGGAGAAGGGGCTGAGCACAGGATACGTAGGCCCGCAGGGTCGTGGGCCACGTGATGGAGGGCTAGAAAGAGCTGTGTGTTCACTCCTGACCCCCAGCCCAGGAAGCGTGATGCCCGCATTGGAAGCCTGTGAAGTGGGGGACACCAGGGCAAAAGCATCATCAAGCAGCGAGTGCATTTGCTGCCGGGCCTCCTCTATAGAGGGCTGAGGTGGCAGGTAGGGTGGAGGTGCTCCTGGGGGTGACATTGAGCTCAGAAAGACGTCATCAGTCGGGGATGGACTTTGTGCTTCAGGGCCCTGATCAGGATCCGACTGCAAAGGAAATGAAAAAAAAAAGTGAATAAGTGAATTCAGAATTAATGAGTTATATGACTGTCAGCATCATTAACCAGTGCTCATACCACATATGCTACATTGTTGACTCCTGGGTATTTCTTGTATGTGCCGTCACTCTCATTGGTGATAAGTCTGTCTCTGTCTGCGTCCGCCAGATCTCCGTTCATCTGCTGCTTCTTTCTCTGCTTAGGAGAACGCTTTTCTCTGCCACAGACACACACAGTTACACCGAATGAGTCAAGTTGTATTGAATGAAGATAAACAAATAAAACACATCCTTCCTCTTCCAAACCTTTTCTTGGGCTCAGTGTAGAGCGGAGATACACGGCTATCCGGGTCCAGGATCTTATCAATCTGCATTTGAGCCTTCTGGTAGATGCGGTCCTGCTCTTTGGCATCCCCCAGGCTGTCCATGAGATCATCCATGGCAGGGAAGTCATAGTGGCCCTTCCTCTTAGCCCTGAGACGGATCTTATTGCGATGGTGCTCAATCTCAGACTTTTGCCTTAGAGCAACCTGGATCTGTGTAGGGAATAAATCCAGGAAACAGCGAGCGAGAGCAAGAGAGAGAGAGGGAGAGTGAGAGAGAGAGAGAGAGACAGAGAGAGAGAGAGACAGATAGAGAGAGAGACAGAGACAAAGAGGGAGAGAGAGACATAGAGAGAGAGACACAGAGAGAGAGACAGAGAGAGAGAGAGAGACAAAGAAAGAGAGACAGAGAGAGAGACAAAGAGAGAGAGACAGAGAGAGAGACAGAGAGAGACAGAGAGAGAGACACAGAGAGAGAGACAGAGAGAGAGAGAGAGACAGATAGAGAGAGATAAAGAGACAGAGAGAGAGAGACAGAGACAAAGAGGGAGAGAGAGAGAGAGAGAGAGAGAGAGAACTGTAAGTGTTCACAATTCTGGCCAAGTTTTGTGTAATGTTATGAGTTTTACTAGGCAAAACATTTTTGCCATACAGAAAAGGGGTAGCTTGGCAGAAGAAAGATGTTATTTACAAAAAGTTTCCCTCGGCACATAAACATACAGCCCTAACTTTGTATACTTTAAAATAATTTATATAGATTTAATTTGATTTTATTAAAAGTAAAAAATATATTAAGGTTTACATTTCTTGTCATTCTGATTTATATTTATTTGATTGATTTGTGGAAATTAGTTCTGATAAGAGTCTTGATTTAAACTGATCCAGGAACAGTACAGTGTTCAGATAAACAGTCACGTTTTGCTTATTTTTCAGATGACAGTAAGTTATATAGATCCGTAAAGCTCAAAGAGATTCTGTGTGCCATTACGTCAAATATATTTGGTTTGAGTGATGGATTTCCAGAATTGTATTCATGCAAAACCTCTTGGTGAAATCCATTACAAGTTAGTACTATTGTACAAGTTATTTCAATAATAGACACTAAACATACAGTTTCCTGACTGATTAGATACATTCTAGGGGAAGTTTGCCCAGACTTGTTTGTTGCCCATGTTATCATTTAAGAACGAAGAAATAGTTCTGAAACACTTCACAGATGGTTACAAACTGGTGGAAGTGTAATTTTAAGGTATCTACCTCCTTGTTCATCTTGGTGTTGTCGGCAGTCTTGGTGTCGACTGTAGGGCAGGGTAAGGGCAGAGCTGGCATGGGCTGCATGGCAATCAGCTGGATCTTATTGGAGAAGCGCTTGTTGGCACTGTCTGCTGAGCGGGACATTCGGTCCACATGCTCAAATATGGAGGCTGATGATACCTGATCGTCTGCACCGCTCAGTGGAGGAGGACCTACAGAAAGCAAAGCGTTATTCTGATGCTGTTACAGAAATTTATTATGTGTGCACACTGATTTTCCATAATTCTGAAATACTACTTGAGCACTGAGGTATAGATATTAGAATATAAACCATTTAGTATGTTATTTTGTGTCTTATCTTTCCAGTACAGCAAGGGGGCAGTGTTTGCTGTCACTTCATGTGCAATAAAACTTTTATTCATATTAAACCATTTGGTAACCTGGTAAATAGTCTGAAGGTTGATTCATAATGACGAATGACCAGTTAGGAGAAAGAGATATCAGTTTGCAGGGTCCATGATCTAAAATCACTCTAGAAGGAATAAATAAGGTTTCTAGTTCTATAACTACAACTGCATGCCTAAATATGTTTTCAGAAAAAAAAAAAAAGATCAGTCTTGTGAAATAAAACTGATTATTAAGAAGACTAGCAAAAGATGCATTTCAAGAGGGGAAAAAAATCACACAGGTCGACTTAAACTCCACTAGCTCTACATAATACACCAGAGATTGTCTTACCGATCTTATTTCTCCCTGAGAGCCACAACAAATGAAAGAGTGTAAAAGTGAGATACAAAAGACTGCCTCGTTATGTCTTTGAGAATTTTAATAAAAAGTACTAAATAAACCACAGACTTTCATTACACAACTCATTCCTGATAAAGATTTGGAGGTGTGTAAGAATGACTACAAGTGTAAGAACTAAGAGGAATACATGTTAAGGCTGATTTGGTCAGATTTCGGGGATTAGCAGACGCTGGAGCGCTTGATCAGCTCATTCCTCAACACTGAGCCTGGATTAACTAGCACTGGCTGACTGGAAAAGGGAGTGAAGTGGGGTGGGGTGGGGTGGATTGGGGGATGGAGACATGCGACATGACATGGTTCAAGGAAGAACTCATGAGAGATTAACATCCTCCCCTTTTAAGCATCCTTTAAATACAGACCAAAGAAAAGTAAGACCCATTTCCCATAATGTCTCTTCAATCGCATGCCTGACTATATTTCTTTTTTAAAGCTCTTTTTTCTTTTTCCTCCCTTTGTGTCTTCATACAGCCACAAATCTTCCTATTTAACCACATATACATATATATCATCATTACTCTTTTATAGCACTACAGCAGCATGAGACGTGGAACAGTTATCTTGCCGTTTAATCCAATAGGGGCCGTCTTACGAGGTTGCTTGGGATCACTGGACAGTCCGGTTTGTCTCGTGTTCGCCTTCGGAGAGTCCCTCTCACTGAATGGCTCGCTTCCCAGAGAATCGCCATCGGAAGGAGAGATCCTTATAAAACATAACCCACAGCAGGGCATTCATTTATATTCACAGCACGGACAGAATAACCTTTAATAGAGATTCATAATGCCTTCAAAACGTGAACTGAGTATAATCTTAATTTATATGCTTAGATTAAAGTGGCTGCTAGACCCATGATCACTGAATTTCTGCCAAATGATTAATTGGGAAACGTATAATTGTGACGAATAATTGCATTTGATTTCATGCCAAATGTATAATATAAGCGTACCAATTTTGACATTAACTAACACTGATCATAAGAGTTCAGTTTTACATTTACAGAATAAGAAGAAGAAGAAGAAGAAGAAGAAGAAGAAGAAAAATAGCTGGACCATAAATATACTTTTTACAATAAAAGCTATGAAAAATAAATCCATAAATAAATAAGGATTAAACAGTATTAATGTCATAGGTATTACTAAATAGTGTTAAAATGACACTAATATTATTGTGTTTGATCAGGAAACATCTTAGAGAACAATGACTACACCAAACTGAACTGTATCCAGAAAATAACTACATATATTTATTCATACTGACACATGATTGTTGATTTTAACAATTAATTAGAACCTGATTAAGCAATTATGTAGTAATTATGACAGACCAAGTAGCTGCACTGACTAACAAAATGACTAATGATTCCTAATTTTCTAATTTAGTGAAAAATGATTCCAAATTCTCTTTATTAAAAGCAGACGCTGCAGAGTAATTCATCGTTTGTCGTTCCTTTTCTTGCATAATAAAACAGTACTGCATTAATCACTGCCCTGATTGTGTCAGCTTGCGTCTATTTGACATACAGCACAATGTGGACCAAATGTCTTAAAAGGTGTGTGAACATAGTGACAGATTTCTCATACGGCTTCAGAGCTCCATCAGTTAGATATAGTAAGATATAGCGAGATATTGCTGAGTGCCAATCAGATTCACATGTAATCAATTAGGCCTGTCTGGGCAACTCTGGAAGCTTAGGATTCATTATTTCATTACAATTTGCAACATCATTTGATATTTGAAAATACATCAAATAAAATATAGCAAAATGTCATTGTTATGTATTAATTTGGTCAAATCGTTCCAGTCGGAGAATTTTGATTTCATTCTACTTCTGTTCGCATCATGGCACATGATGTGAATAAGGTTTGTCAGTTATCTGTGATTTGCAATGTCAGATGATCTGTGCAGTAAGTGAACAGGCCTAGTCCCTTGCCTCATGCCATTACTCTGATACATGAGCTATTGATCTGTGGGTAAGATAGAAAACGCTTTTAAAAACCTTTATTGATTTACGGAAACCTCACTATTGACGGAAGCTCTTTCTTAAAATTGATGAACACGTGTTATTTTAACATGAGGATCGTCCCCGATGAAGAAGTTCATTGAAAACGATGTACATGACCATGTTCTCTAACTACAGCATGTCTGATGTAGCTTACTGTCCCCTCCTGTGCTGGCTGTTACGTGAGGCCTTGGTTGAGGAGCCTTTAGATTTGGGTGTGGAGGCTTCTGTGTTCTCGTTGGCGCTCGGCTCTTTAGCTGGAGCTGGTAGCGGTTCCTGGATCACTCTGAGGTCATCTTTACTGTGCTGGCCCAGGTGCAGCTTGGCAAAGTCAAAGCCCTTCACACTGGGAGTCTGCAGCTGGAGTGAGGGAGTGTGGGAAAGAGGGAGGGAGGAATTATTGTGCATGGATGGAAATACCAGATAAGTGCAGAGTCGTAAAGGTGGAGTGAAAGAGACCGAGTGAAAGAAACAAAAGCTTGAGACAAAATCTGGTTAGGATCTGATCTAAGTGGTTGTTGCAATTCGGCAATCCTGACTGCAGAATTACACACTCAAGCTGAGCCTGAAAAATAAAGCAGAATAGTGTTGTAAAGAATGAGTACTGGCTAGAGGCAGAACAGACAGGCAGGCAGTAAAGAATAGAGTGAGCTGGTCTGTCACCTTGCCTATCTGCAGCTGGATAAAGAACCAGACGAGCACAACAAGCATGGGTCTTAGCAATGCAGCTTAATGTCAACAACACGTTATCTCTAGAGACAGACAGAATATACAAAACCCATCCATAACAAAAGGGGAAAGTCTAATGTTTACAAAAGAAAAGTTGAAATTCTTTTGTTTATATATATATGGTGCTGATGCATAGATGGTGCTGGATTCAGACAATGAAAGTCACTGACTAGCTATCTTTACGAAGATGTGCTAACCTGTAAATTCTCTGGGGATGAGTACAGTTTTTTTCCATTTTGAGTGTAACTAAGGCTGTTTATAAATAGGACCAAGCCTGAATACAATTAAAAATGTCTGTTCCACATGTGTCCTGTCTGGAAGATGGAGACTGAATCTAGGACGTGTAGAATGCTCTAATGAACAGGGATTAACAAAGAAGCATTTATAAACATCTGGTGTTCTGAGTAATTTTCCAATTTCTGCTTATCAAATTTCTGACAAGGGTTTGCCAGCTACAGGGCACTCAGCTCGCACTGACTGCAACAGCTTTATGAATTACAGCTCTTGTACCTTTTCCTTCATTTATTTTGGCTCATCCTCCTTTACCTCTTCCTCCTCCTCCTCCACCTCATATTCTCTTACAGTCTCTTGTTTCTTTCTGCTTGTGACAGTAGAGTTAGGTTTCTAATGTGGAATTTGGGGGAAAAACAGGCACAAGTTGTTGTTTTTTTCAGAACTAGACACTCAGGATAACTAAAATACCTACAGGAAGACAAACAACAACATCCTGTTATCTACGGGGAATAAATTAAAAAAAAAACAAAACAAAAAAAAACACCAAAACTCCTCAGATACTATCTACCTCCTCCTCTTCTTTTGCATTTTCCTCCTCTTCCTCTTCTTCTTCTTCTTCCTCATCCTCTTCATCGCTACTCTCTATTACTAATGGCTTTTTACTCTTGACTGGGGTCATTAACCTCTGGAGTGACGGCATGGATTTCTGTATTGAAGTGGTGGACTGGATGGGGATTGAAAGTGAAAATAAGGTGAAGAAGAGATAAAAATGGTAGTAAGAAAATGGAAATGGAGGTCAAAAGCTGAGCGGTAATAAGGCAAAGAAATAGAAACTTGTGGCAATGACAAAAGACCCAACACAATCTGATGTCAACCTTAAAACATTAAGTAGGGTTTTATATAATGAATAAGAAGTGACAAACTTTTTGACTTGCCAGGTCAAAATGAAGTCTATCAGCTGTGTGACTGTTACCTAATATTCACTTGCAAGCAACAAAGCAACTGTTCATGTTCACATATTGTATGGGTGCATGATGTCAGTGCAGTGGATTGTGACAAAGTGACAAGAGATACAGACATAGAAAAGGATTATGTGATATATAAATATTCGATGAAGGAGCTTTCTGCCATCATCCACAGATGCCTACGATTAGCTAGTGCACACAGATGCCCCTGATTAGCTAGTATTACTCTGAACGAAAGGGGAGACGGAGTATGCCATCCTTCTCAGAGATCACAGCCTTTGGCATGGTTGTGGTTCAAACTCCTGACAGGGTTAACAAATTTGTCTGTTACACCAGTCAGAAGCCAGGCTAATACAATTTACAGACTTGCCTCTCAATAATGTAAACACAGTGTTAGGAAATGCCTGTGTACATGAGGTTAAGTCGTGGCAGTCTGAGTTTTGTATAATAGTAATGTAATAAATTATATAAAAACTGCTGCTGTGCATTTACAAATGTTACAGGGTTTATTTGTCAAGAGTGAGATGAAGAATGACATGGCTGTAGGTAAATGACAGACACACAGAGCAGTGGTGGTTCAACGGTTAAGGCTCTGGGCTGCTGATCAGAAGGTCCAGAGTTCAAGCCCCAGCACTTCCAATCTGCATTGAAGGGCCTAAGCACTTAACCCTGTCTACCCAAGAGGGGCTGTATCATAGATGTCTTTATGCTCTGACCATAACAATATGGGAATATGGGACTCCAATATGGGAAGAATATCACTGTGCTGTAATGTGTGTATATAACAACTAAAATCACTATATGCATGTATTCACTGTACTTCCTTTTTAATTAACTCAAACCAAAATAGATAAAACTTGTCCATCTTTTGAAGTACGTCAAACTTTGTCAACTTGATGTTCTGCAAGCTAAGTTTTACTATGCCTAAATACCAGACTACTTTTAATATACGCCTGGCTCTAATGTTATGAGTCTGGTAGAATAGAGAACCTTAAAGGAGCTGCGACACCAGAAATCCAGCTCAAGCAAAGTGTTTTAACTCAGATACGACCTCAGACTCCAGGGAAAAACATGCTTATTGGGAATCGATATCACGTCAAATTGCATTATGGAATTGTTCCACCCTTTTGGCATGGTTAGTTTACTATTTACATTCAATAACCTACTATAAGAGCTTCAAAAGATAAAGAAAAGAAGCTTTATTGTAGTTTTTTAGGATTTGTTCTGCTTAAAAGTGAATCAAAACAGAAGGAGTTGTTTCACGAGAAACTCCAGACATACTTCAAACAGCATATGCAACAGCATATGTATAAAATCATATTATTGACAGTCTAGATCAATATAATCTCCCAAACAGAGTGGAGTAACGCTTTGACTATGCTGACCAGAATCTGGCATTTGGCTTGAGTGCCTATTGTACTGACCAATTTATTAAAGCTACCGGAAGTCATAACACTGACTGCGCTCGACAACATTTAGTATATATTGAAGTATTTAATCATTAAATAAACATATTTTACATTCAAATCTTTGCTTTTCTAGTTTTGCCCCACAGGAATTTTAATACCTGTAAAAGGTGCTTTTGTGGCATTTTATACAAAAATATTATGAAACTGTACAATCAAGGACAAATGTCTGCCTAACCCTGGCAAAACTGTGGACTAACCACAAGACACTGCATCGCATTTGTTAGGCTGATATACAAAAAAAGAACTTGGAGTGAAAGATTGGAGTGGCACTGAGTAGGCCAAATCAGTCGCCCTGAGATGAGATAAGCAGCAAGCAGACAGAGCAGAGACACTTCGGAGCCCAGTAGCTGATTAATCGCTATCTGTAACTCGAGAAAAGCAACAGACAACAATGCAAAAAATGCTTTTCCCTCTGAGTGAATGTTATTAGTGTGGGCTTTTCTCTCTTACCTTCTGCCTCTGCTGAACAGTGCTCATGGTGTCTGGCTGAAACTCCAGTTTGTCTGTCCGACACAGTTTCCAGTACAGTATGCTTATGATGATCATCACCACCAGCACAGGCACCACTACTCCTACTATAATCCATGTGTTAGTATTCTCGGTTTCAGATGGCAATGATACCTGCTTCTCCACAGCTGGACACAACACACAAAAGTGCAAGCATTATTACAATCCTATAATATTAGAATAACATATGGGACAAATAACAGGCACCTAACGTTCTTTATGATGACGTGTGCCATAAACAAACTATCCCATGTATGAAAAAAATCAGATTCTTAGTCAGATTAAAATTTTGTGATCTGTGAACAAAATACTTTTACTAATTTGTCAATGAAAACAAAACTTCTTGGAGCCCTTTTTGGTACTGGTCTTTTGCTCACGTATAATGTTTAATATAAATATGTCACACCGTTGCCTCTAGAATGCTTGTTTGGAATCTAAATATAAATCTACATCTGGATTTCTGTAAAGCTGCTTTGTGTCGATTTCCACTGTTTACATAAAGTTGTATTTTCCTGTTAAAGCTTGAGAACTTTAGCAGCATGGCGATTTAGATGATGCTGATAGACAGAATGGACAGCCTCAGGCCTCCTGTTACTCTGCTGTTATACAATAGGAAATGGCTTCATTAAGACTAATGATGGTAAATTCTTTTTTGTGCTGTAGGTCAAACAGCGATAAATCCACCAGCACAAATGGCGCCAGACAAAGAAGCCAAGGTCTGGGTAGGACATGTTCATTAAACCCCACTCTTTGACGTTTACGGTGTGGAAAATTTAATTATTTGGCGTTCAGATACCACAGCCAACTGGCAATGGGTAATGCAAGCCCAGTAAACTAGTTATGATTAACTAACATTAAACAAAAGCTTCATAACCAACAGCCTGCAGGGAACACAATAAAGTAGTGAGTGGTGGTGTTTTGACGGTGATACTTACGCTGTGCCAGAATTCCCTGGATACGGTATCCCAGCAAGATGGCCGCATGCTGTACGTCCAGCCTGTTGAGCAGGTTTGCGGTGGTGACAGCAGGCAACCTTTCACCATTAGCACCTTCCACAAAGTAGATCATCTCCAGGGGGTTATCTGGTTCTGTTAGGCGAGTGATCTGCACAATCTGCACAAGTCACGGACTTATTTACATATTTACAAAAGTTAAGACTTTGCTGAAGTAATGAATAAAGTGCATTTGTTCATTAATCCGTGTTGCAGTGATCTAAGAATAAAGAAATGCAAGTTTATGTTGCCTCAGTTTTCTTTTCCCCCAAATGGTTTCTTTTACTATCCATGTATTTTTACAAATAAACATTAGATATAGTAAAGGATAGTTAAAAGAAAAAAAAGCAAAAGATCAGTCAAAGAAATTCATTTTGGAATACCCCCTTGCCACCCCCCACCCCCACCCAGACACAGACAGACACACACACTCATAGCTACACCCTACAAATAGCAAAAGGTTTTGTCAGGTCATTGTGGTAGAGATCTAGACACTAAGCCGGACACTTCAGAGATCTTGGGGTGGAAAAGGACAGCACACAGCCTCATCTGCTCTCAACAGTCACTTGGCTCGGTTCTTCATGCCACATATGATCATTTCTGGGCCAATTCTATGAAACACCTTCCAATTTTGTACTCAAACACAGCCATTCTGTATTTCAATACCGACATAAATTAGAATTTTCTGTTTTATTTGTAAATCTGTCATATTCACCTTTTTGCTAATTAGTAACTTGAAGACAGTCTTGCAGTATGTATTATCAATATCACCGGTGAGGATGTCTGAGTGTGCAGTGGGGGTTGCTGTAAAACCAGGCCAGTCTTTAATCACCCTGTCAGCTCCGTGCTGTAAAAGAGGTCTGCCCTGCTCTTTATATGTCCCATGAAATAAAAAAAAATCTTTCAGCAGAACAGACGCATGATTCTAGAGTGACTCTGTCTGAGACGAGTCTTCAATAATTGATCTCCTATCAGCTAACCGTCCTAGGAGTGGAGAATAGGGACCAGTGAGTGGCTCCTCGGTTTAGGGATGAATGGAAGCTGTTGCTATGGATACTGCCGGGCTAAAAAATGGTGATGAGCCGAGGAGCCCAGGTGGTGACGGGAGCCATAGAGAGTGATCCATTAAGAAGCCAGAGAGGCAGAGGACGTCCACACTGATTGAATAGGATAATGAGGGTACCCGTTTCAGCCGGCACACGTGTAGCATGTACATACGCTAATACGCACACACGACCCAAAATATAAACCAGTGCAACACGTGGATATCACAGATAATAGAATTAGTTTATTATTTTTATTAACCAAATCTTCTGAATCTTCAAGTATTCCCCCAGTATTAATTGACTATATGGAGAGAACTTTAAATGGTACTGGGGGATGTGTGATCCGTTACCTGTACGCTGTTGTTGCCCACGCTGGTGGCCCTTTTAAGGCGTCGGCCTGCAGAAAGCCCCTCTCCAAGCAGGAGCGCTAATCTCCTCTCCATCTTTGCTTGGAAAATCCTATCACTCACATCATGCTCCAGCACACCCAGCAAAACTACACAACAGCAAACACAAATATACACATTATGACACAAGAATAAATACTGTATTTAGACCACATTCAGCTTTCAAATACAGACTTTCTGAGTCTGTACATAAGTATTTAGAAGTTACCTGAGAGTGAATGTGAAGACAGAAGATGTGGCCCAAATTGCATACTTATGCAGTAAAAAACAGTGAAAAAAACAAACAAACTGTGGAATGTTGGGCACGTCATTACAATAGGGGTAAAACAAAAGGGGCAAAACAAAAGGGGCAGGGCTATCAGATGCTTTTTCTGGGTGTTTGAAGTTTGTGGTTGTTGCGACCGATTACAAATATCCTTTAAATTACCCAACATTGTTAGATTTATTTTTCAACATCGACTGGGAAACAGCTTATACTTCCGGTTAGCAAGAAAAAAACAATTAAGTGTTCCTCCCTTAGCAAAGCCACATCATTAGTGTTACTACCCTTCTAACACTCACAAAAAAAAGAAAAGACAGTAGAGTAAGTGTAAGTGCATAATGTATAGTATGTCATGTGGGACACAGCTAGATACATACCTCAGGCCTGAACAAGTCTGACCTTGGACTGTGGGAGTGCATTTTTCTTGCTCTCTATCAGCTCAAGTGAGCAGCAACATTAAGAGTTCAGAGCTGTACATAGACCCAACTATGGAATCGTATTTGAGGAGAGTTTTTATGGATAAAGCAATGAATGAACCTAAACTGAACTGTAATCAAAGGACACGAGGGCTTTGTCAGCTTCTATGTCTTTGCAGGATGGTATTACTCACTCACTCATTTTCTACCGCAGGATACACCCTGGACAGAGTGCCAACCCATCGCAGGGCACACACACACACACACACACTCTCATTCAGTCACGCAATCACACACTACGAACAATTTTCCAGAGATGCCAATCAACCTACCATGGAGGAAACCCCTGAGGCACGGGGAGAACATGCAAACTCCACACACACAAGGCGGAGGCGGGAATCGAACCCCCAACCCTGGAGGTGTGAGGCGAACGTGCTAACCACTAAGCCATCGTGCCCCCAGGATGGTATTAAATATATTAAAATTGCATTCCTCTGCAAAAAAATTGTGCCCATAGAAGCTGATAAAGTCTTCATGTCCTTCGATTACAGATCAGTTCTTGTTTTTTCATTGTTTATCCATAAAAAATGTCCTCAAATACGATTCCATAGTTGCTCGGAACTCTTCATGTTGCTCTTAATATAGTGTACATAGTGTAAATAGTATATCCACAAATTGCCACATAAAAAAAGCTGGATCAAGAAATGTTTAACAATGACATGTCTCTGTCTGCTAAACATACAGGGGTATTGATAATTTTTTAAAATTTAGGAAATTTCCTACAGCATGTTTGTAACCATTCACTCTCCTGTGTAAATATAATTGTTATTAAATTTTAGTCACCAGCTCTGAATATAGCTGTATAGCACTCTATCTATCAATGTGCATAAGTTTAGACAAGCCTCACGATAGCATAAATAATTATTTAGCCAAAAAAAAACAAAAAAAACAAAGACAATCTTAGAATAACTTACCTGTTCTCACCCATGAAGAGCGAAGTAACTGCGTTGTGTTCAGCTCAGGGTAGTGAAATGCTGATGACAAAAGAAATTACACCATCATTCTCATACAGTAATCAAAACATTGAATGAGTGCAGTTATTGCTGATGTATAGGAATAACGCTTAGTAATGTGACTCACGTTCTGCGATCTGCTGAACCGGGTATCCCAGATAGTAGCTAAACTCCACCACACTGAGACGTCTCAGGCGACTGCTGACCTCTGACCCTAGTATGTACCCTTGAGTATCACGAACCACGAAGGTAATATCAACCGGGCCATAAAGCTGCCTCTGTGTTGGTCCCACAGAGCTCATGGTGATGTTCAATATCTAAAATAGTTTGTTACATAGGGAAATAATATGAACGCAGCTCCAAGAGTATGAAAATAATGTTAATGTCTCAAGCAAAACATAAAAAACCTCAATCAAATTAAATTAATAAACAGATGTGGGCTCAGAAGGTTTTGTCTAAAGGCCCCTGCACTGCAAATTTCACTCATTTGTTTAGTTGCCTTGACAACTGTGGGGTTGAATAGTACATGTTCCTCTCCTAAAATCCAATCAAAGCATCTGGCTGAGAGTGATGTCATTTCAGTGTACGGGAAGCAATCTATAGAAATTGCTTCCAATCAGCAAGCACAGCGGCAATCAGTGAAAGAAAAACAGCATGTCTTCTACACTGCTGGTACATGTCAAAACAGCCCCACAATAAAACCCTACACGTTTAATCATACACCATGAATTGAAAGCACAAATGGTCCATTTTCTAGAGAGTATAAAAGTAAGGTGAAGGAACTCAAGAGGATTAGAGCAGCTCGGAGCTGAGTCATTGCTGTCTTTCTGCAGTCTTTAACAGTTCTAATCTGTATGTCTTGTCTCACCACATATTACAACACAAATTCATCCAAAACATGGAAGAGATCCTTACGTGCACAGTAAAGTCGGTAGACTCCTTCAAGCGATGACGCACTTCGGAGAAAGCGTAAATCAGGCCTCTCTCAATGTGTTCGATGAATGTGCACACATGCATGTCTATGTGTACGGGCAAAAACTGAAGCACTGCAGAGAAGAAGTACACAATAAGAAATAATCAGCCGCTAACTTTTAGTTTTAGATTTTAGACAAATCACTCTATATCATCAAATACGGAGTTGTACCTTAGCTATTATGGCAATACAGATATAAAACACTTGCATAGAAATGCAACAGATAAATGATTGTGAATGAGTAACATGTACAGTATGTCTCTACCAGAGTGGAGGTGGTACTGCAGGCCTGGCACAGGACTGATTGGGGAAACACTGAGAATGGTGTTAGATGTGTATGTAAACCGCCTCAAAGCATTCATAACTGATATGGCTGTGTAGACAACAGGACCAGACACAGCCCGAAACACAAAGTCTGGAGGGGATTTCACCACCTATACACACACACACAACAAATAAAAAGATTCAAATTTAAAGCAAATCCAACATTAACATACACAAATATCATCATTTCACCAAACAACTTCCCTGTATATTACTGTGGGTAAACATTAACATGAGCTCATCCTTAAAAAAAGCTACAAGGAAATAAGTATCTGATGTTCTCTAATCTATGTGTTAATATTATTTTCGGAGAAGGGTTTCAATCTATGAAGCCTATCTCTCCAATGTCTGATTACATGAAATGAACAGATAAAGTGAGAGTTTGCCAGTTTGCCAGCTTTTATCATGTTTACAAATGTTACACAACCATCAGAGTCTAATAGAATAGTTTGGATGTACGATATTATTGTACATCCAAAAGGTAAAACATTAAAACTTATGTGGATGTATATCTTATTTCTTAATATCAATGACGAGAAATTCTAATGACAAGAATATTCTAGCAGGGAAAAACAGAATTTTACCACAAAATATTTAGCATATGTCAGTGGACGGTTGGGGAATGTTTTTTTTTTTTTGCCAGATGTGTGTCAAGCAACAAGGCATGTGTGACCACTACTTTATAAGCAACCCTTCCATTTTCACTGAACAAAGAGATCACAAGAGACCCTCCCACTTCTTACCTATTGGTTCACAAATCAAATTTCAATTTGATAAGATTGTCACAACCACTACCCTAAAAGTAAAAAGTAAACACTGAATAGCAAGCAAAAGAGTTAAAACTTCTGGACTGTGCTACAGATTAAAGTAAACTGCAATGAAAACCCCAAATACATACAAGTCCAATAATATTAAAGTTCACCTGCAGTTCAACAGATCGATTGAATTCAGCTTTGAGGATCTCTCTGACCTTTGCTTTGGCGTAACCAGCTGTGGAGCCAAGTGGAAAGCCTGTGGGAGATGGGTAAGATATCATTCCAGGAGAAAAGCTCTTTTGCAAACAAGTTCTAGCACTGCCTTAGTCTCTAATCAAACAGTCTATCATTTGTTTAAACTGCTATGCCTATGAATATGCATTTTAAAAGACAAATTATCCCTGAAAAGAAAGAAGGAAAAGAGAGAGAGAGAGAGAGAACTGACCAACTCGCACTAAGTAGGTATCAGGTTTGGTAATGTTGCAGAGGTACTCTCGGACAGTGGTAGTCTGAAGAGTAGAAGGCTGGGTTGTCACTGAAGGGGTTGTAGTCAGAGTTGTAGTATTAAACACCTCAGTTGTTGGGCCTGGAGTAGTCACAGTTGTCTCATTGTTTAATACTGAAATGGTAGAGACTCCTGACTTGTTGATTGTTGTTACAATTCCATCATCTGTAACTTCACTGAAAGGTCTCTCTGATCCTGTGAACCCTTGGTCAGCCAAATCGGTCACAGGAAGGGCAGAGGTGCTGTTGAGGGTTGAGTCAGTGGGTGCTGCAGAGGTATTATGTGTCTGGGTAAACACATTATTGTTGAGTGAAGTACTAGGGAGTGAGATCTCTGGCAAAGTAGAGTTCATAGACCAGTAGGTGTTTGTAGAAGTTGGAAATATGACGTCAGTTTCCTCCGAATCAGAGGGTGGAAGAAACACTGATGGGGAGGTGCTGCTGGCTACGGCAGACGAAACAGATTCAGAGTTATTCCAGTCAGGTGTTTTGGCCAGATCCCACAGGGAAGATGAAATGTCCATGGAAGGTGTTACTGCTGAAGAGTACAAAAATGGAAATGTACTGTTTATCAGACTAGGTCTTATGTCTGACAAATCCAAGATAGTAGTGTTAGACAAATCTAATCCTGAGATGTCTGTAGAAGATTCTTCAGGCCAGGAGTTGTTGTCCATGGGCTGCAAGTCCTCTCCATACATTGCTGTTAACACGTGACTGGGTGGAACAGTGTAGGTGCTGATAGTGCTTACAGACAGAGGGAGGGAAAAATATTTGGAAGTGGTCTGGTTGCCCCGTTGTTCTGTCCAGCTTTCATTACTCTTGGTGAGCTGAATATTGTAGTATTCCAGACTATTCATATCAGGCAGAAGAACATCGCTGGGCTCAATGGTAACGTCGGGCCAGTTAGAATATGACTCTGAAGTTTCACTGACTATGTTAATCTGATCTGCAGAGGCTCTGGAATGCACCGCTGTAGGATGAATGGCTTGGACACCAACATGAATAGTGCTGGAAAATGATACATGGTTTGGAATACTGTTAGGAATGCTGGTTAATGTAGGTGTTACACTTTGAGAAATTGTCATTTTGCTACTGGTTACATGAAAAGTACTAGTTGAATTTTGGGTAATACTGAAGGCCATGTTAGGATTTGTGGTAACATGTCTATCAGGGACCGTTTTGGAGGGACTGGCAGAGGGGTATTTTGTGGACAAAGGAATCATTACCCTTGTAGGAAAAGATGTATCATAAGATTCAGAGTTTGAGTCCTCAAAGTCGTACATGTCAGAGGGCAAATTGGTGACCAAAGAATAGTCATCTGCCTCAGATCCCATGTAGGACATTGTTTCCAAATAATCCCCAGAGCCAGAACCATAGTCTGCATCCATAGTGTTGGCTGGGAAGTAGACCTCTGGTGGACCCATAGTCGGTTCTATGAAGGATGAGGTCACATAATAATTTCCAAAAATAGCATGACTTGGATACAACTGATGATCATCTAAGGTAGCATCATTTTGAATATTTACATCATGACTAGGGACTAAATGATTAGAAAGTTTTTCTTGCGTTCCGTATGTAGTGTCGTTATTGCTAATTCTTTCTGCCTGTAATTCAGGTGGTGCAAATGGTGGTTCTGCAAAAGAATCCAGCTCTGCTGAAGGGACATTTAGTGCTGTCAGCTGGGTGCCATCAATCAAGCTTGGAGGGGGCATCAATGCTGAGGCATATACACTGCTGATGGTGTGACTGTAGTAGTACTTCGAGGCTTTGGGTGATTCATTGTTAGGCAAGATGGAGTATGTCCTATGGATGTCATTTGTCTGTCCCAAGGCTTCAAAGGATGGATATAGTAAGGTGGTGGGTGAAGTAAATTCATGTGGCAATTCCATCAAAGATTGCTTTGCTGTGTTGGAATCCGACAAAGACCAGTCTAAAGAAGACAAAATACAAACAGAATGATTGTATAAGCAGTTTGATCACACAAGCACTATCTAATGTTTCTTGTTTTTTTTTTTTACCACTCAAAGATGATCTACTAGTCAGAAATGACATTTTTATCTGAAAAGATTTGGATTAACATTCTAAGCAAGTTTTAAAAGATGTTAGATCAACAAAAAGCTCAAAACTCACAATATTCCCTTGTGGAAATTATATTGGTTATTTAGGTTTTAAAGACTATAATTACATTCATTCTGCATCTGGTCCAGTCATATGCCAAACTAGATATTTTCAATCTTGATATTTTAGTCTCCATGAAGCAGTGTAAGTAATTTTAAATGGTTGTGAACCCATAACAAACATGCATGGACCTAGTCATTAAAAAGAGTAAGCCTAAGCCTACGTTCAGGTAGCAGGCAATAAAATGCTTTTTATGAACAACTGGGGTATGGTAAAAAAAAATAAATAGAGAACATTTGGGATTTAGAGGCATCTATGATGAAAATGGATCAGTTTATGATTGTTTCCATGCACTAATAAAAGAACCTTCTTTATGGATATGCATTGTAGAATGTTCCAAGTTACGATTTATTATTATTTATTTATTTTTTCGTAGTTCAGTATTAACACTGATAAATACTAAATTCATTGAAGAAGGTTTTTACAGCCCTGCCCGTGATCAGTTTTAATGAATTATTTAATAAGAACTACAATGATTACACAGGTCACAATCCTTCACATCTAGTTTCTTGCAAGACACTTGAGACAGAGAACTACATTTCAATAATTAAAAGTAAAGCTTTGAAACGCAGGTCCTAAGAGCAGTATCAGTTTGCTCGGTTTATATTCTTAAATGTTCTAAAATTTCCATTAGCTCAGACTTTACAACATGTGCAAGGGCACTGGAATAAAGACTGGCAGTGTATTCAGTAGCAGATGTGCGCTAATGAAATGGGCCTTTCTAGGGAGGATGAAGAGGAAAGGTGAGGTGCTTTCGTAATGAAGGAAAGAACGGACTCTCCTATTAGAAAGTGGGTGTTAGAGCTTGGCAGCTAGGAGAGAAGACTGGTGTTGCATAAAAGCACCAGTCATGAATAGTTGCTTTGTTTTTGATTGGAGCAAAATAGTATGTACCCAATCCGTAGTACTAAATCTATTGCACGGTGGCTAAAAGTAAGATTTTGGAAGTGTGCCCTCTCTGGTAGAAAAACACTAATGCAAGCTATGTGTGGAAAAACATTGTGTGCAGCAAAACTTGTGCACTGTGCTGATTAATCTA
The DNA here is from genome assembly GCF_030014155.1 of Tachysurus vachellii. Classification (NCBI taxonomy): domain Eukaryota; kingdom Metazoa; phylum Chordata; class Actinopteri; order Siluriformes; family Bagridae; genus Tachysurus; species Tachysurus vachellii. The sequence continues at coordinate 18,712,183 of NC_083468.1, read as the reverse complement.
ATGGCTGGAAGGGCAATCAATAGACATTCAGAGAGAATTCAAGGCTGCATCCCAAACCATATAACTGATAGACTATTCAGTATGGTAGAGTGTGGTCTGGAACACGCTCTGAAATGTTTATGACTTTGTAGATTTGTTCAATATCAGCAGCATTATAAGGATAAAAAACATCATGGTGCAGATCAGTGTGAATGTCACAGTTACACAGGGTAGCGTAAGGAAAAGGGCTGGTGTGTTGATCTTTATGATCTGGTGTGTTGTTTCTACACTGGATGCAGCTTCTTGCGTCAATGCAGCAAGTAGACGTGAGCTAGCACATATATTTTTATTACCTAATCTATTACCGCAAATGGCTCACTCTTAGATAAAAATTAAGAACCACACCAAATTTGACAACTGGGTAATGATGTACAGGCCACAAAGAGGATAAATCAGTCGATGATCATTAACCTGCTTTCTATCAAACTGGATTTAAATGTTCAGCAAGAGAAACGTTAAGACTCCAGAATCCATTTTTTTCTTATAGTATCATATTGACTCACATTCTCTACTCTCTCACACTTCTCTGATGCTGTCTCCTGTGTACTTGGACGTCTGTTGCGCCTGATGTCTGTCATATCTAAGGTATAGGTGTAATAATTTCCGGCCAATTCGATCCGCAGACCCCTGACACATCAGTGACTGTAAATGACTTTTACAGGATTGTCATGGTGACTCACAGCACTTATTTGGATCCAGACTGGGATTTAAAAACATCTTAAAAGAGCTCGATTCAGTTTTCAAAAATATGCTTATGACCCACTGTGAACTGTAACTGCAGTCTGTCAGAGAGATCACTAAACATGACTCCAGATCCAAACCAGACAGCTTTGTGAGTCAGAAGATGCCGACATTACATATGAGTCTGATGTAATCCTCCAAATTTATTTAGTAAATATTCAGTAATATTATCAGCCCATTAATCTATAGTTAGAATCTTGCAAAAAAGCCTCAATGGGAACATGCTTTAATATGCAGATCCCATTAGTAAAATGAATAAGTCCACACACACACATACACACACTTTCCTTTCTAAAAAGCTCTTGCAATTCACAGAAGTATAGAAAACATAATCCTATGCTGTTTTACCCAGACCTGCATATTACATGATTGGGTTTCTGGAGAGTAAACAGTTTTCTATACTCACAGCCATACTCACTCTGCCAAGTGTTTGAAACCCCTAAATATGAGCTGCTGAGAAATTCTGACCCTATATCTGTAATAATTATTTACAGAGCAAAAAGTAGATAGTACTGAAGAATTAACAATAGCAATAATAGTAATAAAATATTTACTATTTACGTAAAGAATTAGTTTTATTGCTATGACTTTTCAGTCCCCTTATCTAAAATATATTTTAAAAAATTTAAGAATACATTTAAAATATATCTAAAATAATGTCACCACACAGAATGAGGGTTTCCGGTTTAAACCTTAGCTCCTGTCAGTGTTTTGAGTGTTTTTGCAGTGTTTTGAATATTCTCTTGTGTGAGTTTCTGGGTTCTTCGGTTTCCTCGCACTTCCCAAAAACATACATTTAGGTGATTTGGCTACACTTAAATGCCTATATGTTGAAATGTATGTTTGTCCCAGGATAGACTCCAGACTGCTACAAAACAGACCAGCATAAAACGGATACTGAAAATGAATGAAAGTACATGTTCTAGTTCTGGCATAAAATGCTCAGATAATCTGACTTATTATATTCGCAGACCACAAAATCGCTGTGTAATTTTAGAGCGTGGATGTTTGCAAGTTTGAAGATGAACATGAGTTAATTTTTGTAAATATTCCTACATTGGTGTAAAAGAACTCAAGTGTCCTGATAGATCCTTCACCAGACTGTACAGTATACCTTTAGGATTAACAGGAACACTGAATGCACCCCAGGCCTCCTTGCCCAACATCAGTGCCTGTCTCTTGTAGCTGGTTGAACACAAATCCCCACAGCCATGATCCAATATCAAGTGAAAGCCTTCCCAGAAAAGTGAGGGTTATTATAACAACAAAATGGGATGGAATGGGATGTTCAACAAGCACATACATATGAGTGCGATCATCACCACACAACGTTACTGCATATAATGTACAGCATGTTGTTAGTATTTGGTCTGATATCTCCCTTAGCTGAAAAAGCAAATATGTGTATGGAGTCAAAAATCATAAATGCTATGACGAAATTGTAGACATTATTTTTTAAATAGACTGAGGTTCAATTTAAATCCCAACCCCAAAAGAAAGCGCTGATGAGTCCAGTTAAAACCTAAGCAGTGCTCTTACCAGTACATTTATGTGCAAGATGTGAACTCCTATTCATTACAGGGACAATTCTTAGTTGCACCATGAATCCTGGCAGTGAATTATCTCTGTGTGGTGCCAGGATTTAGGACTTACCACAAGGCAAGGATTTATTAGGAATGAAAGCATGAGGCGACACTGGTCCTTTACATATACAACTGAAGACCCCTGGTGTCTGCTAAATAGCGAAAGACGACTGTGCTCTGTGGAATCATGCTTCAAAGCAGGCATTACCTAATTTCTACTGAGAGGGCCAACTCGAGTGTTAATGAAACAGCATGACCCTGAGCAGTGCAAGACAGATGACGATGTGACAGACTGAAGGCAGGGGAAACACATGGGGATGACTCGCTCTACCACCTGCTCCAGAAACTTGACCATGTTACGCATCGGTGCCGTTTCATTGTGATCTCTGACTATTGTATTCTCGGATGGTAAGCGAGAGTGATAGCATGTCACTGAGGGTGTGTTACACATTAAGCATAATCATTCTACAACAATACTTATAGCAGCCACGCAAGTATTATATACACTTAAATGATATATTGGAAGCCATTATTACATCATTTCATACAGCAAATAAAAATCTACAGAGAGTGTGAACCAAAAGAAAAACATGGTGCATGGACACTCACGTGTATCAACTAAATATATATCAGCGTATGTATTTTCTTGTGGCACAACAGACTACTAGCTTCATTTCCAATTCCCTGACATTTAAAAATCCAACTTCATGATAAACTACACCCAGCAACCGAAGCCACATTCTGCCAATCAGGAGGAATGATTTTTACTAGTTGTATAAATCAGCTTGTACAAATGACTAACAACCTTTGCAAATCATATGACATTCTCTATCTCTATGACATAACTCTGTTAATAAGCTGTTGAGAAAAAATAAAGATGTGAATAATATTGGTAGAATAACAAAGCTAACACCTAGCCAACATTTTAGCCAAACGTACTGCTGGTGATATAGATATTAGATATAAGGATATAATAAGGACTAAGACTACAGAGAAGCACAGGAAATGAGTGCGCATTCATGTTTATTAATGTGCCTAAGTAGTTTGTCATATTTTGGGGTTAAATTACATTTCAGCCTGGTTAATTAGGTTTCTGGGTGACCGAAACATGAGACTAAGTACACTATAGTAGATAACTAATGAATTTATGATCTAATACCACATTAATAGGCGGCTCTGGAATTCAGACTCGTGTCAAGGGTGAGAGGTGGATTTTTGTATTCTGATACAAAACATTGTTGCCACATCTTTAGCTCGCAATCTATAGTGTGACCGAGTGTGAACAAAATGAGGAAAAGGAGTCTTGAGATGAGATCAACTGCATAAATGATCCAGATCAGCAGACTCAAATGTAATTTGCTCCTCCCTGAACCCCTTCTACCACTCGCCAGGATAATTTAACCCAATAAATGTAGAAAGTCTGTCTGAGGGCTATGGGAGCTTTTATCTCTGTAACGCCTCGCCGACAATTCCACACAACTGGCAACATCGAAAAGAATTCAAATGGAAATGCATGCATTATCCTTTGTAACGCATACAGTGTGTTAGTAACATCAAACATGTTTAAAACTGTCACCACGTCTTCCGCGAGTGGGAGGAAATGAATAAAAGACAAACTATATTAGCATCACAAATGCGGAACGATGCAACGTTTTCATCTAAATGGACAGTGACAACAAGCTAACTGAGAAACAAAGACTCCCGTGTCTCGTTATTTTATATACGAGATGTGTGTCATTGTCCGGCAATAAACAGAGAGAGTTATACAAACCTCCCTCGCTTTCATTATCCGGACTCGGTTACAAAAGTTCATTTAAAAGGAACAGCTGTGAATCACACAAAAGTGAGTCTGTAGCCAAGGTCTACTGCTGGGAAAACTAAGATACCAATTATAGGCCCCCTTTTAATGATGTCATTTGCCTTCATTTGCCAGGCTCTTTCCAGTGACAGTCTCATTTGATGGTGGTGCTATTCCAGAAAAGCGGAGTGAAACACTCTTTTGCCCACATATGTTTCTGTTTTAGACACAACCCATTGCGTGACTGCTTTACTCCCTCGCTTTACTCACGCTCTAATAAAACAATAAAGTGATGCCTGTGCTGACATTCACTTTATTTCTCAAAGACCTATGTCTGTATTATTACAGTAGTGCAGGAACACTAATATGACCAAAAGTTTGTGGACACCTGACCTTCATACCCAGATGTGCTTCTTCCCCACTATGTCTTTGTATGCTGTAGCTTTAATTTCCTCTTTGCTGGAACTGAAGGGTCAAGTCAACCCTGTTCCAACAGGACAATGCCACTGTGCACAAAGAGATCTCCATCAAGACATGCCAAGGTTGGAGAGGAAGAAGACGTGTGACCAGCACAGAGTACTGTACTCAACTCCTGAACACCTTGAGGATGATGAACTGGGACAGAAAATGAACCCCAGACCTCCTTATCCACCATTAGTGACCTCACTAAACTTCTTATGGCTGAATGAACATAAATCATATTTTTAACTTTGTCGATATGAACTTTACTTTGAAAAGTGTTTAAGTAATAAAATAAACATTTGGGGACACGATGTTACAATATTACAGGAAATCAACCATCTGTGATTTATATATAGTTGTTACTATAAAAATTATAACGAATCAGAAAAAGTGTTATCATAATGTTTTTAAACAAATAAAATCATTTTCATTAAGTTGTTTTTTTAAAGTTTTGTTATTTTAATTGTATTTAAATAATCAAAAAGCAGAGATTTATCAACAACACTTGCAGGGTTACTGTCACCTCCTCTAACGTGGAGACGGTGGTGCTGCAGGAAGTGAGCGGTCCTTTATGAATTGCTGCAGTATCGTGTCTACGTCTAGATTGATGTTTCCACCCAAACTTGAACACTGATGACAAAAACATCATCTAACATCTAATGTTCAATCGTACAATTCTTCTCTTCACAGTTTCTCTAAAACATTAAAAAATCCTGATAATGAGGTCCTGAAAGAGAAATGAGAAATTGATTGTGAAAGGCTTGAAGTCTCCATGTTGTTGGGTGTAACATGACAGATGGAGTGAGACAGATCCAGACAGAGAGAGAGAGAGCAAGAGAGAGAAGGTGAGACAGAGTGAGGGTGAGAGAGGGAAGTTGAGACAGAGCAGGGAGACAGAGCAAGAGAGTAAGAGAGAGAGAGAGAGAGAGAGATGGTGAGAAAGAGAGAAAGCAACAGAAGGTGAACGAGAGAGAGAAACTTTTTACAATACTTTATTTGCACAAGTCACATAAAAATCAGAATGACTCAACAAATAAGTAAATAAATAAATATAAAAATGCTTCAATAAATTAGGGTAGAGATCACAGTAGTACTTATTTTAGCTCTGGTGCTAAGATGAGTTTCCCTTCAGTAACAGAGCACAGAGCATTGTTCCAAAACCACACTGATTCAAATCATTCATGCTTTAAAAAATATTAAAATCGATCAGGAGTCTTGATTTAATAAGTCTGGAGAAAATAATTTTAGTGTCACAGTCTGTGCTACCTTGTATTTTCGGCTCAGGTATATTGCCATTTTTTGCCTGACGAAATATAAAATTGATCAGCTGGCACATGAACCTATTTCTCCTGACATATTTAAAACCAAGAATAAAACACTCAAAAGTAAAATCAACAATTAAAAAAACCTTAAAATGCTCTGTAAAAACACAAAGAAAGACTGTAACCTGGAGCAGTGAGTAAAAGCATGAAAAACAGTTCTCTCTGTGAACAGAATGGACAATCATGTGCAACATCAGGGTTTAAAATGGAAAGAGTTCACAGAGATAACACAGTGTAAAATCCTCCATTGGAGATCAACAGCTTTTTTGGTTAACGGTGGTTTGTACAATGCCCTCCACTCTGGTTTATTATCATCATTAAAAACCAAGTACACTTATCCATGGGGTGTCTACCCTCCCACTCAGCTTTTTCTTATTTAACACAGGCTCTGTAGAGAAGCTTCACCAACATGGTCCATCTCCCCCTCACCTCTGCACTCCAGGAGAGGACCTTCACACCCGTCAAGGTCGGGAGCGACGTTCAGCTAGGGAAAGGGTCCCTCTTTTACAGGCCCAGTCTCTGTATACTGATAGTCCATCAGCCAAACACACTCCTGTGATGTTAGGGAGGACCTCCAGCAGTGTAGGAGTTGATTGACAACACGCAGGGACCACAGTCCCATACGCGCTTCCAGGTCCTCTACCTTCGACAGGTCAGCTCCCACGATGTTCACAAGCTCCCAGAGTGTCACAATGTCTGTGGAGATGAGAGTCCTGGACAGTGCAGGGACGGTCACACCGGGAATGTCCATGCACCCGCCATACACCAGAGGCTCCTCTAGCAGCCAGTATAATGTTCCACTCTTTTTGTTGTGCTTTTTAAAAAAGTTCTAGATTTTAAACAGTCCACGATAAAACAAAGGTAATCCAGAGATGTCCAGCGTTTTGGGGTCTATTAAAAACTAAGTCCTGTCCAGCCTTAGACCACCAACTGTGCGTAGTAATCCACTGGCTGCTGCTCTCCATAACAAATCTTTTGGTCCAGTGAGGAGTCTCTTGATGAACTGAAGGTGGAAAGCTGTGGTTCTGCTGGCTAGATGGACCAGCCCCTGCCCTCCTTCCTCCTTAGGCAGATGGTGAACTCTCTGAGGAATCCAGTGTAGACCATTCCAGAAGAAATCCACAAGCAGGGCCTGGATGCTTGCTAGCAGGTTTGGCGGCGGATCCACGCATGCCAGCTTGTGCCAGAGGGACGACGTGGTGAGGTTGGTGATGACAAGCGATCACCCCATAGGATATCCTTGGGACCAGCCGCTTCCACCTGCTCAGTCTGCCCTTCACATGCTCTACATCGCCATCCCAATTTTTATTTAAAAATTCATCATTCCCCTGGTAGACACCCAAGTACTTAAAACCACCTCTTTTCCACACTAAACCTCCCGGAAGTGTAGGTTGCCCACCTCCCCACTCACCAACTAAAATGGCCTTACTTTTTGCCCAGTTGACCTTGGCAGATAAAAACTGAAAATCATTTAAAATATCATTGAAAACATTCACATCTTTGCTTGTGGAATAATAAAACCAGAAACATCTCAGTCTATTTACAAGAGGTTCAATTGCTAGTGAATACAGCATGCCTGACAAAGAACAGCCTTGTCGTATACCTCTGTACACTTTAAAAGGGGCACATAAACCACCGTTAACCTTCAGTACACTCTCAATTTCACTGTACAACACTCTGATCATGGCCATAAAACCTGGGTTGAAGCTTACGGTCTGCTTGCAAATTTCAGTGGGCTCTGTTAAGAGATTCTGTTCGCAGAGCATGTATGAACCTTTTCTGTCCATTCTTTTGCTCTAAACTGAAAAAGAACTCAGAAGGAGCATCCATCTAAGTTGTGCTTTTAAAGCGTGAGCGGACCAGCGCACCCTGTGCTGTAATGTCTAACAGGTCATTCATTTTGGATTTTTTACTTTTGAGGGCTTCAATATGCCCTCGATCTCCTGTGGCCTCCAAATGCTGGAGTTCCACTATGTCTATCTGCAGAGCTTTCAGAGATCTAACTATGTGTCTCTTGTGATGTTGAGAGTGTACTGTTGACAAAAAACTTTGATTTGTGTTTTACTCACATCCCACCACTGCTGTAATGAGTTAAAAACGATTTCATAAATAAGTAAAAGACATTTCATTTGTGCATTTGAAGATACAAAAATCCTGTAATCGAAACCATCGACGTTGAATTTAAAAACAGCATTTAGCTCTTCTGTACCTTCCTTAAAAACCATAAAAGCCACTCTCCTGAAAGGCACTAGGTGTTTAATGAGGGAGACCACTCGTACTGAGAAAGCTATTTGGTTATTATCTTGTCAGGAATAAAAGGAGGGACATTAGTTAGCCTTTGATAGATTAACCTTTTTAATTGGGGAACTGAGGGGAGAAACAGATTTGAGTTTGTTATTCACTACAATGCCTTTGTATGACTCAGTTGGCGCACTTTTTTCAACATCATTCAAAAAGATCCCAATTGCACTGTTCATACGGGAGGCAGAGACAATGTTCTCGTTCCCCACCACGTTACCGAACGCTAAAACACACTCCCTTAAGCTCGCCGCACACACCACCCTCACACCGTGCTGGCGATCCAAACTTTCGTGCTCGGAGCTGCCATGCTCCTCCACCACGCTGCTCACACACACAAACACACACAGTTACTTGCTCACACACACACGCTCACACAGCAAAATTAACAAACTGCATTAAATGGCGAAAAAATTGCCACTCACACTCTCACGCGCTCAACATGCCACCCTCACTCTTCCACTGCGCATGTGTAGAGAGAGAGAGAGAGAGAGAGAGAGATGGTGAAAAAGAGCAGCAGAGGGTGAATGAGAGAGAGAGAGAGAGAGAGAGAGAGAGAGAGATGGTTAGAAAGAGCAACATAGAGTGCATGAGTGAGAGAGAGGGCGAAAGAGAGAGCGAGAGAGAGCGAAAGAGAGAGCGAGAGAGAGAGCAGGTTGGGATAATCTAAACAGCAGGACTCCACACCATAAGTGATGTATTGTGTAATTCACTGGAGGACGCTCAAGTTCTGTGTGTTTGGCCATATCCCTCTGTTTTCTTCAAACGGTGGAAGGCTGTGACTGTAACCGGAGAGGCCCTGAAGACCATGCCACACTACAGGCTCTCGGCAGTACCCATGTCTTTAGCATGCCACAACCCCCCGGCCACAACTCTTCATCGAGTAAACTTATACTGTTATGAAAATAAAGCTTGTCTTTTTAAATCGGAGATACTAACAAATGAAGTAGTGATAACCTGAGTTGTAAGATATCTGTCTATTTCCTGGTTATGGCATTTCTCTCTCTCTCTTTCGCTCTCTCTCTCTCTCTATGTGTAGGATTTCCCAGACCTGATGTCTGAAGACTGAAGATCAGGACTGACATCACCACATTAAATGAACATAAAAGAAAGACTGCGTTTGAGTCTATAACGTCAGTCCTGTTTAATCACTGACAGCCACTTTTGTATATGAAAGCTCTGTCCTGGATTTGTACTTTCACAATTCTTTGCATATAAGCGTTAACTCTTTTTCAACAAGGGTCATAAAATAGAATTTGTTCCTGTTTTGTTGTTCTCATGTTCAACATTCAATCCTCATCAACTTACCTTCTACCGCGGAGGTTAATGGCTCACATGAAAGTAGACACGCAAGACTCAAGAGATTTATAGTCTCTATAGAGAGAAGACATGAGAAGGGAACCTTGCGAGGAACCAGACTCCAAAAGGGAACCCGTCCTCTTCTATAGGACACCGGGTAAATTATTATCCTTTTACAACGGTATACAGTATATTGTGAATAAGAGAGCTGGGATGAGCACAGGACAGTCTTAATGATTACAGCAGCAGTTCCTAAGAACAAGTCTACAGTATCAATGTGGTATGAGATGCTATAAAGTTCAAATAAATGCACCTTACATACTGTAAACATTTGTGTTACGTAGGATTTGTAAACCAGTAGTGAACAAAAAAGTTTTTCTTCTATTATTATAAGGTGATACTGATGTACTTTTCTTCACAAATGTATCTTCAAAGTAAACAGTGATATCAAACCCATTTCTGCTCTCTGAGATGCCCCAAGTGCTTGTTCATAAGCACCTAAAATATGTGTTATGTTGAAATTCCGTGTAAGATTATCTGAACAGAGGTAAAATGGTCTCACACTGAAAGTTGGCAGTGTCCTGATTATTTTTATACCAGACCTGCGGCGAGAAAATAATTCACTTGTTTCTACTGATTGAAAATGTCTGATAAGTCGATGTCCATTCTGCTGGGGAATGAAACATTTGTCAGTATTGATGTCAGACTTCACAAAGCTTGTCTCTGTAAACACTGTGTAATAAATCATTTTGTCCTTTATAGCTGCCTGGACACTGAAGGGTTAAGTGCATTTTCTTTTGCGAGTCATGTCTGTTTCTCCTGGATTTAGGGCAAGTACTCGACTCGAATGCTTTTGGACCTATTAGTCCGTCTGCTGAGTCTGAAAAGAAGGAATGTGATAAGTTTTGTCTGCTATTTGTTCTGGTTGCATGTTGCACATCATTAAATAAACAAAAAGAAAAGGCAAGAAGTGTGAGAAGCGTGTACAGCTGAAAACTCAGGAAACTGAGAAAACTCAGTTTTTACTCGTTGGGCAGAAATTTTGTAATGGAAAAAAGTATACAGACTCTTAGTAAGCTTAGAAATCACAAGCACAGAGAATTCAGAAATACAAATATACTTATCTAAATAATAGTTTTGTGTAGAAACAATTTGTGTATTGTTTATTTTAATTCCCTTCTTGTTTATTACATCTTTGCAGACATATTACCTCAGTTACCTCGTATTACCTCAGTTACAGAATGAGCTAGGATGTCTGTTATTGTGTTGTTTATTTTACCTTTATTTTCTTTTTGGATTTATTGTTGCAAATAATCTAGAACACCTCACATTTTGTTAGCGCTTCAGCTTAGTCGTTTTTTTTTGCCGTTGTGCCTTGAGGGTCAGTTTATAAGCTGATATCGACAATACACAGTCAACTGCAACCCAAAATACATGCCATATTCAGGTCACATCCTGCAGCTGACTCATTTTCAAAGTGACTGGGGACTCATTATCTATCAGAACTGTCGACGTCCGGTGACATGACTAGACTACAGCGACTAAATGTGGGTGTGTCTGGCAAAGTGATAAAGTTGAGAAAAGCTGAACTCTTTTGCAAATCTGGAGCCTACTTGGTGAGTCTCCACACGGGAGTAAAGTGTAGAGTGCATGTGATCCGTGACTAAGAGAAGACTCTTTGCTTCTCCTTCATCTCAAATGATATTATGCACATATACACTGGAGAACTTTATACACAAATGCCATATCTTTTGCCAGCATGTTTTATTTTAGTAACATGAAAATTAATTTGTTGTCAATTGCTATGTTGCTACTTACACCACCCACTAATAAAAGTTATTACTATGGCAGCCAGTAGTAGTCTTTCATAGTACAGCTCCTATAGTCACAGCAATAAAATCCCTATATGTGTGAACCTTAGCTAAGAGTTTGTTTAGAACTGGATTGAGACTCTCACTCAAACACAGTACTAATCTTCGAGACTTTCAGAAAAACTCCCTGAGACGACATCAGGAAGGAACCTTGCGAGAAACCAGACTCCAAAAGGAAACCTGTCCTCTTCTAAATGACACCAGGTAAATTATTATCCTTCTACAACTGTATACAGTATAATGTGAATAAGAGCACAGGAAAGTATTAATGATTACAGCGGCAGTTCTTAAGAACAACTCTACACCATCAATGTGTTATTATTTACTGAAGGAAGGTATGAGATGCTATAAAGTTCATATGAATGCACTTTACATACTGTAAACATTTGTGTTACGTAGGATTTGTAAACTAGTTATGAACAAAAATGTTTTTCTTCTATTATAATGAAGTAATACTGATGTAGTTGATGTCAGAACTAGTAGCAAATTTGACACAAAGCCAATGACTGATAAATCAGCGTATGGATTTCTCTTATTTGTCTGAGCACAGTGCTTTAAAATAACCCGTGTAGCAGCTCAGACATCAGCATGAGCACGGTGTTATCTCATCCGCCAAGGCCTCGGCTCACGTTGCTCTGCTTTCACCCTCTTTGATTATGCGCTAAAAGAACCGTTCTGGTCCTCATAGGCTGCTGGTCTTGTTTAGTCATAGTTCTTCAGACAGGAGTCACCGGTAAAGGCTTGAAGTCAGTGCAAGTGACATGTTCTGTATCACGTCCAAATTTAGTCTACGGCAAGCGTATAGTTTATCTGGAATCGCAAACGATGAAGCCAAGAATGACAAAGACTATGCAAGAATGAGCTGTAAAAAAGCCTGATTAAGTAAAAGAAAGTTTCAAACAGATGGAAAAGGAACAAACAAGGATACAAGGTTTTTGTCATGTAAAAGTTAGTATACTTATTATTAATCGCCTATTAAACTGATACCTTAAAAAACTTTTAAATAGGTATCGGCTATGGAAATCTACCTCGTTAATAAAGATTTTTTCCAGAGAGAACTGGAGAGACGAAATGACTTGCAGATGTCTAAATTACAACTTATATTTGGCCTAAATGTGTGTGTTAAATATTTTCTCAGTGGTAGTGCTACAAAACAATTAATAGCCATTTGCTCAGGGAGAACCGCGAGATTCGGTTTATCACGGTTATTAATCTCCACAGGAAATCTTCTTGTGAAAATATTAGGAGGCCATTATTACATTTCCATTCATTCATCTGGCAGTTGGTTTTATGTGAAGTGACACAGTACTGAGACATAATACGAGCAGAGCTAGGCTTGGGCGAGAGAAAGGTTTTGCATAAGTGTTTTACAAAGGCTCTCTAGCAATCTTGAGATTAATAACCTTAAACAATACACACTTTTAACAACTTGTATAAAAGACACCGTTGCTCTAATCTTTTATGTATGAAGTCTCGTTTCAATCCACAGCGTTGTACTACTGCACTTTATTCGTTATAAAACTGTGGGCCGGTCGGTGCTGCATGGTTTCTTTACAATTATTGTGCTGTACTCTCTTACACAGTTTGCACACATTTGCACTTTATGTAGCACTGTGAAGTGTACTAAGTTCTGTGTTGTCTTTTGTAGTTGTGTTTTTTTGTGGAGCACGATTTCCCGAAGAACAGCGATTCATTTTACTGTGTAGTGCACTAGCTGTTTATGGTTGAAATGACAATAAAAGATTCTTAAATAGCGATGACAGCTTTTTAAAAACATATTTTTAGGAGTAGAGACATCCAACTGCTTAAAATAAGATTGTCAGGTGTGGGTGCCTCCGTGGGAACAGAAACCAGACCCAAATGCAGGGATTTTATTAATAAAATTACAAACCTGACAGACACAAGAAAACACTAAGAGTGAGCACTAAAATACAAAACAAGATGTGCGGAAACCGAGAACCAAAACATAAAAAGGAGAACACCAGGGTAACAAACACACGCAAGACAACGGATATAATAAGGGAGGTAATTAGTGACAAATAAGGATCAGGTGTGCAGAGGCAGGAACGGGCTAAGCACGGGGCAGGACAAACGCATGTGAAAACACAAAACAAACGAAAGCACATGGCGTTCTGACAGGGAATAGTCCAAACCATCATGACAACGATGGAGGAAGAATTATATCCTGTCCCTCATTAAAAAACCGTATTAGCAGAAAACAACTGCCCTAACAGTTGCCCTACTTAGTTAAGAGTACCTAATACCATGTTATTACCTTAAAAAACATCTGACTTTGTTTGTAATCGTCACTGACGGTGCTTCTTAGCCAACTGGGTGCATTAATCTACGTCACTAAGTCTCATGCTGTTTCAGTCGTTATTTGTTTGTCATTTCTATTAAATGCCAGTGAGTCTGTGACAGTAATCCCAATCCCAAAATACAAATTCACACAACTAGCATTTAAACAAAATAAAAAAATAAAAAAATGTCGTCTTTTAAGAACTCATGGTGGCAGCCATTTTGTTAGAAAAGTCCAGCAAAGTGTTGCTCACTCACGGACCTGCACTTTAAGTTCACGCATTCTCCTCATGCAACTTTTCTTCAGTGATACAAACCTTCAGAGTTAAATGTGGCCAGATTCCAACAGCCTTTCTGTCCTTCAGTGGCATTTAGTTTGCTCGTGTGGCATTGCAGCTCTGCATTTTGATGGGTCTGGCATACTGATCTGTCCCCAGTGTAGAAGCCGATGAATAATGAATACTCTCACTGTCACTCCCAAGCAGATCAGGTTTCACTTTAAGCGAAATAACACATGCAATTAGACAGTAAGAATGGGCTCGGCTCTAAAGCCATACATTTGTGGATTGCGACGGTGCCATGCAGAAGTTAGAAACTAAGGGTGGTTTCACATGTGTAGTGTTTAGTGTGCTTGAATTGATGAATCCTCTATGGTGCTATGTGTTTAGGCACAACCACACTCGCATGTGCACCTAAACAACCAGTATAGGGTCAGAGAAGGTCTGAGTGATGTGGTCTCGAGTTGCTTCCAGGCAAATTCTAGCACAATTCGGCAGCAGTGTGAAAGTGATTCATCTCTGAATAAAACAAATGCAGAACGTGAACCAAACCTGCTATGTGTTTTGGGTTGCGGGCTGCAGTTTCTTGTCGATGTGAGCTGCTAGTCTGAGCCAAAGGAACTATAGCTATCCAGAAATGCCATGTGTTCTGAATTTTTGGACAGACAAACAAAAAAATTTAAATAAACTTCTCTGTGCTTGGTTGAGTTTTGTGATTTCTTCACGCACTTGCCAAAATTACCTTTTTCCATTTCTGACCAATGAATAAAACGTTTTATTTGTTTTCAGCTTTGATTTTTGATTCCGACTTGGCAAATGGACTAAGGAGGCATTCACACTGACGGTTTAGCCTGAAACCGAGCACCGTTTGCATGATAAACTGGTAATATGAAAGATGTTCTGTGGACCGGGAGGTGCACCATGATACCGAACCTGAGGAGGTGGTACGAGTCCGGTTGCACTGGAACTTGCCGTGAGTCCTGTGAATGTGAACACAACTTGTACTCGGGTCTGCACTTGTTCACAAAGTAAAGTAACCTGTATGTGTCTTATAGCTGATGATGACATCGTTAGTTTCCACAACCCACATATGCACATAATAGGACCAAAATGATAAAAAAACAAACAAAAAAAAAGACTTTTGTGTTCTCCACGTGCGTTTGTGATGACGTAAGATGAACACAAATGCACCAGGGTTCGATAGAATCGATTAAGCCTGAAATACATTGGGATTCAAACTGCAGCAAGTTTGCCCAGTGGAAAAACCTCTTAACATGCAACTTTAAAGAAAAAGAGACACTGGGCAAAATTTCAGTCTAAACCAAAATAGACAAAACCCCATAAACTAGGTCGAGCCACAATGAACATAATTCATTTGCCTTGTATTCAAAGTGGAGCTCATTTTGAATTACTGAGAGCACAAAAAGCATTTAGGAATGTATGCTGATGTAAGTGGGGAGATTTCTGCACCTCAGGTCTGCCACCTTCATCCACTGGACTGTAGGACATGATTCATGCTGCTGCTCTGAGCTAAAGAGTCTTGTGAAACCTTCAGCAAAGTGTGAGCTGGAGAAGGTAATGTGACTCGGAGGTCTGTTAATGAGAATAAGCGTTTGTTTCCTTCTTCATCTTCTTCTAGTAGAAAACGGCCTTGATTTTAATTAGCAGACAGACAAAAACAGACAGACAAGAAGTCTAATTATACATGGTTGATTTTGATTGGTTGATTTTGATTGTAGAAGCAGAACAAAATCACCACTAACACAATTTAGTGCAATCTTTGTTACATTCATCCCTGAACATAAGAGATGATTAAATGACAGTTAATTGTTATTTTTTAGGTTTACTGAAAGTTAAAATCATCAGTGAAGGTCACCATGAAATGAAATGAGATCAGGATAAGACACATTGTGCAGGTAAGCTGTGGAGTACCGCTGGAACACTTTATTCATTTTAGCTCAAAATAATTAAGAGTCATATTGTAATGAGTCTGTCTGTGTTTCTGCCCTGTTTCTGTCTGCTGTCTTTCCCTGTTGTTAATTGTTTGCTCCGCCCACTCATTGGTTACCACGGACATTAATTGAACTCCATCTCTCCTTCAGGTGTGTTGTCTTTGTCTCTGATTGTCTCTGCTTTGTCATTGGTTCCTGTCAGTTATATATACTCTGTTTGCTCACTTCCCTGTTGCTAGACGTTGTCTATACAACGTTTGTGTTCCTGTTTCCCTCTGTGTTTCCTAGTTTTTCCTGTCTGTTTTCTGTTTCTTGACTTAGTTTATTAAAACGTTTAAAAACTGCACTTGGATCCTCACTCGCCTTTGTCCTGCATCGCGACACATATCAAAAACACTCTAAATCATACTATTATTAAGTACTAGTAATTCACATGCAAAGCTGCTGGTCTCACATACTCCTCATACTCACTTGTCAGATCAGATACGACTCATGCCCGAATGAAGCAAAAAGTTCCCAAAATTTCTGGCATGACTTAACAGGGTTTCAAAACAAAGGCAACGAAGCCTTGTCTTTGCATTAGCTAAAGTTATCTAGCTAGCACGTGACCAGTGTTCATATAGAGACCCACCCAGAATTATTCAAAAACAATTCACAAATAATTCTCTCACAATACAGCAAACAATTTGAGCAAACAAAAGAGAGATGGTTTCATGTCGTCTTGGCAAGTGACAATAACCTGAATATACGTTTTCTACTGCCAGATGGTTTTTTGTGTCTTTTTAGCAATAAGTACTAAAAATCGGAAAATACCTGCAATTAGATAAATGTCTAAGAAGAGATTTTAATAATCTTAAAATTAGTTTGCTGTAAACTTGTAATAGGAATTACTGGATACATTTTCACTTGCTTCAACAAGATGCCATTTTTGCAGTGTTGCTAAATTCATCTAAATTGGGATGTATTTCAAAACATACTGTATACTACTCTAGTAAATGGTATGTTAGTACACCTCTAAAGAGACACTGCTACAGGAACAGATCTGGGTCTCTTAGTTGCTTAAGGGAAATCTTAAAGCTACAGCATACAAAAACATCCTGTACAATTGTGTGCTTCCAGCTTTGCAGCAACAGTTTATAGAAGACTGACATCTAGGTGTGATGGTCAGGTGTCCACATAGTGTCTATAATGTGTATATAATACAAAAGAACGTAAATATCTCCCTGGGATTTCCTGAAACTGATACAGAATACATTATTGAGATTATTATTCAGTTATTCGTCTCACAACATATTACTCAGTGACTACAAAGAAGCTAGCAGGAAATGTATGCACTTATGAGTATTGAGAAAGTGTTGATGATTCTGTTTGATTATGTATAATGTTCACTGACAGAGGTCTTAAAAGTCACTTCTTTTCTGAATCAATATAGTATGATGCTGCTTATGCATGTCATGGTTTACAGCCAGGATTATAGAATCCTTGGTTGGGACGCGTCAAAAACGTCGTTCAGAAAGAGGTGTCCTGTACCGAGTTGGTGTTTTATTGATGGTGGTGAAGAACACTGTCTAACACAACACCATCAAATCTCCCATTAGTGATCAAATGTGACTGAGAATATGTGACACTGCATAAGATTAACGTTCGTTGAGACTCCATATGCCGTGGAATGGGGCGGAGTCACCTGGAAGAGACCACTCCCATCAGAACAGAAATGTGTCATCGTAGGATGAAGGTGATGCAACTATGTACTGATTTGCAGAGATGTTCCCTGTAGAAGGAACAAGTGAGCCCAAACCATGTTCTGTTATGCCAGTGAATATTCCTTATAATATAATAATCTGAAGTGTTGCCTGAAGTCTGAAGTGAAATCTATAAATAAATCAAAACTTTTCAGGAGCAGGTAAAGAAAAAAAATAAATCACTACTACCTTTGTACACATCAGCTGTATTTTAAGCCTTTTCAACTCACACATGATAGAATAAGGCCACATTTGAAAATGATAAACTGAGAGGTATATAAAGCACACAAAGTGGTAACAACGATCCTATCTGTGCATCACACACAAGAACTGCACTTTCACTGAACATCAATGGGTTTAGAAACTTAATCACCAATCAGGGAACATTTTAGAATTATTTTCTTGGCTATTCATGCAGTCAGTAGTGCTAACCTTTTGGTTTAATATGATCCATTACAAACGGCGGATACTCCTTAGATGGATCATAAACAAATTAATGCAAATGTCATAGAAGCAGCATGTAGAAAACATGCTCTGACATTGGTTCATCGCCAGCTATGTTTAAAATAGGAGCAGAGAACTGCCATGTTCTATCAGGCCCTTAAGCAAAGCACTTAACCTTCAACTGTTCAGCTTAAGGCTTATAGTACAGGACATCATGAAGCACTTTAGGTAATAAATGTAATTACATCATACTGCGATTGGTCAGAAGGTGTAGTTTTTATAACATCAGCTCTGACTGCAGATTTAGCTGAAAGGTGAATACAGCTTTATATTAACACACGCTTGTTCTACTGTTATTGTTATATAGTACCAAATAACACGGAGGCTTTGTTTAAATAATGGATGTTTCACATCACCACATGTAACTGTTTATAGAGTTTTCTGTGAGGATGTGTTTATTTATATTTTTGGAAGGAGTCTCCAGTGTTAGAACTTTATAACAGTCAGCTGTGGGATACGTGAGGGAAGGCTTGTGAGGGGGAGTGTGGTTGTTAACAGCTGTTATTATGCTCCTGATTATAGCTTGTACCCTTGTCTAGTTTGTCCAGCTAGTGTTATAAGCTTGTCCTTGCAAAATCCTGCTTTGCACTGCATTTGTGTGCTGCTTTCCTTTGTTTTAGTTTCCAATGTACTAGTTTACGGTTTTGACCCAGTTAGCCTGCGTTAGACCTTGGATGATGGATTTGCATGTGGTAACCTTTAGCATTGAGTCTCTAACCCCTGCTGTGGATTCTGACAATGAGATTTTGGGATGTATCTGCCTCACCTACAAAATGCTTAAGATCTGGACACATTATCTGGCAACTAAGACATGAGATGACAACCATTCCAGCCTGTTAAGGCAGGAGGAGTGCTGTAGAGTAGACAGCAACAGCAAGTATTCAGCCAACAAAAGAGCACACCACAAGCTGAACAGCTTCTTTAAACTGTGGCCAATAACAAATTCATCCATAAAAGTTCAGTCAGACACTTAATAAAAGAACAGAGAGGCAGACATATGGCATAGAATCTAACATGCTTTGAAAGTGAGAGCAGATGGCTTGTCTTATACTGCCAAAGTCTTCTCAACTTAATAAAACATCACTTTTACCAGTGTATATCATTTAATCTCGTCAAACAGAGGACAACCAAACAAACAGATTAGAGCTAGATAAAATAAAAGTCGGTGTTTTAAAGCACTATGGCATTTGCATTAACTTTGAGTTCGATTCAAATAATCAGGAGGATCTACAGAGGATGTAGGTGATGTTAGGTAGGGTTTTATCCTAAGCATTCATTAAGTGTACATAATCCGAAGATTTTAATTGGACATAGGTGGGATTAAGAAGCTGTAAATTAGGGATTGCCATGTTAAAGTGTTTACTATAACGCAAAAAAAAAAATTCCCACTGGGAAAGCAATAAAAGATGTGCACTTAGACTGTACTTAGGCACAGTTTTCATCAGGAGGATATTAATATTAATGACACTGCCTTCCCTTTCAGCATGAGCACGACACTGAGAATAAAGCTCCCTAGTGTCGTCCATAAGCCTCTGTAAAATAAACCAAAAACAAATGTCTGAAGATTAAAGAAAAAATCCATCCTGAACAACTTTGGATATTAAACTTTATAATGAACAAACAAGTTTCAATTACAGCCAAGATTTATTCTGTAATACCATTCGACTACCTCCTGATAGTGGAGACAGTAAAAGTTCTCTGACTTTCTCATCTCCTCAAATCTCCCCAGGCTTTACCACTATCATCTCCATGATGCTTGTCACTTCAAACACGGCTAACAAGCAAAGCCAAGTTTCGGCCATAACAACTTCTTTAAACCTTGAGCTCATCATAGCTTCAAGAACATGGTTGGGATCAGGGGATGGAGCTTTGAGAACATAGGTAGGAATTAGGGTGGAGCTTTGAGAACATAGGTGGGAATCAGGGTGGAGCTTTGAGAACATAGGTGGGAATCAGGGTGGAGCTTTGAGAACATAGCTGGGAACCAGGGTGGAGCTTTGAGAACACAGGTGAGAATCGGATGGAGCATCGAGAACATGGCTTGGGATGGGCTTCATAACCATGAGAGAGAAAGGGTGGAGGGAAGATGTACAGAAGATGTTGAGAACATGGATGGAAATGGGGTGGAACGGGGTGGTGGGGCTTCAATAACATGGGTTGGAATGGGGATAAGAATCATTTAAACCTCAGTCTCCCACCTACTTAACAATTTAAGACCTAATCTTTAGAAATTGTAACTAACGCACCTTCAAATGCAAGATCCTATATTATATTACTATAGCATTGTGATCAAGCTAGCAATGTGACGTCACTGCTGCAGGCAACTTATCACTTAAACACTTAAAAAGTCGTTCAGTATAAACATAATTAATGTGTTAAATGATGGAGCTGTCTTATAAAACCAGATTTTAACCATTTTAGTGCAAAGCAACCACAATCGTCATCTTCTGCAACTTACCTTGAGCTGGATGGTATGAGGTCGCCATGGAGACCACCGTTATCAAGCACAGTGAAAGCACGCGCCATCCTCGGCTTTGCGTCACAGCCTCCATTCAGACAAACTCATGTTTTTGGCCGAGGCGATTGGAGAAGAACCGGTCAGCGCCTTGGCACCGTGCGCGAGGATAATCTTCAAACATAAAAACGTCCATTGGATAACACACGATGTAATGCAAAGTAACGTAATGCGATTCAGCCCTTAATAAAGCGCCCAAGCTTGCGTTAGATTAGAATGATTCGTGCGCGTGCTCATTGTGAAAAAGGAAAAAAAAAAAAAAAAGACTCGTAGGTGTGCGCGAGAGCTGCGCGCTCTCTTTGTTTCTATAGCACGCGCTCGTGCAGGGGAAAATTAATTAATTAATTTGAATACAAACTGTCGTTTTTTTTTAAAAAAAAATAAAAATTTAAATCCCCTAACGTCCATCATGAGCCAGAACCCCGAGCTAACGTGATGGCTACCGGCTACTAAACGCTAAGTTTATACGCAGGTAGGTGTTTTTGTAAGATTTCACTAATCCGTGTGTGAATAAAAACCGTTCTTACTCGTTAATAAACTGGTGTGTAAGAAGGGTGGTTATTTAGAGCAATGAGAACCTCTGGGTTACTTTGAAGCCATAACGGTCTCATGTTGTCATATATAATGCTAGCTAACTAATTGCCCCTCGTTACTACTGACCAATACACTTATATACTGTATATACACACCTACACACACACACACACACACATATATATATATAGATATAAAAAGTTCTGCGTTTGTTCTAGCTAGCTCACATTAATCACATGTATGCTAGCAAAGCTTTGTGCAAAAAAAACGAGATATTTTCGCTAACTGCCCCACACACACATCTGTGAAGCCTTTGCTAACGTTAACACACACAGCCCTTACCTTACAAGGTCCTTAGTGAATTAAATATCCGAGTTGAAACTCATAGTCAATTGCTAATCAGGTGTGGATCTGAGAAAAGTTTTTCTCCCATGACATCTAGACATAACGGGATATTTTTCATGGATAGGTGTCTGATTCCACTCCAGTGATAGATAGATAGAGCATCCTTCTCTCCTCCAATAGACTGACTCGTAGTCGGCACTACATTAACCCCGCCTCTGCTTTATACTTATTTGGGCATGAAGTCCGAAGAGCTCGAATCCTACTGGCTAAAAGAGCTGTCCATCAGTAATCGGGTTCGGTTGACTCGCCTGCTGGCGTCGGTGGTTTCACGGCAACGCTGACTGTAGTCTATAGTTTGTAGGACGATAAAAACAAGTGAATTAATATTATAGGGTGTAAAAATGTCCAAGTTATATAGTAGAGAAATGTAAAATTGAGTAGGTTAAGAATGTATACAGTTATTTCTAGCGTGGTGTGATTTTCAGTACATGGGGAAAATACCTAATTGAAATTAGCCAGTGATAATATATTGACTCACATCGCCCCCTATTGGTGAGGAAAGAAAGGATGATATCATCGACAGTATGATGGAACCAGAATTCATTTAATTTATTTCATTCATGCTTTCATTTTAAGCATAGCTATAGTTTGCACAAATAATTTTCGAATACTTGAACATGACAACACACCATTCATTTATTCATCCATTCATTTATTCATTCATTTGTTTGTTCATTCATTCATTCATTCATTCATTCATTCATGTTCAGTATCCTGCTCAGGGCAGCAATAAGTCTGGAGTCTATCTGTGTAACACTGAGCATAGCCTGGATACGATAACAGTCCACTGCAAGGCACCAGGAACAATCACATCCTGGGGCAAATTAGTACAGTCAGTCCAACTTGCATGTTTTCTGAAATTTAGTCATACTAATGGCCATAAGATGGTTGGTAAGACCTTAATATAAACTAAACTGCCTTATTTGTTTGTCAGAACACAGACAACTTGCTTCCTGAACTGATCTGCTGTCCCAAATGGACAGAGAGATGTGACACCCCTAGCCTGGTCACCTGTGTCCGTGAGTTTGATTCCTCAGAATAACTCAATGAAATGAGGATTGCAACCTAGCAATCTAGGAAACAATCCGTCGTCCATGGGACTTGTATACTGTTAGGTGGATGTTGATCCTTAATTGACATGAACTCCTCTGCTGGATTTGGCACATTGCACAAATGACTTTTCTTCAGAGACTTTTAAAGAGCCGTAATCTCCATCTACATACAGTCACGGTGTATGCGGTGACTATTAATTAAAATAAGAGCACAGTGGATGGGCTCAGTAACTTATTACAACAGTTATACTTGGGATTTTTGCTCACAGTCATACTGCAAATCAATCGATTGACACTGCAGTGTTCCATGAAGCACAGGCTGTCGAGCATTTATTTGTTGTCCCGAATACAAGTCTTATGGTATTATTTGGGCCAGGCAGCACCCATCTGCTCCCCACACCAGCTGTATATGTGTGATGGATATAACCAGCTTCGTATGTATTATGTATTAAGCACTTTATCAAAATATAATAAAACACAAAAATCACATAAGAGGCATAAAACTGAAGCAAAAAGTATCATGAGATAAACAGATTAATGCTGTGACATTTTAATGTAAATCCAAGACAAAGTGTGATTACATTTCTACACATATACAATATGCATATGTGAGCATACAAATTCTCATTAATAACTCGATTCACCTTGGAGACCGAAAAAATGATCAAAAGTAACAGTGAATAACAAGCTATAACATAGTTCACCACAATGCGAGCCCCGTCTCACCCTACAGTTAGTAAATAGAACAATTAAAATAACTATATTCTTCTATAACCCAGATGTTTGTTAAAATCCTCCATAAATTTACACTGCTATCGTTAGTCGTCGAAGCCTAATATAAACTCACTCAATTTTT
The DNA here is from genome assembly GCF_030014155.1 of Tachysurus vachellii. NCBI lineage: Eukaryota > Metazoa > Chordata > Actinopteri > Siluriformes > Bagridae > Tachysurus > Tachysurus vachellii. The sequence continues at coordinate 18,688,634 of NC_083468.1, read as the reverse complement.
CTACAACGAAAATTAAGAGAAGCACACAACATCTTAATGGTAACACAAGCGCTTAGTTAGCAAGTACTCAACTTTTTGGAGTTAAATCATTCTTCTTATTCTCAATATTATATTCAATTTTAACATTCTATAAAGCCAGTAAAATATCCATTCTCATAACATACTTAATAATATTAGTCTAAGGTACAGGGTACACACAGCGCTACGTTAACAGATTGGAATAATGAGACGTCACACTTCTTCAAATCTCCAATAATGAAAGCTAAATAAAAAAAGAAGACATTAACAAAGTAACATACTTGAAAATACTGCAGCACACAACAGCTTTGACAACAACTAATGAGATACACCATTGAGAAACCCTACAGCAACAGACACAAAAATCAGGGTCGGGGTGCGATGCTTTCTTAGGTCTTGAGATATTATAGAAAAATATTTAGTTTACATTTGACTTGTTGCTGTGCAAGTAGAAAAAAAGTTCATGTCAAAGATGGTTGCACACATGGCTACAGTGCATCACAGCTACATAACAGATTACCACGGTGACTGGTGATAAATTGTCTTTTCGTCAGGTTGGATCTGACAGATTTGCATTTGATCGAGTGCGTCTGCAGCACCGAGCAGGATTTACTGTCGCTAGGACAACTTTACAACTGACGTGAAGCAAGACCCTTGTCAAACTGTTTAGATAATCAGGTCTTAAGTCCATCATGAGAATCTGTCCAAAAATTCAACTCCATACATCGGGGTTTAAGATTTTTCCCTTTTTTTTTTTGGTTCTGAAAAAGTATACAGATTGCCCATTTTTATAGTTTGGCCTCTTGGCACATTTGCACATGCAGATTAATGACTTCCATAGACACGTGACTGTTCTGATTTAACCCAAGCCCTGAAAAAAAAATTCAAACACTTAACAAAAGGGTGTTTTTTTTAATATGGTTGAAGAGCTGTCACTCTGTCACCAAAAGGAAGTGATAAAACACCTGTGATGATGTTCAACAGTGTGTGCTTCACAAAGCGCTCGTACACTGATTAGACTATTTAGGGTAATAAACAGCATTTTCGCTTGTCATGAATTTAAAACGCTTCACAGCCTTAGCTAGGAGGACATCTGGAGCTGGAAATGCTTTTCAAACTGAAGGGGAACGTACGACTGTTACAGATTTGATTACCATGAAGAAAAAGGTGTCATTTCGTATTGCTTAAAGCTTCGAGTTCATAGATCGGAAGGCAGTGTTTTGACATGTGGATGAATTTCCAGAAGGTGATCAAGGAAAGAAAATCATAGTTACAATTTGTTTTGTTCGAAATTGTTACTCATAAAAAAGATGGAAATTTTCAGACATTTTGGTAACAATAAGGTCACTGGATCTATTCTGCAACCTACATATCAAAAAAACTTTGTAGAGCTAATAGGGCTTTCCAGCTCATCTCATTTCATTTAAAATGCAATAAGCTAAAGAAAATGAAAAATAAACGGTAACCAAGTTGTTCTTGTGAGACATATTGCATCCTTTTTTCTTTTTTAGGAAAAATGAACACTTACAGTAAAAAGATGGCACTGTTTTGTAACAACTAATAGTGTTTTATATATATATATAATGTGTATATATATAAATAGATATGAGATGTTTAGTCTCACATTGTACATTCATTTTGTGCTAGTGACCATCACTGCTATCTCATTCAGGTCACTGTGGAGTACTGCTTTCTATTTGTTAACAGATTCACAAACTCACTTCATAATCACATTAGTAAAGCTGAAGAACTTGTAACAAAAAAAAGTGTAAGATAAGAAGTACAAGTGGTCGTATTTTCTTATAGAATTGAAAATCTAATCTAAGAAATGTACAAATCTGTACAACGGGATTCAAAGAAAACCACCGAGCAGCTTGTGACAGCATGCGCAGTTAAGGATGATTTATCCTATATGCTGTGGTGTGGAATATTTCTAAATATCGATCTGATTTTTCTTTCTTTGTCCGTCATCTTATTTACGTCCGACGGACAATTTTGCACATTGTCAACACCCTGAATTTCTTTGGTGGGAAGAATTACAGGTGTGAAATGACAACGAGTCCCCGTGTAGTCAGACATTTCCAGACTACGTGAGGTAAGACAGGACCAGAGACTACAGACAGTGCAGCGAGATAAGACGACGCTTTCTAATATGGAATGTTAGACGCAGTTCTAATCAACACTGGAACCTCCATGTCGCAGTGCCTGAAACCAGTGTGAGCTCTTACAGGGTCAAATACAACTTAAAAATCAATAGACATCCTGACATCCTACATCGTTCAGCTCGTAACAAATAACAGTCTATGGAAAAAAAATTAACATATAAGCTCATGAATTAAAAATGTTCAATGCTTTCTGATTACTAGACGCCCCTAAGAATACTTTTTACTTATTACCACCAGATACAAATAAAGAGAAGCCTAATGATATTTAACAAAATCTTGACAATTAATCTAAATGTATCTCTAACTGACACATCATATTTATAACACAGCATGATTATTAAAAAACAAAACAAAAATAAAACCACTTCAAATGCAAGTACTATGGCATGACACGAGAGGGGATGCATTCAGACGCATTCGGAAAATCACATGCATGTGCCCTCTTCGAGACAAATCACTTAATCATTGGAGAAAACACAAGCTGACATTAAGGCTGTCAGGCGCCAAAATGAAAACAAATAATAATAAATAAAAGCAAACTCAACGGTTGGCCCATAATTTCTTCCCCGTACCAGTAATATCCATTTCTCTTAAAGCAAGATCTAGCACAAGTACTTCCTTTATTTAAGACAAAGAGGAACAACAAATTTCTGCAACTCTTTCAGGTGAACAATCCTTTCGGTTGGTTCATGCTGAGAACCACAGCCTTCAAAGCACACAAACAAATCCCCAGCACAGATCTCACCAACAAACGTTTGGTTCAGAAGGTAGTGCGTTTTTCATGCAGTGCCACAAGTAGCGCAGACTCCTCCAGGTCCTACCGACATGCTCAAAGCCAACATGCTATTCTCATTAAGATGTGGAATTTAGTCTCCCTCTCTCTCCTCCCTACAATTCCCATCAAAAAAAAAAAATCCATCCAGTGCCATCTTTTAGCACCTTAATCGGTCCTGTCCCTACCTCGACCTCACAGGTTCACTGTTTCAACATCATTTCTGCACCAGGCTCACCGGAGCCGCTCGATGCTGTTCGCTCTGCTAACACTCCTGCTATTCTGACCTCCCTCTAGAAATCCCTCCCAGATGTGCTGCAACTGGACCTCATTAGCAGATAATACACTTTGCCCTTAACCTCAGGTTTTTTATGAAGGATAACCAAACGCATTAGCGCGGGTATTCAAAACGAATCACGTTTAGCGCGTCTGTTGCATCAATTCACGCCATTCTGCTGATCTAACAAACAAAAAAAAAAAAAACACACAAAAGCTCAGTGCCACTGAATAGGTTCCTAAGACACACAGCTATGCTATACAGTAAACATACTATACATAATACAGTAACAAAACGTTACTAATCTTTACCGAATGACAACTTTGGTTCATTACTCCAAGGAAGTAATCTTGGTCTAAATGTTAAATAAGCTCATGCATGCTAAACAAGAAGCACTGTTGTTTTACGAAATAGTGTCGTGTATAATTATCTAACTAATTACATTTAGGACTATGCTTACACCTGGAAAGTAAGAACATAACATCTCAAACGAAGTTGTCCAACCTAGAAGCCAAACGGTCAACCTAGTTTCTGTTGGTTCTAAAAGGTTTTCCAGCCAAGTAAACTGTTGTATTATGTGTAAGGCACTACGAGGGAACAATGATAAACCTAAGACCGTGGAGGAATATATCGCACAAAGGTGCAGAGGAAGGTGTACCACGCACATGGGCAACAGCAGCACACACGTGCACAGACTATTATGTTATACATGCTTATGTTATTACAACAACGTTGTGCAATCACATTTAAAGAGGAGAAACAAAGGAAATCTATTGGCATCAGAAAGGTTCTTCATAAAATAAGCAGGAGTAATTTGCTACATTCTAAAAAGAAGGAGCAAGGGGTGTGGGGCTAGCTAAATGTCCTAGTCTATGACAAAACTTTATTTTCTAAAAGTGAACACAAACCGAGAACCAAAAAAAAAAAAAAATCGATAAATACACTAGAAAGTCTTTTGTCTTTTTTTTTCCTCATATTTCCAGAAGATTCCTCCAGCTGTTGTTATAGGAAAGAATGGTGGAGTACGTACAGCACCCATCACCGCAAGTGATTCGGAAATGTTTAAGACAGTTCAAGGCCATCATAATTTTTTTTTCTTTGTAGAGCAGCAGATATCCGTATTTCACCTTATATAACGTTCTCATCCACCACATGACCTCAGCTCAACAGTCAGTGAAAGAAAAAATCAAAGGAACCAAAAAAAAAATAACAAATGAGCTAATCAAACTCTCAGTCTTTCCCAAAATGCCAACAGCAATGTGACCATGCTGTAAAAGAAATTAAAGAAAAAATATTTTTTAAAATATTAGAAAACCCAAAAAAAAAACCAGAACTGGCCAAATTCTTAAAAAAAACTCCTTTCAAGCTCATCCCTTTCCTCCTGTAGTACTCTTTCTTTCTCCACCAGGATCTTCATTGTCTTCAAGTTTAAGCGTTACGAGGACAGGGAAAGGGTTTTTCGGGCCATTAAGCTTGGGCTTGTCTTACTGACTCTGTCTTTAGTGGGGAGAGGACGGGAAGCAGCGTTGGACTCGGCTCCAGTGTTTTCAGGTCTAGAGATACGGGTATTGGTTCATCTTGGTGGGGCTCAAGGGATATCCAGTGTAGACAGTGGAGGCAGGAGAGGCGCTGATGTATGTTTGGTGGGCGAACTGGGGCTGGTACTGGCCGTGGTGCAGTGTGGGGGATGGGAGCACGCGGTGGCCCATGCTGACAGGTACCTGGTGCACGATGCTTGGTGGGTAGCCAGCGTGTTGGACTGCATGGTGAGCTGAACCCTGTGATGCCACCAGATGTGCCACAGTGCCGGTGGATCCCAGGGCAGCGGGAGTGGTGTACGTGTAAAGATGGGGTTGGCCAGATAAGTGAGTGGCAGCTAGGTGGGGGTGCACATTAGCGCTGTGGGAGGGACTGTTGTGGTGAAAGGAATAGGGAGCTTGAGCAGTCATTGTAGGTGTGATATAAGCTTGTTGTCTCCTGTGTCCTCCAGTTCTCTCGACCACCATGTGCTGCTGAGCCTGGAAAAGAGTATGTAGCGTTATTCACCTGGTTTTGCACTCATCATACTATTTGCATTGTTTTTGGCTTTACAACACTGTATGCATGAATACAGATGACCATCTATCAGTGCACCTGACACGACTACTCCAGAAACACATAAACTTCACACCTGGCTGAGATTGAGCGGCTGCTGCTGGAAAGGGTGTGGCCCAGAGCGTTGCTGCCGATATGCTCCGCCTCCAGGAACACCCCCTGATGAGTGATTGTTAGTTGACAGGCCTCCATTGGAGGATTTAAACTTGTAAGCAGGATTCTGGTGGTTCATTGTGTCTGTATTGATCAAAGATATATTTGGAATGTCAGTACAAGTACAGGAAAATTAAACCATATTCATTTAGACTTGACGTAGGCCATCATGAATTCCACAGCAGGCACTGAACTACTTATTGAGACTTATTTAGAAGAGTCTCACCATGAACAAGTCCATCACACTCGCTCAGGCTCTCGCTGGTCTGGCTCTTCAGGGGAGGGATGATGATGGTTCTTGGATTTCCGTTATTGTAGTCATCCAGCACTGTTCCCTTAGAGTTGTAGTTGTTTGCATTGAGGCCGTTGGTTCGGGACTCCAAAGCGTAGGGGCTGTTATTGCTGGAATCAGAGTCTGGGGAGTCGTGGACAGTGACACAGCTGATGACGTTTTTGCGCTGCTTGGATGATGTGCTGTGAAGAGATGAAAACAATGCAGATAGGAAAATTATTTTGAAATTGAAAAAATATAGTAGAAAAAATATCAATAACAAGAAACCCTGCTGACCTGGTGTTACTGGGCTGCTTGTGCTCATCCTCCTCGTCTGTGTCGCTGCTGATGGTGATGATGCTGACAGCCGGACTCGGGGTGTCAGGGATGACGATGGTCTGTCGAGTAGGGTTGTGATGGTTGTGTTGCGGATGTTGATTGTGTGGTCCATGGTGCTCTCGTGTTGTGCTAGATGCCTGCTCTTCTCCCCATCCTCCTCCTCCACAGGCCTGGGGTGGGGCGCAGGGAGCAGAGAGTCCGTTTTGCACCACAGCACAGCGTGGAGGTGTGTTCTCCTTCACGCGCTTCGAACGCTGAGGTGACAACACCGTCTGGGAGGAGGTCACCTCATAGGCCGACATGTTCCTGAGAGAGGAAGTCACATAAAAGCGTCAAAGAATAAACTCTTCCATACCATCTTGCAAAAACCAAACATGTTAGTCACTGACCTGTTGCTCATCTGCTGCGGCTTACTCTTTTTGGAGGACAAACTGTTGTTTGATGGCTGCCTCATTACATGAGCCACGCCCACATTCAAAGGTTGCTGGGAAGGCAGTGACACATGACTGGCAAGCAAGGCTGGCTGTTGCATGATGGGATTGTAATGGCTGCCATGGGGATGGGAATTCCTGAAAAATGAAAGCAAGTAGTGTTCTCAATAGACAATCTTTGATACTCGTTTCTCTTTTCCTTTTGAGAATAAACATCAACGTGATGTTGGTTAAAGTGACTGTCTAGTAAACAGTAAATCCTGGGTTCAACTCCCAGCAGCGCCTGACTGTTCAGTGCCTGTTGGTGTAAAAGCCATGCTTTCAATCCTGGTAGCGCAATAGTAAAGATATTGGAGTACAGATTGGAAGGGTGTGAGCTCAAATCCAGCAAGCTACACTGCTGGGCCTTTGTGCAAGGCCTTTAACCCTCAGTTGTATAAAATGAGATGAAATGTATGTAACTCTGGATAAGGGTATCTACCAAATGCCATTATTGAGATGACAATAAACTTGGTAACAAGCATCTGTTAATACTGAAGCCACTTTTTCCAAACTCTTCATACAGTCTGTATTGTCAATATGAATCTTGGCCAAACAGTTCATCTCAAACTCGCTCAAAAATGCAAACACATTAAACATGTCTCAAAATAAGCTCATTCAACTGTTTTGTTGGAAATGATTCTGTCAGGAAGCAAACACTGTCACTCGTAACACACTGACCTAAAAAACACTAAGAAGAGGGAGCATTACATAAAAGATGAACCATTGGCATCTTTGACATTTGAAGGATTTTTCACATAAATCAATATTTCATTATAAAATAAGAACACCTTCATCACAAGAATGAATTGCTGAAGATTTGCTTCAATGTCCTTTATTTTTTTCTATATCTTTATATAAACATATCATTAACCCTCACTCTGCTACTCATTGTTCCTCAACAACCTGCCTTCCTTCATCCATGTTTCCAAACAAAATCATTCCAAAACTCCCTTTACTAAAAGATGGAAAGATGATTACAGTAAAAACCTGAATAGGATTCCAGCCAAATTGCAATTTCTATATATTCAGTATTCTTACTGCTGAACTACACAACATCTACCATTGGATCTGTATTGAATGTGTTTTTTACAGTTTTGAAAACAGTGTGTTAGCATTTGAAAAATGTGCTGCAGATATATAGTGTTTTGCGGGTGCTGGAGTGTGAATGACAAAAGAGTTCATGGATTTTGGAAGAGGTGTTCGTTGAATGCATTTGGTGTGAAAGCAATGAAAAAGGATTCACTGTTTGGTTACAAAGCCGTCAGGCCAAACAAAGTGTTTTGAGAATGTGACATCAGTTCTAAACAATGCATAAAAAAACCAAAGCTGTAATACAGTTCTGTAAATCTATCCAAATCAAAATAGATCAAGCAACATTCATCATTGATCCCCATGACACGCCAGTGTTAACAATCATGACACGATGCAATATGAAGCTTGTCCAGTAGAAGGCAGCAGTGTCTGTATTGGACACCGAGCAGACTGACAGCAGAGGCATGGCTCTCAGAGGAGAGATCTCTGACTCTGCAGTGCAAGTGCGACACTCCTGCAGACGGGCTCACCGAGGACAATAGAGGCATCAGGGCTGGGCTGAAGGCTCGCATCTCCACTTCTCACGACATCAGCAAACCCACACGAGGCTGAGCCTGCTGCCCACACAGCAACACGAGCCAGCCCAAATCCTTCGCCTTATAGTTAACTCACTGACCCGAGCTACACCACGAACCACTCAAAAACTCTTAAAACATTTAACATGAATTCTCTATTAGCGCTCAATGCAATATGGCATGCTTTTGACCAGCGGATTTTAAAATAAAACTGTACTTCATTTTGCATGCATAATTTATGAGCAAACCCAGCTGGTAGGCTGAGTACACAGCTTCCTGCCTAGTTCAACTTGCTCATTCATCAAAGTCAAATAGGCATGCAATATAACACTTTTCCCCTGTGTTTTAAAGGTGCAAATGAGTATCAACATGCTCAGTAATAGGGTATAGAGATATGTACATTCTTTTGATGTTATACATATTAGCAGGGGTGTAATTAATAACTACATTCACACTGCATCTTCATTGCCTTATCGTGACAGGGCTTAGCACTGAAGTACACACGTTTCCATTCCACTCTAAACGTTCCTATATTTACCACGTTTCCATTCCAAATAGAGCAATATTATTTTAGGCTGGTTTCAGAAGGACATCCAGGGGTTCAAAAACAATCCCCTGAACGCTGATAACAACATGACAGATATGACGGGCAATGCACGGAAATGAGGCTCAAGTGTCTGTTCAAATACTTTTGATCATGTGTCAGTTTATAGGAGACGGCACAAGCACAAGGACACACACATTTTACCTATAAGCTAATAGCACTTATGAAATCTTCATCTGCTCAGAATTAAAGCATCTGTCAATTATGTAAATGTATTGTAGAGCTGTGTGTGTGTGTGTGTGTGTGTGTGTGTGTGTGCAGTGCAACACAATCATACTATCTGTGCCTGTATCACTTTAGCTTTTACATTTTTAGTGCTTATATCTGTTTTCAAATTTGAACCCAAATTGAGCGTGGCCTAAACCAGAAATGATTTTTTTTTGGGTTTGCTTTGTTTTGAATCTTACCATTATGTCCCTAGAAACTCTAAGATAGCAGAAATCCAGAAGTAGAGCACTTCCACCACTTGTTTTGTGAATTGTGGCCATGACCCTTCCTTAATATCCCCTGTTATTGTGCATGGGATTGATTATTAAATCCTGCAGCTATTATTTTTGCTCACCACATATTATTCTAACACATTCAGTTGGGTCTATTTCCCAAAAAATAAACAAACTAGTAGCCTAATTTAAAGCACCATGACCCTGTTCAGGTGCTTACTATGTAAATGTGCTATGCAGTGATGCACAAGCTTCACATATGACTGGTCAAGCAACTGGTATCCAGTTATTTAATGCATCTCTTCAATATATTTGCATTTGGGTCCTATTATGCACTTACATGTAAGATTTCAACCATTTAAGTTAATATTAAATCACTTCATTGCCTATTTTATGTTAAACATATGTTAAACTGAAATAAAATGTACCCAATAGTATACACTAATATTAAGCACTCAGGGATTTTCATATATCACTTTATGGAACTGGCATCTATTTGTTTTCAGGCTGAATCCCAGCCAACTAGCTCAGATAGAAATGACACAGAATGAATACAAATAGCTGCAGGATAAACTGACATTTTTATTTACAGATATTATTCCTATGAACCCCATTTTCTGTTTTCAATCCTCATATCGAGTATACGGTAACATACGGTGATCTCTGCCCAGAAACACGTCTACAGCAACTCAGCAATGCATTTCAATTTAATTTCTTGCAGATACCAAAATGGCTCTGCCTTCAATTACATTCTCTGTGAATGATTGAAGGCAGACAGGTGGTCTTACCTCCAGTTGGGCAGGGGCTGAGAGGTCGTCATGGTGTCTGGGATGACGGTGGCATGCTGTACAGAGGTATGGGTGAGCTGCTGCCATGCTGGGGGCAACAAGATCTGCTGGGTACCAGAGGGCCAGGCCTGCTACAAGACAATGAGAGAAAGAAAAAATAGCGTTGGGGCTTTGGGTTCGTAGCTTGAAGTTTGCACTGCAGGTGGTAGAGGAGTGTAAGACTCCCAACTAAACAGGTCCGTTAGAACACCCACACGTTCGAATAAGGAGAAAAGGACAAAGCTATTTGCAGCTCTGACCGTTAGCAACTGTGCCAAACTGTGCCGAAGAGCAACCAAACGGGTCAAACATCCCCTTTAGGCAGGCTGACTATGCAGAAAGGAACATCAAATAACATGTTTTTTTCTTTCTCTAAACTACTGCGGTAATAGATTTATATAAATATAAATAAATAATACACAGCATAAAGCAGACAAACACATCTCATTTATCTATTGCCATTGTCCTCTACAAGTGCTCAAATAGACTCAACACACCAAAATGAAACAACTTTGGCAAAAAGCCACTGTTGAATAACAAAAAGCTTTTGTCACTTTCATTTTGAATTGAATTTCTCATCCTTTCCCTTGGCACCACTATCTTAAGAGATTCATAATGCACCTTGAAAAACGAAGCATGGCCTTGACTCACATCTCCAAAAAGATAAGACCTTGCCTTAATAAAGATATGTAGCATCTCCTAGGCAGTGCGCTGATGGTTTTGACGTTTTCCAAATCAGCTCTGGATTTAATTAAATTCTGGAGCCCCCCATTCAGCGGCTTTGTGAGGAGCTGCTTTGTATGACTGGCATGGAGTGCACGGAGTGCCAGGCATAATTTGCCCAGAGACGTGGTTAGAAGAGGAGTGTCTTCAGCTCTAATGGCTTAATGCAGCTCTACTGATTAGCAGTTTAATGTACAACTAATGAATTGTTGCTTTAATACCATTCGCACATCTAGTTTGCGATGCCATCAGTATGGGCTAGAGCGCTTGGCTCGCACAAAGGGGGCCTGACCACAAACGGCAGGGGTCTATTATGTTTAAGCTTAGAGACAGACCAAACAAGGGCCTTAGGGGGAAAAAAGGTTCATTTATGTTTGGCCATGTCTTTAGTGGTTCATGCCTTCCAGGTTTTGCTGGAACATTCTTTAAGGTGTGTGTTGGATGACTGAAATTAACAGGATATTTTTTTGTCACCTTCATCTTTTGCCTGCTGGTGCAGTTGACAGTTTTTTATTTTTTGTCTGAAGCAAATGTTGGGATTAGAGTAAAGGCGCTTGGAGGGCGGTCATTAGTCGAGTTGAACAATTTATCTCAAAGACTCAAGCTGTGAAACATAAAAGTGCATAAAACTAGAACATGTCCTTTTTCACATACTTTGGTGAAGTTTTCCCAGAACACTCTCTATGCAAGTCAGCACTTGGTTTTGTTTTAGCTGACATGAAATGCTGAAAGCACTGTTAACCTATATGCAGTGTGCAAACCTCGACTTCCTTTAAGGTAATGACCTTATTCTCAGCAGATTATTTCTTTCTTTTGCAGCCACACTGTCACAAATATTTATTTCTATACGAGACATTATGTCCCTGCAGCTCATTTCCTATATTCTGGGCACTTTCAGTTGTCTCGCTCAGGCCTGGGGTGTGTAATCAGCTCGTCTGCCCTGGAACTGTAACCCAGATAAGGATTCTTTTCCATGCATAGCCATCGTCTGCACAACCCCCATTCTGACATGGCGCCCAGTCTTTCTCGCTTGGTGAAGGCCCTTTGTCACCCCTAGAGGCTCTGAATGCTCTCCCTCCCTGATTGTTCCTGCATTTTCTGCATTCCTGATTCAGATAAAGGCCTAGGCAGCCTTCTGGGATCAGCCTCATCCCTCTTTACACACACTTGAAAAACATGAGGGCTCTCAAACCTTCAGGCAAATAAGCATAGAGCAAGAAAAAGACCAGGTTTTCTCGCACAAAAATGGGGATATTATAGATCTCAGCACATTAAAATGGTTAGAAAATGATCTAACTGTGTCTATAATCCATAAAGAATGTAACTAAGGACTGATGTAAACAGGCTGGTTGGAAAGTATCAAACTCCACCAGCTAGTCAAGAAGTTCAAGCCAAACATCATCAATCCAGTGCAGGTCCTGCCTTATGGCCCCTAAGGCTAAAAAACCCGTCAGCATCCATAGATCTTTCTGAGAGCCGGCCTCTGTCATGCTCGTCAGACCATGACTGGCTTTCACTCCAGGGAAAAAACCCACAAGTGCTGAGTTTCAGTGGAGACAAAAAGCCCAGCTTGGTAGCAGTCTCTTGGACCAGCTCTTGTGACACCCACACACACACACACACACACACACAATTATAATATATGACCAAATGAGAAAGACTTTGTCAGAGGAGGTGAATTACAGTTCATTAAAACAAAATAGGTCATGCTAATTGTTCTTTTCCAAAGCCACATTCAGCTGTAGCAGTGCATTCAGGAGACACATAGAGGTATAATTAGTTTACCACGCATGGCTCTTCATTGCCATGGTGAAGGAGGACATGTTTCTACCTGTGTGAGAAGGCCAGGTTGGATCTGCAGGGGTTGACCGCCGGGGGCCTGAGTCACTATGGGAACAGCATTCTCCATTCGTACGGAGTAGCCGCTGTGCTTGGAGGGGGACGCCTGCAACCCTGAGGACACACCAGACACACCACAGGTCTGATCATCTGGAGTTCTATTCCTATTCATAACACATGGCTGATATTTATGTGTACCAACAGATCTTAGGATTCAGATATTCACAATTCAGATCAATAAACTGAGTAACCGAAGGTCCACTGTTATACACTCACTCGCCAGATTATTAGGAACAATAATGAACATTCATGAAATTATAGAATCAACAGAAGATCACAACAGGTTCCACTCTTCTCAGACAAAAACAGAAATCTAATCTACCCCCAGACTTTTCCCTGTTGTTGAATTACAGGAGTGAAATCTGATGTGGTCTTCTACCTCAAGGTGCTGTGTGTTGAGGATTTCTGCTCACTTTGGTAGTAGCTAGAAACAGTCTGGTCATTAACAAGAATTTATTGCATTGAGTTTATTGATTTTATGCATTGCACTTATGCCACATGATTGGATGACAGGATAAGAAGGTGTACAGGTGCCAGTAGTGTATAATCCATTAGTGTACATTGTTAACTACAGTAGCTAGCATTCTCTAAACTTTTTTTATCACAATTCCTTAAACTCAAGACTCAACGTGCATGATTAGTGCTCTCACCTTGGAAGGTGGGTGGGCAAACAATGAGCGCCTGCTGGAAGGGGTCAGGCCGTGTGGCGCAGAGTTGAGGGGCGCCAGGCTGCAGGGGCATGGTCCTGGGTGCCACGGCAGCCATGGGCGCTGCAGGAGGCTGGTAGAGTGCAGATTGGTAGTTTAGTATGGAGACATCAGGATTGGCAAGGGAAAGGGTGGCACTGGTGGAGGAGGGAGCCAGGTTGGTGGCCTAAAGGAACCGATGGAGTCACCAGACAAACAAAGACAAACAAAAGCATGATGAGTGGGTGTGGGAGGGGATGACAAGGAGTGATAATGAGGGAGATGATGGAAGGAATAAGCTATGAAATAATAAATTATAAAAATGTACTGATTATAGAGTAAGTGTCTAAAGGTTCATTATATATGAAGGATGTTTTAAGAAGGATGCCTCGAAAATGACAATAACGGCTTTTTCGGAAAGCGGTGATCGATGAGGATGAGGCAATCGATGATCGATGAGGCAAACCATTCATTCGCTTTATAAGACATAAGAAATAAGCTGGATGTATTATTCTACACAGATATGCGATCTTAAATTTTTTAAGAGCATCAAAATGCTACTTTTATTTGATGTGTAGCACATTTTATTTGAGTACATCTGGTGTTCAATAAAACAGCTTATTGACCACTACACAAGGATGGGAGGGGTGCGAAGGATGAGTACGTGTCAATCAGTGCTCTCGTGTTACACTTTATGCTACTCCAGCTCATTGAACTTGCTCGGTCTCATTAGCGGCAGATAATAATTTCTCTCTGCCCTGCACTGTGATTAAACATACCCACACACATTTATCCAGCAAGAGCGAGACACCAAGCTTTTCAAATGCCTCAGCCTGGTCTTTATTCCCCTCTAGAGTGTTTTATCCTGCATGGTTCAGGAGCCTTTCACCTATTATCTTGTTATTTTTACCATCTTGGCTGAGTTTCTTCTTAGCTGTAGGACTAAAGTGCAGTACTTTCGTTTAACTCTAACTCTGGCCACGAAGACAAAAAGGAAACAAGGAAAGTAAATTCAGACTTTTACAATCCACAAGAAAGTAAAAAAGCAAGCAGAAATTTCAGGCCTGGGTAAAAGAATAAGAATGCTTATACCATTCATGTCTATAAATAAAAGCTATAATAGCTGCTGATTCAAATGCAATGCTTACAATCAAATCCACAGCAGACATGTGGAACAAGAGGTATCTAAAATGTCCTTGATCAACATTTCCCACTCTAAACCCCAGCTTTTTAATGAAGGGTAGCCTTATTTACTTTCATTTAGTACTGAAGCAATCCTGTTTCATTTCATGCCACCGCTAGTAATTACAAGCTTTTCATTAGAGTCTGCATGGGGAAAATTCTGAGTGGCACGTTTCATTTTTCATTTTCTCTTGTTTCGTGCGGCCGATGAGCACCAGGGGAGAGAGTTAATCAATACGCCACTGTGGCATTCATCAAACAAAATAAACACTGCAGCTCGCAGCCTGCTAATACAACATGAACCAGCCAAGCCCTTTTCACAATCACAAACCTTACCACCCAACATGTACGCTCAAGCTCTTTCTATATGTGCACTGATTTTATGGCAGAAATTCAACTGTAATTACGCTGGAAGAGGTTTAAAGGTTTGCTTTGAATTCTCAGGAGGATTGACAAAGCAATAAACAAAGATGAGAGCTAGTTCAAGGTTTTAGTGGGTAAGGCATGTGTAAACAGAAGGCAGTAAATTATAGGGAAAGGGGATGCCTCGATGAGTATTCTGAGTTGGTGACTTAAAACCAAAAGTTTTGTCAATATTTAAGTTATGCCTTTTCAGTCTTGTGTTTACTGCTCCAGTTGATTACTTTAGTGTTCCATACTCAATATGCAAATCGCTTGAATAAAGTTAACACACCCGAAGTTGCCAGATTATTTTTTCTTTTTCCGAATCATCTGGAGATTAGGTTTTTGAATAGCGCCTAGATCAACAACAACACAAACGTTCTGTTCTGTGACGTTATGAGTAATGAAGAGTGTAATATTTATGTATTCAGAATTTGCCTTAAATACAATTCCAGTGACATTTTTGAATGCATTTACTCGCTGATATTAAATCCTCTTCATGTGTATAACCAGGCCCTCTGAATTCAGCCCTGCTTTTCTACGGCACCTTTTGAGCGAGGCAGGTTAAAACACTAGAAACTACAAAAGGAAAATTAATATGGAATAAAATGCCTGGAATTTATATATTTTTTTTTTTTATATTTTTAATTTATTAAAATGCCTAGCGATTTCTTAGAGCGATTTAGAAATAGACAACGCTGTTAATGTTAAAAGGACAAAATTATTATCGGACGCATGGCCGTTTGGCAGCAGACTCTGAAAACGGTACGTAAGTAGTGAGAAGATGCAAGTTGAAAAACATGTCCAATTGTCAATAGTCATAAATACAACTAAATAGTTAAAGTAGCAGGTGGTATTTGTTACAAAGGAACTTTACCTTGCTGTATTTTGACCTGTGCATACATAAACTTTTGTCTGGTAAAACAAAGTGTGTGGGACTGTGGTCTCTTTCCTCTGTTAAAAATAGTGACTTATTATATAGTTCCCATACCAGATATATGCTATTTACTCTTTTCTGGCACACACTGGAAAAAAACCCATCCTTCTAACCCACAGACATATGCTAGGTTTCTTGTGGTTTGTTTGTTTGTGTTTTTTTCTCTTACTGCTTGCTATGATTTTCTTCTTTGCAATTCAGAATAGCACCGCAGCATTGATCAGTTTGATAGAGAAGGGAGGGAATCATTTCACAGGATGTAAGAACTTAAAATTTGATTTTTTAATTGAGGGCTGATTTTAAGTCAGCAAGTCGGCTGGTCATGCAATCTGCATGGCCGAAGAGAAGAAAATGCAAGACAAGCAGGACTTCCAATGGAGGAAGTGCAGACTTCCTCCCTTGACTTAGGTCACATATTTATTTAGAACATTGTGACACAGGAGCACAAGGATAGATTTAGGACACACACACACACACATTCCTAAACCAGTATAAACCTGTGGGGGTTTGGAGAAGTTATCTGCATTTCTTCATGCAAATGTGTCAATGTGTGTGATCCAATAACTGCACTTAAGGACACAATAGGAAGGGAAGTAAGTGTGTGTATGTGTGTGTGTGTGTGAGTGTGTGTGTGTGTGTGTGTAAGTTTGTCGACACTGACCTGGCTGTGCACAGTGTTGAGCTGGTTGTTAAAGGTCATGGTGAGGTTGGTGGAAGTGCTGGGGGCTACGTGTGTGATGAACGGGGTCTTGCTCTGGTTGACCGCATCGTACATGTTCACACGGCGCTTACAGATCTCCATGTTCTGGAAGCAAGATTTAACACTAAAAAAAAAAAAAATAAAAAAATAAAAAAAATTAATGTTCTAGCTTTACACAATCGCATTACAGTGATCCAAAATATCTCAGCTTTTTTTTTGCTAGAAATGGAAAAACTAACAGTGACTAAAAGGTTTTATATTTACAAAAAAGGTGTGTAATTATACGTGTTACTCTCAGGTCAAAATGACTAAATTAGGACTTGGCAAACTTTTTTTTTACACTCCTGCACTGGAGAAACTTGCAGTATACTAATGAACATTTTATATCTTTATATGCTTTAATATCTGTGCATTTGGCAAGTTTGAAGCAGAGAGAAATTATATTTGGCTGCTGTTTGGTTTGGTTTTATTACATTGCAGATATGTAAATGAATCAATCAGCAAAGAAAGTGAGGTCTGACAAGGGTAAAAACTTTTGGTGCTTTTTAACTAACACGAAACACAAGATTCCAAACAAATGCACCTTTCTGGTCTGCTATTTATGTAGCTTCACAACACTGCATGAGCACCATTCAAACTCTTATGCTGACCAGAGCTCACAGATGGGCTAGTGTCACTTTGATTGACT
The DNA here is from genome assembly GCF_030014155.1 of Tachysurus vachellii. Classification (NCBI taxonomy): domain Eukaryota; kingdom Metazoa; phylum Chordata; class Actinopteri; order Siluriformes; family Bagridae; genus Tachysurus; species Tachysurus vachellii. Next base: position 18,671,377 of record NC_083468.1, on the reverse strand, counting down.
GGAGTTCGAGAGTAGGCTCGAACATCATAGTTTGCAGTGTCTAGGACTATAGTGTGAACCATTTTCTGTTGCATTACTCTGAAACACTCATAGATCATACAGAGCTGTCCTTTAGCTTAGTTGGTGCATCAGTTTATCTGTTTAAAAATACAGCATATACAGTATGCTGGCTGCAACCCCATACACATGACATATTTGATTCATTAGTCGATTCGGAGTCGAATCATTTTCTTACTGTAATAGAACCTAGTTAGTTACTACTGAAATAAATCAAGCACATTAAAAGAATTTCCACTTGCTATTTGGTAGCATTTTGTTGAAAATCCCATGGCATGATGGATGGTTTCACCCTGAAGGGAATCTAATGTACTCTGAGTAATGTGTGTATGGCCGTGTTCAGCTGCAGACTGAGGCTCACTGTGTGCTGTGGGGGAAGTCCAGCAGGTGAGTCATAGTAACAAATGGATGGTTGAGTGTCTCAATGGGTGTGATCCTTTTATCTGCGTCGATGGTCAGCATCTTGGTCAGCAGATCGATGAACTCTCTCCGGTCTGCCTTCTCTGCCAGCATGTCACTGCCCTCCAGCTCTGTGCTCACATTCACCTGCACGTGAGGCACACAAAGAACCCACAGAGTTTAATCTACTCGTAAACTCTTGGCTCAGTTGACAACCAGGTGTTTAAGATCAAATAAGCCACAGGTGTTCAAGCCAAACGAAATTATTTGTTCACTGAAAGTATATTTAATGTATATCTCTGTAAAATTTATTGCGAATGATGGCTTTCATGCAGCGTCCCAGCATAGATTTTAATTTTTATTTAAAAGAGATTCAGGAATTTGACCCTTCAGAGCAAAACCTTGAGATCCATAATCAGCATGTCAGAGGGTCTCAGTAACAAGGTCACAGGGTCTTAGTAAAAATATCGGCAACCTTGCACCTTTGTGATATTTCCAAATATTTGCATTCTTATTAACGACTTGTCACAGAGACACTTTGGAATGCGCCTGGCGCCAAAGCAAAGATCTTAATCAGCCTAAAGGGATCAAAGTAAACACAGATACATAATTCTACTAATTAAAACATTGTACACATGACATTTTACTGACACACAGGTCAACATCATGCATGGACTACATAATCAGTCATTTACAATGAACAAGTTTTGGAACGGTATTTTATTATGCATTGTGTGTGTGTGTGTGTGTGTGTGTGTGTGTGCGTGTGTGTGTGTGTATGTGTGTGTGTGTGAGAGAGAGAGAGCGTGTGTGTGTGTTCGTGATCATATCTTGTTGGGGTTCAAATGTTGTGATAACCTGAGAATTTTGACCCTGTGAAGACATTCAGTTAATTCCCATGAGGAAATCTGCAGCTTTAATTTAAAACACAAACAAATGCAAGAAAGAAAGAAAACAATGTTTTCTTTTAGTTGCTGGTTTTAAACTTAGGGGTTAGAGTTAAGATGAGTACGACAAACGTGTGTGTGTTTGTGTGTGTCTGTGTGAATTAAAAAGTTGTTGAAATACAGCACCTGGCTAGAGCAGGCTACTTCATTGGGAATCTCTTAGATAGAGATAGCAGGCACATTTTTCATAAAGCAGTGCGATTTATCTGCAGCCCCACCCCCCCGAGGCTATCTGATGAACCGCTGGTCACGGACGCAAATCTGATTCCCGTCCCTTTTCTTATGCAAGCTGCCCCCCCCATCAATCTGCAGCAGGATAAAGGAATAATCTTCAACACACACTGAAAAATAATCAGACTGTCCTCTGCTGGGAAATGGAATGACTTCGGGAGAACACACACACACACACACATACACACACACACACAAAGTGAAAATATGGCAGATCAACAGACATATTTCAAAGCATGAAAATACAATTTAATGAACAGCCAGCCTTGTGAGAACATTGTCCCCTGGCCTAGTCAATCATGTCTGTCAGTTAATGCTCGGTCAACACCATATGCATCCTTCGCCTAGAATCAACCTGAGACATAGAAAAACCCACATGGCGTAATCTTTCCATGCTCTCTGCACTGCTCAACTTTTGGGCACTCACAATGACATCATGATTCTGACGCTACATTCAACAACTCGTATAAAAAGTCACTGGTTTATACACAAAGTGAAACATCATTACGCGCCTCATAAAGGGACACTTTCGAAGGCCTGTAGCATTCTGATCTACATTCTCAGACCAGATGTGTCTCGCACAGAGTATCTCAGTATTTCCTGTCATTCTCTGGATGGAGAGCAGCCTGAGCTTTTCAACTTCCTGGGCAATCTTCCCAGCATTTAGACCTTCTGCAATCATCCATAATACAAACCAAAAGCACACAGCCCTGAACAGCTCACTACTCATTTATTCTGAGTCGCCCTGGAACCTCAACTTTTTGTGTTTTAATGACTTAATGACTGTGTTGCTTTGACTCTGTCTGTCTATTTATCTGGAGATCTCATCACACGTTGTATAGAGTAGAACTGGAGATGTCCAGGCTTCAGCCTATTCACTGAATGTAATGTAATTCAGATTTACATTACGTTTGTTTTTTGGGAGAAAAACCTACACTTGCATCATTGCTGGAAAAGTACAAGTTGTGCTGTAAGTCCAGGGCATGTTTGACAGCTAATGGAGTGAGCTGATTTAATTTCCAATAACTTTCAGCTATTTGCAGGAGGGAAAATAGGAGGGAAATTTTTGTTTGAAAAAATGATTCACTTTGACCCATCTAACCAAATCTGGTTTGAAGCTTTAGGTCACATCCTTAGTTTCAGCTCACAAATGTTTTCTTAAACTTGAAACAAGTGATGGCACTTTACCAGGGGAAGAACTCGGTTTCACTTACTCATAGACAAAACACTGACAGATGAATGTGGAATTACACACAGCGGAACATATGACGTACAAAGCTGGACTATTATAGCAATTTATATTAGCTACCAAAACCTAATGGCAGTACAAATGTTCAGTGACATCACTTAAAATCCCAGATGTTGAAGGTGTTTATTTTGTGTGACAGAGTGTGTTATCATTTACAGCTGTATATGTGAATATTTGCTTTACTGTACCTGTGCCATATCATCCAGGCAGTTGAAAATGTACTTGCGGGCCTCCTTAGACTTGATCCCTGTCTCACCCTCATGATCCTCTGGTGTCTGAGGAAGAGAAAAACATTCATCATTCAGTTGCTCTGCTTACACAGGAATACATTTCAACCTGTAAGGGTACATATATGTCTTAAAATAGATCTCAACAAACAATGAGCAGTAAGGCTTTTGGGGCATTTCAAAATGGATAACATGGAAGCCAAAAAAAAAAAACAATTCTGCATTCAGGTGGTTAAAGTTTTTAGAACAGTTGCTAGGCAACTGAGAAATTACGGACGCCAAGAATGGAATAACGAATAGCTAATAACTGAGGTAAATTATTTTGCTAGCTAGCACACAGAAAGGATATTTTGCTTATGGAAAAAGTAAAAGCACAGTGACCGAGGAAACTAGAAGAAACTAGAAGAAACTAGCGAGATTATCAACATTTCCTTCAGATGTGAATTAGCTAATTACATCAGAAGTTTGAATCTCATAAAAGTCACTTACAACATGTTGGTCTAGAATATAGAATCAGCTAATAAACACAGGGAACATATAACACACTTTTTTATTTTAGATATAAATTTATACGTTACATAAACTAGCTTGACATGAGATTACAATTCAGCATGAGATGTGTCTATGCAGTTTTAATAGCCTCGTGTTTTCAGCACAACGTGAGATCAATAAATGTGCACTCAGCTAATCGGATTGAGGCAACATGCTGCTACAGCCTCGTAGTGGACTGAAACCTGTTCAATAGTGGAAAAGCTATGCATTCAAAACACAGTATGTGTCCCAAAGTTCACTCGAAGCTAGTGAGGAAACCAAGCTCTTTGGTGGAACGTGTATCAAGTAACCTTCACCAGCTTGGAGTTTGGGGTGAGAGAGTGGTGGAAGTTTAAAAGCAGGTGAGGAACAACTCTGTGAGCAAGATCCTACTCTTCTCTGGGTTGTGGGATCGCACCAACCCTGTTCTGTTTTCACTGGGTTTTTGGGGCTGTTTACCGGTAGAAATGAGAGCGGCAGGGTTTAAGACAGAGGTTTAGAGAGAGATAACAGGGAAAACAAGCGGTGAGGCACATACAGGAGGTGCATTGCTGAATGTGAGATTCGGGCTTGAGATTGAGAAAAGTATGGAATTGTAAGCCCTATTCTCACTGGATTAGTTTCATATGGGGTAGCGGAGTAATGTAATCATTCTAAGAGTATCCTTTGGATTTTAGTTCCTACTGAGTGTCAGAAATATATGCTGTCTAAACTGGTAAAGAGACTTCTGTATTATCTCCCACCTCAAACATACAGTTTGAGAACACTTTAAAAATCAGTCAAATTTAAAATGTAAAAAAATATAGATGATGTTTAAATAATATAACACACAGTCAGTCTATATGCTAGGGGCGTAATCAGGCAATTTAAATCAATGCATCCATTTATAAGGCAACAATTGAAATGAATAAATAGATTGTTATTTAAAAAAAAGACAGAAACTGGTGTAAAAAAATCAAATGCTTTTATATTAAAACCCATCATAGCCAATTCAGTATAGACAAATATTGAATCTTTGACTTATGAATCAATATTGTATCATATCCTTGCAGATTCAGTAGTATCATTAACTATGGGCTCTTGTTTATGAGTAAAACTTGGCCAGGATGCCTGTGATTTATAAGTTCTGGTCATGTGACTTATTAATGATCAAGCTCAAGTTAAACAGCAAGCCCGACAACATGTGATTCTAATACCGGTTAAAACAATCTGTTTGTATTAATGTGCACATGTACAGAATGTAGGTAAATGTACTATGTGCTATTTATCATAAAGACTTTGTGCAAAGTATCTTGCATAAGAAAACTGGCCACTGGTCCGTAAAGTTTCTGCTAAAAACTGGCAATCACATTTTACAGCAAACATCCATCTGTGTAATTCAACACACTAGACATACAAGTGACATCACTGTCTGCAGTCATGTTAATTTGACTTTCATTACTGAGATCAGAGTGTGTTTGTGTGTGTGCGCATATAGGACTGTGTGTCTGTTCATACCTTTAATCTCCACAGTGGATAGGTAGAATCGGTTTCTCTGTTGAAGAACCTGGTAGTTTTCGTTCCTGCACTCAGCAGATACTCTGCCGGCAGCCCCTGTGTTTGAGAAATGTACCGAATCTGGGGAAAAGTAGCAAAAAACAAGCATTTCGGGAAGTGAGAGACTGCTCAAAGTGTACACAAAGTGTGCTCATCATCTAACAGAAAATAAATCAGTAAAGTTCACATGCCACGCTCTCTCTTGTACTATATCTCCAGCATAACAGAATTATACGCTGAATAAATAGCATCCGAAAGAATGCGATCGGCACCAGGTTTATTCCTTCCCCCTAAGTCTTTTTATAAACATCCTGAGAGCTGCAATTATGCAGAATGGCACCCATACACCTGCAAGGGGACTAAATGCAAAACGGCAGGCTGCAATATCCACAATAATCATCTCTCGCATGTTCAGCGTCTTCCCCACCAATCAGTGTCTCTTATCCTGAGCCTGAACTCACGTCTGCACCTGAAACCTTGATCCCACTGTAGGTTTGCTTTTAACTTTGGGAATATGAAATCTCTGTTTTTTTTGTTTGTTTTTTTTTGATGTGGAGGATTTTATTTCATTCGTTTTTATGAGTCCTTTCTGCTAAAATTAAAATAATAATCAGTTTACTCAAACTCGGATAGCACGGTTACTCATGGCTAAGCCACCCTAGTCTAGTCTAGACAAACATCACATAGCACAGATATGTCACCCAGTGACCAAAGTTGCCTCCAAAGGCATAGAAAGGAGGCAATGTGTTAAAATGGCAGGAGACAAATCTAAGTGAGGTTCAGAGTTTGTTTATGACTGTTTTAATTTGCTTTGAGCTTGAACATTGGCCCTGGTGCCTTTCAAAGGAGCCAATTTTTTTTTAAAGAAGACCCCACACTAGCACTCAGGAACTGGACTAATTGGCCAGGTTGTGGCATCTGTCCAGCATTACAGCAAGGCCTGAGAGAGATGAAAGCCCCAGAGCATGCACACATACAGACACAAACATGCTGCACTTTAGAAAAGCTGTGAGAACAGCAACATAGCCAGAGGTTTGTTTTGTTTTCTCTCCCTGGAGCACAAACAGTAATTGAGAGATGTATTTTTTTATAGCCATTTGCAGAAAGACAGAGAGACAGAGAGAGAGAGAGAGAGAGAGAGAGAGAGAGAGAGAGAGAGCGAGAGAGAGAGAGAGAGAGAGAGAGAGAGAGAGCCCTCGCTGCAGGGCCATACTCGACAGCAGCTGCCAAACAGGAAATGCCATTTCTCACTCGCTCATAAACATTTCTAATGCATAATGTATTAATCTATTTTCAAATAACAACCTGTGTGTCCAGATACTCTACAAAGGAACAGAGAAACTTGTTGTGTTTTAGAATAAAGCTTCAAAAGAAAAGTGTAGTATTTGCGCATATCTGAAAGTAAGGCAAAACCCTACAGGTAAAAACTTAAATGTCTTCTCTTAAACTGTAGTAATAAAACTCAACAGAAAAGGTTTAGTTCACTATGTTTTCTCTGGACCACCTCATGATCTGAGCAATGCCCACTTGCTGTAATAATGTTAAGTCATACATCCTGCATTTCCCTGAAACATGCTTTACTGATATAATTAACCGAGATCATTTTTCCCCCCAAAATATATTTTTTAATTTACTTAGAACTAAACTTTCATAAACGTTTACATGTTCATTCCTTCCCTGATTAGCAAAATTGACCAAAACTGAAATAACTTCAAGCAACTTTATATTCAAGTAAAAAGCAAACACTCATTCAATCATTCCCTCACTCAGGCTTTTTGTCTCTACCAACCATTAAGCACCCATGTGTCATCACTCTGCAGGATTAAGGCCTGATAATATTCTTACTTGATCGTACTCAGACGCTCCAGGGTAAAGTGGCCAGCCCAGGAAAAGCTCAGCGATGACGCAACCTAAGGACCACATGTCTATAGCCTCACAGAAGGGCAGGCCAAGGATGATCTCTGGAGCCCTGGAAGAGACACAAACACACAGCAGTAGAAGGTCAGTAGAGGACACAGAGAGCAGTGAACAGTCAGGCACTTTATCAAGTTTTATTTCATTAGCAACAGCTCGTACATTCAAAGCTGAATCACTCGTGGTCTATTTGTTGCTAGGACAATGCTGTGAGAATGATTTTCTCTGCTGGAAACCTATTTAATATATTTTGCTAATATTTACCTATTCACATTAGGATTAAGATTAATAATCTACTTTAAGTTGCTTAAAATACTCTAAGTCTCTTGAGTGCATGCATAAGCTTGAACTTAGACTAAGTAAATGCCGCTAGTTTTACTTATGTCCAATGTAAAAAATTCCAAAACACACACACACACACACACACACACACACACACACACACACACAGTGGACTTAAATGCCTTTTAATTTGTCATATAGCACAACATACATTATATCTGAATGTAACAAGTATATAAGTATGCCATTGGAAAACCATACAAGTTGGGAAACCCATCAGATGACACTAGAACCATAAATCATTATTATGTAGTTTAAATTAGAAGTAAATGAAATCAACATATTCCAGGTGCTTTTAGGCAATCAATCTATTGGTGGCTTTCAGTAGATTCCATCCATTTTACATACTGCTGATTCTACACAGCTTGCAGGAAATCTGGGGTCTATCCCACTTAACTCAGGGCACAAGGCTGTGACCATCCTACAGTACATATTATTGGACTAAGGGAGGAAAGCCCTGATACAAAACAAGGTCATGCAAACTACACACAGGGCAGAATCAGGAATCAAACCACAAGCCACAGAGATGCCAAACAAATGTGCTAACCACCAGGCCTCCATGCCTCTTTGGAGACTTTTAAGATTGAGATATGTATAAAAAAGAGAAGCGTTTCAGGGAAACATGAGTAATATATTTTTTTTTTTTTACCAGGATTCACCTGGATTCACCTATGAATTTTCAATGTTAGCTTAATATCAGAAAACCCCCCCAAAAAATATTACATTGGGCTGATAAATAAAACTCACTTCACTTTCTGATATGATATAAGTACAAATTTTGAATGTAGCACTACTGCTTAATCTTTCTGTGTGTAGCGGTATAATAATACAGATATGTTAATATTTGAGTGTGTTTGAATGCAAAATATCTGATGTAACTGAAATTCGAACGTAGAATTCGAACATTGCTTTCAGGTGTTCATGAGGAGTGGAACATTTCAGTGCACTTCAGCGTAGGAAAATTGTAGAAACAGGACTGAAGACCAGGAGGCTGTATCAGTTTCTTTAGCTAGAACCTGTTAATGTGGAACCGATGCAACAAAGCCTAAAACCGCAATCTGTTACCTAGGAAACACAAGACCTTTCACTTAACATGTACTTTGTATACATTACACATTAATGATAAATGTTGGAAGCAGGTCATTAGAATAGATCTAGATGTTTTCATGTAAAATTGCATGAGCTTGGAAACATGATTTGGAAAACCTGTCAAGGGCACGTTTCAAACCGAGGAGAATTTTTCCACCTAGCCGTATGATCTCTCTCCAGGGCACCGTGCTGGGAGGAAAGCCGGCACAAGAGTGTGTGAGCCTCTGTCCCACTAGGAGCAGCTGGGAATCCATCAATCAGCCCTGTTTCTCAGCAGATATACAGCACATAAAATATACAGGATGACTGTATGCTTAAGACTACAGCTGGAGTCATTGTAAAGAGGACAGTGGAGGAACATATTGTTCTGAAAGAAGAAGTGAATAGTTTGGATGTGGAGTTTGTCACCCGATCACAGTTGCTCAGCTCCACCAAAGGACAAACACACAGTCTGGCTGTATGAAATATTCCAGGGCTTAATGCCACCACATATGCAAAAGCGTGGCCTTCTCTTCCATCTTCTCTGACTTTCACTCCATCGCTTGCCATCGCAACATGCAAAACAGGCCAGCAGCTGCTAATGCCGAGCTTCTGGTGAACGTGATCTCGCGCACACACACACACACACACACATCTGCACAGTATTATCTCCCTCAGGGCCTTTGCCTAAAATGCAGAAATGATTAGTGACATGTTCACTTCTACACCCGAAGACTGCTGTTTCCTTATTCTCCCTCTATTTTAGACACACACACACACAGGACACGCGTCGGAGACTATTATGTATATCTTAGAGTTTTATAACACATTTGCATGGTGCTGCAGTGATGGTGTGATATGATTTATAACTTTTCCAATAGCTACAACTAAAGATGTACGTAATCCATGGCCGTGTGATAACGACTAAAATGAATTAATTTGCTCGATATTAAAATCACAATTACTCATTTCATTTCTTTTCAATTTTATTGAGACTACAAAGGATCTGTGTAGTCTATGAAAGAAGATGGATGTGTGATTTAGCATGCAAACACACAGACACTTATACAAGGAAATTATAACGAATGTTCCACTGCTTTACATTTTACTTGCTACAGCTGTGTTTCTGGTAAAAAGCATCGTATCCAGACCACACCGCAGCTGAAGAAAAACCACATGACCAGAATCAAGACAGAACAATGTCAAGGACCTCTGATCCAACTGTCAGCTGGACTCATCGTCCACTGTCTTCACACAGGGTGTTTTAAATGATTGCTGTCTTCCAGGCCCAAAACAGAGCCAAAAATTTGACCTGGAGATTTATATCACACTATTTCAGTAACACCATTTTTCTATTGCGGTTATCAGATTTGGGACTGAATTTCTGGTTTTAGTGTATAAAGCAAATGTAATTAGAGGTGCAAGATGTTTAAACTGACCCACTTTTCTTAGGAAGAGAATAAATGGTACTTTGAGAGTGTTGATAAAATAGACTGTGATCCTTAAATACTTCCCTGAAACTGTTAGAAAAAGAAGTTTTCCAATCAGCCAACCAACCAAGTGGAAGAACAGCAATGCATAAAACCATGTAACCAAAAATCCTCAGTTTAAACATGATAATGGGGAACATTTTCAGTTATCTGAAACTCTTTGACATGATAAGAGTGGTGTCAGATGGTCTAGTTTGAGTATTTCAGTAACTTCTGATCTCCTGGGAATTTCATGCCCAACAGTCTTCAGTTATATCGAATGTGGCGAAAAAATAAAAACATGCACTCTTTACAACCGGGGTGAGCAGAAAAACATCTCAGAACTCACATCATGTTGAACCTTGAAAGGGATGTGTTACAACAGCAGAAGACCACATGAGGTTCCACTTCTAGCACCACAGATGTACAGGTTCAGTAAAGTTTACTGAAAAAGACTATTGGAAAAAGGCAATCAGGCAATATTTTTCCAATATTTTAGAGAGAAAGATTTTTAATAAAGCCCAGATAAAATAACATGGATGCAGTGAGTCTTATACCCATTTATACCTGTCTTATACCTATTTATTACAGATTTCAAAAAGACTATAGATTTTTGCTAAAGAAACTCCATCACTACCTTTAGCACATCTATCTCCTGACACACAATTGCTATTCGGAGCTCTGACATCATGCTCTGTGGGCATGTCAGGATGCATCCATCACTGCTGACCTTCAGTACGGACAGTTACAGACTGTGCATAACACGGTGCTGTGCCGTGTGGACACACGACACGTGACTTTCCCATGCATTTCCTCTTGTATTGCCCTCAGAGCACTTAATCTACAAACGTGACCTCCATTCCGCCATTTCTCCTTTATTGATTGAGATAATACTGAATGTCTTCATGATGTACGTAAAGAGGCCTACAGCATGAATCACATGGTGCAGAGAGAGAAGAGGATAAATCCACATGGCTAAACAGGTGCAGGGCTGGTTTGTGTGTTCACCTGCACGTCTACCTGTCTCACACCTCTTTCTTCTCCTTCTACACTGCCAGAGATGAAAGGACAGACAGAAACATAGATAGCTGTCACAGATAGATAGATAGATAGCTAGATAGCTAGATAGATAGATAGATAGATAGCAAAGATGAGAGAGAGTGAGAGAGAAAGATAGATAGAGAGAGAGAGAGAGAGAGAGAGAGAGAGAGAGAGAGAGAGAGAGAGAGAGAGAGAGAGAGAACCAGGCAGACAGATAAGATATGATACATAGAGAGACAGGAGGAGAGAGAGCATGAGTGATGGACCTGGCAGGTGTTGTGTCCACCAGCATCTCTCTCTCTCCCCTGAGATCAAGTTTAATATTTATGGCATCATGGCTGGGCAAGCTAAGGCCAAAGCTGCCTGTGTGCCTTTTTAATAAACAATGTGAGCAAGGTGATGCCAGAGCACAAAGAGAGAGAGAGGTGTGGGTGGATATAAAAGAGAGAGGAACATAAGGACAAAAAGTGGAAAGCTAGAATGACAGACAGATGCTGGAAGGAAAAACGAGGTGAAAAGCAGAGTGAGGATGATGTGAAAGGGAAGGACGCAGAGACAGCTTAAGTCAGCTTATCCCAAAGCGAGAGCTAGGAGCTTGTCCACCGAGTCCTCCTGATGAAAGCTATTTAAATTTCTCTGAGCACAAGAGACGGGCTGTCTCTGCAAAGCACGTCCCGCAAACTTTTGTAAAGGAGCTCGGATATCCTCCCATTGTGGGCTGCTCTTTCATTTCAAGGTCTCGAGAGCATCTTCCTCTGTGTGCACTGAACGCAGAGGAAAATGCTGACGATGCTGTCACAGTCTCAGCTCCTTCCCTTCCGTCATTAGCATTCCCAGGACAGTGAGAGAGAGATGGAGCGAGAGAGGGAATGATGACCTCTTCACTAAGAGGGTTACTATATGCAATATTCAATACTATACACTAAATCACTGTATAAATTTGATGAATGCTTGTGTTAGTACATTTCTTTGGAGAAAGTGTTAAATGATCTGATGGATTAGAACACAGCCCTGAGGTGTCATACTGTGCCCAATACTGTAGATTCTGTAAATATTCAAACACAAAAGCCATATGTGTGCACACGCCCACACTCTAACCTTTACCCTCATCTCTCACTGCTTCTTTTTGTGTCAGTCGGGAAAAGGAGACGTCAGAGAGGCACAAGGCCATGCTCAACCCATAGATCACACAGGCTTACATTAGCCCTGCTAACCAAACAAAGAGAGGCAGGCAAGCCGTCTCCACACCGTAATCACCTCTTCCTCTGCTGCTCATTATTCCCCCACACAATCACTCCAGCCTTATCCATAATCCAGCTCATTTCCAACATTACACTACCACCCTGCTGCCCCACACCCCAGAGAGAGAGAGAGAGAGAGAGAGAGAGAGAGAGAGAGCGAGAGAGATAGAGAGAAAGGACATAGATAGATAGATAGATAGATAGATAGATAGATAGATAGATAGATAGATAGATAGATAGATACTGCATCTTCCATCATTAGCTGTGTTTGCCTGTTACTCAGCGCTGCTTATCTTATCTCTCTTGCTCCAAAGCTGCACTCTGTCTTTCCCTCTGACTCACCTCAGGAAGAGAGAGAGAAAGACAGAGAGAGACACACAAATAGATAGATAGATAGATAGATAGATAGATAGATAGATAGATAGATAGATAGATAGATAGATAGATAGATAGAGATCAGGAAGAGAGAGACAGAGAGAGAGGACACAAATAGATAGATAGATAGATAGATAGATAGATAGATAGATAGATAGATAGATAGATAGATAGATAGATAGATAGATAGATAGATAGATAGGGGTCAGACAAACAGACAGACAGACATATAGATAGATAGATAAATAGAATGATAGATGCAGACACAGAGACAGAAAGGCAGGCAGGCAGAGAGGACTTTCCCTCTGTCTCACCTCGCTCTTCTCCTGCTCTTCACTAGAATGCAGCACTGAGGCCATGTGTTTTTCTGTTCCACCAGCATTACACACACTACCAGGATTTCCGAGCACAGATGGCTGTCATAACAGATCTGGCTTTAACCAAAGCACAACCATCCTGAGCAGGCCGCTGCACTGAGGCTACAATAATGGCCTTAGAGGTTTATCTGTGAGTGAAAGTCTGGAGCTGAGAGGCTGCTGTGCTGACGTCACACTGAGAGACAGACATATAGAAACACAGAGAGAAAGAGAGTGTGTGTGAGAGAGAGAGAGAGAGAGAGAGATACAGAGACAAAGAGCAAGAAGAAGGAAAGTGTCCCGGCTGTGAGACCCTCCTCTCTCTTCACTATGGCGTCTGTCTGCCAAGGAGCCTCCAGGGGGCTTTGTCAGCCCTGATTCTACCACACACACACACACACACACACACACACACATACACACACAGTCTTTCCCCTGCACTGTTGCTCCAACACCTTCTCAAGAAGTCTTTGCAATGTGGGTCGCATCAAGTGCTCTCTGCTTTGGGAAAGATCCGGAGACATAAAAAAACCCTGTCACTCACACTCCCACAGTCTGGACGGGAACGAAGACAGAGTTTAAATATTCCACCAGCAACATGGAGCTGAGGCCAGAAGCTATTTAAAGCTAGCTGACAATAACTAAAACGAACATTGAGTACCTTATTCTAGTAAGCTAACAAGTGGTTAAGTTAGCAAGAGGTGAGTTAAGTCATCAGTTAATGAGTTATGTAATTTGAGCTCATTTAGCTTGTGGTTAATGTTTATTTAAGTAACATTACTAGCTAACTTGTGCTCACTTCTGTTGCTACATTTGTTTGCTTCAAATTACATTTCAGTTGGCTAATTTAAAACCAGTCTTTCAGTCTATTTAATGTTTGTTAGTTTAACAAACTCGTAGTTTTATTTGGAAAGATTTTTACATTGTGCAGAAGCTGCTAGCAATATTCTATCTAAGAGCCAGGACAGATGTACACAATACAGTCATATGTGTCCTAACTGACATTGTTAAAGGAAATAGGAATGGGAAACAGTTCAGCAAGGATACATTACAGATTTTTCTCTCTGTTATTATCTCTGTGTAGCAGCAGCAGAATGGACAAGTGGAGAAAATAGGGAGTATATAGTGTATAATAACTGTATTACTCAATGCAGACTGATTTATAGAGCTGCTGCCCGGTGCTGGTATAAAGCTCATGGCTCAGCTCATTGCGTGTGTGTGTGATGCTGTGTATTGGATGTGCTAAAGCTGCAGACACCAGAGAGCCATGTGAAAGCCAACACTGATGAGGGCAGCACAGGGCTCTGGGGAAGCATGCTATCGTAACCCCCCACGTATGAACCATTCAATATCCCCAGCCTTCGTTTTTTTCCCTGTTTCTGCATCACAGACTGAGAATGGAGGCGCTCTCTCTACACCTGATAAATCTATAACACCGTCCCCCTCGGTCACACACATCCCTCACTCTCCCTTGCCATCCTAAACAATCTCTTTTTCTCACTTGCTTATTTAAATCTTTCCTCCACCATAGTCAATAGCTCATGTATAGCCTTCTAGCTGGTACCTAAGTTCCTCAAGAGTCACCCTTCCCAATACAACTTCCTTGTACAGGTACTTCGATGATTAAAGAAATATGTGAGAAGTCTCAGCATGATGTATACATATACTGTCACCAAAAAGATAACTGTAAGAATTAGACAGACCCAATAGTGCATAAAAGCCAAAAAAAAAAGAGCATCCATAAACAAATTTTTGTCATGAGTAATGTATTTGAGTTACATGTACAGGTGAACATCTGACATGTATTGAACATACTGCATATCTATAAAAGCATATTCCCTTTCTGGAATTTGTTCCCTTTTCCAAAAGCACTAACAACTGTCCAACGGCAACCAAAGGCAAAAAATTGCAGCAGTCCGAGTTCCTGAACCAAGACAAACACAATTAAAGCCTGCTGCTCCCCATGAGCGCCTCTTAACTGTGCAGAGAATATGCACACGGCGCACACTCTCAGCTTTCGAGCATTATCATTCCTCCCTCCCGTTGCTCATGCATTGGAAATAACGTGCAGTCCTTGCGCTCTTCTCCTGCATGCTGCCGAGAATGGGAACGGACTTCTTCATTAATAATCAGTCAAAATGACAGGTGATTAATTTAGCGCTGCATATGCACCCCGCAGCCGTTCAAAGCTACAGGCATACTTAATCACCTCTCCAAAACAATGGCTCCACATTTTCCTCTCTGTCCACCAATTCTGCTCCTGGTTCTTTTTGCCTCCATTAAACAAAAGAGGGCCACCTTAATCTAGTTCCTGTTGTCCTTCAAGGGTGAAAATATTATGAAAATGTAGAATAGAAGAAAAAAATGATGAAATATGGTGATGCTGTGACACAAAATATTGATTAGTTTGGTGCTGGAGGTGCTGCAGAAATGTCAGATACAGATGCACTGAAAGAGGGAGAGGGAACTGGCAGCTCAGCCAGAACTGACCATAACCTCTAGGGTGGGCATAGGTATAAGCGAATGTTAAAGACTCATTCTAGTATTATTTGCTCTCACATTACTCCATAAGTCTCACAAGTCTAAAAATGTTGACTAATTTTGTCACTTTGTGTTGAAAATAGTGAATTAATGCTTTACATTTTACATGTTTCAATGATGTAATCATATGAAAATGATTAATAAGATGCAAGTACAAGTAACAGTCTTTTGCTCTGTCTAACCCACAAACAACATTTTATGGAGTATCATTATATTATACACTATGTAGTGAGCGTATATATTTAATATTCATTTCGGATTCATCCTCACTGAATGTTTAAGAGGGATTCGATTCTCTAATAAAATCTTTAATAAAAGAGATTACTGTTATTAAACCTAAACCTCCATGATAAAATGAAGAGGTTTGATATGCTCATACATAGGAATGCTAAATCATTCAAGTAAATACAAATCAGATGCAGTTGTTAGGAGAAATAGACAGCCCAAACTGGAGAAAAAGAGAGAAGGAGAGAAGGAGCGGTGTGCTAATGAAGTGTAGTAGTGAGTAACTGCAGATACAGGGTCAGATTCAGTAAAGCTACAGATACATTATCATGACTGTGTGTAGATGTCAGGGAGAGAGAGAGAGAGAGAGAGAGAGAGAGAGAGAGAGAGATGTATTAATGTGTGCACAAACAATGCAACTGCACATGTGCCTAGTGGAGGAGAAAGCTTAAATGCACCCGGCCACCTCACCACCCAACACACACACACACCATGTCATGTTTCTATTTTTTTAAGTAAATATTATAACTGTTAGATATTACCATCCTTGGAAATGTGTTTCCTACCAGGATATAACACAATATACAAACACTTATACAAATGCATGGTGTTTACAGCGGACATGGTGGTTGGCTGCACAGGTGTCCTGCAGCACAACATTGGACACACCCTCTGTCTCTGTGATGTGTGTGTGGCAGATAAGCAATATAACTGGCTTTTTCTCTCCCACGCACTGCCAAGGATCTGCAAACACCTGAGCAGCACACATACACATTTATTAAGTAAACAAGTTTATATAAAAAGTGCAAAATAATGCCTCGTCTATCACCTCTGATAACACTGTAACACCACCTTGTGCACCTAAGGACACACAGACTTTATCTGACGCTCTGTGGGAAGTCAAACCATAAAAACAGTAATAAAGATGTTAGACGTGGATGTGTGTATTGTAATACTGTCGGCTGTGGCATTTGATGTGACAGGCAATGCAATAGCTATTCTGAATATGTCTTTATGGCCTGAGGGAAGGGTAAGGGACTGAATGAGCAGACAATGACAAAGCCCAGCTGGGAAGGTGTCTCTCTCTCTCTCACACATACATACAAACTCACACTCTGTCTCCCTTGATGTAACTGGCTTCCTGTAACAGAAGTCATATCACCTGGACAGAGAGCACATGCAACTGCAAATATGTCCACATCACATTACACATAACGACACACAACATATATTTTGACATGACAGCCTTGCACTAATTACACAACACTTTCTGGCCTGAAATGAGAAATATACAGACAGTTAATGAATTATTTGTCAAGGTCAGTTGTGAGGAAATAAAAGACATGGACGTATTCCAGCAAAAAAAAAAAAAAAAACATTCACAGGTAGTATGAGCAATAGATTGGTGTGGGAATCTTTGTCATATAGCTTTGTCAAACAAATGTCAGTGTACAGCGAGTCATCAAACAGACAAGCAGAGAAGGCGATGAAGGAGAAACAAATGAAGCATATGTACAGTGCAGCTGCTTCGCCTTTTCACTCTCCTCGCTTCTGTCATCTTGCTCTCTCACTTTTTGGCTCGAGAGTCATTTGTTAAATGATTCATTCGATCAGTAAGTAATGCAATTATAAATATTCCACAAACAATAAGTAACATCCCACATGACTTCTGTGTAAACAAATGGAGGGATGATTTCAGCCCAGAATCAGTGTCTATGACGTCAGTGCAGAGTACTGAACTGAAACCTTTTGAGGAACTAAAGAGTTCATGTTAATCTATGTTAAACAATAAGAACAGGTTTGTGTTCTATGTTTTCACCACACTGAGGAACCGTGACCTTTATTTAAAATAACAGAAGAACAGAATGGTCACTATTTCTCTATAGGGTAAGGAAGCTAGATTTCACTCTTTATTGTTTGTTTGTTGCAAGAAAATGTAAAATTATTTGTAATCAGTAATAATTATCAGTAACTGGTTGGCATTAAGGTGGTTGGTGGAGTCACATCACAAGCTTAGGATACAGATGTGGAGTTTTCCTCATTTAGAAGCTTCCTCAGAGTTCCTCCTAAAACATGCAAGTAGGTGAAATTTCCCCAGTTGTGATTGTACATGTGTGTGTCTGTGACAGACTGGTGTCCCATCCAATGTGTATTCTCGCCTTACACCCAACGTTAATGGAAAATGCTCCATGGATCTGCTCTGGATAAACCGCTTACTAAGTATGAATGAACGAATGAATGAATGAATTCTCAATCTCCACAGCAGCTGTCACATGCACACAAAGCACCATTGTATGCATCAAGCCTTTTATTACTTTTACACTGAGTGACATGATATGCCATTATGAATTGTACCAAACAACCAATTGTGCCAATAAAATGCATCATGGCAGCATGTAAAAACAAGCTTTAGTAACTGAAGGTTGTGAAAAATGGCAGTTTGGTCATGCAACCCACCAGCAAGTGCAAAATCCACTCTAATGGTCATTATCTTTCAGAATAAAAATACCTTCTCTGTATAAAAAAAAGGTTATTTTAGGTTATGTAACCTCACTCCCAAGGACTAAATCTAGGCCTGGATACTCCACTTGAAAATAAACATCCTGAGTTCCTAAAAATGTTCCCAAAAAGGTTCCTATAATGGAAACATGTTTTATCTTTTCTGCTCCCTCCCATCCTCCTCTTTAATAGTGAGAGAGCTTCTAAAAAACAGAATACTGCCCTTTTCTAGACACTCCCACCTGCTCAAAATCATGCAGAAACACACACAGTTCATACACATGTCACACATGACAGAAAATCAAAGTATATTGTGGTGTGAGGTTGTTACTGGTAAAATGGCCAGTGGGATTTCTAGAAGTGGTGAGACATGCTGTTTCCACACTCCAAACCTCCAGACAGGATAGGCCTGGACACCCCCCCCACACACACACACACAGACACAGACACACACTCAAATACCAAGAGAGACAGTAAGAGACAAGCTTTGCATTCAAGACTAAAATGAAGTTAATATGGTTAAGAAGAGACTGAAATGAAATTACCTTCATCTTTGCATAATTCTAATTAACAGCTATTAGATTTATTTCATTATCACTGCAGCAGCGTCAGTGTACGTGTCAGACCTGTCCCTTTAAATCCAGGCAATCAGTTCTTCTAAATGCTCAGCATGGAGACCTATTTCCTTTCAATGTTTAAGCTGATTGATAGTGAGAGAAGTAAGGGGCAATGAGTCTGATGTGTGCAGGACTGTTTTATAGAAAGTATCGAGCAAGAGCGAGATAGAGAGAGAGAGAGAGAGAGAGAGAGAGAGAGAGAGGGAGACAACAGGAGCAGAAAGAGTGAGACAGACCTGTCATTTTTGAGAAACTGAGAAATGCCTGCTGTATGAAGACAGCAGTGAGGAAGGGAGGGAAGGATGAGGGGAGAAGAGAGATAGCGGGTGGTAGAGACAGAAGGGCTGCATAGTGTCTGCTATGCTGCTGTAGCTCATCTGATCTCCACAATTACATAAGCCAAAAGAGCATCTCTGTAGGACATGTGAAAGACAAAGAGAGAGAGAGAGAGAGAGAGAGAGAGAGAGAGAGAGAGAGAGAGAGAGAGAGAGAGCGAGAAAGAGGGCAATTTAGAGAGCCAATCCACCCTCCAGTGTTTTTTGGGAGTACCCGGATGAACAGATCAAAACCTAGAGAAGTAAAACACAAATACTAGCTCATGCACTACCATGATGCTCCTTATAATAATAATAATAATAATAATAATAATAATAATAATAATAATAATAATAATAATAACAATAATAACAATAATAATTATTATTGTTATTATTGTTATTATTATTATTATTATTAAAGTAGTAGTAATTAGATTGAGACAGAGAGATAGAAAGATACAGAGACAGAGAGAGAATTTAAGGGAGCAAAACAGAGACAGTGGGAGAGAACAGAGGGCAACAAGAGAGAGAGAGAGAGAGAGAGAGAGAGAGAGAGAGAGAGAAGAAAGGGGCAGTGAAAGAGAGAACACATTGGCCCCAACACAGGAAATGAGATGGTCATACTCCCTCCTGAGGGCAGGAAAAGGGTGCCAAGTGCACAGCTGCATCTCCTCTCTGCCCCTCTACCTCTCTCCATCCCTTTACCCCTCCCTTCCTCCCTCCCTCTTCATCTCTCCCTCTCCCTCGCCAGCTGTGGTCCAGCTTAGTCACAGAAGACAGGCAGAGAACAGGAGCATTCTCAGATCCAGCACTCTCTCTCTCCCCCTCTCCTCTTTATATTCCTTTAAACATCACATTCTCTGAAGGCAACGTCTGTAGGATCCAGCAATAAACCCATTCCCTGGGTTATAAATTAAAAGAGTCAGTAGCCTGCAGCTGGCATACTTCAGCCTTAAACACTCTCCTAAACGCGCTGCAAGAGACCTTATATTATAGGCCAAGAGTCTTATCTCTGGAAAAAAAATAGTTTAATGTACTAGCAGACCCTCCCAAAACACATACCCACACACAACACATTCTACCCACTCCCCCAGACGTCTGCTTTTTTTAATTGAACAGCTTAAACCTAATCATAATCATAGGAGCTATCATTTACACAGCTATCAATCAGCAGACAGAGTGGCTCCCTCTCTACGGTATAATAAGTCAGACTGATTACCTTGCACGGTCCCTTAGAGGAAATCAAATCCCTTTAAACCCCCACCCACACGCCTTCATGCCCCTTTCCTCCCTTCTCACACCCCTATCTATTCACACCAACCAGGACTCCCTTGTCATTTCTGCTCCAAAACAAGCTACCCCTATGCGTCTCCTATTTCCATGTCCTCCAGATACTCACAAACTCTCCCACCTTCCTTGCATTCTTTCTTCTTTACTTTCAAATTGCTGTTCCATTAGAAACCTTTCTACACCATTCAACCGAACCTAACCCACCTCCCATTCCCCCTCTTCCCCCTTAACTGAGTTGTAAAACCTGAGTATGTGTGTCATATGAGGAAAGAACATTACCTAAAGAAACCACACACATTTTACACGTTACAGCATGACATTCCTTCTTCTGCTACCTCACATGGAGATTCGTACATTTATACATTTATACATCGTAAGCATACATTCCTTCACATGGGTACATTTGTGAAACCATGTAATTACATAACAGTTTCCAGTTCCTTTTAAAGTATAAAAAGAAATCTTCTGACAACTCAGAGTTGTTACACAATGTTGATGCTTCTTAATACGACAAAACACACATATGTCCAAAAGAATAGACAAAGCTATGTTTAATTACAGTCTAATTTTAGTCACACGAAGCCTTTTCTTAGTAATTTAACTAAAGATCTGAGAGAAATGTTGATATTCCTGGTACATTTGTCTTGCTTTATCTGGCAATTTCTTTTTTCCTACCTTTGTATTATTTGATTAACAGAATTAAAAGACAGCTACATGCTAACTAGCTAGTGAAAGCCTTAGCCATTAACTATAAATACAAATTAGTTTATTTAACAATTTAGGTTAAAAGGGGTTCATAAGAAATCGACAGGGAAAATAACATTTAAAGTCAAAATTGAGGAAGACAAAAATTGTGCAGAAGATGAAATTTTATTTAAATACCTCATGTCACATTAGGACACTAAAGGACAAGTTATTTCACAATAATGGGCTTCTATGAGGAAGAAATGTCTCATCACATGAAACATTAAGCTGTGAATATTCCTGAAAAAATCAGCAAAGGCACAAATATCTAGTGAAAAAGCCCAAATGTAAGCTTGTACACTCGGGGTAATGGTGGACACACACATGCAGCACACACCCCACGCTGAAATACCGCGAGCGTCCCCCAGAGAGCTCTCCCACATGCCACTTGGAATTAATTCCACAGAGCAGGTCTTTCACTGCTGTGAGGAAGATGGGGAACTCATTACAGCATTCCTTTCCTCTTTCCTTTGAAATATAGATCAGGAGCCATAGCACAGAGGGGAGAGATAGACACGGAAAGCTTTAAAAAAATGCTCGGTTTAAGCACTTAAGGTGGAATTTCAACCGCTTTTTTCCCCCTTGTTCTCATTTGTGCTTGAATGTGTGCTGTTTGCACTGACAGTGCTACTTAAAAATGTCCCAGTTGTGTGAACCGGGTGTGAAGGTGTTGTAGGTGTGTCAGGACGGCGCTCGTTTGGTGATGGTACGTCAGTGCAAAACTGCAATTGTAATTGATGTGTAAGTGGAAACGTGCCTAGAGCAGGTGATGTCCCTGTCTCTCTACTTCCTCTCACTCAGGAGTGTGAACCATAAACAGCTTGAATACACACACACACACACACACACACACACACACACACCTGTTCTGTATAACACACGGTGAGAACGAGCTAGCAGGCCATGGCTGTCCTGTTGAAGCACAGTACGCCCAGAGCGTGCCCCTACATGTACACATGCCTTTCCTGACAAACATTTATTAACCATGTGCAGTGACAGTGTAGTGATCGTCTTAACAGGAGAGCTGTTAATATAACATCAGAGTCGCTTTATTTATACATTTATTATTTATTTATTTAAACATAGTGGTGGCTTGATGTTTGAATTCTATACTGACACCAGAATTATGTACTGAGACTACAGAACTGCTGGACTGGTGTGTGTCGGGTCTTTGTGGATATTTAATGGTCATTTTTTAAAACTTATGTAAATACAAAATTGTTTTAAAGGGACTCTTTGGGACATCACCATTGAACATGGCAGTCACTGTTGCTAGGCCACTAACTGAGGCGTTTGCTAAATGATGGTTTCAGAGGGGTGTGTGAGTGAGTACAAAGCGCCTGATTCTGCTCCTGATTTGCTGTATGCAAATGACAACAATCCCAGGAAATGCCGCGGCCTCCGCACAAAGTTAATTGCTACAGCAATAACAAAGGCCTGCTTTCATGCAGGAGGCAAATTAAACATTAGTTTAGAATTTTCATAGAGGCTGGTGGGATGCTTTCATTATGCCAAATGAGCACGTCAGCGTTTTAAGCCGGCGCCACACACACAAACACACACTTCAGTTGAACCACAAGTGCAACAGACGCAACAGTCTGTGGGGAAGAGTGCTCATGTGTGGGTAAGTATTTGTGTCCATTTTTCAAGGCTGAAAAGAGGATCCTGATGGAGGGACCCATTGTGGTTATTAACGCATTGACCCCGGTTCTAAAGCTGACCTCGACGCCTCTATTAGCATAAAGGTCACAGTGAGCACGGACTCTTTTTCTTCACAACGCACACTGCCATGGAAACTCCTAATCAGGAGGAAAGGAGGGGTGTTTTCCTTTAGCTGTCCTCTCATAGGTTCAACCCTTTAGGCTCAGGCTCCTACAGCCTCTGGATTACTGCCATGTGCCATGTGTAGGAGTGTACAGGCAAGCAGATATTACATTTTTAAATGGTGACACTTTCCTGTTTACTACTAACCTTTTCAAACTTTCATGGCCACTTTTGTCCCATGAACTGACTCGTGGGACTGCCTTCTCTTCCAGAAGTGGAAGAGCTGCATTTACACTGTAGTCATTGTGTGTAATGTAATTATGATAAATGAACATGTTCACCTAATCAAATAATGCAAGGTAAATTTCTGTCAACTCACAGAAACTAAACCGATGGCTTATATTTCATTCAACTCAATATTTCATTAAAGGGACGGTGCAGTCATTTATGCACTTCCAAGGCCATCAGCAATTATGGCAAGCAGCCTAAACAAAGCCAATTGTGCCAAAACTTTAATCTTAGTGAAAACCGAGGGAATCAGTACAAACTTTTTCAGAGGACTTGCAATATAAAAACACAAGGGTTAAAAAAAAAAATCAATCATTCAGATGATGGTTATTTAGTTTCTATAAACAGAAGAGAACAGAAAGTCATTAGAGATTTGACAAACATATACTGGAGTGTTTAAAAAAAATCCAGCATTTAGACGACAGACTATTACCTTATATAATATACCTAATATATAATAGGGTTGCCTTATAAATAAAAAATATGCCATTATGCCAGATTATAAAAAACTTTAATTGGAGTAAATAAAATAAAACGAAAGAAAAGAAAAAAGTGAGAAAAGTAAACAAATACACAAACAGACAAATAAATAATGTTAATTATTAAATGAACCTAATTTACTTTGCCATGCTGATATTGACTTTGCTTGTGCTTTGTTATTAACAATGTTGGTACTAATTTAGATACATCCATGATAACAATATGAAGCATGCTGAATCTCACCAGATCTATTCACTGTTTAATTCTGATTGGTCAGATGGTGTGTATTTATTTTCTATAACAGCGGCTCTGACAGCTATAATTACAATCACAGTCATATTAATGCATCATCATCATAACGCATTTCTATCCAATTCTAATTCAGCTAAAACACAGGGTGCTTGTACGGCGGATGCTCTATATAACCAAAGCCTAGTAATAAACCTATTTAAAAATGTGTTATTTAACCAAGAAAAGCATATAATCACTGAGCTGGTAAAGCTTTCTCTAATGTTAATGTTTATTGAACGTTTATGGTCGTTTTCTCTAGGGGCAAGTCTTCTATGCACTTTCCGCTTCCTTGGTAACATGACAAGCTGCATTTTGTTTTTGTCTTATTAACTTCAAGAGAGAGGAAAAAAGCAAGAAGCAAGGCTGGTGAGAAAACAAGGCTTTATAATAGCATTAATATAAGTGATAACAGGAACTAACTTGTCTCACAGATGTTCCACAAGATTAAATGTGACTATAAACAGTTCAAATGTATGATGTGTCATGTAATAATTAATGGCAAATTGTGATCTTTGGCAAGCTGCTGTGGTATAAATTTGGGATGTGTTGTTACAGGAAAATAATTAACTTCAGGGTGGTAACAGTAACTCCACGTCTGGACACATGACACCAAATAGTCATTGTCTATATTCCTACAATAGCCTACTTCCTGGTGTTTCCTTCCTTATATATGTTATAATCTATCAGCACTTCATGCTTATAGTGAAGCAAACAGGGGAAGTTACAAGTAGTTACAAGTGAAAATTAATTAAATTTACAAGTTTGCAGAAAGTCCAAATGCACAATCATGCCTCACATATACACACACACACACACACACTGCCATTTTAATAGAAGCACCTGCTTATTTGAGCATGAAATGCTTTTCTGCATGGCACAGTTACAAAGAGTGATTATTTAAGTGATTACGTTCAACTTCCTCTGACCTCTTTTATTAAGGTGTTTCACTAATAGATCTTTTTTCTTTTTCAGACCTTTGTGTGTGAAAATGGAAGAAGATCAGCAGGTTCTGAAATTCTCAAAACTCTCAGGCCCGTTTGAAGTGAACCTTATCTGAAGCTGTTGATCTGTGAGTGAATGATTTTATTTTTTCATTACGGTGCTATTACATGATTGGCAGATTAGCTAACCACATGAATGCGCCTATTAAAATGGATGGTGAGTGTATATGAAACTGCTCTGCCCAGCTGGACATGACTCCTTGCCTGCAGCCAAGGCGTGTCGGTGTGTACCTGTGTGTGTGTTTGCGTGATTCTATGTGAGCTTAATCCAGTGCCCACGCCCTGCAGATCTAATCACTCAACACAGCTGGGTGTGTGGAGTAACACATGCAAACACACAAACAGGCACATACACAATGCCACACTTGGAAAGAATAGTTATTTTCTACAGGCTCTCTGCCTCTGATTGACATTCAGAGCTCATTTGGTTGAAATTCATGGCAGAAAGCCATCAAGGCAAAAAACTGTGCACACTAAATGAATGTCACTTCTGCGGCTGCTGCACAGTTACACCGTGCCAGTGGTATCTCCCTTCCACACACACAGTTACACTATTCCACTTAAGAACCAAAGGAGATCTTCACTTTCAGGAAAGCAAGGCAGCTGCCTAACATTTGCATCCTTCATTTCGAGTAAAAGCTGATTAGCAATGGCTGCAAAAAGCCTGTCAGTGCACTAAGTTATTGGCTACATTATTCAAACAGACTCGCAATCATTTATTTCTCACTATAGCAGCACTTTTGCTTATGTAGATAGGACAGTTTGTTGAACTGTAGTCAGAGTTATGTGTATACGTACAGTATATACAGCAGATGTGTAACTTAATTATAGTGTCGAGTTCACCGTAGTGAAGGAAATGAACGCTCGTGTTCTTTCCAGAAACAGTAACATCGCTAAGTATATAAATCATATAGTAACTGCTGCCAACTAGAAAGCTCTTAACAGGGGTCAGTCCTCTGTGTGTGTGTTTGTGTGTATGTGTGTGTGAGAATGAGAGAGAGACAGAGTGAGAGAGAGAGAGAGAGAGAGAGAGACGAATGAAGAAAGCATTATTGATAGAAATGCTGAAGTTCTATTACATCACCCTTTTCTATGAGTTATATGAAGTCCCTGTCAGGGGACATAGAGCTCCCTAGGAGGACAGGCACTGAGCGGAAACATCGAGTCTGTGCCAATGTGTCCCAGTCCTGTTTAACATTCAGTCCTCCATCTAGACAAAACTCCCATATGGATCCTTTTAGAAACATGGTATGTGTCAGACTCTGTTTCAGAATCGCTTATACAGAAAATGAGCTCTTTTAAACGAAGAGATATTTCAGTCAGCTTAACAGAAACCATCCGTGATTCTGTGATCAGAGCAAAACATCCAGACAGTGCGTCCTGTCTTTAATCATTTCTCCAGAGAGGTGGGATAATATTATACAAGATGAGTGAACACCCGTTTTGTAAATATATGATGTCTATAGTAGTTCGTAAAAAAGGGAATAGTGTCTGCTCTGTTTGTTATGAGAACCCCAGGCAACCACACGGTCCTTCCTCTGAGCATCGGAGACGAGCTCAGAACACACGTCCTCACTGTTATTACTGATGGCTCTGTATGTTGCCAGCTCATGTGAAAATAAGCCTCAGCCCCCTCTCTCAGTCTAGATAAGGTCTTTAATATGAAAGAAATTCTTGAGATTTTTTAAACTACGGAATGAAGGAAATGGGTGAAATTACAGGTTGGATAACAGAAATAAAAACCCATACAGAGTCAGCATATTTAACACACAGATGGAATACAATACGCAGATTAGATGAGATGAAAAATTGGTAGGTGTGTTTCAGCACATTGTCTGATGATCTGATTTAGTCACGCTGTGTATATACCTCTACATCATTCCTTCACTTTCAATATACATATACCGACAGGATGTTTTTCTCTATTTCTCCATCCATTCAGGACTACCGCTTTAGGTACCCTTCCCATAATGCACCATTCATCAGGTGCATAGCTCACACAATTAGCCAGGCTCTGCGCTATAAATCACCCAATGAAAAATGTATGGGGCGAAAACAAAAGCAGGAAACTTCCAGTCGTCGTCGAGCTGGAACGGAGAAAGGCCAGCAATGGCACTGAATTTCATTTGGAATGCAACACACTTTGTTTTTGCCTCAGCAGAAAGACAAACGCAAAAAACAGCAAGGCAGACGTTTACCCGAGCCGGTCGATAAGCAGCAGGAAGAAGAGGTGAGGAGTTTATGATTGACGGCTGTCACAGTACAAACCTACAGCTTCTATCAGGCTGAGAAAGAGGAAGTGACTCGGTCCCACAGGCACAGAGCTGTGGTCTGAGACCGTTTAACATCTTCTTCTTATGATGCGGAAAACAGAATTGACCAATAAATGACTAAATGACTATATGAAACAGAGAAGATAAATCATTTCTCTAGTATTTATAGTACAGCTTTTGATCATGACACAATGTGACAATGTGAATAGGACAACAGACGTTCTATTCTTTATGCCATTTAATGACATTTTATACATCACACCTTTTCCCCCCCAGTTTATATGTGTTTACATGTGAAATGGCAAAAAACCCAAACTTCCAAATTCAAAAATGACTCAAACTTTTTATATTAAATAGTGAAGCCAACACCAAATCGAAACAGACTCTTTGTATTTTGTTAAACTCTTGTTAGATCAAATAATTAAAATTTGCTGGGCTCAGTGTCTCAGTGGTTAGTATGTTTGCCTTGCACCCCCAGGGTCGGGGGTTTGGTTGTAAGCCCTCGAGGCCCAGAGGTTTTCTTCCTGGCACTCCAGGTATCCTCCCCCAGTCTGAAGCCAGTCATTGTAGGCTGTTCTCTAAATATCCATAATTTATGAGTGTGTGAGATTGTTCCCTGTGAAGTGTTGGCACCCTTTATCCAGGATGTCCCCCACCTTGTCTCCTGAGATTTGCTCCTTGCTCCATGTGTAAGGTAATCTCTACAGTAAATGGATGGAAATTTTGCTTTAATTAATTTCACTTCTTTTTATCCAGGTACAAATAAATCATAAGCTTCTCAAATCACCATAAGCTGATAATGTCACGCTGTTCATCAGCACACACCGTCCTATATACAGTAGCCTTGATTACGCAGTTAGTTTTGGTCTGTGCAGCATGCAACAGATGTTGGTAGTAAAGAGTAGAACAGAAATAGGAAGTTTTGCTGCACTGACATTTACTGAGGACGTCAAGCAAATAAGCAGCATGATCCTAAGCCACAAAGTACTTTAAAGTGTATTATTTACTCATAAGAAACAAAATTATTGAATGGGCATTTTCATATACTTGGACTACTTCTGGTGATGTTAAGTGTTTTTTTTTCTTTCGGTTGTCTGTTTTTTCACCACTGTGCATGCTCCATTTACCCAGGCAACATGTCGTGTCAAGAAAGCATTATTCCTTGTTCATTTTGTCTGTAGGCTGGTCGATGGGCATTTCTGTTTAGGTTAGACGCAGTCGAGCAAACACACACACACACACACACACACACACACACACTTTAATGGGGTTATTGTGGTTGTTTATTGGTTTTCTGGGCTCCTCATATTCTCAGTAGCACAGGCTTCTATCACTATAGGGTTGTGAAGTTTGTTTCAGCAAAACAATCCTCAATATAATCTTTATAGCCCCATCAGGCATAACTGCAACTCAGGACAGCAAAACATTTTTTTTTAAACACCACATTTTGAATGTAAATAAAAAAGACCCATTGTGACCCATTGACCCATTTACCATGCAGTCTTTAAACAATCCAAACAGTCCTGACCAACAAAATAGCATTTCATACACATCTCCAAAGGACACTTAGCGGGACGTCTGATTTTGTCCTTCCCTGCACATGAGAGGATAATAAAGGAGAGAGAGTCTGAGGTCAGGAGTGTGTAGTGGCAGGAATAAGAGGGCATTCGGTTTGGACATAAGAACAGACTGTTCCCTCTCACTGTCATCCACAGAATCTGAAACATGGTCCTCAACCCTTCATCATCTAGCACTAGCCTGATACACACCAGAGCCTCTCCTATCTATGACACCCCCTCTACTCCTCTTAGGGCTGTCTCTTTGTGTTCATGTTGCCATGGAGACCCCCATGAATGATGCAGACTGATTGGGACATTGAGAGGTCT
Organism: Tachysurus vachellii; assembly: GCF_030014155.1. Classification (NCBI taxonomy): domain Eukaryota; kingdom Metazoa; phylum Chordata; class Actinopteri; order Siluriformes; family Bagridae; genus Tachysurus; species Tachysurus vachellii. The sequence continues at coordinate 18,642,178 of NC_083468.1, read as the reverse complement.
TTTTAAGAGTGCAGGGAGGACTGCACCTATCCACATGGAGAGCCTGGCACAGGCAGACAGGAAAGAGAGACAGACAGACGCATTTTTCCCCCCAAATGTTCAACTAAGGGGCCATGAGGTGTGTGCACATGTGTGTGTGCACATGTGTGTGTGTCTCTGTGTGTGTGTTATATCTGCTAGCATGGGTGATGGCTGAAAAAAAAAACTACTCCAGATTTAGAGATATTTAAAGCCGATGAGAGACAAAGAGAGAGAGAGAGAGAGAGAGAGAGAGAGAGATACAGTGGAAAAGACACAAAAACAGAGAAAGAGGGACACTGACAGACCAAGAGTGATCTGGTGAGAGAAACAAAGTCAAAATAGAGAGAGAGGGAAAGAAATAGTGAGAGACAATCTGACAAAGAGACACATTGAGAGAGGGAGACATTGAAAGAGAGACAGACACATAGATAGAGAAAGGGAAGTGCTGAGACAGACAGATGTAGACACAGACTGAGATAAGGAGAGACACAGACCGAGAGAAAAAGACATTTTGAGAGACAGACAGAGAGAGAGAAAATAAGGCTGAAAGAAACAGTATTTGTGTAAGAGAAAAAGAGAGAGAGATTACTGATAAAAAAAAAACTTCAGCGGTTTCACCAGAACACTTTTAAGTGGAAACAAACTGCTCCAGCTGCTGTACAAATATTACTATTATACTCTCTCCATCTTTTTTATAAAGTAGTAGAACACTCAGCCATCGAATAAGAGAGATCTTTAGGAGACCCCAATGCAAACATTTATTTCTGATTTCATCAGTCCCACAAGGCCTTTACGCTGTAATGAATCTAAAGCACTTAAGCAGGAGGCACAGCGAGGCCGGTGCTGATTTGCATAGGCAGAGAAATGTAGGCAGTGAAGAGAGGGTTTGGCTAGCTGCTCTATTCTTCTGCATCACAGCTCTGACAATTCAACAACACTGAATAGAGAAGTGTTCAGAACAAGGAAGACCATTATCATTTAAATTGTGTAGAACCCTTCTTATACGGATATCCCTACATAAGTCCGATAGTGACACCAACAACAACTATGATACAGTATGTGCTCATCATCAATCTGCTCATCAGTCAAAGCACGATTTTATCAAAAACCTTCACTAATAATAAATAAATGATCTTGAAGGTCTCTATGCTCAATAGGAAGGCAGAGGAACACAAGTACTTTGAGACTATGCAAACATTCATAACCTGAAACACAAGAGACTAACATTCACGCCAGTGAAGCGAAACACTTCCTTCGCCTGCAGTCGGCCGCTTCGGGCCCTTGTGTCGCTCAAAAGCGAGTTTTTTAACGTCAAACTGAAGTGCACGTGGGTTGGATCTGAGTCCCTGTGAAACACATTTTTTTCACATTTCAACGTCTTCACGTTTTTAGAGGTCGTTTTTGTAAAAGCTATAAAAGCAAATTAAAAAAGCAAAAATGAAATCAATGAAAGCAAAAGACATGCAGAGGAAAATATTTAAAGTGTCATCTAAGATGTCTAAAGAGGAAGATCTTTAGTGTTTTTTTATTCTTTTGGGGAAAAGATAAGTTTGTGCATCATCTCAACAACAGAGCCAGACTCCTTTGTATGACAGGAAGATACCAGACAAACTGTAGAAGGATCTCCAGTGCCCTTAAAGCCAGGAAATGCTGATACATCAGGACATATCACACGCTTATATGAATGTAATCTAATATGTTCTTGTTTTTTTTAGTATCAGCTAATTTACAGGAATTTCCAGATAATTAAATACAAATAATAAACATTTAAAACATGTGTCGGTATTTTACAAAATTTATAATAGAATCTAAAAATCTAAATTTTTTAAAAACATTGACACAGAGACTTTTATTAGAACGAGTCTCAGTGCTTTGTAACAGTGAAAGTTTTCCTCTATGGGAACTTTATGCTTTCTGGTGATAACAGAAGCAAACTTCTTGGACGTTCCACAACGTTAAACATCACTAAAACGGATACCAGCACGACATGACATTGTTTAATACAATAAAAAAAAAAAAAAAATCACTGCCAATTGCTGTGGTATTGCAAATTGCTGTGGTAAGAATAAATCACTTCTGGACATGATTCCTCAGACCACCCCACCGCTTTCTCATAACATCATGCTGTAGCGTTTTATTCCTTAAGTAATACAGTACAACTGTGAATATGATGAAGACGATAAAGAATATGATGGACTGAAACTTTTCTATGTCGAAGGCAGGTTTCCATGTGTTAGAGTTGTAGCAGAAATAATATAGAAAAAAGCTAAGAAAAAACATTTTTGCTATGCACGCTGACCAGATCAGTTAGCGTAACAGCCGCGAGAAGTACTCAGTCTCAACAAGTGCCATCTGTTTGCTGATAGACTTACCAAACATAGGCTAATTAAAGTACGAATGCATGTGTGTAAGTCTTTTCATTCCCCATGTTACCCCACTACAGCTTAATGAGGATAATGTTGTGTAGACAGACGCCTGGATGATGATCACACGTGGAGCAATGTTCCTTTAGTTATTGATGATCTCAGCTTGTCTAACGCTTAATATATTCTCTTTGCGGGATAATCACCTTCACTGGGCAAGATTAGTCAGAAATGCTTTTACATATTTCCAAGCTCAGCAACCATCAAAATTATTAGCTTGATGTCATTAGTATATCAGAGAGTTCGTTAGTATCTTAACCCACAAGCAAATACAGCAGAGACAAGACCTATAACGCAGACAGCCGAGACCTCGATTTAGCCTCATTCCCAGCTCAATACATATATTCTTTCCCATCTATTCTCTCTCATAATAGTCCTGAGGTCCTTCAGGCACTGAAGACTCTATTCGCTGCACTGATAACAGCAAGCAGCTGTGGTGGATGGTATTTGTCCGCACACTGACCCCAAAACCAGTGCAGAAAACAGCAACAGTATCTGCACACATGAAGTCTTTACGGTTGACATGTTCCTTTAAGTTTTCCGATGAAAGGAGCTTGGATTTGGTTTAATGAGAAACACTTTGTCCACCAGGCTCGGGCCACCGTAATGGGCCTGTCCACAGATAAGCAGGCATTCCAGGCAAGGCTCATTGCATGCAGCACATTTCAAATGCTAACTGCTTTAATTATTAACAAGGATTCAATGCATGGGTAATTATTTTTCCAAACAAAGTGTGCCCTAAGCCCAAACTGCTGCAATTTGATCTATGGTGATACAATTCAGCACCACAGAGCTTTTAATCAGCTTATATTATTTATTAACCTGGGTGGAATAAGACTCATGGCCACTCAGTTTATGATAATAACAGCAGCATAAAGATCTTGCGAGTGATGTGGTCGTGTCATAAATCTTGGTGGAACTGGCCAGAGGGAGACTTGGAAAATCTAGTAGTAATCAAAAAAAACTATTGTATGGCATATTAATTATAAGCATTGTTGACTGACAGCACTGATGTCCCTAGTGTGTGGTCAGCTGAAAAGAACAGTAAAGTAAAGGGCAGGGTTAGTAAGAACAAACTGAAACATGGTAGAGAGAAGGGCAACCCAGGCAAGACTCAAAAGTGACCTCAGAAGGGCCTCAGCTGGCACAAGTAGCCGGGTCTGGTGTAAATTAGCCAAACTATTTACCCTTGTACGCACATTAGCAAATTCTTCCAATTGAGAAAACAAATGCATCTGCTTTGTTCAGTGGGGTTCATGGGAAACTTCACGGCTGCCTGAGAGCCAGACATTTGCTATGACCATGGCCGAGAGGAGTGGTGAGGAAAGAGGCCTGTTGACTTGTTTGTAACTTAAAAGAACAGCTTCCTGAACAATCTGGTGAAACCATGTCGAATAGCACATCGTAATTGGTGCAGTACAAATAAATCAGCGGCAAACCAACTTTACTCTTAGTAAAAAAAAAAAAATTCTAAAGTTTAGGAGACTTTTCATGGTTTATTTCGTCGTGTGAAAAGCTAAAATGATAAAAACAACAAATTTCTGCTGCTGCCAATCTGTCAACTTGAGATGTGAAAACAAATTTAAAAGGCAAACCACAAAAGGCATTGAAAATCCTGTAAAGGGCAAACGAGCTCCTGGTTTGCCCTTCTGGCTGAGCTGGCACCAAACATGGCTGTGAACATAATTACCATGGGGATGAAGTGAAACCTTTGCCTGAAGACCAGTTAAATAATCCTGCACAAACAAAGGAAACAGTGAAAGAAAGCATATGAATTGCTAATACCGTTCCACATAATCAGAATTTATTAAACCATATTTTCAGACGCTGTTCTGCTTCTCCGTGTACTGAGAGTAATGACGTGATATCAATGCCTGGAAAATGACTTAGTAATCAGCTGAGTGTTCATATACTCGACTAACTGGAGTTAATTAGCTACTTGTCTCGTGCTCCAATGGTGAAGCGAGTAGCCCACAGCCAAATTAGATGAGCTCTTGGTTATTACATTCCTGTCAATCATTTTCATAAGAGGTTGAGAGTCATCAAACGCATTTTTGACAGAGCCAGAAAGAAAACATCTAGTTGTTACTCCACCTGCCTGGGAAATTCCTGTACAACACCTCATATGTTCAGATTTTTCCCAGAAATTGACAAAATGCCACCGATGAGAAAAATGAATTAACGTAATATTAATAGTCTTTAAAAATGTAGAACTAAATGTTTTTAATTTGGCAAAAGCAGTAAGCCAAACTAACCCAGAACCATTCTGTTGCAAGACTGGGTTATGGGTAATCATTCTGTCCAGGTAAACAGCACATATGCTTGCCAAAAGCAGACCCTCATTCTCAGATTCAAATTTGGCTGTGAGTAACAGGATCCTGCCGTTCTCGCACCACCGAATAAAAAGACACCTTGCGTACGCTTGAGAGAACAGTAACTAGTGGCAACCTCATTCATTAGCGTGCTCTGCCACAGATCTGCAATAAATGTCCTGGAACGGCAGTTCATTTATAAACACAAGATAGAAGTGTTCAAATTTGTGCACATCAGGGCTTACTGTTATGGGAAAGAAAGGATCAGGTTCTCTGTCAAATTCTACATCTAGCTATATGCATGAGGGGTAGGTTTTTCCAGTTACATGTTATGCCATTTGGACTACACGGTATGCCATTAATCTCTTACAAGGATAGATCCTAATCTAGAAGTCGAGGGCGATGCAGTGTTGTCCGTAAGGCTCGAGATTTTGTTAAGTGCTGCAGAGGTCCACGGCCCTATGGGTAAGAATCATGCCCATTAAGAGGACAAGGAATGCACTTTGTGATGTTTCTTCCTGAGGACATCCCCAGGGCTGGGCACTGCTGCTCTCAATCTTTCAGCCAGTGTATCTCACACACACACTTACACACACACACACAAACTCCACCAACGCATCTTGTAAATCCTCGTATTATTGCACCACAGTTTTTGGCCAACATTAGCATTTTGATTGACAGGAGACAATATATAGATCCCTAGCTAGAACCCTTCTGTTAACTAGTAAAAATCATTAGTGCCTTGTTATTCATAAGGAAGCAAGGTCACAAGCAACTAATGCATCTTTGAGCAGAATTTCAGCCACTGCTGAGAAAAAGTGCAGGACATGCCTTCTCCCATTCCTATATTAAGGCTCTGACGTCTACAAGGTATTGACTGACATGCTGAGAGGCCATACTGTATTTTCCTCTGTGACCTCCGGCTGCCGTGACTCATACTCCTGAACTGAGCAGTACCCTCAGTTTGTGTGTATTACTGCTGAGAAATGACGACAGCAGGGGGAATAAGAGACACAGTGACAGAGACAGTGAACGTACAGACATGCTAGAGTTATCAGCCTCCTTTAATCCAACCACAACCATGTAAATGTTGCAACATGGCTGACAGCAGCAATTTCACAAAAACCTCAAAATTTAATTAAAGCATACTGTGCACTTAAGTCCCTAATTTTTTCAATTACAGATAAATAGGGTAAGGAAGATTAACAGGGACCTGGTAATAATCCTCTTTTTCTGGTCTTGAGTAATGCAACCAGCTTTACCTGTTACATCATTAGCTAGTGGACATGGCTGTGAGGGAAGAGGGAGTTCAGCTGATGTAACCCGTACAAGCAGGACTCCACCGTGAAGTCTACCATGTAGTTCTGAAAAGCTCAAAAAAAAAAAGAAAGAAAAGGCCCAGAAAGTTGTAAAAGTGCAACAGCTTGCAAATATGGCATTAGAATTATGACACAGTGTTCATTAACACATTCATGGAATGTTCAGTAAAGGCTTTATCCTGGTCAGAGTCATGATAGATCTGCAGTCGTTCATGGGAACACCACGCAGGAAGTGAGTTTATTCTCAGGACGAGACAGTGAGGCACTACGCGCACACACCTACAGACACGCATTTAAGATGTGTAGACAAAAAAAGTTTGTTTTGTTGATAGATGAGTGGAAGCCAGAGCATCTAAAAGAAACCCATGAAGACACGAGTACAACACATGGACCAGCAAACAGACAGAAACTTGAACTCAGGATTAAATCAATGACCATGAAGCGGTGTGGTGGCCATGCTAGCCACTCAAGATACAGCACATATCTTTGCAAAATTATTATATGTTACATGTCCATCCTAAATCACACACATATATATCCAGCTCAGTATCAGTGTGCTTACTGATTATTATTGCTCAGTTTACTTGTGTCAATATGCTGCAGATGAAAAATCTATACTTGAAATGTAGCTACAGTCTCCTGATGTAAGTTCTTAAATCCAATACAGCACAAACGCTCATGTCCAATAGATCAAATTGCATCAGAACAGACAGGCTGAGAACTCGCAGTAAGTAGAGCCTGTAAAGATATGAAGATCAGCTGATTGAGTCGGAGCTGCCAGTGCCAGCAGTCATTTACACAGAGAGGCGAACAGCAAGTAGGAAAGAAATCTTGACTCAAACTCAGAGCTACTACGTCTTTTATAATCACTTTTACAACTGACAGCATATTTTAAAAGGAGGGGTTTGGAAAGCAGGGGAAATAAAATGCAAACAGGGGACATCCTGTCATATCAGAGGCCATGGGTAATGCCCAACGGATTTAAAAGTGAGGGCAGAATAAATGACAGGAAGACGCAGAATGAGCAAAGCAGGAATAAGCATGCATTATGTAATCGTAAAGGCATTAAATGTTCACAAATTAACCCCCCCTCCTCTGAAATTTACTCTCCTCCCAACCCCTTTTTTTGCTGATTATATACAATTTACAAATCAATATAGATTTACAAGGCTGAGACAGACTGAAAGAAATAGGAAAGCTGGTTTCTGATCCAGAGAGCCTTTACATTCTTTCTCTCTTGTGGTCTCCTTGTGTGCCAAATCAGCAGGGAGACTCACTGACTATCAGTTCTCAAATCTGATCTGAGATAGGAAATCAGTCATGTATTCTCAAGGAGCTTCAACAGTGGCAGCAATTTATCACAGTATTTGCAGCAGATTCTTCCAAAGACCCAGCCTTTCTGTTGCTCACCAACCTGAGCACTTACAATATGAGAGAGACAAAGAGAGAACGAGAGAGAGAGTTCCCATTTTAGCTGAATAAGACCTCTATTGAACAGACAGTATGTGCCAGAAACTGTGATCTTTCCCTGAGGAGGTGAAACCTGTAGGAGGCTGCTTCACTTGGGTCACTGCTGGAGCTGAAGATGCAATTGTATGAACATGTATATGTGCATGTAGTTCTTAGAAGAGGCAAAATCCCATGGATCTGAGGAGCGGAGTTAACACGGATTACGTCCTAAGTGAGGGCTGATCTCATTCTCTGATTTTTATCTCTTATCCCTTTGAGCTGCAATATTGACAGACTGTATAAGATCGTATATTCTTGAAAAAACAAACAGACATACACGAGGCTGGTAAGTGGTAACTAATAAAAGTCTGCTCAGTGTCAGATGTAGTTTGCCGCTTCATTCCTGCCAAGAAGAAATTAAGGGGATCATCCTTTTCGTGCACTCCCACACAGGACAAGACTCACGGCTGCTGGTAATTACACTTCACAGCCCACTCTTTGCACATAACTGACCTCGTTCACCCACGTCTCGCTATAACGCAACACATGCATGCATGCCCAATATCACGATATTCCGAGAGGTCCGAACATAAAGAATGTTTTGGCTCTGTACTGTAGCACATTAGATGTAAGATGACATGACTACAAACGTAAAGTACACACTGTCAGCTTTAATTTCAGGGTTTGTACCAGGCATATAATCCAGTCTGAAGCAGAGCGTACTATGTCTAGTCCCCTTTTAAATGACCCTATCTGAATGTATGTCATCTTTTTTTTTTAAAGTACAATGCAATATATGTAAAATCATTACAGAGAATGCCAGTAAACAGCACTATTATCTGCTGCAAGCATAAATCCTGATGTTTTCTGTAATACAGAAATGTAAACATGTCAAGCTAAACCGCTCTGCAATTATCCATCATACTAATTATGTAAAAACTAAAAATTACATTTAGTCATTTATTCATTCATTTATTCATCTTGAGTAACCACTTTATCCTGATCAGGGTGGCTGCAGATCTGTAAGCCTATCACAGGAACACATCCTGGTATAAATCCTGGATGGATGCAGAGCCCAGACACACATAAACACACAGGAAAAATGTAGCTGTTCCAACTACAAGCATGGGTAGTGGTGGCTAAAGTGATTGGAAGATTGGAAGATCAAGGTTCAAGCCCCAGCATTTCCAAGCTGTCACTGTTGGGCCCTTGAGCAAGGCCCTTAGCCCTCTTTGCTCCAGGTCATGCTGTATCTTGGTTGACCCTGCACTCTGACACTAACTACCAAAGTTGGGAAAGGTGAAGAAAGAATTTCACAATGCTTTAAAGGCTTCTATTCTATGCCTTTGGGAGATGGACAGAAACCAGAGACCCAGAATAAGCTCACATAGAGAAAACCACACAAACAGGGAATGAACTAAAGAACCTAGAGCTTTGAGGTGGCAACAGTACACTCTACACCAGCATGTCACTGATATATTTCTCTACAGAAGTGGTGGATCAAATTGTTAAATCACTGGATTGTTCATCTGAAGGTTGGGGTTCAAGCCCCAGCACTTCCAAGCTGTCTATAAGTAAGGCCCTTAACCCTCTCTGCTCCGGGGCATTGCATCATATCTGACCTTAACCTCCTAACAAGTTGGGATATGTGAAGAAAATCATTTCACTCTGCCATAATGTATTGTGACAAAAATTTAAAGGCTGTGATTGTTGCATTATAATATCTACCGGATATTCTGAAAATCCATAAGATCAGTTTAAACTGACAGAATTATCCAATCAAAACCCAATCAATTTGTGCTTTCAACTCAATTCAGTTTTATATTCGGTATATATATATATTCAGTTTTAACAATGGGAATTGTCACAAAGCAGTTGGAAATTTAAAATTCAGGATATAATTACATTTAGACATTTATCCCTAATCAGCAAGGCAGTGGTGACAGAAGAAATTCTGAGGCAAAATCAGCAAGAAACACTCAAAAGAAAACCCATCCTCATCGGGCTGACATCTGATAGTGTGATTATAAATCATTTTTATTCTGTAACAGTGTATTGTACGGTCAAAAATATTTCAAAGGTATAACCAGGAAATTTACTCTAGTTTTAACATGAAGTCTGTGGATATGTTCACTGATGGAGAAAAAAGTACAAAACCGTTCATGGTAATTGCAGTCCTAAAGCTATCATAGCAATTGTAGTCGTAAGCCATCGTAGCAAAAGTGTTTGTATCAATTGCAGTCTAAAAGCCATCTTCATGGTTTCTAAGTGGTACTATCCACAGTAATCTCATGCATCTCTAGTCTGTCCATGCGAGGCCATCTTCAGCAACAGCAAGTGGTCAATTTTGTGACCTTGTTTCATTCTCTCTTGCTTGCTATTGATTTAAACAGGATTTGATATAGCACAAAATTTTGGCTGTTCATTGAGTATATGCATAAACTCAGATATGAACTTAATATATGCAAAAAGCACAGTATTTGTGGCATATTGAGTTGTTTTTTTAGAATCACACAGAACTGACAATCATTTTTATGTACAAGTATCTCCTTTTCAAATAACCAAAAGTAAATCTAATGGTTTCTCATATTTTTCATAACCAAATATTTGTTCAAACAAAAACAAGCACATTTTCATAACACAGTATTTCACTAAGCAAGTTCTTAGAGACTGCATTGAATCTTTACAGATGACAACACTGCACTGCACCCGAAATTCTTTTTACTGATAATAAGTCTATGTGTATCATTGAAAGGTCTTAACTAAACGAGGACAGAACATTTAATTAAATACTCATTTGCAGTGACCCAGTTTTTTATAGCTTTTGATTTTCACTCCAGTATATTCTCCAAACTAGAGCTTGTTGCAAAGCTAAATATTTCTACAGGCTTGAATCAAGTTTTCCTGTTTTGTTTTTTTTCACTCACCTCCACACACATCCCCAAACAAGACATTTGCCATGTTAGGTTTGTGACCTCATTAACGTTAATTAGTAACACTGGCCCTTGCATTCTCAAGGCAACACTTCCAAAAACAAGATGCACATCTGGCGGTACTCAGACTGACCTCCTCAGAGGTTTTCTTGCATGGTCTTGTAATTTTCATACACTCAGGCTCTGATGTAAAGTGGCTCATGCAAACCCCAACAATGCAGGCTTCTGTTTAAACAGTCCTGACTCCTGACGAAATCCTCACCTCTCCATTAAAACCTAAACATAGCTAGATTGAAATGAAAACTATAAGTAAAGAAAATGTAAGCTTTCAAGCAAGTCATCTGTTTCTAATGTTGATGTTCTGGTGTGGATTACAAGGAGGCTTTACTGCAGAACTCGGTCTGACCCCATGTCCTACAACCCTGAGGGGAAACAATTCGCAATGACGTTAGGGTCAGGTGAAGAAAACGGCATGTATCTAAATGCAACAAGCCCAATTGTTAAGGCTTTTTTTAAGGCCCAATTTCTCTAGGCGGTTTTTCTAATGCAAAAATATATACAGTATATAAAAAAAATCATACATCCAATGTCTAAGTATGAAAAACAAGACACTGACAAAAATGCATATGTTATAGAAGTCAAACAGACCATCATTAACCTTGAACGTTTCACTTAGCAATCCAGATAACGTGCTCATTTTAGCACATTAAGCTTAATAAGAAGCTGAATTCTCAGTGAGTCTGTATGTATTTTCTCTGTCTCACAGTCTAAATGAAACTTTAAAATAAAATAACCAGAAAAGTACAAAAATTACCCCAGTTAACAAATAATTCACTCAAGATATATGACATATTAACACACAGTAAAAACGATTTGCTAAATCTAAACCATGAGCTGTCTTACCTGTAGTATCTGGACTGGAGGTAAGTGGAGCACACAGCTTTGGACACATGACTTGCAGAGCCAAAGTCAATGACTTTGACTCTGTAGGGTTGCCGAGCAGGATCCACCAGCATGATGTTCTCAGGCTTCAGGTCGGCATGAATCAACCCCAGACTCTTCAGCTTCATCAGCGCCGTAGCCACCTGCTGCAAAATGGGCCGGATATACTTGAGGGGCAGTGGGCTGAACTTGTTCTGCTTGAGGAAGTCGTACAGGTTCTGTTCCAACATCTCAAAGACCAGGCACGTGTGGTTCTTGTGCTGAAAGCACTCGTACGCCCGCACAAAGTTGTAGTCATCCGCACTCTCTGTGCTAAGGCGTGCCAGGATGCTGACCTCAATCTGGCCCTGGCGCGCGTATGATGGGTGGTTCTTCAGGATCTTGATGGCCACAATCTCACTTGTACCACGCTTCCAGCACTTCACCACCTGCCCAAAGGTGCCTCGGCCTAAGAACTCCAGCACCTCATATGTGTTGGTCATGGAGCACAGAACTTCATGCTGCAGGAGTTGATAGTCACCCTCACTGTTGGCGCCACTGGTCTTGGATGTGGCTGTTGTGGAGGCAGTGGCCACGGTGCCTGTTGGGCCGCTCTGGCCATTGTTCTGGAGCATTGGTGCTGCTGGAGGCTGCTGCAGCTCTTCCACCACGTGCACGCTGCTTCCGCTGCCGTTGTTGTTGTCTAACTCCTCACTCTTGCGCTTAAGCCCGCATCGCTGGTATGTATCCAGCAAGCTCACAGTGCTGCGTCGCGTCAGGTTGTGCCCTCCACTGCCACTGCCACTACTGCAACCTGTGCTACCCAGAAGCTGGCCGGCCACCCCAGACGTGCTACTCGCCGAGGCTACTACAATGTGGCCAGAGCTGGCAGGGAAAAGGAGAGCCTGCTCGTATGGTAGGGAGGAGTTGGAGACCTGGAGAGAGGTGGCGTTAAGGGCCACTGGGGCAGCAGACACGCCCTGCTTGCTGTTCTGACCGTAGACCTTGCTGTGCGTGCCGTACCCTGTCATATCCCAGTTGCAACTTTGCTCCACCTTCAGTTTCTTCACGCTAAAGAAGGCACTTGACTGGAGAGTGTGGGGGGAAAAGACTTGCACTTGCGAGGCCATACCTGAAGAACAACAGAAGGGATGGGGAAGATACGAAGAAGAGTGAATATGAGCCTGACTCGAAGCTTGAGTTCAAAGCTTTAAATAAAAGCAGTACATGCCATGGCAGGCCAGTGTAAGAGTCCTGATGCTAAGTTATTGCACAGAGTCTTTGCCTTTCATATTTCAGTTCATCTCCAGCCAATAATGAGGTTAGACTCTAATGGTAAAACTCTCTGCTTCAGGGCAACGGCTGGTCAAGAATACCTTAAGATTAGTTTAAATCCAATAAACAGACCTCCACAAAGTAAACCACAAAATGTGTGGTTGCTGTCTGCTAATTGCTCTAAATCCCTTGTTCATGGGCTTATGCAAGAAAAGATTAAGAAAAATGTACTGTTTTTAAAGAGAATACATGCACTAATGTGTGTGTGCCTGAAGAAATTGATGGATTAATGTAAAAATATTGTACGATATGATATTTCTTTATATGGGAGAAGGCTAGGGGAATGCGTGCTATTGATATATGTAGAGGAAATACCATTTCTATACTGCTCCCATTGGGAATTCTGTAAACAGCCTGATGTTCCATCATGTCAGGTCTTATCAAATCCAAGGCCTCAGAAAGGAGCAAGAGTCTAAAGGTATAATTGCAATTTCCTCTAAAAAGACGATTGCTCGGCCCGTCCAGGAGACACGGAGCACTATTTACTTAAGGGGAAAACACACAGCATTTATACACATATCAAGAAAAACAACCAAGGAACATTTGAACTGTAGCTTCACCTCAAATCTGAAATAAAAACAAACAACAAAAGCAGAGTACTGGAGCTCCTGGGAACTCTCAGCTTCGGAATAAACAGCGCTTCTTCAAGCAAACAACCACCCAAATATAGCCCTCTCAAACTGCGCTGTTTGTAGCACTAAAATAATGATTACAGCACAAGTAGGATTACACAAAGGGGATACAGCACTGCTCTACTTACAGATGCTCCAATGTGGACCAAATTAGTGGTCTGACAAATCAAAGGTACCTCCTGCAGATACCGTGAGTCATGCACACAACTCTCACACACATGGAGGAACAGCTAACTGACACAGGAGCCTGGAGTACACAGTAAAAACACACACACACACACACACACACACACATACGCACACACAGACACAGCAGGAAGAATTCATATTGCATTAGGCAGCCCTTTTTTTTCTTTTTCTGTTTTCTTGTGCCAGCAAGTCTGAATTATGCTAATCTATTACCTGCATGAATTGAATTAATTCATATTTCTGTGAGATGAATATACAAGTGATGCTCTAAAGCCTGCTCCCTCGTCTCCTGTAACTATAAAGTATTCCACATCAGCACTGACTCTGTGGCATAAAGACATGCTGATAAATTAAACACACGCCCGTGCGGTAGATTGTGTGTCCTGATTTTGACACGTGCAAACATTACACTTTTGTAAAATCGGGTTAAACATTTTTGTGAGTTTGTGAATATGATGAGGCAGCTCCATTTTCTCCGACTTGAATGCATCAACACATTAAGCTTTTTCAGTGCAGAATTCAGCCATACACCGGATATTTCAAACAATACGTTCTCTATATAATGGCTGGCCATGAAAAGAACCACTTTCCCATTGGCTTATGAGAACATAAGGAATCTTACTTGGATGGAGGAATTCCTGGATGCAAGGACATTCCCAGGGCAGAAAACAGAGGGAGGATGCTTAGCAGGGTCACTTTGTCATTATTATGCATTTCTGAATTGTGCTGATAGCTACAGTTTCAAAACCAGCCTCCCGTTCGGGCACTCCCCCCGCTTTAATCGTACATCTCTTCTCTCCTGCTTGTTCCTGCAGATGAGCGGTGTCAGTTCTGACAAGCTCACAGATACTCCAGTCCTGTGCTCTTAAATCCTAAATGCCCGAGGATATTTCTGTTGCTTTTAAATTTGCACTCTATGTTGCATGCTTCTGCCTATATAGGCACTGAGATCTAAGTTAGCATGCTGATGAAGCAAGTAAAGGAGCGCCTCGGCTAGAGCTATTAGGAGCATGGCCCTATATTAATCTCATAAACCACTGGGCTAGATGTCAGTCATTGGATTATATTTTTCTCTGACAAGACTACTCTAAAAATAAGTTGGATGTGACTGGCGGTGGTGGACGGCTATAAGGACAACTTTGTGTGTTAGAAAGCCAGACTGTGGGGCATTAAGTCCATAGCCCAGGGGTCATCATCTGATGAATTGTGTTCCAGAGCTGAATTATTTCAGAGGTGAAACGAGTACCTGAAAATATGATTTTGCAGAGCCAATAAACAAAACTGCCTGTAATTCATTGACTCCATTTTTCTAAGCCAAACATGAAACCTACATGGTTTCCGTACCAGATTTACATTTCTGGCATTTAGCAGATACCTTTATCCAGCTTTTTTTTTTTTTTTTCAATTTATACAACTGAGCAATTGAAGGTTAAGAACCTTGCTCAAGGGCCCAGCAGAAGCCAGCTTGGTGGACTTGGGATTTGAAACCATTACCTTCCGGTCAGTAGTCCTAGGGTTAGGGTCACCTTAACCACTGAGCTACCACATCCCAGAGCCTCTGTTGTGGTCATCCAGTCACATGCATTGTGGTAAATTATTTAGCTGCAAGCAGATTGTTTTAAAAAAAGCTGTGGATGAAAGCAACATGTAAAGACAACTAAACGGAGAAGCATGCTTTAATTCTGCACTTCGAGTACAAAACAGATGTCTCCTTTGTCAAAAGCGGTAATATGAAGCACCAGAACAAAATAAAACATAATCACTTATGTGTTTCCCTTTTTTATAGCCATAAACTAATTATCAACATTTTACCATTATAAGGTAACAGTCAGTCACGATAGTAGTTCATCTGGACCTTGTGTACATAATTCATTTGATGTAACTGGACCTTTCTTTAGTTAAATACCCCTGCTGTAGCTGGTTACAGAGAACATCCATGGAATTTGCACCAGTTGGCCAGTCTGGCAATCTGCTCCTCAATGCATGTCACTTAGATTACCAGCGATTGACAAAACGAGCCTAGTTTCATTGGTTGTCCACTTTCCATCTTCAGCAATTACTTGAAAAAGACTGTTTGATAAAACTTGTCCACAATGCCGGTCATCTGAAAGGAACTGGAGTTCATTTCCTCTATCGACATGGAGAGTACACATTTAAGACTTGCTTTATTACTCCAACACGTCCTGTGAAAAATGCTAAGTCATTTCAAGTACAAATTGAGAGTTCCCATAGCAAGAATCTTATCTCTTAACAGCATGCATCCGCAACAATGTGACCGGTCCCATTTGACTTCAGTCTCTCAACGGTTAGTTATTCATAAGTGTTTATGGTTTGGACTACGACCACGTGCCCTCTGTTGACGCCGGGCTCTTTTTCACAGCCTGCATTGTATTACAAGTTTAAAACACAGCCAGTGAAGTTTATATGAATTTTTGAACTTTGTGGCAGGTATAAATCTGTTATGGTCTATTGTTTAAGCATACTGGAATGCAGGCATTTATCATACCTGACAAGAAATGCACTGTTTTAAGGCGCTGCCTCTGAGCATATTAAAGTACTATTTTCCTGCTCTTTCCTGCTGAATTACTAATCGTCAGTGATTTTGAGTTAGTTAATTTTTCAGTCAAGGACAGGCTAGTCTGTCTTTTTTGGTGGGCTACGGATCAGAAAGTCCATGTCTGACTGGTCTTTATGAGGCTCCATTATTGGCTCCTGTAACAACCTGAAGATAAACAGTCCTATAAAAGTGCTATGACATATTATAAAACACATAAACATATTAGAAACTTCTAAAATTACTCTGCAGTTTTTCATGCCGCTCTCTGAAGAACAACCAGACAGCTACAAAGCAAGACCTTGATTTTGTCTGATATTCAGAGGCAAGTTATATTCATTATATAATAGCAGTGATCTGTTTCAAATACCTCATCTATGTTAAACAGGATTCTGAGCAGTGACCATGGAACCATGGACCAGTGACCGTGGAACACCTACAGCTCACAGCATAAACAAGGACAGAGCGACAAGTCGTATGTTTGGATGAATGTATTAAGAAAGATTGGGCAGGAAAGAAAACCACTGGTTAATAAATTGACCTGGACGTGTCTAGACAAAGAATAATCCCCTGTGGTTCAGCAAGATGGACACCGTACTGTGCTAAGTAAAGGGAAGTCACTCTACAAAAGAGCTGTCTTTTTCTCTGTGGTCATCTCTATTCTTCAGAACTACTTTTTCTCAGAATAATCTCCTCTGTTTTCTCTTGCTGTGCGCTCAACCTCATGAATCTATGAATTTATTAATCATCAACCACATTAAAGTAGACCCCCAGAGAGAGATATATATTTTTTTTTTTTACAGAAGCAGAAACGTCTAACTGGTGAAGTACTGCAACAGATTTAAAAGTGCTATTGACAAAAATCTGTAGTATAACTGATAATATATATAATAAAATAAATTATAAATTATACGAATAAAAAAGCCTGGCCGTAGTTCAGCGACTTTCTAAACATGAACCATTAAGGCTTCTGTACCAGCATTTCTGTTCCAGTTTATCTGGTCACATGAATTTTAATTTATTTAACTGAATTTACTTAGCTCAGCAAGGGGAGGGTTTTTCACAGACTTTCAGAGATCCTTAAATTTACCAACTGGCATGATGAACTAACTGATGACAAAACATATAAATGGATGAAGTTATGTGTTCATTGTCAATTAGATGAGTCCATGGCACTAGTTAAATTTGAGGCAATACTAGGAAATAAACCATAACTACATGAAATAATCGAATAATGGTTAAACATTAAAAAAGTACTTATGACCTTTCAGTCAAGTTATGTAAGCAGTGCATTTGGTGTCTGGATAAAGTGAAGTAGCAGTGTCTTTTAACAGTGCATTCTTCATCCTTGAAGCTCACTTCCATTCACTTTTATTTACTTTTCCCCATCTCTCTCTCTCTCTCTCTCTCTCTCTCTCTCCCTCTATCCCTTCAACCTCCCTTTCATGCCATCCTGCACATTCGTCACCTCTTCAACACTTTGCCCTTGCCCTTTTGTTCTTGCCTCTCCTCCCGTCTCCTTTTCTATACCAGCGAACCCGTTCTGCTCTCCTCTTTCTGGTGCCCCATACACACCCCTACCCCCTCCTCCTCTTTTCTCATCAAATGAAACTCTATAATTCCTGGGAGAACAGAGTCAGGGAATGTCTGCTCTTTGTCTCTCCCCATAAGAGTGCATATCTCTCGTCTTTGTCCAGTGAATGGACCGAGATTACACAAAGAAAGATTTAAGAGAGACTTACTAGGCTGCCCTGTTTGAGTGCTGACCTTTGTTCTTGTCCTTATCCAGCAGGCTGGTTTTGACCTCAGAGTTAATCATATTTAGAGATCACATACCAGCATATTATAGGCTCTCTGCATCTCTTGCTTTCTCAGAACCCCAACTGTGCCAACAAGATCCATGAATTGGTTAAGAGCTTCCCGTAATGATATGTGGCCACTATCTGATTGTGCTATCTGAACCGAAAGGAGGCAAGCAGGCTGAGCAGCTGTGGCTGAAGAAGCAAAAGCCACTGACATGTGTTCCACTGGCCCCTGAGAAAGGAAAACAAACACGGCACTGTCACACGGAGCAGTGCCCTCTGTGCAGCCTGTTACTGACGGCTTTATCAGTCCTGTGTGTGCAGAAGAGAGGGAGGGGCCGTGCATCTGTGCGTGCAACTGACTTTCAGTCATGGATGGGAAAGAATGTGATAGAGCAAACGTATGAGGGTCCAGCATGACAAATTTTCCATAACTCAGGAACCTCCTCGGTTCACAAGGTACAGCAATCCTGATGAGCAGGAGTCTATTAAGCTAGAGATGGCTTCTAACGGCTGTATTTCAGATCCGGAAGCTGCTTAAAATATTTGTGTAATCCCGCCTGCTCAGTACACTATTTACACCTGTCCATAATATTAAATCAATTTGTAAGAACACAAAGTAGTCAGTTAAGCAGTCAGTGGTACAGGACAGAAAGCTGTAAATGCTTGTTAATGACTTCGCTCTTTTATCATCTTGTGAGCTTCATATCTGACTGCTTGCTCACACACATGCAAGAAATAAACTGCCTGCAACATTTTGTTGATCCCACAGGATCCCAATCTGGCCATTACTACATACTGCTATAAAGATACCACACTGACTGAGATCTCAAATATATTTCCAGGTTTCTACATCTCACGGATTTAAACTCTCCACTGCTTTATTTAACCTGGAAATCTTTAGTTTTTACAATACTGCACATATGTTTGTGTAAATTACGGCCATCACTTATCATTTCTCTGTGTATCTTTCTGATACATCCAGTTCAGTCCTCTGCACTTTCTAAAAGTGCACACCGTTACACATCCTTTATACAATAGCTCCAGAAAGACGGTCTAAAAACGGAGACAGTCTAAGTTTCGCTCTATTCACGCTGCTAGTTTCTCAATGTGTATTTATAAATAAACATGTCAAGACGTTTCTCTTTCTGAGAACTCGAATGTTTTTGTCACCTGGTGATATCATCATATTATAATACCATCAGTTTATTTACAGAAAACTACAAGCATGATATGATGATATGCAAATAATAAAGTTAGGCATCATACCGTTTATTGCCGTTGTTTTTGGATTAAAACAATCCATTGCTTGCAGGATTATTCTGTCTGGTTCAATTTTCTTTTTCTTTATAACAGACTCAAAAGCATCCATCATTCTGTAAAAGGTCTGGTTTAAAATTGTGTTTAAAATGCAAATGTTTCTTGTCTTGCTACTACAAAAATACTTCTATTTTTGTATTTATGGCTGTTTACTGTCAACTGTTTATAATCTATTTACATCCCGTGATGTCCTATAAAGTTTGTGGGTGTGTGTGTGTGTGTTTGAAGAGAGAGAGAGAGAGAGAGAGAGAGAGAGAGAGAGAGAGAGTTGTGTGTTTTGCAGGTTTTTGCTGTGCAGGTTGGCACTTCAAAGAGAATAAACTGAGCAGCTTGCCAGACTCTAACCACAGAGCCGCAGCACCAGAGCCAAGCCAGGGCAGAGATGAAATGAGAATAAGGCAATCTTACCGCACACACACATACACACACACACACACACACATACACACACACACTGTTAGGCAGAACTACACAAATGCAAACTATGCCCTGCAGCAACAAGATGGGCATGATATGGCCCAAATTCACACTAACTCACTAAATCACATTACAATACATTCTATCACATTAGCACAAGGTTATAAAGTCTCATGGACAGAGATAATATCATGTTTAGGGCATCTGTGCTAAACAAAAGAAATTCTCTAAAAAACAGTAAATAAATTCATTTCCTTCTTGCCTTAACTTCATTATAGCCGTCTTCTGGTCGAGACAGCGTTTCCTGTGTAGCGTAATCTTTACACTGAGCCTGTCCTGGAGAATACCACAAAGATAAACAGACATGGAGAACTGCAGCCTTAACAAAAGCTGGTTCTTCATGATACAGATTCTATCAAAACAACTTTAGGCACATGCTTGTATTTGTGTGTGTGCATGTACTGTATTTGTCCATGAGTTGAAAGGTTCATGGAAAAAACAGGCATCTTCACTTTCAGCCATGCATAATGCTTCAGTGAGCTCGACTCCCAGGAACAGCAATCCCACAAGCCCAATAAAGCTCCAGTGCCTCATGGAACACACACACACAAACACTCCACAAATAAATATATGCACATAAGATATTTATTATACATCCTCACACAAAATTAATGTTAAAATGTTAAATAAAATGTCTAAATTGAGCATGCAGGTGCTACACTTACACCAGTTCTCTTCCAGCCACTAAGTACAAAAAAGAATCTCTGCTTGTTGACTGCTATAATGCTATTTATCTGTAATTTAAAAGCCCATTTTCCTTATGTAGTCCCATAATCAGAAATTTTAGAACTTCATGATCAAAAAAACAAAACAAACAATTCAGTCTACAATACCTCTGTCCAATAAAAACCAAAGGGCAATGTGATTTGTGGATATTCTGACATTTTCTTAGGAGGCAAAAAAGAATTACGGTCCTAGGAAAAACATACCACACACACACACACACACACACACACACACACCAAAACAAAGGATTCAAAAAATGTATCAGCGACTCCATCAGAGCCTGTGTGCAGGAATTAATTGGTTTGGCAAAAAGCTGATGAATGACTTTGTGCGCGGTTTGTAAATTTTTATTCCCTTTATAAAAAAGCAAATTGGATAACAAAAGACGTCGTATTTTAAACGAGCACTACATGTTTTTTTGCTTTAATCGTCGTCAAATGGAATAAGAAGTTGTAAGGCCGTGACCTTTAAGGATACTAGTGGGGGAACTGCACTGGCTGTTACGAGGCTACTTTTTAAAGTAATACAAGCTAGCGCTTCTTAAGGAGCCACTTCTCTGAGTCCTGTTCCAGTGTATTTGGTATAAAGCCTCTCACTATGGTATTTGTGTGCACTGCACATCTCTACACAGGCTGTAGTCCTAACCTCTAATCCAGTACCAGATACGCCCTTATTGACACAACATGTAATGCCTCATAGCTTAGCTGGTACCACATGTGGCTCTGAGGACAATCACACCCAAATGACAGATCTGGTACTAATCCACGTAATCATAAGCCTAGAAAAATGCTGCAGTAGCCAGATGAGATCTGTCAAATAAATACCTGTTCCTTCACATTCATGAATAGAAATATGAAAGCATGAATCACTTCACATACTAGTTTTTTGATCTTACAAAATTAATTCAGGTTATTGCCTTGAATGTATTTAGCTGTGTGATCCAATGTCATTAATTCGGCACTTGAGCAAACACATAAGGACACGAGCTTCGTGAAGGTTAGCAGCAGAAATAAATTTACAATTGAATTTCCTCTTCAGAGGTTTCTCAAACAAAACACAATACATCAAAACTAATCCTATCACCCATTTATTTTACCAGAGATAATATAACGTGATTGGCAGCTTGGAAAACTCTTCACATGGTGATATTTTAATATATATTTTATTCTGTGTAGTTTGGAAATGAAGATTGGAGAATGTTTTACTGTTCGGTTTCAATGAGACTTAAGTGAACCGACTTTGTATGCATTCTGAGATGCTTTTCTGCTCACCATAGTTATACAGTCTGGTCATTTATCATACAATGGCCATTCATTCAGTTCGAACCTGTGTGGCAATTTTCCTCAGACCTCTTGCAAATCTTTCCTAATGTAGAAATAATGCTTTTTTCTTTGCACCATTCTGTGCAATCGTTATTGACTGTTGCACTTGAAATTCCCAGGATAATAGAAGTTCCTGAAATATTTAAACATAAAAAAATATTTAATATAAAACAGCTCTTTTAGCAACAATAGCAACATTCATGCCATGATCAAAATCACTGATACTTGAATAAAGCTTGAGTAAGTGAATGGTGTATGTCATAACACCTGATGTTTCATCATTTTCTGCCCAGAAATGAGCCAGATTGTACAAAATATTCTTAAAATCAACCTCAGTGGTCACTGGGTTGAACAGCAATATGGTGAAAAGACACAGAGACCAAAATCGTGGAGAAGAAGTGCACAGTAGTGTAGGTTCATTTATTGTTTTATTTTATACGATGATTACGGTGAGCAGGATGTATCTAAATCAGCATGAATCAAAAATTCATAACAACTGTCTCACTGGGTAAAAACTGCCAGGATCTGGTGGTTTGGAGAGCAAATGCTTTTATATATCCTGATTCCAGGGGGTTCATTTATTTTACGGCAACTTTATGGCACCAGACCAAGAGTATCCTGCAGTCTGCTGTGGGTCGCAATCACTGCTCTGTATGGTGCCTTGGTGTTCTCACAAAAACTTTGCTCAGCTCATCAGCTCAAGATTTTCATGGCTGTATGGTGCTACTTGCTAAATAAGCAAGTTTGTTAATAATAAGTTTGTTGATGAATAATAAATGGTTGTGGATGAGGACTATTACATGCTTATTATGCATAAGTATACTACAGAATTATATAATTATAATTTTATTACAAGTGTATATGATCATGGCGATTATGGGGTCAGAATTGTTTCGTTATTCTGAATAAATATACTATGATCCACAAATAAATATAAAGAGTTTCACAAATATTTTTTAAATCAACAAATGTACAATAAGCAAACCGTAAATATATGTTACAAATTTCACAAGAATCCACAAATAGGTGGACTCCGCCCACCGTCTACTCCAGCCAATCGGACAACGGTCTCGTGGCGCTGACCAATCGCGGCACGGTCTATTGGCTGGAGTAGACGGTGGGCGGAGTCCACCTATTTGTGGATTCTTGTGCACGTCTTGACTTTAGAAATGTTTCAAATCCACAAATGCATAGAACGCAATCCACAAATGCGTGCAGTGATTCACAAATGCACAGAACGCGATTCACAAATGAGCAGGAAGCCATTCACAAATAAATACAATTAAATATATATTTATAAATATTTTTTTTATTTGCAAATCCCATTTTATTTATTTGTGAATTTCATTTCTTTTTGTGAAATTTGTAACATATATTTACGGTTTGCTTATTGTGCATTTGTTGATTTAAAAAATATTTGTGAAACTCTTTATATTTATTTGTGGATCATAGTATATTTATTCAGAATAACGAAACAATTCTGACCCCATAGCCGATACAGGTCAAGAGCTTCAGATAATGCTCACATCAAACATCTAAATGAGGAAAGTGTCACCTTGGTGACTGAGAATTCTGAAACTGCTGGGATTTTCATACATTATGATCAAGAAGTGAACAAAAAGTGAGCAGCAGTAGTACAGGCAGCAGTTCTGTACCTTATTGATGAGAGAGGTTAGAGGAGAATGGCTAAACTTGGTGAGATCTTCAGAAGTCTATGCTAACTCAAATAACCACTTTGTACAACAGCAGTGAGCTGAAAAGCAGCTCATATTGGACAAGATATGAGCAAAGCTTAAGCTGTACTGATAATTCAATTCAATTTAATTTATTTGTATAGAGCTTTTAACAATTCACAATGTCTCAAAGCAGCTTTACATAAGTATAGAAACAGAATAAAAAAATTTAAGTTCAAAGTTTGAAATCCCTAATGAGCAAGCCAGGGGCGACGGAAAATCAAGCAAAATCTCCCTGAGATGATATGAGGAGAAATCTTGAGAGGAACCAGACACAGAAGGGAACCTCATCCTCATTCAGGTGACAGTAAATATTGTAAATGTAAATAATGAATGAAGCAACCAAGAGCTCCTGAGGAACTAATTTTTGAGTTCACCACAGACCCAACACTAATTCCTTCCTGCTGAAGTATTTAAATGATCGCTGATGAAGACCCAAGCACAAAGCTGACTGACACAACAAACAGCACAAGACCACAATATGATAACAGTACAGGACCACATCATGTTCCTCTCCCATCAGCTAAAGAATAGGGATCTGAGGCTATCACAGACACTGAAACTAGACACTTATTTAAAATACATATCATCTTTTCTTCTCAAAACTGTCCAGATTCGTTGAGTCTGTGCCCACAGAAGTCTCAGATCCTCTTGTTTTGTCATGACAGGCCTTCTGAAAAAGTTTACACGTAGACGCTGTAACTAATTACAGTCAACCGATGACATTTATGACTCAACTGCAGATTTGAACAACTTTCTGTCCTTTTGCCACTAACCTTTTTAATCTGTCAGAAAAGGAATCTGGACTAAAGCAGCTTTAATCTCTAACAGCTACTGACTGCTCTATCCACAGTGCAGACAAGAGTGCAAACCTCTAAAAATCTGGTGCTGTACTGTATCTGAAGTGTAAATCTATTCAGCGTGAAAGTTCAGTGGTCGAAAAGCCGACCGGCCTGAACTGCTCACTCAAATCTCACTTCACACACTAGCCATATTTTTGAACCTTAGGAAATACGGACCTATTCCTGACATGCTTTTTGTGTTGCTGTCTGACTGAACATATTTTCATATAAGCGGAATACACCATGACTATTCACAAAAACACACACACACAGACACTCTGTAAAATTGATCACACAACATCAGGAAAGTCTAAAGTGCTGCAAAACCTGTCGGATTTGATCTGTCACCTGCCCGAGCCAATTACAAAGCATACGGCCCTTCTGTTTCTAAAAACATGTTTACATTTGAACACTGACAAAACTTCTGCAGTGCGGAGGACACAGAGGTGAAGCTCTCTCACACACACACACACACACACACACACACACACACACACAAATAAAACAAGCCACAAATGGTCAATATGTATACTAGTGATTAAGGTAGTCACTCTACACTCATACCCTGACACCATAGCGTTGGGTGTATTACCGGTGTTCACTGTTAATCTGCTGTAAACATTGAAATCAAACAGAATCTAGCACAAAGGCAGCCATGCGTGGTGTTTGCCACCAGACTGACAAACTGCCCCTTATGCAGCACTCATTTTCACACCCATAAAGAGCATCAAAGCTGCAGCTTGAAAAGTGCAACATTTTCTCACTTCTCTGTTGCACTGCTGCCTTATATCATCTTCTAACTGCATGCGCGTGTATGTGTGTGTCCTGTACATGTGTGTACATGAAATGTGTCTAAAAATAATCCAGGATGTGAACACCTCGATCTTTCCCATCATGTTCTCTTATTTCTACACTTCACACGGTGTCAGTGTGAGCTCTGGTCTCTCACTGGACATGGTAGCAAGTCTCTGTCACACACTCCTATCATGCGAATCTCACTTCCACCAGTATGAAGCCACAGAGAGTTCAAATTTACATTATTAATGGCAGCCGTCTGGAGTTTTAATCTTCACTTCTGATGTTGAAGCAGCAGTGTGCCAGATGATAGAGAAGGGTGTAGAACTGTATAAATAATCAGATTTCACTTTAAAGCATTATTTTGGGCTTCTCAGACTGCTTAATTAAACATAAACGACTGCAACGCCAGTGAGCCGAGCGTTTACCCCCCCCCGCGGTTATGCTGAAGTGATGCAGCCCTTGTGTTATCAGAGTTGATTATTTTCCAATCACAGCATATCCTAGTGTTATCTTTCACTTATAACACAACACAGCACAACTACACATCTGTTTCTAGTTGCATTTAATGTTGTGCGTCATCCACAAAACACATTCATTCAAGTTCATTCCTGGTATCACTTACATTGTAGCAGCTTGAATCTAGTCATTACCTCAGCATTCTCTTCTTTAATAAGACAATAACAATGACACTTGTCATATTAAGAGAAAGTCTTCTGTCCTGCAGACTTGCTCATGGTGGAAAACATACAGACTCTGACAAAGCCTGCATCTATAAACGTTAAATAAATTTCCTTAGCCTTAAAAAAAAACAACAGCTTCTGACCAATCAGAATTAATTAATACTGTCATGTAATCACAATTAACTGATAGTGAGCTTAATGCATATTAAAGCTCCTCTTTGGTCACAAACAGTGCTATTTATATTTGTTTTAAAAATGTACCTTATATATGTTTTTTTCTCTGTGTATTTTTTTTTTTACTTTTGTATTGTATTTGACTGATGTTATATATATATATTTTTTTTTTACATTTTTTATTATTTTTTTATATAGTTTGAGTGTATTTCAGCATTTAAAAAATCCAGACTAATATAATTTCATTCTGAATCAACCCAGGGCTTTAATGTGCTGAGACCTACAGTATGAAAGAGATGCCTGATTTCACTTTCAACTGATTGAATGTAATAAATATAACTAACACACATTCATAGTCTTTTGTGTTCATACATTTTGTTTCTTTGCAGCATAATCATGATTAGCATTTCGGTTATTATCCTGCATCACTGTATCATATCAAACGGTGAAGACAATTTAACCCAAGCACCTTTTATGTGGGTGATGATACTGGGTGATGATACTGCGTGATTTTATCGTTTAACAGAGCCACTTCTTTCTCTCTCTTTGATTTCTCACAGCTATGCGTATCTTATCAACACACAGGAAGAAGAGCGCAGGTGACAAATAAACTTCAGTCACACTAAACTAAACCTTCAACCTCTGGCTCTCACGCTCTCTCTGGCTCTCGCTCCTGAAGTTTGCAAGGCAAAGACAACATTCCCTGGGACAGAAAAGGGCACGCTTTTGTAATAAAAGGTCAGCACATGCCCTTTTTCAAGGCAGCTACTCTGAGAGAGAGATAGAGAGGAGAGAGAGAGAGAGAGAGAGAGAGAGAGAGAGAGACACACACACACACACACACACACACACAGAAAGGTTGTTGGCTGGGATAGTGTGTCTACAGCTGCCATGGCACATCAACTTAGATGGAGGAGAGACGAGATGGGTCAGGGCCTTCCATTCAAACCAACACACACCACAAGGATATGTTCTTTATAAAGTGCATTTTTGTGTATTCAAGGATAAGTGAAATAACATAAAAAGAAGGAATAACACATGCATATACAATTCACCTTGACCAGAGAAAGCTTGAAGGCTCGTGTCAAATCACAAGAACATAACTATACACTGAAAAATACTGTTTGAACAGCATGAAGAAACCGGTCCTTTTCTCTACAACTAATTTTTTAGAAGTTGACCCTGAAAAGTGGCTCCTGAAGCAGATCCTGTGTTATAGATTAATCCAATCACATACACTGTGTTTATATGTAGTGAATTAGCTGAAGATTAATTATGTATAAAGGATTTTTTTCTGGTGATGAAAACAGAATGTTTAAAGATTTAAAGACTGAACAGAAAAGTTCAAATGTGTCTCATCTGTTTAGAGTTTGTGTGCTAGCCAAAAAAAGGTCATGTGAAGCCCCTGTTCGGAACAAAACATCAACTCTTCAACTTGATGACTCTTATTTGAAGCCACATTAAGGGTTAAGCATTACTAACATAACTGTTGCTGGCATTAAGTCATGCTTGTTGCTTATTTGTCTAACTGTAACTCCACAAATGAAGAACACACACTAGAACACACACCTTGAGAGAAATAAGAAGGAGAAATAAGTAGCCCTCCTCTTACTAATTTCAGTCTCTCAGTCATGCCTGTTAAATGATGGATCAGATCTGTGTGTGGCCAGAGAATGTTTGCCAGGGGCATCGGAGCATCAGAGTGAAGCTTGCCCTACTGCATCAGCAGAGACGGTCATATTTTCCCAAAAACCATCATTCATTAACGCCAAATGCACTCTGATATTTTCTAGTGCACTATTTCTGAACTGCAAACTTGAATATGGTTTAAGTTTCATCTAGCTTCAATTGGTTGGATACTGTGAATTTAAATTGATGAGATCTCTGTGTGTGTGTGTGTGTGTGTGTGTGTGTGTGTGTGTGTGTGTGTGTGTGTGTGTGTGTGTGTGTGAGTGAGTGAGTACATTTGTGCGAACTGAGCAGTGATTATTGAGGTGTTTGCTCTTCATGCATGTCCAATTCTTTGAGCACTCCAGTCAATTGAAACTCTCTCTCTCTCTCTCTCTCTTTCTCTTTCTTTCACCCTTCCCTCCTGGCTCACACCAGAAATGGGGCAGACCGTTCGCTCTGCTCATCTCCATCCGTCTGGGGCTTTGAAGTCCTTTGGTTATCGGCCAAGCATGTCACGTGTACAGCAACCATCAGTGAAGAGGCTGCACTTACCAAAATCTGGCTGATGGAGAGGAAAGAAACCCCCTACAGTCAGTGTGTGTGTGTGTGTGTGTGGACCTTCAGCAGTCTGCTACTCTCTCACATACACATAAGAAATCTATCTAACAACCACACACAGTATTATTGACAGGTTTATTTGTTTAAAAAAGAAAAGAGTGATGTATGTGATGAAGGATATCACTATGTGGTTGTGTAAGAAGTTGGTCTGCGTGAAGTATCATAAGTATCTGTGTAAAAAGTTAAGATGTGGAACGTTCGTGATATTCCAGCAAGTACATTTTTACAGCTTCACAAGAACCACACACCAAGGTTACTTTAAATTACATTTTTTTATGGAAATTCTGAGACAATAATAAAGTTTAAATACTAGTCAAAGGCAGACAGGAGCATATGATACTGAAAGATCAATTACTGTTTGGGTTTATATTTTATCTAGCTACATAACAGCAATTGAATCAAACAAGAAAAACTAACAGTGAGTCAAAAGGCTTGGTAAAAACTGGCACATAAAGACACATGGTGTATACGTGTGTGTGTGTGTGTGTGTGTGTGTTCAGAGTCCTTAAACAGTGAAAGTGTGCATGAAGGTGATTGAGTCCAGGTGTATAATCAGTAATCTTGTGAATGTGAATGTGAGAGAGTCTTGGGTGCCTGCCAAGTTTATGGGCTGCACAGGATTCTGGGAAGTGTAGTTGACCGCTGATTCTGGAGTCACTTGAGAACCTTGAGAACTTCATGACTCATTTGACTCAGTAACTGATTAGTGTTCATAGTGTATATTTAATATTATTAAATATTATTTTTTGTTTCTCATTTCTGTTATGATTGTTAAATCATTTATTTGGTAGATATTAATTTAAAACATGACTGACTGTGAGTTGTTTTTTTTTTTTACAAACTAAATGTCATTATTGTGGAAATTCTATATTCATATGTTTCGTGATATATTTCTGCCCAGTGGTGAAATCTCCAGCTCTACACTGTCCTTGATTTATTTATGCTTTTTTTATTGTAACAAGTACAAAGGAAATGTGGGTTAAAACATCCAGAATAAACCAAGTCAAACTTTTTAAATACATCTCAAGTAAGTAAATGTGCATTATCCATAATTGCATGTTACATTAAACAGAACTGGTGCAGGAGTGTAATATTTAGGAACACTTGACCGTTAGTTTAGAACTAAGGAAACATACAATGATCATATTTTCCATTTCAGCAGATTGCAGATTTCCTGCTCACACACGTAACCATATAGTTTATATACTCTCCCCAATGCACTCCTACTCACAAAAGAAGAGCATGAAACTCTCTCTCTCTCTCTCTCTCTCTCTCTCTCTCTCTCTCACACACACTTTCTCTTTATCTCTATCTTTGAGCATGCAGTATTTTGAAGGCTGCATTCTGTCTTTTCTTTTTTTCCTTTTTGCTGCACTTTCAGTTTAACATCCTTCCTTCAGTACAATATACTGTAGGTGAAGCTTAAGGATGTTTCAGTGCAGCACATGCATATAGTAAAGCTAATCTGCCACGTCTTGTCCTGATATTAAATTATGTCCCAATAAAGCAGCACGGCTGTTCTGCCAGGCCCGGCCATGCTGCAAGCCCTAAGCCAAGGGATATTGTGCAAAACAATAGGATTTATGGCATGATGATGTGCCTGCAACAAGCTGGCATGGTATGGGGAAAAGAGGGGAGGATCTGCTGAAAGAGCAACAAAAGCACTGTGAGCCATCTTGGCCTGCCATTTCTATCCCATCTCTCTCTCTCACACACACACACACACACACACACACACACACACACACACACAGACACACACACCATCCCTGGGCTCAAAATCTGCACATCAAGCTGTCTGTAAATAAATGGGCCAAATCTTTGCTGACCAGCTATATCAGTGCTCATAAACAGGTCAGTGTTTGAAGAACTGGAACGCAGCAGACTCCTAAGTTTAAACTTGTAATATTTATAACAGCAGTCTAAAAATAACAGCCTGAAGAATCTTTACATTTCTACTACCGTTAACAGCAGGGCTTTTGTACGACACAGGAATTGTGTGTTCCTGTTTACATTTCGTCAGTCAGTGGCTGGTGATATGAGTCGTGGTGGCAGTAACTATAGGTGTGAAGGCACAGTGAATGGCGCCCTTCACGAAGGAGTAATTGCCATGTGATTATAGCCCAACAAATCCGGCTGCAGCAAAACCCCCTTTCATTTCCCTTGGCTAGCGAAACAATGAGGCACAGAGAGACCCCGGCATGAACCCATCTTCTCATATCTGATCAAAGAGAACATGCCAGTATGGACCCTGAAATAAAAAAAGCACAGCCACCTGACCAGGATGGCTTGATCTAAGAAAGGGGCTATTTGTAATCACCTTAAAAGATCACTTTCATGCATGCTTTCTCTTCCCCCACTTTCTTTTCCTGTATTCTTACCACATCAGGAAGCACTGTATGGCTAAGCAGAAAGCCTTCGATTAAAGACATTCACAATCACACATAGAAAAGCTGTGTGTGCTGCCCTGCCTGCAAATGCTGCATCATGGGTATTGGCCTTTAACTCGAAAACAAACAATAGCCTGGCTTGAGGTTGGCTTGATCCTTTTGTCTTTCTGGATGACTGCAGAGAGCTGCTGAACTTATACACCGGCAGCCTACAAAGATCGAGACGTACGACACAAACCCAGATCAAACATTCATCAGGAGATCTGAAGATGAACCGGTCGTCTTCTGCTGGGGTTTCTTTTCACTGATACTAGTGAACCAGTTCTTAACTGGGGCTGGGACATGAATTCTGGAGAGTGTTTGTCTAGAAATGTATAACCTGCGGTAGACAAATTAATGGCCACTTAAGACAAGCACATTTCACGTCAAGGCTAACGTTTGTTTTATTCACAGCTGCAAGGGGTAAGTAAGTTCAACAACAATGAACATTACGCAAAATGTGTTCGAGGGAAATCAGTCGTGTTACTCAACTGATTGCTACATGCAGCCAAAATGCAGTTAAACAATGTGAGAGAAAATAAACAGTTATAATCTTTAGTGAACAATGACTTGCTGACTTTTTGTCATGCTTGAATACAGGATGTGCAGAACCTCAGTCTTTACTCATAGTGTACATTAATGTGCTAACTAGCTAACTAGCCTATTCAGTTTCCCGGGGCAACCAAAAACATAGTATTGGGCAGCACCCTGGAGCTTCTACTCGTCAAGTCATTTTAATATCCACCACGGATACTATATAAATGCACATTTAATGCTACTACTAGGATGTTCATATTCTTGCGTATCCTAAGGCAAAGGTGCAGGTTGAGTCTTTTCCCCCTCAGGTTTGAGGTGTGTGTCAGTAGCACGTAACCCCCATCTCTGTAACATAACAGCACCAGTGCACACCTGTGAGCCATTTCCCTTCAAATATCTAAAGGCTCAGATATCCCTGCCTTCAAAGGGCCATAAGTGAGACATCGACAGGCTAATCACACTCAACTATGGCCAGAGGGTCCATTTACAAAAATGGAGGTAAAAAAATGCCCAAAGAAACTTTGCAACTCTGAAAGACAACTTGCTGCAGCGTAGTTAGTTTTAGAACAGTGATGTGGACAGTATGAAAAACTGTCTGCAGTGTTTTCATAAGTCTTAACGTTTCCTTGTAATCACTACATGACTACACTATAAATGTGTGGTCATGACCTTGAAATGTGGGGATTTTCCTGCGCCCACGAATGGAAGACTTTTAAACAGTAAACGTTGGCTCTTGTCAGCCGTGACGCCTAAAACAGCTTTTTTTTTAAAATCTGTACAGCA
Source organism: Tachysurus vachellii (assembly GCF_030014155.1). Lineage (NCBI taxonomy): Eukaryota > Metazoa > Chordata > Actinopteri > Siluriformes > Bagridae > Tachysurus > Tachysurus vachellii. Next base: position 18,610,178 of record NC_083468.1, on the reverse strand, counting down.
AAATAAAAATCCCAGTGTAGAATGAACAGGAACAATGATGAATTAACTCGCGCTGCACAGCTTGACTCATCATATCAACACAATCATATCTTTGTGTTAATTCAAATTACTGTCAGGGATTTCTGTGTAAAACAAAGGCGCAAACAGTGCAGCTGTAATATACCACGCATGATCGGTGAAGTCTGGGCAAACTGCAAATCACAACATTGCAGAAGATTGAACCTACAAAATTCTCTGCCCCATACAGCCCTGTCTGCTTGACCTAGTTGTATGCTATGTATTACCTTTTCTACGGCTTAAGACAAGTCATCCTGTTCCTCTCCACAGGCATTTATCAACATGTCACTATGGGTTATGAGGCCAGGCTCCTGGGCTTCTATGGAGCCAGATTACTCTTCCGTCTGGACACTGAGATCCAGGGTCTGAACCAACATGAAAACCTCACGCTGATGGAAAGCAACACTATTGACCAGTGCAGCAAACATTCTGACTGATGGCTTTGAGACCAAAGCAATTAAGCCACAGCTGTCTTAAAATAACAAGAAGGTGTGAAGCACACTAAAAAAGGCACAAAAAGCAGAAACGCGTCTAAAAAAAAACACTGAAGCAGGCAGCAACTAACGAACCTCTCCCAATCACAATTACAATCAAAGAACCTCTTGTTTGACTTTTAATTGCCCCGCAAAAACATTCACACACGAATACTACAAATTCTACCAATTACACTACTTTTTACACACCAATTAAGGTTCCAACTAAGCACATTTTGGGGGAATCTAAAGGAGCTCTATTTTATTCATCTTTATAAGTCAGATTCTCACTTCAGATAAGCTTCATTAGGCAAGCTGTTTCAGGTGTAATACATCTGAAACTCTGTTTAAGAAAACCAATAACCAGACATATATGCAAAATTCCACAGATGTGATTGCAGCGTTTTGAAATCCAATCAAATTCCCTATATGTCAACATCAACCACTCTATCAAACATTCTGTGTCTGAAAAAAAATCATCATTCATTTGTTCAATCATTCATCTTCAGTACACGCTTCAAGCAGTAGATTCCAAAAACACTGGGTGCAAGGAAAGAATATACCATGAATGGAATGCCAGTACATCACAAGGCACCACACACATACAAATGTAGAGAAAGAAATCCACGCAGACATGGGAAGAACATAATCCTCAGACAGCACTGTATACTTCAACAGTGCTTCATACAGCATCTCCATCTAGCATTCTAAATAGTCTTTTGGTTTGTCCATTTGTAGAAACTTCTAAAATATGGGTGAGCTATCAGTCTGATCAGTCACATCATTCTTAGGTGCAGGTTTTTATTCTAAACAATTCCACCTTATTTTGGCTTTCGAAATACTACGAGGTGTCGCTTCTGCTTGGGTTGGAATGAAAACCTGCATCCATACTGGCCTTTTCTGGAAACTATTGGACACCCCTGCCCCTACACCTCTGATATACAACCCTTTAGGGTTGTATATCAAAGCCGATGACAGAGTGTCTCCTAATCAGAGAGGGTTCAGGAATCAGGAAAATAAATTATACACTTTTATAAGGAAAGTCACTGGAATGGTTTTTAAACATCTAAGAGAATCTGCAACAGTTCTTCTGGAGACCTTTTAACAATTGCACTTGCCTCTGATTTGCAGCTGATCCCTAGCAGCCAGCATTCATTTTTCTGTCTGAAACGTTTTCTATTACATAATACTGTATGTTCCGTTGATTCGTTTTATTTATGTTGGAAAAGTAATGTTTGGAAATCTGAAATGTTTTTTTAAATGAACCCATTAATGTACAAGTCACAAAATACCATCGAAGCCATAATGATTTATTAAGACTGGATTACTGTGTTATGCTGTCAGAGTTCCTGCATTGTGTCTTTTAACCATTTACGTCATTAAATTCAGTGGAGACCTTCATTTCCCTCTCTTGTAACCACATCACTTTGCAATTGCTTTCACTGTAGTTCTATTAAATAATATATTGCTGAGTAAAATCTTCGAAGATGAATAGAAGTGTAGTAACTATACTCGTATTAGATTGTCCATTTTCAATTGAAATGTTAGATTTATGTTCAAATATTGGGACAGATTTGTGGTTTTCAAGAAGCTCAAACATTCAATTGCAAGACATGCATTGAGCCTGCATTTACAATATTCAGACAGAGTTAAATCTATTGAGTGTAAACACAGCTGAGCCAGACTAAAACAGACTGTGGCAAATATTTGAGTGCAAATAGGCCACATAATGACAAGTAAAATGTGTATTTTTAAAACAGATTCTGTTCATATCTATGATTTACATACTAATTATTATTATAACCATTATTATTATTATTATTATTATTATTATTATTATTATTATTATTATTATTAGTAGTAGTAGTAGTAGTAGTAGTACTAGTAGTAGTAGTAATAGTATTGTTATGTATATTGTTATGGACTATTTGTTCACTAAATTATAAGAACTGACTTTTTCTGTTCTGTCTTTAGTTTCATGAAAATGAGTATTTTCAGTTTTACTTCACCCCCCTTGCAATATCTGCAAAAGCTCCAGTTGTTCATACAGATCAATGTGACATGGTGTGTGTTCACTGGCTGCTGCAGTAACTACTGTAAACATGCAGTATGTTCACAGACGGGTGTGATGAGGGTCAGAAGGTGAAGGGCTCCATGGCCTGCATACTGTCTTCAAACTCAAAGCAGTGGCTTTAATCTAAGCCATGATCATGCTGTGCCAAACTTTCTATATCCAATACACTTGCACCCAACAATGCAGCTTTGATTTAATCATATCTCATGTGTGTGTCTGAGAGAGTTAATATCCTTAAATCACAATCAACGGGTTCAGTTCCTAGAAATGGAGTTTTATGACAAGAAGCATAATGTTAACAGAGATGCTGTAAACCGTGTTACTTTTTCACATGGTAGCAATTAAACTGAGGGAATCAATTTAAGGAAGCTAAAGGCAACGGAAACGTCCTCATCATGTGAAGCATCTTGAACTGGTTCACCTCCTACAGCTTCAGAAGCACTTGGCTTACACATATGATGAAGGACTACAGCCAACGAAGTCAGTTCTATAGCAGAATATATCCAACCTGTATATCTGTCTACTGTTCTTTCTATAAATCTACCTGTATGACTGTTTGAAACAAAATGATGTGCTCTAAACAGCTTCAGATGTGGGGTCGGGATTCACCTCCTACAGCTTCAGAAGCACATCACAGTTTTTTCTGGACTTCTGTAAAAAACATTCCCGAAGAAAAATAACTTGAGACACATGAATGCCATATTGAGTATCGGAATCTGGGCTGATTCTTGCCTGAAACACTGGACGACTATCAAATTGGCTTCGACATATTTTGGAATCTGATCCGCTGAGCTATTTTATGAGGGGAAAAGGTGTGGTGGTGACTGACACAATACAGATCATACATGTGAATGCAGGGCATTAATTATATCAGAGCCTTTTCCATTGAACCTGTAATATTTCACATAGCTTAGCAACAGGAGCTCAAGGAGACTCGGCTCAGTTACTGTGATTGGTGTCAGATATCAGCTGACACTCAGCTCTCATATCCCTATTTTACTGAAAATGAAAAGATAACATGCCTGGAGGTTCTACTGAATGTTTCTATCTATCTTTTTTCTGTCATTCTAAAATAATCTAAAATATTCTCTACTAAATGTAACTTAAATATCTATCTATCTATCTATCTATCTATCTATCTATCTATCTATCTATCTATCTATCTATCCATCTATCTATCTATCTATCTATCTATCTATCTATCTATTCATCTATCTATCTATCTATCTATCTATCTATCTATCTATCCATCTATCTATCTATCTATCTATCTATCTATCTATCTATCTATCTATCTATCTATCTATCCATCTATCTATCTATCTATCTATCTATCTATACTATATTTTAAATACATTTTAATGCATAATTATCAGCTAAAATACCTTTTCACTGATGCAGCAGATTTAACTTTCTTTCTTTCTTTCTTTCTTTCTTTCTTTCTTTCTTTCTTTCTTTCTAAAATAACCTTAATCTCTACTAATATTAAATTAAATATCTTAACAAAGCTCTATCTATCTATCTATCTATCTATCTATCTATCTATCTATCTATCTATCTATCTATATGTCTGTTTGTCTCGATCTATCTATATGTCTGTCTGTCTCAATCTATCTATCTATCTATCCATCTATCTATCTATCTATCTATCTATCTATCTATCTATCTATCTATCTATCTATCCATCTATCTATACTATATTTTAAATACATTTTAATGCATAATTATCAGCTAAAATACCTTTTCACTGATGCAGCAGATTTAACTTTCTTTCTTTCTTTCTTTCTTTCTTTCTTTCTAAAATAACCTTAATCTCTACTAATATTAAATTAAATATCTTAACAAAGCTCTATCTATCTATCTATCTATCTATCTATCTATCTATCTATCTATCTATCTATCTATCTATATGTCTGTTTGTCTCGATCTATCTATATGTCTGTCTGTCTCAATCTATCTATCTATCTATCTATCTGTCTGTCTGTCTGTCTGTCTGTACTCTTTCACCTCAGCCTTTGTGTACTACACCAGTGTTTGTCTAACTTCTCCACATGATGTGCTTCAGATAAGAGTCAAGGGAAATGAAAGGGAAAAACATATGTGTGTAATGTTCATTTAAAGCGTGTGATATCTCTCTCCACCAGGGGGAGTGTGTCTAATCAATTACAGCTCCTATCCCGTACTGACAACAAAAATCACCACTTTTCAGTACATCCGGATATCATTACAAATGAGTGTCGAAACCGCCTCAGTCGTTCACGTCTTTAACGCGTTATAAGGTGTGAACAGCTGAATGGTGCATACTAAGGACACCAAGAGCATGTTGCCCATCAGATGTGTTCATTCTGCTGTGTATCGAACCATAACTAAAAGTTTATTTTATGTCTTCACAACAGTATGAATCGACCATGATAGATTTTCCTGCTCTTTCTGAAATCAAGGTGCTGTCACTTGAACACAAGACACTGACGATGGTGGAGCTCGAGCCGAGCTTTTAGGCTGGATTAAAAGATAGCTAATCGGATTAACAGATCAGATCAACATGAAGCATGCATTTAACTAATAGGCCTGTAGGTTATAGGAGGCGTGATTTGCTCTGAAAACCTACAGTGTGCCATTTTGCACCCGGGTTAATCACCAGGTGCTTAAATTCAGGACATTAAATATGCCAATAATTTTGACTGACAAACCAACCATAAGGCGTGTAACATGTAACTTTACATCATACACAGGCTACAAATTCATTTCCGAACCGTGCAGAAATAATAAAGAATTATTAATAGTAACCAAGCCGCTGCGCGCGTCACTGACCGGGATCCACTTCGGGATCTCTTTTTTTATCAGCGTCTGTTTTGCTTTCTAACTGATCACCCGGGTCATCTCATTTTAACCCCATTGTATAAACATCAGTTTGGTTTAACCAGCTTTGATATCAGAGTCTGTGAAACATTTAAACTCAAAGACAAACGCACAAGAACACAGAGAGAGAGAGAGAGAGAGAGAGAGAGAGAGAGAGAGAGACGCAGCAGTGCGCGCGGATCGGACACTACAGGCACGTACAGAGATCAACACTGTCCATGGACAATGTTTAACAATAATTTATCAGTAAAAGAAGAAACAAGACACAAACACACGAATCTAACCATCTACATAAAGTCCACTCATCATGAGAGTGATTTATTCTCACTGATACCCAAAGACGAAAAAGCCCCGTGTTTGGACAGAGGCGAATACACACACTGGCACAAATCCTCCAAATCATCCGCATGTTTTCTCTCCAAGATCAGATCATTATTGCTGTGTCTTACCTTCGTATACAGGGGCCATCGGTGCAAGGGTTTCTGCTATTCATGGCAAAAATGTGAAGAGATGCTTCAGTTCAGAACTCAGTAAAAAATCTGCCATCTTGAGCCGCTGACAGAATCGCCGTCTCCAACATTACTGAGCCAGTTCATCGGGGGAAAGAAAAGAACAGAGAGAGAGAGAGAGAGAGAGAGAGAGAGAGAGAGAGAGAGAGAGAGAGAGAGAGAGGATATATCACATCCACAACTGCAATTGTGTAGCCGGATTTCAGAAGAATTGGTCCTTGCAACTTGGCCTGACACGGATGAGATGAGAGCAGTCGGTGAGGCTCCGAGACTGAGCCGGATTGCAGGTTGCGGCTTCAGCGTGCACTGGGCATGTCTGCGGAGCGCCTGCAAAAGTTGCAATGGTGAGAGAATCGGAGCGAAACGAGTTGAGCCGAGCCTGAGAGCTAATCAAACACCTATGCAATCGATCTGACGGCCTCCTGCCTCCTAAAACAGCTTTACACATGTTGCATGCAGAAATCTCTTAACACATCCAACACTGTTTGCATGTCCATTAACCCCTTTATCTAAGAAATGCGACATCCTCGGTTATTTATTTTAAAGCATATTATTCACTAGTCTAATTATAAATCAATACATACTCCAAGCAGATTGATGTAAAATAATAACAAAAACAGCAGAAATAATAATAGAATAATAATAGAATAATAGATATAGGATATCGATATTATATAGATTATGTAGATAGCAAGACAGCAAGCCAAAAGACCTCTTCTAAAAAAAAAATAAATAAAAAAAAACAACAACAACAACAACAACAAAAAAACCCTGACACTGTGGGTGTTAAATAACAGTTTATTCTTGCAAAACATTTTATCATCAATCATGGAAAGTTTGGTTAAGGATCTATATACTTTAAATCTGTTTATTATTAGTGATAGATTTTGTTACTATAGACTGCACCAACTAATAATAAATATAAAACAATTAAAATATTATACTATTTTAGTTGCTGTTGCTATAATAATAATAATAATAATAATAATAATAATAATAATAATAATAACAATTAAAATATTATACTAGTTTAATGGCTGTTGCTATAATAATAACAATAATAATAAAAATTATTATTGTTATTATTATTATTATTATTATTATTATTATTATTATTATGCTTGTCCGTTTTTGTCTACACATTTTAACTTAAACAATGGGATTTATATTTTTATTTCATGCCAACAAACTACTATTTACATGACATGCTGTTAAAGGAAACATCAGAAACTGTTGTTGTGTTACAATACAAGTACAAAGCTTCCTAACTGTAGACTTTTGCCTTACATCCACAAAAACTACATTACCCAGAAGCACCTTGTTGTCAACAAACACTACTGCGCGCTAGTAAAGACAGAGGTAAGCGTTCTGCAGCCTTAGTCGTATAAACTGGTGTCATTTATCCTTATATAGGGTAATAATTTATAATGTAATCCCTTACTATTGAGTAATCCCTTACTATTGAGAAACACTAATTATTCAACAGTAAAGTCTCACTTCCGGTAATAGTCCTGAGACCTTTCCTAGACATAACGTGCGCATGTCAGATTGGGAAATTTTAATGTATAGAGATTTGTTTTTAAACAATAAATACTGCTTTAAATCCTACAAGTGCAGTTTATAGACTACAACCACAGGCTCCCGTCACACAACCTAGGTCTTTAGTAGGCTATTCTTTTACAGTCCTTTACCTATAGGGTGTAGAAATAGTTGTGTATTCATTAGGAGTTTTATTCTATAGTTGTGTATTCATTAGTGAGTTTTATTCTATAGTTGTGTATTCATTAGTGAGTTTTATTCTATAGTTGTGTATTCATTAGGAGTTTAATTCTATAGTTGTGTATTCATTAGGAGTTTTATTCTATAGTTGTGTATTCATTAGGAGTTTAATTCTATAGTTGTGTATTCATTAGGAGTTTTATTCTATAGTTGTGTATTCATTAGGAGTTTTATTCTATAGTTGTGTATTTATTAGGAAGTTTTATTCTACAGTTGTGTATTCATTAGGAGTTTTATTCTATAGTTGTGTATTCATTAGTGAGTATTATTCTATAGTTGTGTATTCATTAGGAAGTTTTATTCTATAGTTGTGTATTCATTAGTGAGTATTATTCTATAGTTGTGTATTCATTAGGAGTTTAATTCTATAGTTATGTATTGATTAGTTAGTTTTATTCTATAGTTGTGTATTCATTAGTGAGTTTCATTCTATAGTTGTGTATTCATTATTTAGTTTTATTCTACAGTTGTGTATTCGTTAGGAGTTTTATTCTATAGTTATGTATTTATTAGTGAGTTATTCTATAGTTGTGTATTCATTAGGGAGTTTTATTCTATAGTTGTGTATTCATTAGGGAGTTTTATTCTACAGTTGTGTATTGATTAGTGAGTTTTATTCTATAGTTGTGTATTCATTAGGAGTTTTATTCTATAGTTGTGTATTCATTAGTGAGTTTTATTCTATAGTTGTGTATTCATTAGGAGTTTAATTCTATAGTTGTGTATTCATTAGGAGTTTAATTCTATAGTTGTGTATTCATTAGGAGATTTATTCTATAGTTGTGTAATTATTAGTGAGTTTTATTCTATAGTTGTGTATTCATTAGTGAGTTTTATTCTATAGTTGTGTATTCATTAGGGAGTTTTATTCTACAGTTGTGTATTGATTAGTGAGTTTTATTCTATAGGCTGCAGAACGCTTACCTCTGTCTTTACTAGCACGCAGTAGTGTTTGTTGACAACAAGGTGCTTCTGGGTAATGTAGTTTTTGTGGATGTAAGGCAAAAGTCTACAGTTAGGAAGCTTTGTACTTGTATTGTAACACAACAACAGTTTCTGATGTTTCCTTTAACAGCATGTCATGTAAATAGTAGTTTGTTGGCATGAAATAAAAATATAAATCCCATTGTTTAAGTTACAATGTGTAGACAAAAACGGACAAGTATAAGATAAATAAATAATAATAATAATAATAATAATAATTATTATTATTATTATTATTATTATTATTATTATAATAGCAACAGCAATAAAACACGTATAACCTTATACTTGCTTTATATTAATTAATTAAGTAGTCAATTAGTCACTTAATTAATTAATTGATTAATTATAATACTATTTATTATTATTATTGCTACTACTGTTGTTCAGTTTCTCAGTTTCGATTTTTATTATCAAAATACGAATCCCTAATTTAGGTAAATTGAAAGAAACAATAGATAAGTGCTTACTTACTGAAAAAGTGTACTAGTAATAACTTTTGTATTGTTTCTTCCTTCCTTCCTTCCTTTAGACAGTAAATAAGTTAGCTGTAGTCACAAATATTCTCACACTGTGGCCGCATGTTTGCTCGATATGTTTTTATTTATTCATTTCTTTTATTGATTTGACTTTTTTTTGGTCAGAGATATAACCAGAGAATTTTGCACTGACGACATTGTTGCTCTTTATTTACCAATTTGCTAGCAGACAGAGATGTAATTAAACAAATCGTTTTAGTAATGAAGAGTCAATGAGAGATGATGCACATCTGTAATCTGATTCCTTTCTCGGTCATTCTGTGAAAATCCAGCGGCGTCATTGGCGCTCATGATCCAGACATGACTTATAGAAAGCAGATTAATCCAACTGGGCATGTACTGTCTACTCTATGGGAGCTTGTATTGACCAGAGATTCAGGACAGCACTATTTAGCTGATAAACTTGTTTTTGTAAACTAAAGATTCGAGTTTCACAGAAAGCATCTAATTTGATACCGTTGGCTTTCAGACCTCCAAATGTAGTTTGTCTATAAATCCCAGACAAACACAGAAGTTACCTACAATCTGCCTGGTCCTGTACCCATGAAGAGCTTGATAAGATGATCACTTTAATCAGACATATAGACAGTAGTAGTAAGACTTAATTTTATTTGTTTCTTTGTTTATTGTTGTTGTTTCCTATGATTCTGTCTAGGCTTCAACTACTCTGGACATTTAAGGGCCCGACCCCTCTTGTGGCATTACGAGTTATTTCAAAAATATCTATGATTTATGATGGAAACACAAAAATCAATCTATGAAATAAATTCTTCAAAGAACCTCGTGCTTCATCTTCATACACAATAATTCATACCTCATTGATCAGAAGTTGCTGATTAAATTTCTATAACTGTAGTCTATAGTACCAACCCTGTGATAGGGTTCTATTTCAGTTACTAAAGCAACCTGTAGATATTTATAAACATGTTACTTTAATTCATGCAGTAATAAAATCCATTCAGAACACAGTATTAGGCTGAATAACACCTAATCAATAATCCCTGAATAAAACTCCCTTATGAATAAACAACTATAGAATAAAAGTCCATAATGAATACACAACTATAGAATAAAAGTCCTAATGAATATATAACTATAGAATAAAAGTCACTAATGAATACACAACTGTAGAATAAAACTCACTAATGAATACACAACTGTAGAATAAAACTCACTAATGAATACACAACTATAGAATAAATCTCACTAATGAATACACAACTGTAGAATAATACTCCTAATGAATACACAACTATAGAATAAAACTCACTAATGAATACACAACTATAGAATAAAACTCCTAATGAATACACAACTATAGAATAAAACTCACTAATGAATACACAACTATAGAATAAAACTAACTAATGAATACACAACTATAGAATAAAACTCCTAATGAATACACAACTATAGAATAAAACTCACTAATGAATACACAACTATAGAATAAAACTCTTAATGAATACACAACTATAGAATAATACTCACTAATGAATACACAACTATAGAATAAAACTCACTAATGAATACACAACTATAGAATAAAACTCACTAATGAATACACAACTATAAAATAAAACTCCTAATGAATACACAACTATAGAATAAAACTCACTAATGAATACACAACTATAGAATAAAACTAACTAATGAATACACAACTATAGAATAATACTCTCTAAAGAATACACAACTATAGAATAAAACTCACTAATGAATACACAACTATACAATAATACTCACTAATGAATACACAACTATACAATAATACTCACTAATGAATACGCAACTATATAATAAAACTCCCTAGTGTTAGTGACTATTATTCTATAGTTGTATAGCACTATTAGTATAGTTGTATAGCACTATTAGTATAGTTGTATAGCACTATTATTATGGAGTAAGCTAATGCTTTGTAGGATTCAGCACTGAAGTGCTCTATAGTGCTGCTGTTCAGTGTTTTGACTGGATTTCATTACTGCAACTGCGATTTGACTGCATGAATGAAAGTGACATGTTTATAAACGCCTATAGGTTGCATTAGTAAACTCTGAAATTATTTTAACCAAAATGCAGCTAGTCTTTTTGTCTTTGTTTACAACCTCGCATGGATGGAACAAATAAAATAACAGTGCTATGAAACTGGATTAAACAAATCACAGTCCGCTGGGTGTAATTTCATTGGTACACCATGAAATTATTTCCAGACGTTTTGCAGATGTCAGAAGTGCTGAAACGTCAACATTATTACCAGTCTAGTCTTAGTGGAGACAGATCTACTCCAAACTGCTTTAAAGGTGAAAGAGACATGCAACACATCAGTCCCTGATTGAAAAAATAAATAAATAAATAAATAAATAATAATAGGCTGTAATTTTTGCTAGTAAATACATAACGCGATAAAAATCCGGGCCTATCAGAGTCTTACACTGATGCATGCTTAGATAGCGTTTTGATTTATCAATAGGATTTATTGTAGATTAGCTACATGAACGTAAAATCTGACCAGAAAATTCTGTAAAATAAAGTCTTTTTAAATGCACCATTCTTTTGATACATTACTGACGTATATTTTGGTTAAGCTTTACACCCCAGCTGAAAAGAATATGTGTGAAGTGTAATAGAAATAAACTAGCTATGGCGCGAGACTGCAGGGCGAATCCTAAATGGCTCCCACTTCCCCTTTACTGTGCACTAGCTGAAGTGTGGAAGTCGTCACATTTTCCCTGTCTACTGCACGTGTGTAGGGAACTGCAGTTTATTTGGTCTGACGATCACGTTTATTACGATGCAGAAACGCGCATGCCCAGATTTGGGTTCTATGGGGTTCTCTTTAGGTGCTCCTATCATATAAAGTTCATTTAAAGTCAAAGGTCTGAGCAATCTACTAGATTGAATATGGGATGTGGGAGCTCAGTGGTTAAGGTGTTGGACCACTGATTGGAAGGTCAGGGGTTCGAATCCCAGGTCCACCAATCTACCACTGCTGGACCCCTTAGCAAGGCCCTTAACCCTCAATTGCTCAGTTGTATAAATTTAAATAAATTGTATGTCACTCTGGAAAAGGGTGTCTCCTAAATAACAGAAATATGAATGAATAGATATTTTAAATAGTGTTAAATACATATTTGTATAGATAGATATTTGTTCATAGGACAGTATATAAAATATTTTTAATGCCAATTCATAAATGCATTGCTGAATCTAAATGTATTTTTTAAGGTTAGCCTTCTAACCTTTCATCATTGTCGGGGTCAGTTTCTAATCACAGCACCACTGTTAGCTGGATCTTTCTGGGTGGCGGGTTGTTTCTCAACCCAACAGTGCCACTAAGGTGATTAAAAACCCCAGCAACACTGATAAAGATGATAATGATGTGAATATCATACCATTCATTCATCACAGTCACTAGATCTGAACCCAGATTAAGTATATAATTATATAAATACAGTCCTTAGTTAAAATACTAAGGGAATGCCGTTCATTTTTCCAGTATAGTTCCAGAGACTGTTATAATCTGTGCCAAGGAGCAAAGACGCTTTCCTTTAAGCTTGCGGTGCCCGACCACCTAGCTAAGACACTTAATGCTGTTTTTTCTTTAATTAGTCTCTCATCTGTATGTATCTGTAAGTAGTTTCCTATATCCGGGGTGTGGTGTGTGGGGTGTCTGTAAAACCAAGCTAGATGTGTTGTGCTAAAGTATTGTGCTATTATTAAAACACACTACTTCATCCAGATGTTTCTTTGAAGTTTCATTCGTTTCATTCGCATAAATCTTTACTGTGCAACACCATCCCTTGGCTTGCTGTGAAAAATCTAATTAAACCATAAAACTACACTTTTATCTCCACTCTCAAAATTGTGCTTCTTAAGATTGTTGAGGTTGTCTGTGTACAGCCATATAAAGTGTAAAACTTCAGAATGGATTCATGAAGACTGAAATCAGATGGAGCTCTTGCATGATAGTATTTTAAGGCAGTCTCTTATCAGTTACACTACACCCTCATGAGAACTTGGGTCATCATAGGAGAACATTTTTACAGCCTGCAATAGCCCGATGCTACAAGATACAGATATCAAATTTAAAGAAGAAAAAACACCCAACAGCATAGTGTATGTCTCAGGAGGATAAGAACAAGCTGAAGAAGTGCCAGGAACCATAATTTAATTATGCAACTTGGTAACCACAACACTCTCCTTCAGTAATATTATATACTGTATTATTCTGATGGAGGTTTACATGTTGAATACTTTCTTTGTACTGAGGCATGTGTTCATGCGGGCTTATTATAATGATACTTTATCGGTTTATTTCCGTCATCATAAGTTTATTTATGGATGTGTTGCTGAACTTGTTTAACCTTGTTCTCAGTTCTGAACATGAATCTAGGGCTATAGCTTACTCTGCTTTCTCAAATCTAAACATTTCCAAATTTGCTCAGTAATCAGTGTGAAATCTGTTTGTCTTTCTATTTTAATGGTGCTATAACTATTCCAGACGTTAGAAACTTCTCCAAATTATGTGCCTTAGAATGTGGGCTGTTTACAGTAGATTTGTGGATATTGAGTGAATTTATTACATTAATAAGTGGGAATGCAACAAATGTCAACAAATGCTTAATATCTCTGTTTCACTATACGCAAAGTATTTGCCCTTTGGATAGTATTGCTTGTGTTGTGACTTGCATTTTCCTCTGTTTAACCATTAACAGTTTGGTATAACCCCTAGAAAAGTAAGTGAAGGGGTAATAAACATTGATCAGATCTGTTTACTGTCTAAATACAATCTAAAAGCATTTGTGGAGTTTGTGCATGTGGGTAAGTCCAACGTGGTTTTCACTTATGTCAGACATTATCAATCTGTAGTTCATTTTGGTTAATATTTGTTTATTACTGCAGATATTTTCAGGGTTGTGTATTAAACATGTTCATGTATTTGGCCACAGATACACTGATAATGTTTGGAGCTGAGCCATGTGGATTCTCTGTGTCTGTCTGCCTTTTCCTTCTCTTCTTGGTTCTTCTGTACTGGTGAGTTAAGTTACTCACTCAATTATAGTAACACTAAATTTCCATTTCCATTTCATTTCCAATTGTAACTTGTTTGAAGTTTAAATGTATGGTTTAGTTAACTCCATCAGAGAGTCACCTGGTTTTTCATTCACAGGTAGCAGGTTTCTAAAGGCCCTAACATCTTGTTATGTGTAGTGCTATGAGGTTTGCTGATGATTCACACTGAATATGAATACAGGCTTCACTCACTGAAACCTGTTTTAACCTGTTCATGCATAAATTATAAAACTTTTTATTAAAATGAATTATTTACCTTGATGTAGAAAAAATGATTACAGATACCATTTCTCCTGCATTAATTATATAGTTTAGGTCTAAAGTTATATATTATATAATAAGTTACTATAACGTATGATTTCATTTGTATAATCAATCTACAATCTTTTAATTTTGATTAGACCTTTTTGTTTTAGACATTTTAGGTAGAAATCCCTGAGTTGTGCTGTATGTCACCATAACCATGTTGGATTGAGAGGAGCAACACTTGTATAATAAAAATGAAGACAATCAGTGTATAGACTAATATTAAATTGTAGTGGCTGGGAGGTGATTTATATCTTGTTCCAAAAACAGTCCTGAACTAATGGCGTATGAGTCTGGGCAGCATTTCCGAAGGGGTTATGGTTACAGTGATGCATGGATGCTGCAGTGGGAAATGATTTCAGTAAACTTCTAGAGCTGCCCAATAAGCTATGCATTTATCTTAGGCATAATTTCAACTTCAGTAATGAGCTTGTAATAGTCTGCCATATAGTAAAACTGACCAGCAGGATCTCTAGAAGCGAGAGCTTCCCACTGTGTTATTTCGTATGACTGTCCTGTGCCAATGGTATTAAAATAATTGTAAGATTCATAAACAAGTAATTATAGCTTGCAAATTCAAACAAAGTGAATAAAACAAGACTTATTTGGAGGAAAATATTTTTTTATACTTAGTAGATTTTAAGACTTAATTCACTTTGAACCAATTTTGCAATTTGATTTATTACTTTTGGTTCATATGTTACACACCAAAGATGTTGCTGTAGTGCCGAGTTAATGGAATGGAATAATTTGAAATCAAGATTTAATCATTTTGGTCTGGTGCATGTTGTGACTAGTTTCAGCATGTTTCATTGCTAGTTTAATGCTCATTTTACAAAAATCAGTAAAATGAGTCAGTAAAATGTCATCTTCTGAATCTCTGTGTCAGAAACATCTTACATTTTTGAGTTTTACGGTGTTCTTGGAGCTTTGTATTATGTTTTTATGAAGTTCAGCTCTTTATTATGGGCTTCAGATGTTTCTGTTCCAGCATTTTGCATCCCTGCACCCATTCGGTCATTCAGAACAAGTAAATTCCTGTCTGCTGGCAAAAGCACAGATACTATTCACATTGGACTAAAGGAGGTTAGTTATGTAAAGGCCTGTTATGCTGTCATCTTACAAATGAAGATTTATATCAGTGGATGAAACCCTCCCGCATGAGGACATCCATGACTCTGAGGTTAAAAAATAGACAGGATGTAGGATAGGCAGTGTTGATGGGCTTTTCTGGCACGCCTCCAGAGCAGAAATAAGCCACATGAGAGGATTAGTCTCTGGATTTGAAACTTTGTGGCACTGTAAAATCAGAGCCTGGTGTCATTGAAACTGTTCTTGTCAAACATGCCATGCACTTATAAACTACAAACCACACGGGCTAATGAAATGGATGAAAATGTTCTGAGTGGAAAAGGAGCTGGATCGGCTCCATGACGGAATGAAGCAACCGCAAGCTCCCTTTATGTCTGCAGTGATCAAATGAGTTGATTTTACCACTGATGTAGGTTGCTGTTGTGGTTCATGATAGAAGTAGCGCAGACAGGACCAATCTCCCTAATCATATGTGAATTTAATATGTGTGAAACAGGGATGAGCCTCAGCTGAACCGTCTCCAGTTACTGGCTAGTAAAATGGTGTAGGTGTTGTAATTTCATGTCTATACACATACAGCCAACATCCTTCTTGTGTGTGTATGTGTGTGTTTTATTGCAGTTGTCATACCAGATGAGATAATGAAGCTTTTAAATTCTCAGAAGGAAAAAAAAAATCATCTTCTTCCTGTTGCTTGGGCAATGACACATTTTTTTACCTGTAAGGGGGAAATAGCACACCTTTAAAATGATTTAAGGTACATAATTTAAAGTAAAAATCCACCAAACATCCTGTATATACGAACAGCTTAATCTTCATGGCACCCGGGATTTATTTAACAATTATATTTTACCTTCTTTCATCATTTTTTTCACTTTAGTTATCAGTTTCTTACAATGCCATGCGACTACCTGCTGATAGTGTTGCCAGTAGGAATCAGCCCCTGCTTCATTTCTGCTTAAACAGAACAAAGCATCAGCATTTATTTAATCTTTTAGTGTGTCCAGCTCTCTATCTGTATATTCTGTTCAAACAGAAATTGTTTAAAACATTCATGCTAATAAGTTGTCATGCTATTGAAATGACGAGCAATGTCATTGTGCATATTACCTCTTTGATGGTTAACTAGGTGAGCTGAGTGTCTGCTATTACTATAGTTTAGTATAAGCATATTAATTTGTGTTTAAGGGTGGAGTTCTCCTGTTATGCACAACTGTTCAACCTAAAAATACCTCTATAATGACACTTTAAAGGTGCAACACATACACCTTCCTGGGTAAAAGACAGATGCTATACACACTAAAGGTACTGCAATTGTACCTTTGAGAAAAAGGAAAAACTACAGTAGAGATTAATATTCTATTTAAGAATGATGCATGGCTGGAGGAACAGAATCTATGTAAGAACATATGGTCTATTTGATTAAAAAAAAAGCTCTAAAATATCATCAACTCATCCGAAGCACTGATATGATAAGATATAATTTAGTTGATTTGGCTCGGCTGAGGAATGTGCTTTAAAGCCAACTGGGCTAAATGTGGGTTAATATGAGGCAATCAGACAGCACTCATGCTGGATCTCTGTATAATCTTGGCTGTGTCGTTTCCTGTGTTGCTCGCTAGTTTCCATGCTGCTGTGGTGGTTTTATGAGGTTCAAAGTAGAGCGTATTTTTCTTGCAGTTAAGGACTACTTTCCAGTGAGATGTGAGAAGTAGGTATACTTTAATAAGCAAGATAAGGTTCTTTAATTTCTAAGTGGATTTGAAGTGATATGGCGGAGAGGATGACTTCACACAGTTCTGTTAATAAAATGTGAGAATGTGACACTGAGCCCATCTGTTTGTCTAATCAGCTGTTTCAACAGCTCGTGATGCTACCAAAGGCCACAAACTCTCTATGTATTTTTCATTCTTTTCCACCATGTCTCAGTATTTCTCCTGTTCTTCAATCAGTTCAGGTTAAGTTACATTCCTCATTGGTTTGCGATGCACCCTGTCTCCTGAGATGAAATCTTTCCTCCATTGTGTTTAGGAACGTCAAGCATTAAGATGATTATTCACATAGTGATGCAGATATACACCCAACCTACAAGACTATAGTATTCACAGCTATGTTAACTGTGATTAATATAGTTTCAGTGTCCTCCTGTGTGCTAACACGTACTGCCACGACACGCCAGGACTCCACGTCAGTCTGTGGACAGCTGACTCTGCAGCCCAGCAGTTATGTGGCCAGATTGACTTTCTTTGTCTTTGGAGCTGTTATTGCTTAATTGAGGGCTCTTGGACAGCACATCCATCACAGATGTTAATCATATGAAGGGCTCACACCTCCCTGAGAAACCCGCTACCTTCAGCCCTTTCCGTAGCAATAGCCTGATAATAGAACTAATATTGTAATCTACTCTAATTTATCTGAGATCCACCCTGCACTGTAAATGAGCTCCCAGCTGGATGTGCCAGGTTGATACTGTAGACAGCACTGTTAATGGGGACTAGAGTGCCATCATACAGCAAAAAGCCCAGTTGTCTTCACACCTCCTGTGCTGCTGATGAGCTCAATTTGAACATGCTGTTGACTGAATCTCAAATTGCAAGTAGAAAATGCAGCAGGTGAAAATCAGCATTACTGGGTGACCCGCTTTGGCAAGATTGAAAGCAGATTTTATCCTGTTCAGCTTTGAGGACATTTTTACTTACTGTATTTTGATCATATTTGATGGAAAAAAATAACCCCATCATGACAGCTAGGATGGGAAAATGGAAAAAAAAAAGCCACAAGAAAAATAACACATTCCTGACTCGTAATTGAATGGGGATTTATTCTAGTCATTTTTGTGATGATTGTGATTTCTACAGTATTAACTATAAGCTATTTCGGATTTTAAATTTTGATTTTCTACATTTGAGAATTTCACTCAATTACCTTACGTAAAATGTTATAATGATATCGGTTTGACCTTTTGTCTAAAACCATTAAAGCGTGTTTATACACTCACAGGCCATTTATTAGGAACACCTGTATGTCTGCACATTTATTCAAATATCCAAGTATTAAATCATGTGACACTGGAAGAAGTAACTAAATACATGCAAATAGAGGTCAAGATCTGTTAATATTCAAAATATGATTTCAGTGGCATTGACCTTGGCATGGTTGTTGGTGCCAGGTTGGCTGGTTGGAGTATTTAGAAACTGCTGATCTCCTGGGATTTTCATACACAACAGTCTCTTGAGTTTACACAGAAACAAAAACATCCAGTGAGCAACAGTGCTGCAGGTGGAAATACCTTGTTTATAGGAAAGGTCAAAGGAGGATGGTCAGATTGGTTGGAGCTGACAGGTAGGATACAGTAACTCAAGTAACTCGCTCTTCACATCTGAGGTGAGCAGAAAAGCATGTATTAATGCACCACATGTTGAAGACCACAATGGACTACAGGAAATGTGCACACGTTTACCAAAATTGGAGAGATAAAGATCAGAAAATCTTTGGCTGGTCTTTTGTATTCAGATAATCTCAAATAAATGTAATGTTCAATATATTATTTGCAGTATTATAGAAAGTTCCTCTTACATTCTTTAGCTTTCTGTCTTCCATGGAAATTATGACAAGCGCAAGCAAAAAATTAAATAGTCATCTATACCTATGTCTTCTGTGTTACTAAGCTCGAGCTATACAGTATATCTACCAATCTCTGGTGAGTCCTTGCAGAGGGATGGAAATAGAAGAATGTTATTGCTGTGGTACATCCCCATGAGAGCAGGCCTGGGATTTGCAGAAGTGTGATGGAACTACAGGGACTTGAATGACTAACGTAAACTGCAGGGATGTCGCAGTAGGGCCACTCACGTGTCTGTTGCACCTCTATTTTTGGTCATTGTTATCTTATAGCATGCACCTGCATGATCAGTGCACTGTAGCTGCTGAGAGAGAACATAAGAGAGAATAGAGTGATAGTGATCATAGTGATCCTCCACAGAAGACTGCGATGTCTCTTCTGTGCATTCTTTATTTTTTGTGCATTCAGAAGACAGAAATATAAAGTTTAAGTGCTTTAAAGTTTTCTAGACATTTATTAAAGAACCATCATTTAACTCTGCTGCACTGTTGGAGCTTTATGCCAAGGTCTAATTTTATGACTAGTTTTATAACATATCATGAAACGTTGTAGGTTTCCCTGTTTAATTACGGTTTAAGTGAGACTGCTGAATCTATTGATTAATGTCCCGATGCTGTGTTCATGTTTTGAAGGGGGATATCACAGCATAATGTCATATTCTACCTCAATCTACTTCTACACTTCAGATTCAGATATGACTTTGTGGACAAAAAAGAGAGAAAAACACAAAGTCTGTAGAGGCTTTGTAGTTCCATTTTGATGCCTATGTGAATTTAAATATTATTAATAAAATGCAAATATACTATATACTGTTTTCAGTTAAATAGTTTATGGATATAACTATGTATAGTGCATTTCAATTGTATTCTCTGTGTGCATGGGTTTCATCTGAGTTCTCTGGTTTCCTCCAAAATCTGAGAAACCTGTGAGGTATGCATATATACAGTATGTGTGAGAGAGAGATACACACAGAACGAGATATAATATGGTAATATAATATAGTAAAAGTTCATTATAATGAATTTATTTATTATCTTCAAGAAAAAACCCAGGAACGCAGTGTGTGAGGCAGGACAGGACAGTGTGTGAAACACACACATTTACACATTCATTCACACCCAGGGGTAATTTAGTGTAGCCAGTTCTTCAGCAGGTCTTTTGGACTGTGGGAAGAAACCAGAGAACTCAGAAGAAACTCAGACATGGGAAACATATATATAGTGCATTTCTTATAAAACTACACAACACAAAAGAAAAAGGGAGGTAAAAAAAGGTCAGTTGAGCCTTCTGAAAGCTGTAGTAGTGCTCATATTGACATGCTTTCAGCAGTCACAGCCTTTTTGATGTCAAAATTGGCCATGACACAATCAAGTCTTGTGCATCGAGGCCCATACTGTGAAGTCGAAGGACCTGACTGCCTCACCCAAAAAAACCCAAAAAAAACCAGCATAACTGTACTCTATATAAAAACATTACACTATTTAGATGTTGTGACAGATTAAAGGAATCAAAGTAAGAAGGTTGTTTTGTACAACCTTTCAGGCCAAATATGCATCGGAGCTGTTCTGGTAGTTCATGATGCCCCAAAATCTTACTTTTTTTTAAAGAAAAAAAATATAAAACAAATAACTATATAATATATAATAACTAAGACAGACTTATGGGCCATGGGGGTTAAGTACTGTTTTTACTCAGTGTTCTCACTCACTCTCTAAAACGAATTAAAAACTAATAGCGAAGATGGTCACTATTTTGTTGTTTCCTTGCTTTAACACACCTGATCAAACAAATCAGTTAAGTACCCTTACACTTAACACAGATGTGCTAGATGAGAGAAAAGACTCAGGACCACCAGGATGTGTTACCTAAGTGCAGTGTTGTATAAAGTACTAGAAAGCAATACTTGAGTAAAAGTACAAGTATCGTACTAGAAAAAGACTTTGGTAGAAGTGAAAGTTACCTTTTAGAATATTACTCAAGTAAAAGTCTTAAAGTATCTGATATATATTGTACTTAAGTATCAAAAGTCATTTTCTGATATTTAATGTACTTACTTTAATGTAAAGTAAAATTTCAGTGATTTTCGGTAGGCATAAGAGCAGGGGCGTTTCTAGGATCTTCATCTTTAGGGGGTTTAGCCCTCAGTGAGAATTTAAAACAAGAAGAGTTTTATATTATATATTATATATGACTACATAGTAAGCCAAAAGTTATGCTATTATTAAATGGCAAAAGTGGACACCAAAATTTTATGCACAATGCCAGTCTTGAATCAAATCAGTTTATGTATGTGTGCATTCTCAACAAACAGTGTGTTCAATGAATGCAGTCATTAATAAAAAAGATTGACAAGACAAAGATCAAATCAATGAATGTTATTTTTATTTAGTATTGAATGGATTGTTTGCATTAATATTGTGTTTGTGCTATAAACTCTGGTAATAAGAATAGTGAAATTTCACTGCTTTTGGTTGCCGTCTTTGCGGCTTTCCGCCGATTAACGTTATAGATAAACGCCTCCAGCTCTGACTGCCCGTGCCTGTGCTTCACCGTAGAGCGTGTGGAGCATAATGCAATCTAGGAGCAGTGATTCACCAAACCTCCCTTATTGCAGTCGCACACATTTCTTCTGATTTTATTTTGTAGTAACGAGTAACGAAGAGGGGGGCACGGTGGCTTAGTGGTTAGCACGTTCACCTCACACCTCCAGGGTTGGTGGTTTGATTCCCGCCTCCGCCTTGTGTGTGTGGAGTTTGCATGTTCTCCTCGTGCCTCGGGGGTTTCCTCCGGGTACTCCGGTTTCCTCCCCTGGTCCAAAGACATGCATGGTAGGTTGATTGGCATCTCTGGAAAATTGTCCGTAGTGTGTGATTGCGTGAGTGTATGAGTGTGTGTGTGCCCTGCGATGGGCTGGCACTCCGTCCAGGGTGTATCCTGCCTTGATGCCCGATGACGCCTGAGATAGGCACAGGCTCCCCGTGACCCGAGGTAGTTCGGATAAGCGGTAGAAAATGAGTGAGTGAGTGAGTGAGTGAGTAACGAAGATGCTTAGTGGAAATATAGCGGAGTAAAAGTATACATTTTATCTAGGAAATGTAGTGGAGTAAAAGTGAAAGTTGACATAAATTTAAATAGCGAAGTAAAGTACAGATACGTGACATTTCCACTTAAGTACAGTAACGAAGTATTTGTACTCCGTTACATTACAACACTGCCTATGTGTTAATTGAATATGTAAATTCAGAAGGGGTTTTCATGATGCATTGTATGTAAAATGTGTTATGTATGTATCATTGAGTCAAGACGTATTTGAAAATTCAATCATTTATCAATACCTATAAATAGATTTTATGTACAGTATAAAAATGTGCTAACACGTACATTGTTAATTAACCCACAGTGTTGCATGTCTTCTCTTACAGATTAACAGTAATATTTACATTGAATACAGTCTTCAGTATCATTAAATATTCATCTCTTTTGGCTTGTTGTGGCATGAAATACAGAAATACAACTGCCAATAATTTTTATAGACCATGGTCCACATCATACTCCTGGGGTGTGGGGTATGTTGCCACCAGCTTTTTTGAACATTGTTATTGCTGCACATATGGTGTGCGTTGCTCTGTGAGGCCGTTGTTTAATCAAGACTAATATTAATGGCAGAGGAAGCGCAGGCTTCGGCTCGGAGCGCTGGGGCCGTGAGCTTTCGCATGCTGTGAAGATGATTGATAATGTGATCATACAGAATGGCAGTAATGTGTAGCTACTAGCATTCTTTAGGCTTCCTGTGTGCACGGCTTCTCAGTGACACTACCATTTGCGCTACTCACTCGGATTATGGGGCAGATTCGAGTGGGATGTTAAGCACTTCTCTTATCCGCTGAGATTATGCATGAACACGAATGTGGATGGTGCTCAGGAATAGAGGTTAAATACATCACATGGTTGATGTGATTTGCTTCTGTCTATTGATTCCTTTACTGTAGTGTACTATTAGATTTTTGTTTAATTTAAGCAGAATGACATGCAATGAAAGAAATATGGATGCATAATGAATATTTTAATGATTTTTCATTAAAAAGAAGCTGCGGCATTTATTGTTAACAAATATTGGTGGTACATTGAATCATAAGCTTGCATTCTTACGTTTCAAATATTACTTGGCTCTATCTATCTGTCTGTCTACCTGTTTTTGTCTCCTCGTGTTCATATTAAGCATTTAAGAGATTGAGAATCTACATGAATTGCTTTTATTAATCTTCATGTAGATATTTAACGAATCTGGGATTACAGCTTGTTTTGTGCTATTTGAAACAAACAAAATAATACAAAGGTTCAAAAAAGCAGCTCATATGAAAGTTAGTAAATAAGGATTAGAATATTGTATGGTTTTAATCTTCAGACGGTGTAGTGGATGTTGTGCTAGTCGCCTTGTAACAGTCCGATGTAAACTCCCAGTTGTTTACTTCTCTCCGCTAATCTTGTGGTTCCAGGTTACTTGGCATGATGATGGACTGCGATCTTTTCTCTCACACAGACTGCTCCCTCCAATAAGAACCAAATCTTAAACCGAAAAAGCACGTCATTCCTCCGGTAGTTTACCAGCAACAATCAACTGACTGAGAAAGCCCTCTATGAGCCAGCTCTCTGTGGTGTGTGTGTACTGTATGTGTGAGTCTATATGATTGAGGGCAAAGTCCCTCTGTAGAACCGGATGAACAGGTACTAACAGGAATATGTATAGTTAGTTTGCCAGGAATCTGTAGGTTTTCATTCAAACTTGTTTGAGTGCATGTGATTTCTTGGTTGTACTAAAATCTGTCAGACTAATCCTGTGTGAATCAGTGTGCCATCATTGATTTCCATTTTTATTAGGCACTTAACAGTAGAAAAGACCTAAAACATGTCACAGATGATAAACAGAGGCACTAAAAGGACCTATGAACAATTAAAGCTGCTGTGATCAATAGGAATGACTCAGTGCTTGAGGAGATGTTTGCAGATGTGTGCAGTCTTGCTGTCTGAGAAATATAACATTATTGCTTTTTTTAGCTAGATTTTGGTCAATGTTGTTCTAGACAATTATGATACAAAGTGTGTTTGTGTATGTGTGTGTGTGTCCGGGGGGTAGGTTGGTTTAGTTGGACGTGTATGTTTTCATATCTTGTTGAGGACCAAACGACCTACAAAGATCAGAATATTGAACAGTTTTTATAAGGACCAAAAAGAAATTCCTTTCGATTACTGAGATTAAGGTTAAGGGAATATTTAGGGTTAGCTGCATTAATGATTATGTCAGGGGCTATGTCAGTGTATATGTTCAATTGTGCATGCGTGTATGTGTTTGTGTGTACGTGTTTGTGTTTGTGTGTGTATTTGTGTGTGTATCATTCTCCTACAGGCAGATATGAAGCTTGTAGAAAAAGACGATGGCCACATTGAGTGGCTCTAGGCAACACATTCACTGAATTCTTTCCTGATCTTCAGTATTTACGTTACACTGGTCATAATTGCACAGTTTTAGATCACTTTGTAATTTCTGTTTCAAGGAAACGGTACCCAACTGAGTGAATTCATTTCGCATCTTAACTAAGTAAGTTAATTAATATTGCATTTAAGTACAAAAGAAAGAGAACTGCTTTAGGGGACAGGATTGGTCAAGACAGTCTGCAGGTTTGGCTAGAACTAATACAGGAATGATTGAGATTAAAAAACCAAAAGTCTTACTCACACCTCTGTCTGAGAGCTCCTAAGTGTATGTTGGAAAATGTTCTCCGTAGGCAGTGGAAGAATTTAAAAACAGCAAACACTTCTGACTAATGGCCTTCACACTTGAAGCATCTGCATATAATGCTGTTAATCATTAAGCAGTGTCTACCCTTTTTAGCCCCCTTATCAGAATTTTCCATGTGCTGTATCTCTATTAGGAGTGCAGTTATTTCCTCACTGGTACCCTTTAAAATTGGATTTCCACAACACACCGGGGCTGTTTACGTTTACTCGCAGTGAAACCAATGCTGGTATTCTTTTTAATCCTACTGAGAGATCAGTGTGTGTGTGTATAAAATGCTCTTACTGCTGCTCTTATTATTCTGCACTGTCACTAGTACAGACTGTCCTGACATCCACAGGAGTCATGTTGACTGTCTGTAAAGCACAATCTCTTTCACTTGTTCTTTTTTCTTTCCCTTTCATTATCTTGCTCTCTCTTTCCTTCTTGTCAGTCAGTCTGTCAGTCTGTCTCCATGTCTATTAAATACAAAAAACCTCTATAGTGCTGGCTTTTGTCTCTCCTCTTACTTACTTTTGGTGTTTCTTCCTTTTCTCTCTCTTATGAGCTAAACAAAGCAGCTTCCACTGGGGTCGACTCTAATGTTGCTTTTTACCTACCAATTACACCTCACCCCAAAAGAGACTCTCTCTCTCTCTCTCTCTCTCTCTCTCTCTCTCTCTCTCTCTCTCAAACACACACGTGCACACACACACACACACACACACACACACACACACACACACACACACACACACACACACACACACACACAATCCCTCTCTCTCAATTCCCTCAAACTCAATATACTCACTTTTTCTCCCCAACTCATTTGTACCCTCATTATCCTCCCCCTCTTTCTCTCTCTCTCCCTCTCTCTCTCCCTCTCTCTCACGTCTACTACCCACCACTTGTCCACAGGCCTAATAAGAACACTGGCTGACCCGTGTTTTTCTGCTCTCTGGAAAAACACCCCCATGACTCTGAGTCTGTCAGTTGGTCAGAAGTGTTGCTCCCATTCGCATTTTCTCTCTCTCAGCGCAGCTCCAGCTCTGAAAGTCACACAGTTCACAGATCATTCAGTGAGGTCACCCTGAAAGTAAAGTCTCCTGACATGTTCACATCAAACTGGAAAAGCAAAGTTCAGGCGAGCTCATGAGCATGGACAGGACATTTGGGCCTCATGTGTGTTTGGACTGGAGACATCCCAAGAGTGTAACATTGCTGTGTTCTGTTGCTACTGCAAGCTTTTCAGACCTCTTTACTTCACTTGTGTATGCTAGATTCTTCACAATTGAGGATGTTATACTTTTTCTGGGGGTGTTTGTTTACATAGTATACACAGTTGAGGGCAAAGGGTAGCATCCCTCATGGTTTGTGAATAGAGACACTCTGTGTTGATGAAGGAAATTGCATTTCTTTATTCCACAGCACTGTTAAATACTTTATATCCCACAAGATGTTGATTAATTTTCTATTTTCTACAGCAGCTCTGAAGTTAAGGTTTATATTATTGAGCCCAACATAACCTAAGTAAATCTTTTCTTTTAGTTTTGTTTCATTTTTGGAAGGAGGTGAAGATATCTTTATGTTTAATGGCAATAAAGCTTCAGTTGCAGTTTCATGGTAAGATAAGAGGCAAAAAAACTGATAAGATAACCAATAACACAAACAAACAAACAACTTCTGTTTTTTCTCAACATTAAATGTTGAACATTGTTGAACTACAGTATAACAATCTTTAATACACCGGGGGAAACACTTAGTAAATGTACAAATTTGTACCTCAGGTCAACATGAATTGAGTAACATTAATAATGCATATACATTACATTTACATTTACAGCATTTGGCAGATGCCCTATCCAGAGCGACGTACAAAAGTGCTTAAGTCTTTATCATTGAATGCATGAACTCTGGTTCACTAGGTTACAGACTTAAGATACCATGAGCCTAAAACATGGTTCACTGTTTTTATTTATTTATTTATTTATTTATTTATTTATACAAACATACAACAAACAGGGAAGAAAGTGTTTCATGAATAAGTAGGTCTTTAATCGTCGTTTGAAAATAGCCTGTGACAGATGTCCGGACACCAAGAGGAAGTTTATTCCACCACCTTGGTGGCAGAACAGAAAAGATTCTTGTAGCATGCTTGCATGTTTAAATTCCCTAAATTTGATACTGTAGTTCAATGTAATTTTTATTTTAATGTGAATACTATGCACATTGATCACCATCACTCGACATCTAATCACTCAAGTCTAGTGATTAGACACTTTAAAATAAATTTAGTATAAGTAATGAAAATGAGAGAATCATTATTACTAGTTAAAACATCTTAGATAAATCTAACTGACCACATATTCTTTTTTTTTTTCTGTGTAAAAACACAGTACTTTTGAAATGAAATAAAATTAGGGGCTTAGAAGCTCTAATTATCACCACATATACATTACAGCACAGTGGAATTCTGTTCTTTGGATATCCTAACTAAGGAAGTTTGGGGTCGGAGCGCAGCTACTGTATGATACAGCACCCCTGGGGCAGATAGGGGTTAAGGGCCTTGGTCAGTTGCCCAAAATGTCAGCTTGACAATGCTGGGGCTTGAACCCAACCTTCAGATCAACAACCCAGAGCCTTAACCACTTGAGCCATCACTGCCCCATATGCTCCTGTTGCGTAAGAAGACTAAAATACCCAGTTATTTGAACAGAATACTGGTGTGGTAGCATTAATTAAGCTTTGTGTTGGACATCATCATCACATTGCCTTGTTGTTGATTATTTTCCCATCACAATAAACCCCCAATTCACCTACTCTTACTTACTTATCTTCATCATTTTATCTTAAGTGTATGCAAACTTTGAAACGAAATCTGTTTAGTGCTTGGACCCCAGACATCACCAAATTGCTAGATCAGTTGCTCAAATCTCAAATTAACTGCACTTCATTACTCAAATGTAATAATTTTCCAGTGTTATGTGTTTCCTTAATTCATTACCATGCAAATGACCTATTTTAGGCTGAATATATAAAAGAAGGAAGATGAGTGTCTGTATTTAATATTAGTCTATTAATATTTGAGATTTATTCTCTCCTGTACACTTTTACTTTAGGACTGTGTGCATAAAAAGTGTTTCAGGTCTAAGTGTGTCGGAGCCACGTGGATGATCTCCGCTCTCATGTGGGCATTTTCACACTGATACCTGATATTAAAAGATAATTTTCTGTTATGGACTCATTGTATAATTTACAACACTGTCATTTTGCAACTCCAACCGAAGAACGAGCCATTATTTGAAGTGACAGAATAGTGCAGAGTAAGCAGCAAAGTGTTTTACTTTCACCATTACACGCAGCTGTGCGTTCGTAGCCCACCTGCTGCTCCAGACTGTGCCATAGTTCAGACAATTATGTGGCACAGTGTGCCATCTATAAATGCCTACTAACTCCAACGATCCCTAAGGAGAAATTTAATAGAAAATTCAAACCCCAAACCTTTATGCTTGCCTGCAATGTCCTCTCGTCTCTAGTGCATCTCATCCGACGGCTTGTCAAACTCTAGTCATACACACCTCTGATTCTCAGAAATCCTGTGTTAGCCCCAAAGTAATTACAAGCTGAATGGATCGGGACTCTGTCTGTCCTTCTGTCTGTCTGTCTGTCTGTCTGTGAGATATCTGGTGATGTCTGGGAGTTGACGGTGAATCTATCTGTGAAAATGGGTCCAAACATAGGCAGCCCGAACCTGTGATTTATCCCGATTCGTTAGCGGGGTAGTCTGTTATGATGCCTTGTGCCGCAGAGTAATTAACGAGGTGTCATAAAATGAGCTACTGTTTCAGCTTTTCTACAGCACAGATAAAACCTTCTCAGCCAAATCTGGCAATTAAAATGGTAATGAACTCATGTGGAGGTGGAGATTGAGAGAGAGATGGATGGGATTTTTTTTTGGTTACAATAAAAATTTGGTGCTTGTGTGAACAACAGGGCTTCGGTGTATTTCTGTAGTTTCTTTAGTCATTAAATGATTTAATTTTTCTAGAGCACTGTAAGTACTGCTGTGCTATATTTGAAGTTAACTTGGCTAATTTGTTTAATGAAGACTCATTTGGAGCTTGACTTGTCGTCTCCTTTATCTATAAAAATGTTGAAATCCCATGTTGAGCGGTTATGTTAGCAGAGGCAGTGTTCATGCATGAAGCACTCTTTCTGTTCACATAGAGTAAATGCAGCCCTCTTCTGTGCTCACAGACCCTTTATGTGTCATTATGATGCTAAAGTGTTTTAAAACAGAACATCTATGCAATTAAGGTCTGTTATATCTGCTGTAACATTGATTCATCGCTCTAATTTGGCTTGTGGTGCACAAATAAAGCAAGCTTGTTTTTCTCAATTGGATTGCTTTTTTCATACTGTTCCTCTCTTTTTTATTTATTTCTTTGTTTCTTTGCTCTGGCTTCAGTTCTTCATATTTTCCTCATAGTGTTTTTCCTCATCTTGGTCTCTTTTGCACTTTATATCTAACTAATGTACAGCACATTTCACTTTGTGTCTGTTACAGGTATTCCACCTTCCCATATTCAGTCTTGCAGCGATGTGGCATCCGACACCCCAAACCGACTCCGTTCATCGGGAACTTGATGCTGTTTCGACATGTAAGTCTGCTTACTCTGTCATATGTTTTGCAGAGGGAAGTTAGCATGTGACACCGCATCTTTTTAGTGATCCATACTGTAAAAATGCTTTTTGTCTTAATGAGGCATAAGACATTATAATGAAAATGGTGTCTATTAAGAGTTCGAGTGTGTTTTGTCGGCACCCTGCTGTTTTTGTTTTGATTTTTTCCCCCTATTTTCTTCTGCCCTAAAACAGTGGGTGGCCAAAAAACCCTAAAAATTCCAGATTTCTTGGACAGTTTAATTATACTACTAACTTATTAATTATAAAAATAAAGTGAAAGGATTTTTTTATTGATTTGTCTATGTTTACATTTTTTTCTAAGATTTTTTATTCTGAGTTTTCTTTTTTTGGTAGTGATTTTTACAGCTAGAAATGCTTGATTTTGGCTTTTCTTTATGGAAAACTACTTGACTTGGTGAACTTGCCAGCCCATGATTATTTTTTGAAACTTTTTTTTACCAGTGAAGACATGTAAATACTTACTATGATAGCTGTGCTGGCGATCACGTTGATTGAAGAGTGCTTTGGCTAAAAGCGTCTTGAGCCAAGCTGACAGATTGCAAGCTCCATCGAATATCAAGAAGCTCACGTTCATTTCTGTGATCACAAAATTGCAAAATCATGGAGGGCCTCATCTAAATTGAGGTTGCTTCATAAAAGTCATACAGCCAATGTTCTTACCAAACCGTACTACTACTTTGTACATACAAGCAGATTGAGGAAGAGTAAGGGATTTAGTTTGAACCAGCCTCAGTGGGGCTGAATCCTGATGAAAAATAGTAGTGTCAAAAGACACAGCGTTGCAGACAGAAGTGTATTTCGAAATCCTGTCTGCAGTCGGGAATTTTTCGAACTCACAGTGACCCACAACAGTCCAAATCCAGTCATCACTAAACATAATAACTGCATTTGTGTATCTGCGATGCCAACTGGGGCATGCTAAAAAGAAAGCTGTCTGGAAAGCAGCTGTTAGAAATTCATTACAATAGCATTCTGAATTGAATCAATCTCTTCCCTCGTAATTCTGAAATTATTCCACTGCTTATTTGCAGTGTCACACAGTGCTTGGACCCCAGACCCAAAGATCATCAAATTGCCTGATCAGTTGCTCAAATCTTCATTACTCAAATGTAATGATTTCGAGTGTAATGTGATTCCTAAACTCATTACTATGCAAATGACCTATTTTAGGCTGAATATATATAAGAAGGAAGATGAGTGTCTGTATTTAATAGTAGTTTATTAATATTTGAGATTTATTCTCTCCTGTACACTTTTACTCCTCGGCTGTGTGCATAAAAATTGATTCAGGGTTTAAGTGTGTCGGAGTCACATGGATGATCTCCGCTGTCATGTGTGCATTTTCACACTGATACCTGATATTAAAAGATGATGAATTAAATAATATAAGAGGGGAAGGCTTCAGTACTTTCTGCTCTTATGATGCAAGACATCTACATGCAGATGTAAGCTAGATTCATGGCTGTAATAAAACTTGCACATAAATATCTTGAACATGTTTCCAAATGAGCTAATGTTTCTTTCTTTAACGCCCTGGTTATGTAGTTTGGACATTTTCAGCTAATTGTACAATAGCAGTCAAATCTTATACAGCTTTCGAACAGTTTGTACTACGTTGAAGTGCAGGCAAACAGGAGTTATGGATGAATCTCTCTCTGCTCTCCCTGATTACATTCACACATCAATATTTTCCTGTCAGGGAGCCATGCTGGACTGGATGACCTGTCATTTATGGCACCGTTCTATCTCTCTGTTTTTGAAAAGACTGTCTCTTCTTTCTGCAATTTACTCTTTCACAAAATCTTTCAGTTGATTCTGAGAAGAGTTCTGTTGAAGGTGCTATTCAGAATAATGCCTCTTTGTGGATGGGTAAAAATAATTGACTAATTGTGACTCCCTGAAGCCATAAAATCTGATTCAGGCTGAATCTATTATCAGTGTTATTTATTATCTATTATTACTGAATCTATAATCAGACTGGTCTGTTTGCCTGTCTGTATCTTTAAATCAGTCCATCCCTGATTCCTCCTGTCACTTTCACTTTCTCTAGTTTGTCAGTTTCTCTATCTTTTGTTTTTACAAACCAGATTTCTCAAGGTAAAGCAAGAAACGAATACGCAAGGACTGTATATGTGTGTGTGTGTGTGTGTGTGTGTGTGTGTGTATGTGTGTGTGTTTGTGTGTGTGTGTAGTATGACCACAAAAAAACTTTTACCCAGTGTCATTATAGCAGAATCCTTTGACCTAGTTCTACAGGCTTCTTTTAAGCCAAATCTAGCATATGCAAAAAGGAAGCTGTGTGTGTGTGTGTGTGTGTTAAGTATCAACAGTGAGCCAGAGCACAAACTAACCCTAAATAACCCAAGTCATGATACTTTAGGGAGCAAAAAAAGCAGAGAGTAATAACGTTAATTTTCTTTTTCATCCAATTAATTTTTATATAGCTATAGACATTCTCACAAAGCAGATTTACAGAAATCTGGATGTCGATTTAGATTCCTAATGTACAACCCAGACTTGACAGTGATGAGAAACAATATTAAAAATCGATGGTGTTAAAGCTGGTATGTACAAACAATGTACCTTTTTGTACAAAATTAAAGTCTCAC
Source organism: Tachysurus vachellii (assembly GCF_030014155.1). NCBI lineage: Eukaryota > Metazoa > Chordata > Actinopteri > Siluriformes > Bagridae > Tachysurus > Tachysurus vachellii. The sequence goes on along the minus strand of NC_083468.1, from coordinate 18,577,719 downwards.
TGCACTGATGGGAAGAGCTTCATATGTATCAGCTTTCTACAAGATGAAGTTCATGGCACATGGGGATGGAGTCAGTTGAATGTAGGGTAAAGCAATTAAAGTATCAGTATATTTAATACTCTCTCACTCATTTTCTACTGCTTACCTGAACTACCTCGGGTCACGGGGAGCCTGTGCCTATCTCAGGCGTCATCGGGCATCAAGGCAGGATACACCCTGGACGGAGTGCCAACCCATCGCAGGGCACACACACACACACACACACTCTCATTCACTCACGCAATCACACACTACGGACAATTTTCCAGAGATGCCAATCAACCTACCATGCATGTCTTTGGACAGGGGGAGGAAACCGGAGTACCTGGAGGAAACCCCCGAGGCACGGGGAGAACATGCAAACTCCACACACACAAGGCGGAGGCGGGAATCGAACCCCCAACCCTGGAGGTGTGAGGCGAACGTGCTAACCACTAAGCCACCGTGCCCCCCGTATATTTAATATCAGTGAAATAAAAACATTTTGTATACATAGAAATAACACACAAAAATATAATGTTGCATCCTGTAAAAACCCTTAATGTATTTAATACTAAATATATGTATATGCTGGTTTGTATTTATGTTTTCTAAATAGATATGTCCAAGTAAATTTGGTTATTTTTGTATATTTTCCAGAATTTAAGCACAGCCATATCCGATAGGGCTTTTGAAGCCACCTCTTTATTTTACTTTATTATACTCTTGAGCTCCGATAATTTTCATCTCTGAAATAAACACATAATATTTTGCACAGTGTGTTCAATCGAGCATTGTCTAATAATTAGTGTTAAAAAATAAGTAAAATATTACTTCATCTGCTTAAAAGTGTGAAGGGTTTGTTAGCAACGGACACATTCTTTGCACAAACACCACAGTCACTGAGGGTTTTGTGCTTCTTTAAACTGATTATTTGCTACGCTCGGGCACAACACATGGAACCGTTGCTGGCATGAATGACACTTGATCCAATAAGATGTTGGACCACCTCCTGGGGTTTTTAGTAGCACACATAGAACAGCAGTGAGCTGTCCTGAATACTAAAGATGTTGGAATTTGTTCTTTTTTGTGGATAGTCCATTTGTGTCGCAGAAGGGCTTGTGTTCAGTTGAGAGGGTATCCTAGGGAAAATCTCAGCCATGTCTTTTTGCTATTTACACGCCAAATTCTTCTGGTTCTTCTGGTTACCTGTGTTGGTGGAATGAGTGCTGAGCATTCAGTCACCTAACATAGCTGTAGATTTATTAATTTCTAATTTGAAATATTTTCACAAATTGGATTTGAAATGTGGATTGATGTCTATGGCGTTTATGAGTATTCGGTGTGAATTGTTCTTAAAACTTTCAGTGAAAGTAATACAGTTTGTAAAAGAAGCATTATGCAAAGCTTATTGTGGGAAATGATAATTCCTGCTATTGTAGAGTTAGATTCAAGCCCAGAAGGAAACTATGTGATTTAGATAAAAATGAATCATTCTTTTTCAAATAACTGAGTGTCAGTGAAAGTGAAAACAGATTTGTGTGAAACAAACAGAGATAGTGTGAGAAGAAAACAGAGGGGAAAATAGAGTTATTGACATGTCTTTCATTTTCATTTTAGTATGATTCCTTTCTTTTTTTTTTCTCAAACTCCCTCTTGCACACACACACACTCATACACACACACACATACACACACACAACAGCACATTAGCAAAATGCGCTGCATTATGAAATATAACACTCATGAAGGTGATATTAGGTCCATTTAAAGCACCAAACATCATCCATTCTCTCTGTCTCTCTGTCTCTCTGTCTCTCCCTCTCTCTCTCTCTCTCCCTCTCTTGCTCACACACACACAGAACATACACAATGCACATCGACATTACTATCACTCCAACACACTTACTTTTGCATTCCAGGATTAATTGAGGTCTTTGCACAGGAGCTGTCTCAGTACTCACCGTGTGCCACTTAGACACGTGAGAAGCTATAACTGAGACTGCCAAAAATATGAGAAAACCTTTTACTTTTTCTTTTTCTTCAAAGATCAAGGACAAACAGTTGTGCCAGCAAAACAAGTGAACGTGGCTAATCTTTTTGGATTAAGAAAATTCCGATAGGACCAACTTTCCAACGTGGCCTGTCTGCTTCAGTCAGGCCAGCTTTATTGATCTTACCCATCTGTGATGAATCCTCAATTAGGCCTTTGGCAGACTGCAGCGAGCGAGCCATTCATTTGAGTTTAGCCATGCTGCACAGTCTTCTGTTCTGTGTCTAGCTCCCACACACAAACATACTTGCATGTATATGCCTACAAACATATGCACATGCACATTTTTGCACATGCGCATCAGACACCCAGGGACATATAAACAGATGCACAGATCCTTGTCTCTTCCGAATGATGGAACAGTAATAAAAGCCTTGTAGAGGCGAGATCAGGACAAAAGGGCACACCCCACTGCTTAATGCTCACTGAGGAATGGACTCACACACACATCACTGCCTAATGCCCACCAGGGAATGGCACTGGCTAGCATCTCTGGGTAGAAAAGGGGAGGGCAGAGGGCACAGAGCCAGCGCTGTTCGGTTCCTTCATTAGCTCGGAGATGGCAGAATCACAAGCTGCCATGCATACAAAATCAGGACTGTATGTGAATCTGTGTGTATTTGTTTTACTCTTTCTTTCTTTCTTTCTTTCTTTCTTTCTTTCTTTCTTTCTTTCTTTCTTTCTGTCTTTCTTTTAATTGAATTGCTATTTTTAATTGATTTTATTTCTTGTCTAAAATTTAGCCTCAAATGAACACTCTCTCAGAATAGCTATAGAAGTGAATATTTACAATTCTACTGAGGGACTGCTTTATTATTTCAGAGGAAGGAAATGCCAAGATGTGTCACTGCTGCACTCTTGGTTTATCCCTCACCACAAATCAGCTGCAGCTGAGCTACAAGACCCTCTCTGTCTGTACTGTCCCCTAGTGGCTGAACCAAGCTTTTCATTTCCAGCCTCTGATCAGCTTTATTCACAATCCTCTGCATCAGATGGCTCAGCTAATGCCTGTCATATCCATTTAGGACACATGACCCTTAATGTGGCTTTATAGATGTTTAAATAGCCTAGACATTTTGCAGCGTCAGGTGTTGTTAGCTTTATAGTTTCACCCTTGAGGCTGAGAGTATGTATAAATAGGAATGAAGCATGTTTTAAGGGGTCATATAACAGATCATCATTTCCATTTAGAGAAATTAGTATCACATGCTTCGTATTAGGATCGTGCTTTACCAAGATATATCATGATGTCAGGTGACAGCACATTTACAGGTTCAATTTATTGCATTTCCAATAAGATTTGTCAGTAATTTATACTAATTGGATGCAGCTGATATCATGATACAATTTTGTACATAAAAGTTGTGCAGAATTTTGTTGAAGAATATTAACATGTTTTTTATATTTCAAATATGACTATAAAATACATTTTGTAATTATTATATAAAGTTTTACTGAATCCCCCACAAACCTGAAACGTTATGAAATTATATTATATATTGTGTGTTGTAAAATGTAAAGAAGTTAGCCAAATGAAGTATGAGAGTGTGTATATATATATATATATATATATATATATATATATATATATATATATATATATATATATATATATATATACAGTATTTCTTTTTTTTTTCGTTTTGATAAAAACACCCCTACTTCATTCGGCTTGCTGTTTTTCCAACAAGCCTTCATGCCATGAAGAAATTTGCACATTGACCTTGGTGGAGAAAAGTAAACGATGTCAGTCATGTCGTGACAGGCAATTAATAGAAGCAGACAAAATGACATGGCAACATGAGAGACATACATGAATCTGAATGCACTTTTTTCTCCTCGCAAAAGTGGCCACCCACTGAGAACCGAGAACAAAAGGAGTTCATGTTCAACGCTGTCTCTTTATCTCACTCTCGTTTCCTCTCCTTTTTCATGTGGTCTTTCTTTCTCTTTGCTTTTTTTTCCAACCTCTCATTTGTTTTCCTCTATTCTCTCACTATACTCACAAGCTCTGTGCATTTATAGTGCTAAATGAACATCACTGACTGTTACCACTCTATAGTGCAAACCACCAATAAAATGGTGGATGGTTGGATCTTTTATTATTACATATTAAGCATTATACATATAGTAAGTATTCATATTGTGTCTTAAACAGAATCTTTTGTTTACAAGCAGCACAAAAATTCAGAAGGTGACTGAGGACACATCACACAAACACACACAGTGAACTTGAGTTTTTTTAAGGGTTTTGATGTTAGATTTATTAAACTGTCAGTCAGCTGTCATACTCGTGTAAAAATGGTGCTGAGTTGGATTCAAAACAACACACAGACACTAACAGAGCACAAAGCTTCATCAGTCCTAATACATTTCTTTTTTGTGATTATATATGATCAAATGACATTTCTTACATTTTTGTGACGTGTGTGTGTTTTTAGCAGCTTACTGTACATACTGCATCTGACATCTTTCCCATTCTTGCTTGTAGGATTTTTTCAAAGCTCAGAAGGACCTCATCAACCAGTACGGCCGAGTATGTGGGTATGTCAAATACAAGTAATTGATACTTCTTCTTCTTCTTCTTCTTCTTCTTCTTCTTCTTCTTCTTCTTCCTCCTCTTCTTCTTCTTGTAGAAATCATAATGATTTGATGATAAGGTTGAAAACTCTGGCTTTTTAATGCTTTCAGATTACAGTTATAATTTATAGTTTTGTAATTAAATGACCGCTAACATCTTAAAAAATGTGGATCAATCAATCCTAACTGTGCTATTTTTTTTTGTGCTGTGTTTTGTGTCTTTTGCACCCAGTATAAATGATTTTTCTGTCCTGCTTTTCTTACAGAAATCTAATGCTACAATAACCAACAAACTTAGCTTTAGGCAAGTGGCCCATTTTCTCCCAACTGCTCCCTTTCTTTGAGCTTTAAAGCCACAGCAGCACTTTTTCTCTAAAGCTTCAGGCTGCTGAGCAGAATGTGGCACTGCTTTTCATACGGATGGCCTCACTTTCACTTCCATGCCTTCTCTTTTATCTGTCCTTCCTCTGCATATACCTTCATTCATTATTAACTATCCTCTTTCTCTAGTTTTATGAGTTAAATCAACATATTTACTTGTCCGGATTTGAAAGAACGGCAGGTACACCGGCTTAACTTTACACAAACAGGTACGTGCCTGTGTGTAACACACATCCCTTTATGTCCCCTGCTGGACTCTTTCATAATCAAGAAGTGAGTGCAGCTCACAGGGCTTTTAGGGTGTTTTGATTTAGTTCAGTGCAGTGAGATGGGCAGCGAGATTAGTGTGTGTTTGATACCACCGCCTGCTCCGAAGAGATCAAAGAAGAGAAGGAGGCACCAGGCTTCCTGTGTTCAGTGTGAGCCGTGTGGAGGAACTGAGGGGGGGGTTGTGGGCGATGAGGGGTGGATTTAGATTTAGTGCTCAGAGCAGAAAACAGGGCACTGTGTCTGAAACGCAGGGATATATGTCGGGAGACATTACTATAGCCTTCAGTCAGATTAATCCAACAGCCTGAGAGTGTTTTTCAAAATCAAACAGTCTGTAATATATATCACAGTAATGCCCTCACATATGTGAGGCTCACTCCCATTAATGTTCAGAAATGTTGAAGTTAATAAACACACTTCTGCATAGTTTAGAAAATTCAACACTTCAGCAGAACAACTCATCTCATGCTGAATGAAGGTTTTCATTTTCTAGACATTTTCATGTTTAAGTGTCTGGCTGCATACCAGAGACTACACATATTTTTTTTCCTGCCCCAGAGTGAAGGAAAGGATTGCCACAAATTACATGGTTAAAGGGATTACTGCCATGGCCTATACACTGGACATCTGGGCTCCCAAAAAGGGATCTCTGAAGCTGCGGGTCTCAAAATGGGGTCCGGGAACCCTCAGGAGCCTGTGAAACTGATCAAGGGGTCGTGGTTGTTAAATTTAGTTAAAGTGGTAAAAATCACAGACAAATATTTTTGGGTTTAATCCAAGCCTCGATAATTAAAGAAAACAAGTAGGCTTATAAATAATGTCAACTTTTATTCAAACATGAACTATATTCTAGAAATATTTTAGAAATGTTCATGAAGGAATAAACTGATGATAAGGAGGTCCATGAAACATATTTTAAACTTAGACAACCTAGCATACTTTTACATAATCACTATCTGCTGCCTGTACACACCTGCCACTTTAATAGGAACACTTGTAATCATTCATGTAATTATCCAATTAACCAGTCACGAGGCAGCAGCGCAGTACACAATATTCTGCAGAAACAGCTCAATAGCTTTAATGCTTTTAAACTCACCATGTTTGTAACAAGTGCCTATTTTAAGTTACTATAGCCTTTTAGTTTGCTTAAACCAGTTTTCACCACTGACTTCTCTTATTAACAAGGTTTCTGCTCCAGAATTGCACTCACTCTTGGATCTTTTTTGTTTTTTTCACCATTCTGAGTCAAATCTAAAGACTGATTTCTGAAATATACACAACTGAAGTCACATTTTTCCCCATTCTGATGTTTGATGTGAACTTTAAAGCTCTTGATCTACACAAGATTGGCTGATTAGATAATGTGCAGGTGTTCAGGGTGTTCCTACTGAAGTGGTTGGTGAGAGCATGTGTGATTAATCCAGACAAAAATTTTACTAAAAAGCTGACAAATATGCATATAATGGAAATCCAAGGGCAGTTTCCATGGCAGTTAATAAAGGTTTATGCAAAACATCCTTTAGTCAAAGTTGTTTGCAAATTAGTCTCTACATCCAGACTGGGATGAAACACAGAGCCTTTCAAAGATAGAGCTAGTTTTTAATGTGAAAAATGTGTTGAATGTGTTGTTATGTATGTACAGGGACTTTGGATTGCTTCAGTGGAAATCGTCTGAACACTACAGATCTAGAAGATAAAAGTTTTTTAAAACGCTGGAGTATTTCTTTAATAAGTGAAATAAATGTCTGTTTGCTAATGGTATAATCCATAGCCTCCTCCTCCTCCTCCTCCTCCTCCTCGTCCTACAACATGGGAAATCTCTGGACAAGTGCATTTAATTGTTTTAGTTTTTTCTTGTAAAAGTTTTGTTTCCAACACTATTTGATAACATTGTTTAATTATATGCTATTATTCTGTGAAACTGATTCGTGTTTGGGGAGGAAAGAAAATCCCAGAGCATGCCTATGCATGCCAACGTAAATGCACAATTTATTACAGCATAATCAATAAAAATAAGGCACTATGAGCTCGCTGACATGGGGTGTGTGCGGGACATGTCTGAAATCATTACTGGCCTGCCTCAGTAATGGGAGCGAGGGAGTGTGTGTGTGTCAGAAATGAATGTGAGGCTAGGCTTGTTATATTTGTGATTGTCATGAACAGTACCCTGTTTGTTATTAGTTTATTTATTGTGTGTGTGTGTGTGTGTGTGTGTGTGTTTTGCTCTGTTTCTAGTTATTATCTAGCCAGACTTCCAGTGGTGGTGATAGCTGACCCAGACATGCTCAGACAGGTTATGGTGAAGGAGTTTCATAACTTCCCAAACAGAGCGGTGAGCGTGACATACTTACTGATGGCATATTTATACAGGCACACACACGCACGCACGCACACACACACACACACACACACACACAAACACACACATTCATGTACAATTATGAATCCTGGGTACACCGAGATGCCAATGCTGGGCCCCTGAGCCAGGCCCTTAACCCTTAATTGCTCAGATGTACAGTATGTTGCTCTGGATGAGAGTGTACCAAATGTAGTAAATGTAAAATGTAGATAATGAACATACTTTTGGTGAAACTGCTGAGGTGAAAAAAAATAGCTAAAAAGAGAGTACATTTTAGTTGTATCTGTCTAATTAGTTTCAACAACTAGCTTAATGACGGTATGTTGAATCAAATTGTGTCTTATGAGCTTCATGAAGTTTGTTGCAATCCCAGATCAAGATTAATTGTTAAATAAAACGGAAAATGAATAGTATATTTTGCTTTACCTATGTTATGATTGTGTGTGTGTGTGTGTGTGTGTGTGTGAGTGTGTGTTTCTCAGAGGTAGAATCAATAAGCGTATGTACACAGTGAAGCGTCAGTGTGAGCAAAGCCGGCACTGCTGCACTTTCAACTCCACAATGTGACTTTGGTCATCACTAATGATCACATGACTTATTTATCAAAACAAAAGGTCATGTTTAAGTTAGCTAAAGTCAGGGAGCAGAGCATCCTGGGTAATGTAAAGATGGCAGCAGGAGCCGATCAGTACTGAGACTGTTTGCCTTGCCATGTATAAAACCCCAGTAGTATATAAACACTGTATCTTTATATCTTCATATCATATCTCAGGCTGCGACCTGCAGTGCACTGTGGTGTGGGACGTTCGGTCAATCTGCTAGAAGTGTGTGTGTGAGTTTTACTAAGAAGCTCGTGATATACACACCATCTGTGACAGACAGCGGGAGAAAACTCATAAAGTGGATCACCATGGCAGCCCAGAAACAAACATAATGTGTTGGCTTCTGTGTGCACAAATAAATACTCAACATTCCCCTACCAGATACACACCCACATTTAAAAATATGTACTCAATACTCCATAGAGCTCAGCCTACTCTCGATTATCTTTATTCTCACAGTGTAAACATGACACGGACTAACAGATGGACAATTGCTGTAATTAACCGTATTAAATCAGGCTGTGTAACCACAGCAGGCAAAGTTCAATTTTAATAAAAACAAAAAGAACAAGCTTTAGACAAACCAGCTTCAGGAGAATGCTTTTAGAGCCCAAAATGTTTTCTGTAAAGAACTGAGAACATGAAACTTGTGCATTTATTTATTTAGTGGATTGTTTTACTAAATAAATGAACCTTCTAAAGGGTCTGCTGATCACTAGCTCAGGATTGTAACTGCTAAGTAACCACCAGCTTATCCAACTCATTAGGCTGGATCTCATATGACTTCTTTTGACAAAGGATCTTTAGTGGGTGAGGTGATTACAGCAAAAAGACGAATATTTTATTTCAGTTCTTCAAATAGTTTAATGTTTTTTCCATCCTAATCTCTAGCCACTGTTTCTGTAGTGTACGAGTGTATGAGCGATTACCACGAACAGGAAATCCTTGTGCTTAGAGAAGAAAAGTTGACTCAAAAAACTTACTTATAATGGATGGTTGAGGGCAGATTTTTGCCTTTTGCATCATTACAACATTTGTCAGACTGTATATTTATAATCACACCCTCCAGTGTCACCCATATGAGGACGAGGTTCCCCTTTGAGTCTGGTTCCTCTCAATGTTTCTTCCTTCCATTCAAGGGAGTTTTTCCTTGTCACTGCTGCCTGAGTCACCTCAGACTTATTCATTGGGGATGAATACAAACACATTTAAATATATCTAACATTGATCTTGAATTTTGTATTATATTAATCTTTATATTATTCTTTATAATAACCTTTTGTTTTATGTTTATGTTCTGTACAGCTGCTTTGTGACAATGTCAATTGTAAAAAGTGCTATACAAATACATTTGAAAACTTAAATAGATATTGAAAAAAAAGTCAAAATGTTTGTCATTTCAATATTTAAAATCTCATAACTTAAAATCTCATTAATGAAATCCTCTCACAAACATGCAATCTTGTTGAGAATTTGATTTAAATCCTGTACATTTCTAGAATTCATTTCAATTCAATTTATTTGTATAGCGCTTTTAGCAACTGACATTGTCTCAAAGCAGCTTTACATTTTAGATACAATACCTTTACGTATACAAACAGAATAAAAAATTTAAAATTGAAAGTTTAAAACTAAGTTACTATATATCTCTAACATCTATACCTAGCCCTAATTTATTTAATTTATTTTTATTTAGTTATTTTTTTTAGAAGAGTCATGGAATTAACATTAGTTATTTGTTGTAGTTCTAGTGTGTTTGGATACCATGACCTTTGGGAAATCATAAATAATTAGATTTAAATATTTTTTTTCTTTTATTGTATTGTGTTTGACAAATTGGATAAAGCTGCACAATAATAACATTATTTAAAGATTCTCTTTTATGTCTAGCTCATTTTAAGAGCTTTATGCTTGGAATGATATTAATAATAATTTTTACATCAATACTTTTCTACCAATTGTGGTGCCGCTTGAGAGCAAAGTTCCATTATATAATTGCCCTAAGACTTCTGGTATATGTGAATCACTTAAATAATCACACATTTTTCATATCCTTAGCTTTTCAATACAGGTAAATGTGTGAACGTACCTGTGTAAGGTACAGATTCAGTGAGATTAGACTGAAAAGCAACAGTTTTCCTTTAATGTGCTGAAAATGAAATAAACCTGAAACAGTGTTATGATCTTTTCTCTTTGATTTTCTAATGATTTAGATATTGAAGACGGTTGTAAAGCCAATGTCGGACAGTCTGGTCATGCTGAGGGATGAACCCTGGAAGCGAGTGCGCAGCATCTTAACGCCATCATTCAGCACAGCCAAGATGAAAGAGGTAAGCTCTCACACCCAAATGTTCTCTTTATTTTGATTATTGAAATCTGTGATTTGCAAAATGTGATAACCAAAGTGTAGATCATCTAATTTCTTGATATATAAAGGATGAAATAGAAGTTGCTTATTAAACTTGTCTTATTAACAGGTTTGCTTTATGATGACTGTAATGATAGCCATACATTAGTGCATTAACACTCAGGTGTGATAGCTTATAGGATTGTTTCATACACTATAGAGTATAACTATGGTGTGAAATTGTAACAGAGAATTCATATTTAAAGGACAAAATGATCTCTGATGTAGAGGTATTTCTGAAGTGTTACATAAACCTGACAATGTCATTAGTTCACACACTGTTGCCAGGAATAACACTGACAATATACGTAAGAATAATTGTTTAGAAATTCATGCCAGATACTAAATCAATGACAGAATCACTGGCTAATGGACATGCTGCATCAAGGGACAGTAATGATCTCATTTAAACAACATGTATTGCAGTGAACCCTTGTAGATCAGCTCATACTGGGACTTAAGCCAGAGAGAGGACACCAAATGGGATTTTATGTAAAGCTTTACATATTCCACATGTTTTAGACGTTCCTCCGTGTTCTATGATTTCCTCACAGCTTCCAAAATCATGCTGGTAGGAAGGACTGGTGACTTCAGGTATGAATGAGTGTGTGAATATGATCCCAGTGTTCCCAGTATAGGGTCCTGAACCACTGCCAACCTGATCAGGATAAAATGATTACTAAAGATTACTGAATTAGGGGGGCACAGTGGCTTAGTGGTTAGCACGTTCGCCTCACACCTCCAGGGTTGGGGGTTCGAATCTCGCCTCCGTCTTGTGTGTGTGGAGTTTGCATGTTCTCCCCGTGTCTCGGGGGTTTCCTCCGGGTACTCCGGTTTCCTCCCCCGGTACAAAGACATGCATGGTAGGTTGATTGGCATCTCTGGAAAATTGTCCGTAGTGTGTGATTGCGTGAGTGAATGAGAGTGTGTGTGTGCCCTGCGATGGGTTGGCACTCCGTCCAGGGTGTATCCTGCCTTGATGCCCGATGACGCCTGAGATAGGCACAGGCTCCCCGTGACCCGAGGTAGTTCGGATAAGCGGTAGAAAATGAGTGAGTGAGTGAGAGAGATTACTGAATTAAACATTATGCCTGTTCTTACAGTAATTAGCCTCGGTAATAGCAATAGAGCACACATGCCATCAGTTCAGCAAGAATAAGTACAGAAGCATAAAAAATGAAACAGAACAGAAATAGAGCAAAACAAACATTGACTCTGCTACACTAAAGCCACTGATACCCAACATCAAAGAAATACCTAAGGAAAGATAAAGCTTTTGGCTTTGGCCTGTGTTTCTGAGTCCTGGAAGGTTTGAGTCTAGCACAGTTTGTGATTTCCTTGCTATAACACACCCACTAAACCTGGTAATTATCTGGTGAATTGAATCTGTGTTTTTTTTTAAGCTGGGGAAGAACAGTACTGGTTTCAGACACCCCAGGAATCCTGGCATAAGCAAAAGCAGGAAGGTTTAGAGTGAAATCTGTGCGATTTTTGGTTTCATGTAACCAAAACACTTGAGGTTCATTAGCTATTCTCAGACAAATGAACTCTTAGCTCACTTGCTCGCTTCCTTGTATGAAGAGCCTTTTATCACTAAAATACTTAGACACTACACTGCTTTAGTTTGTAGAAATCACTGATGATTCTGCTTCCTGTAATGAGAACAGATTTTGTTTGTGTATTTGAATGAAAAAATATTGCTTTCCTAATGCACATGAAATGGCAAACATGGTGACTTGTGTTCTATAGTGGGAAAGTGACATCAGATAAGGTCACATTAGAATTCGGTGACATCAAGAGAGAGAAGACCGCAAGCTTCAGACTCAGTGTGGAATAGCATGGGAGAGTGAAAACCTGGCCACAGTGTAGCAATGTCCTAAATATTTAATGACCTCATAAACATCTTTACTGTCAACACCAAACCCAAGTCCGGGCATGCAGGCCATGTTTGTTAACTTAATTACACCACACAGAATATTATTTTCTTTCTCCTGCTGCTTTTAGCCCTGACGTGAAACCAGACCTGACATATTAAAGTGTGTAATGACAAAAAGCATTTTAAATCATGGATATTAAAGTATGTAAGAATCTGAAGCTTGTTTAAATCCTTGCTTGTGATGTAGAATCCACTTCACACTCACAGTATTGAGCTTTTGTACAACAGATCATAAAACAGTTTATTATTATTTCAAACAGAAAAAGAATATTAAAGTATTTCATGTTTTTTCTTTATTATTATTAAAATAGTTACATGCAGGTCTCTGATGCTGCCAAACCCCTTCAGAGACCCCTTTTTTCACTCTAGATAGTACCTAAAAAGTGATGTGCTATTTTTATACACAATACCTGCCTGTATTTTGATTGTTAAAACCTTGAGGACTTACGTATTCAAACATGTCCTACATCCTGTATTGATTTTCATTAGTTGTCTTGGAGTCGCAGGAAGAGACAGAGGACGTTGCTCTTGTCATCCTCCATCAGTTTCTGTAGTCTTCTTCATTTGCCTTCAAGCCTAGCACTGATTTGATCTGATGTATGCATCCTGTTACAACACACGAGCGTACACAGAGCCACAGCAAAAACAGAAGCAATGAATAGGAATTATTTTCCAGTTATTATTTTAATTTGGAATCTGTTTTGAATTAATGACAAATATTGAAATCTGCCTCAAGGAATGATGTCTCTGAGTATACACCATGGAACAAACAGGTCATCTCTTCACACAACTGTGTGTTGCAGATGGGATCTCATTAAACACCTCAGAACTATGTTGGAGTTACTCCATGGAGTATTTAAAACACCCAACATACTGTTACATTTCACAAGTACAACCACATTCACTCTGCTCACATTCATCATCTTGTTGTAAGTAATACAACAGTAAATCTGTAATTAAAGGAAAAAAACCTTTCACTAATTACCAGGAAGATGGATTGCTGGAGTCAGTAATTAGATCAAACAACCGTAACATTAGAGTTAAATAGTTCAAAAGGTGTTTTTGTGGCCCACTTTCAAAACTCCTTCCTGAGCACATAAACGCTGTCAAACTGTTTTGTGTGTATGTCTACTGATTATCTGTAATATGAAGGGGGACTGTGTGTGTGGGAAAGAAGTATTTGGATGTTTGACAGGGTGTCAACTCATCACAGGGCACAATCACACACAGTTTAGAGATGCCAATCAGCCTACAGCACATGTCTACAACATGCCACTGTGGTCCAATTTACATGCAAATTTAATTTAAAATGTCTTTTGTAATTAAAAAAAAAAAGGATGTATGAGCACACACATACACATACACACACTATTAAAATTGTATAAACTGCACCTTCAACGTAATGATCCTCTATGGTCATTATGTGTGGCCTACAATTGTTTATTCCTTATTGCTTAATACATATAACAGTTTATTACATCTTACCATAGACGGCCAAAAATGTTTTTGCAAGAGTCCCTATCTTTTATGTTTCTTAAACATATTTTGTGTACAGGTACAAGTCAAAAGGAATTATGTGTGTATATTTTAAGTGAAATTATATAGTGGGAGTATATTATATAACCAAAAAGTGTGTAAATACTTATTTTCCCTCTCTATATGTCTCTGATTCAAATTAGTGGTACTTTTCTTAATCCGTTTTTTTTCTCTTGTCAGGTTATTTATACATATATATTACATAAATATTTATACATTATATATTATTGGCTTATGCAGTGCTCACCCTAAGGGGTGTGACCTAGGGCTTTTGGCTAAAAAGATCCCTAGATACAGCATTCATTATAATTACATATTTAACATTTAGAAAAAAAAAATTCTATTCGTTTCTGTTATTTATTTATTTTTTTTATGATCAGGAGAGGATAAATCTATAGCCTAAGGTAAATAAAGCTTCCTAGCTGATAATCACAGTGAGAGACATGATGTTGTGAGATAAGGTTTCAAGTAAAGATTAGGATTAGGACAAAGAAAAATCACATGGCAAAAGTTTTACATAATTTCTGTGATACACAATATGCAGCACAATACATAAGACTCCTAAAAAATAACAGTTGTGCTGCATATAAAAAAAAAACTTTTACATTTTCATTTACAGCATTTGGCAGACGACCTCATCCAGAACGACGTACAAAAGTGCATTTAAGTCTCTATCATGGAATACATTAACTCTGGTTTGCTAGGTCACAGACTTAAGATATTTTTTTAAATACACAATTAATTTATCATAATTTATTACACTCTCTATATCATATAATGGCCCAGGTCTAGTTAGGATATTAGTGTGACTCTGGTCAGTCTGCACTTTTTCCACTCAGCTCACTCAGATTTGTCAGCTGGTCTTGCTTCACTGCTCCATAAAATCTCTGCTTCTCTTTCCTTTGCTCATTTTTTTTTCTCTTTTTTTGTCCTTGCTGCTTCCACCCTCATCTCTCTTCTTGAGTAAGCAGGATCAATAGGCAGGTCTGGTGTAAGATGGAGGCTTATCACAGTGTCAGTCACTGGCATCTAAGAGACAGAGAGACAGAGAGACAGAGAGAGAGAGAGAGAGATGATGGTGAGTGGAAGAGATCACGAGTACTCCTGCTCAGAGTAGTGTAACCTGATTCTAGTGCACTGTCACAGCTTTACAGTGCTTTGCATAAGTATTCACCTCCTTGAACTTTTAAACATATTGTAGTGTTACAATCTAGAGCTGAAATCTATTTCATTTGGACTTATTAATCTAGACCTACACTAAATGGCTAATAAACAAATGATATTGAAGCTGGAGGGGGATTCATCTAGGTTGCCAAATTGTCTAAATTTTTATATATATTAAAAAACAAAAACAAAAACAAAAAAACAGAAAAGACGAGTTTGCATATGTATTCAACCCCATTGCTATTGCTCTCAAACAAGTCCATGACTCCATGAATTAGAGACTGGGTAAAAAATGTTTCTAAATTTAAACATCCCACAGAGCACCTTTAAATCCTTTCCTATATATATATATATTAATATAATTAAGTAATATAATATAATATAATATAATATAATATATATATATAAAACAAAAAAAAGTTAATGACTTAATTAGCTGTGGTTTGTGGTTTGATCCATTATTATCGTGGAGTTTTTGCCCTTGGTGATGACCTGCTAAATTAAATGGGATTTTAATTGATTCATCACATTGCTGTAACCTCGCCCACACTCTTCTAACAAGTAGTTTTCTTCACGATTGTCTTTCTTATATCACTCACAATTTTATCTTGGGTTCATGTTAAATCTTTTATTTTGCTTAAATATTTTTAAATTTGAACATGTGTAAAAAAAACTTGAAAAAATATGTGAATTCAGATTTTGTGTGTTTTGGCACAGATGGTCCCTCTTATCCATGAAGCTACAGAAACATTACTGAAGAACCTGAAGAATTATGCAGAGACTGGAGAGAGCTTCGACATCCACAGGTATGACTGTGTGTTTTTATCTTGTGTGTTATGTTTTTTATCTTGTATGTTAAAAGGTAACTTATTAATATTTTCCTGCAGGTGTTTTGGTTGCTTCACTATGGATGTAATAGCAAGTGTGGCGTTTGGCATGCACGTGGACTCCCAGAATAACCCCAATGACCCATTTGTGCACTACGCCTCCAAGTTCTTTGCCTTCTCTGTTTTCAATCCAGTCATGTTCATCTTCAGTATGTAACACTGTAACATTTAGCCATTCATCTAATACAAAACATCCTTCAGTGGCCATTATTTCCCCTTTAATTATTTAACAGCTGAGGTCACATCGCATAGGGAGCTCCATAAACGACTATTTGATATGAACTTTAATGAAGGCAATATAAAGATATAGCACATTTATTGCAGGCTTGAGAACGAGGTCTCATTTAAAATGCCTTTGTCCTTGTGTTTATGACTAAAGAATATTGGGAAATGGTCTTGTGGTTGTCCTTTGTGCTCTTAGTGACTTTCCCGTTCCTGATTGGGCCGCTTCATGGTTTGATGAAAGATACAGATAGAAGTGAGATGAACAAGTTCTTCACCAGCTGTATTCAGAAACTTATAAAACAGAGGGATGAGTTGCCACCCAGTCAGGTACAGAAAATAATATTTCATTAATATAAAATAAAAAAAATCTGTTAGTGTAAACATAGTTGTATACCTTATGAAAAGGCAATATTGTAATATTGTACTCAATATTACAATCAAATTAACAAAAACAGGATGAGGATGGAGGCACGATAAAAGCAAACAGCGGGCATAGAAAGGCGTAGAGAATATTTGTATTTTATAAAGTATTATTTGTCCTATGGTTTTGATAGAGGCGGAGAGACTTCCTACAGATGATGCTGGATGTGAGGAGCAGTAAGGAGTGTGTGTCCCTCGATCACTTTGACGTCGTCAATCAAGCAGACGAGGAAGTTGTGCTTGACGGAAAGACAGAAAGCTGCCACAAATTAAAAAGAATGATGACGGAGGATGAGATCATAGGCCAGGCCTTCCTCTTCCTCGTCGCTGGCTATGAAACGAGCAGTAACACGCTCTCGTTCATTTGCTACCTCCTGGCCATCCACCAGGACTGTCAGAAGAAAGTACACAGAGAGGTGGACAACTTCTTCAGCAGACACGTGAGTAAAAAAAAAACGACAGTAGCCTTTAACCCCACAACACAGTAAATGTTGTTTAAGCTGCCACCCAGTCAGGTGTAGTACAGCCTTTAAGGAATGAAAAATATCTCATCATTTAATCCTTAAATATGTTTATATTGAAATATCTGTGACATGCTCAGTCATTGTAGTGCTAATTTGGTGGTTGGTGCTGTATTGTCATTATTACGTAAGACGTTAATGGATGTGTGCCTTGCTAATGACACCGTGAAAGTATGGGGGTAAAAAAAAAAGGATGCTAATGATGATCACTGAGGATGTTAAGGATGTAAAGGTTAATCTGCACAATTGTTGTTTCTATCAAATGTTTATACAGTTTATTTGCCAGTTAAGTAAACTCTGATTTAGATGCTAATACAGGGTTAAATTTTAATCACTTCTTCATTTCCAAGTGTTTTGTAGTTTGCAGTAATGTCTATATTTATTGTGAATTCTGTTGTTTCCAGGGCAAATACTGTATGCCAGACCAACATATAAAAATATAAAAATGCACCCACTGCATTGGAAAGCAAGCTGTGTTTGGTATAGCCTCAACAATGTGGATACTGTCTGTGTGAATGCTGAGCGTTCTCCTGCATTCTGCCTTTTCCCATACAAGCACTCAGAGCAATGAAACACACAGACCCACTCATAAATATAGCACAGGTTTGCAATAATGGTGGCACTTCGGTTCCTTGGGCATGTGTATGTGTGTGTGGAATAGAGTGCAAGAAATGGTAAAAGACGATTCCTAGCTGAAACCTGCAATCTGTGTGCAGAGAGAGGAAGGATGTTGGTGGGAATGGAGTAGAGGTGGCTGAGCAGGTCTGTTTAGTGTGTGCTGTTATTGGAAATAAAGGTCTCTGGCTGCTTTTTTAGTCATCTTCACTTCACTGTGAAGCTATTTTACTCTGCAAAGTAGCATTCCAAAATTAGGGCTTTGAATAAATAAAAATAAATTGTTTCATGCAATATTTTATGAAATCCGTGATTAGGAAAGACTCGGGGGCATGACGGCTTGACATCGTACTCAGATAAACAGCTCATGGATTAAAATCAGAGAGTGGTTGAGTACATGAAGTGTTTTAGCAGCTCTGACTACACAAGAGCTCTGGCTGTGCTGTTCGGCTCCTTGTCCTCTTTTCTCATAATGCCACCGTAATAGCTGACACATAAACCCGGCCTTGTTAAGCATGCGCCTGCATCTGCTGAATCTTAATACCTGGAGCCAAGGCCAGGCAGCCGCTCGGATCAAACGCAGCGCTAGTCCATCTCAATGACTCCCTTTCTCCACTTTCATCCTACACTTACTCCCATTGACTCTCGCATGCTCCATTTAGTCCTGCTCAGGAAGTCTGGGTCTTTTTAACTTGATTTTTTTTTCACCGTTTTTTTTGAAATGTAAATCTTGGCTGCAGCTCTTTGGGCATCATTTGTTACCCATAGCATCTTGTGCATGACACCTTTTTCTTCAGTCATGCTTTTTATGAGATGAGTTTTATTACAGTTTTTGTTTACTTGCTCAAAAGGAAGATTTTTATTAGTCAGTCAGATGATGGATTTATTAACTTATCCTTAATTTTTCTGTAGTACTTATCCTACATGGGGTTGCAGGGAACCTGGAGTCTATCTCAGGAGACTTGCGGTACAAGGCAGGGGCCAATCTGGACAAGGGTACCCATTGAAGTGCACAATCACACACGCACACACACACACACACACACACACACACACACACACACACACTCAACAGGCAACCTAGAGATACCAATCAGCCAACAATGCCTGTCTTTGGACTAGGTTGCGGAAAATGGAGTACCTGAAAGGAAACCCCTAAAGAATTATTTTTATTTCATGATCACTTTGCTAAAAACTTTGCTTAAAACATAAAACACTTGCAGTTTAACTTAATTTATTTTTTTAACTATAATATAATAGGGCTCTTTCATAAACATATTTTTGTGCTCGTACATTTTGAAAAGTTAGTAATACAGTAGTAGTACAGTAAGTTCACAGATTCGAGTTGTGCAGTTTTGTACAGTGTCCATAGGACTGGAATTCTGTTGGTGGGTTTAGCAGACGTGACTGTACACCCAGCAATAGCTGTGCTCTTTAAGTTTTACATGAAGCAGCTGGGCATCAGTCCACAGCAAGCCATCTGACCATAGTGGATATGAAGGTCAGTGCGTCCCCCCCAGCTGAGGGCTGCACTGCCTGGCACGACTTTTGAATTTAGCTCACTGAGGAGCAAAGGGCCTTTCAGTTTATTTTGTAAATGCATCTCGCTGTGCTCAAACTGAATGCTCCTCGGCACTGAAAGCTTTTGAAATGTCACTCTCCTGCTAAATCAGCACAGAGCGCTGAGTTCGTACCACAACACCGATGTACACAGATGAAGTAAATACACTTTAGTGTCAACCTTTTTTTATGTATTTATTTACCTAATTGGTACTTATCTTGCTATTTGAATGTCTAATGGTCTTGTGCTAGTGATCTATTTATACTACATTCATGTTCAAGTTGTGTGCTGAGTTGAACCAAAAACAGTATCGCTTGCGCTTAGATCTAATGGTTCACTTGTTATTATAACAATTGTCATTATCTTTCTTAGTTGTAGGTGTCCATCATTGGGTGTCATACATGTCTTCTTCTATATGGCAGTTATGAGATTACTCACACCAAAAAGTGGTGTTTGGTAATGTTTGATAGATAGGTCAGGAATTAATACATTTAAAGGTCACAAAATAAGGCCACATTTCTTAAGGTCACTGGAAAAGGTATGGTAACTAGTTCAAATCAAATCAATTAGACCATTGTGGCCAACAGAACCTAAGCACAGACATGACTAATAATATTATACTTTACTCTTTGTTTAGCAATAATCTCCATTATTGAAATGAATAACAAATATGTCCTAGATTTTAACTTCTCAAAGTTCTTTTGCCCATTGCCTTCAAATATTTATTGGAGGTCTTGTATGAAGTATGATGTTCCCATAACAGTCGTGGGCTCAAGTTGCACAATTAATGGCCACAGCTTTAGTACCTCATCATTGCAACATAATAATTCCATGAGATATCCTCAATATATTAATTTGTGGTCATGCCTTATCCAAAAATAGCCACAATGTCACTTCAGAGGTTTTGATCACTACTTGGAAAATACAGTAAATTTATTTGTTCAGCAGTCTCTCTCATGCTGTAGAAACTGAATTAGTAGACAGATAGGACTGGGATGTTTTTTATATAGACTGTATCATTGACACAGAGCTCCAACACGCAGCAGTTTTTAATCAACCATAGGGTAGTTTAAGAGGTAAAAAGGCGAATTCCTTGCTGCCTATCAGATTGTGTGTGGCACACATTGTGTCTAGGCTCTCATTTTCTCTTCCTGCTTTGTGTGGTGGCTCCCCAGGGTGCCCCTCATTAATTTGCCCTTTTTTTATCTGCATAAATAGCAGAGTGAGATGAAGCAGAGCGTCACCTAATGAGTCAGCCAGAGGTGGTAGACGAGGGCAGGAAGGCGAGCCGTGTAGCAAAATTACACATTAACAGCCTCAGCTATTCCTTCTTTCTGAAACAAAAAGCTTTGAATAATAAAAATGTTCAAAATAATTTCCTGTTTGTCATATAGTGCAGTATTCAGGTGTACACTATTTGATACTTAAACAACAAGCACATTGATTTCCTTTAGCTTTAAATTTACTTTCAGGAGACTTCATGTATAAACGTTAACAGAAAATCCACCACTAAAGCCAACAGGTACATTGTGGTGAATTTTATTTTTATTCAGATGTTCAGTGATAATTGTTGTGTTGGTGCCTTGACACATTTTGGAACAAGTTTGTCTCTCTTATATCCAACTGATCCAGTGTTTTGTGTAGAACTGTCTGTGTAGTAAATTATCAAGTGAAGGAGTAAAGCATTTCAGATAAAGCAAATGATTTCCATATTAAAGTGTCTAACAGTCTCAGAATTTGATTTGGCTTTTGTTCAAAGTGTGTTAAATTCAGTCATTTACATAGTTATGTATTTTCCACCACTAGCACTCTGAGTTTTGAACATACTGCCGATGTGCATAGTTGGACTTTCTAATTCAGACTCATGAAGTTAAGAACGGGCTGTTACCTAATGCACAGTGTAGGGGTCATGAAGGAACACTAAGCTAAAAGCTATGAGCTGATGTTACTCATGCGTTGAGTAGATTAATGTTAATAAAGCTTGATATTTTAACAAAATGAGTGGCCATTGACATTTAACCTTCATCTGCTTTTATATACACTCAGTCAGCTTCAGAGCTTTCAAAATGTTTTTCATTGAAAGGAAATCTTTGTAAATATTATCCTGAGTCATAGACTAACAGGGCTTTTTCATTTTAAGTAAATAAAGGAATATAAAATAGGAAATATATCATAATCTGAAAGAGGTTTGTGGGTTTAACAGGGTAATTACTAGAGTAATTGTATCTCATTTCTATACTTGAATATTACTATGGTGTATTTATATTTTGAGTGTTATTGAAACTAACTGTGTTGTACTCTTACTTAAAAATGTACTTATTATTCCTAACATTTGTATTTATTGTTATTAATTGTTATAGGTAATGAAGGTCTGTTCTCTCGTCCAGACAATGACTGTCACTAGCTATCAGTTTACTCGACTCAGTTAAGCATCCAATTGTTTTATCAGAAAAAACTATGAAGAATCACGGCACTTGGTCATCTATGGTGACCTTCTCATACTACACAAAGAAGTTAATGCAATTGCTGTCTGAAATATTTAAAGCTGCTGAAGTGAGCAAAGACAGATCAAATGTAGCATCACTTTAGAAGGCATGAACTCCATACAATTAAAAAAAAAAGTATATTGAGGTATTCTAATGGGCTAATGTTTATGTTCTCACTCACTCATCTTCTACCACTTATCCGAACTACCTCGGGTCACGGGGAGCCTGTGCCTATCTCAGGCGTCATCGGGCATCAAGGCAGGACACACCCCGGACGGAGTGCCAACCCATCACAGGGCACACACAAACACACTCCCATTCACTCACACAATCACACACTACGGACAATTTTTCCAGAGATGCCAATCAACCTACCATGCATGTCTTTGGACCGGGGGAGGAAACCGGAGTACCCGGAGGAAACCCCCGAGGCACAGGGAGAACATGCAAACTCCACACACACAAGGTGGAGGCAGGAATCGAACCCCGACCCTGGAGGTGTGAGGCGAACGTGCTAACCACTAAGCCACCGTGCCCCCTAATGTTTATGTTTTTCTTTGTTAATATCTGCTTAGATTACAAATGATTTCATAAGCAAAAATTGCCTAGACAGCTGGTCAAATTCTTGCTTATAAAAAGTCTAAAAATAAAAGGTCCTCTTCCTGAGCAAGCCATTATCAAAATATAGCATAAGTCACGTAAACAACCAGCAAAGTTACAGAGACTGAATGATTTTTTAGGCATAACAGCAAGTTTTACTTTTTACAAAACAAATGAGCTTTTCCTTGAAAATATGACCAGCTTAATTTCATCCGTTAAAACATTTTCTTTTTACTTTGACCTGAATACATTTTTAGTTTTGACTTTTGAATACATGCACATAGGAACGTCTTCTGTTTACTAACCATGAAAAATTTAATTCATGGTAAAATTGACATCTCGTAATTTTAAAAAGAAATCAAATGATTTAGAGTATTGTGGCCATTAGAGCTTATACATGATGACTGATAATATTGCACCTTACTCTTTATTTTAATCTTAATAATTCCCAATGTGTATTGGATGTAACCCAATATCAGCTTAAGTGAATTCCCAAAAGGTATAGATTTTTTATTTTTGTTATTTTATGACATTCCCACAAAATTTTAAGTCATAAACTCAAGTTACATAATTTGTGGTTATGGCTTTAGTATCTCATTATACCACTACATAATAATTCTATGAGATATCCTTAAAATATTAACTCATAGTCTCAATGTATAAAAAATGGTATGTAGTAGCTTAGTGGTTAAGGCATTGGACTGCTGACCACTGATTGGAAGCTTGTGAGAGCAAATCCCATGTCTATCAAGTGTTCACTGCTGGGCCCTTGAGCAAGGCCCCTTAACCCTCAATTGCTCAGTTGTATCTAAATGAGATAAAAATGTAATTCGGTCTGCATAAAGGTATAAAGGTGTCTGCTGTGAGTGTATTCATTTGTGGTCATGCCTTATGAAATATAACTACCATGTCACCAGTAACAGATTTATGATACTTTCTTGGTTTTGGATACTAAAATCTAAATTAGTAGACAGATGGATTAGTACAGTTGGATCGTATTTAATATTCAGAATGTCACTCTTATTCAGCCTCTTTTATTTTTTTACATAAGCAGTATCATTGAACTCCAGCATGCAGTAGTTTTAAAAACAACCATCAGGTATTTTAAAAGGTAAAAAGGCAAATTCCTTGCTGCCTATCTGAGTGAAAATTATAAAAGTTTTAGATAAGTAATAAAGGCTGCTTTTCACATTTTAGCATAAAATTAGTATAATTTCATCAACAAAACAATACATTTTTTTACTGTAAATTGAATACATTCGTGACTGTATACTTTCACTTTAAACTGAGTACAATTTTGACAAATTATCTCTATACTTTCAATTAAATATAATTTGTTAGTCATTTCCCCCCCTGGCTCTAAAACACAGAATAACTGATATTTTATTTTATTTAAAAAGTGAATATATACCGATCATGGCAGCTCTATAGTGAAGACAAAAGGCTAGGGCAAGGTTAGACAGCTATACATAAAGAGGGTGAAACTGTGAACATGACACAGAGCTTCAGGAAGGTGTGAAACAGATAGCATGAGCAGAAGCAAAGAAAGGGTTGAAAGAAACAAAGACAGGAAGTAATGGTGACTGGTGGGAGGTGGGAGTGAGCGAGCGAGAGAGAGAAAGGGAGAGAGAGAGAGAGAGAGAAAGAGAGAGAGGAGGAGGACAGTCTGGCTTTTCTGTGTGTGAATAATTCAGTCGTGCTGTGCCTGTGAGGCTGAATCTCCAGGAGGCTTTTTCCTTCACTCATCACCCTTCAGTCATATCACTCACCTCCAAATAAAGACCATTCATCTCCACTGCTAAATTCAATAACACAGCCCTTGATCCACCACACACCATGGCACTACAGCTGTCAGTTTCTAATGAAAGTGTTATTATTTGTCGTGTAGTTTTTTTTGTGAGCCTTCGAAGGAGAAATTTTTCTCAACACGTTCTGATTGTGAATGAGTCTTTGTTTTCTTAAAGGAAATTTCAAGAGCTTGGTAATTCCAGAGAGCAAGAAAAAGGACAAGACTGCAAGACTCAGAATTGCATCACTGTCTTATTCTGTTCTCCCTCTTCATGTGTCTCTAAGTGGATCTTTCTCTCTCTCACTAGCTGAGATGAAGGCTGTCTGGTACGTGAGTATCCCCACATCCCTGGGGTCAGAACCGCAAAGCTTGGACACTTTGATTAGGAGAGCTGAAGCTCAGCAGGTGAAAGACACCGAAGCACACTCGCAGCCAACTCACACGCAGCATCTCATCAAACTCTGACAGAGGAGAGTTTATTTAGTGTAAGATAAAATGATTAGAGAAGCAGAGAGGAGGAAAAGGATGAAGTTATGCCATAAGTTAATACAGTGGATGGCTTTTTTTGAGATGGCCGTACCCGCTGATCCTCAAATAGATGAAAGGATTTGTAGCACCTTTTTCCATTCTCAGTCATCCTTGTCACACTCTGATGTGGAGAGAATACACAAGAGATGGATGTGCATTTGGTGGAAACAGTGAAAGGCAGAAGGTTGTGTAGAGAGATGAGACCAATGATCTTTAACAGAAGGTTCAGTGACTGATTCTCTCTCTCTCTCTCTCTCTCTCTCTCTCTCTCTCTCTCTCTCTCTCTCTCGCTCTCTCAAAGTAATAGGAGCATAATAATGGAAAATTGAGATTTTCAAGGAAAAGCACAATGGATCAGCAGTTAGCATTTCTGCTATACAGCTCCAGCATACATACTGTCTGTGCCAATCACACTATTTCTCCCTATGTCATCATAGGTTTTCTGGTTTCCTCCTACTTTCCAAAAACATACACAAAGTACACAAACGACAAAGTGGATTGCCTATTGGTAATTTTCCCCTAGGCGTGAATGAATGTGTGATGCAATGGATTGGCATTATGAGTGTACAGCCACCTTGCACCCAGTTCCCATGACAGGTTCTGGATACACAATAGCATGATAAGATATGTTTTGTACTTCCATGACAATATGTTTATCCATCATAAAATCATCAAAATCTTTTTCATGGATTTTGTCAGAATGCATTCAGGAGCATCTGAGCTGCTAATAAGAACTGTTTTATAGCCTTGTTTATTTGCTGTGTAGTTACAGCTTGTTTTATGTTAATTCTTGCTGCCCAATAATGGCAGTTTAATTTAAGTTAATTGTTAATTCTGTCCATATTAGTCTATGTAATAATATGTAATGCGTGTAGTTATTGTATTATGTAGTAATGTGTCTAATCATTGTAGCAAAATTGAGCAAATGAGCACTTAACCCATTCACTGAAAAGTAAATCATGCAGCTACATACGCTGTAATCACCACCTACACACAATATACACTTAAATCACAGTTATATGTATCTACAATAGCTGTCTGTTTTCATAAAGTCCAGTTATATGTATCTACAATAGCTGTCTGTTTTTATAAAGTCCAATATTGCAGTCCAGCTGTTGCTTTGTACCGGGGTTTTTAAAAACCTGTAGGTGCCAATATCCAAAAAAAATCTCTGCTCAGCGGTAGTCCAGTGCTGCTCTCTTTACACTGATGGATCGGATAAAAGAGGCATGACAAATTATGCATGGATTACTGCCAGTAATTGAACTGACTTCTTCATAGTGACCTGTGTGTACATATTGCTATAAAAAGGCTAGTGAGTGCCGGCTGTGTGATACTAAATACTACAACTAGCAGCTCACAATATCCGGATTGTTCATTTAACATTTATTTTGCTTGATGTTTATAAATGTTAATGATGACAGCACTTTGGGAAGATCTTTTTCCTCAATTTTGTGTAGGTTTGATATCAATTGCTCTGCAGTAGCTTGCACTAGTTGGGTTTAGGTCTCCTCAGTTAGTAAATGAAGTCTCCTTAGCATATACTGTAGTAGATGCACTTTGTTCGTATAAAATAATTGACTGATGATGCAGTGAGTGCATCAAGCATGAGAATGCTTGGAACAGTTCAGAATGTGCATGAACAAACTGTGCATGAACAAAGAAACAGACTTTCTCTAATAATGTGGCAGGAAAGCATACCTGTTGTTTCAAAACAATCTTGTCAGTTTCAGTGCTGCACTAAGAATACTCCATCGCCTAAATAAATTTAAGACTAATAGTGGTTTTATGGTCGTCTGTTTCTACTGTTAGACAGGTCCCTAAAAACATGACCTATGTGAAAGATGTTCCTAATAAAATGTCCAAATGAAGGTACAATGATCTGGCAGTTCATGTATGCAAGCTAAAGGACACTATCCCAAAGCTGTACTTTTGGTAAGGGTTAACACTGTGTTCATCTGTGTTTCTGACAAGTATTCTTACTTCTATTTTGTTTTACAAGTTACAGACTAGTGGGCTAAGCAACACTACATCTGACCCTGGATATCATTATGTAAATCATTCCTATGTCCAAGAGATAAAAAGGAAAAGTTTTCTCTAGGGCAGATGCTGTAGCTTTCCTCTTACGATGTTGATATTGCAGGACCTCAAATACGACTCCCCTGTATGTTGTTTGGTGTTTTTTTACTTTGGCTATTTAAGTTTACTTGGCTGCACTAATGGGTTTTAGCAGATGGAGTCATCAAAATGCTGCTGCCACAGTGGAAGGCCCCATGAAAATGCTCAGGCCCTGGGAGAGAGGGCGGTCCTGTAACTTAAACAGCCATAAACATGTGCTCTGTAATTCAGTCATGCCTTCCTGTCTGATGGATCCTGAACGTCAACAGCTGTCAGACGTCAGCCATTGTTAACCCCCAACACAGGCCTTGTGCTCTCTCCTGGGGGTACATATATTAGCCTATTTATTTCTGCTGTCTCAAGGGTGGGCGCTGTATATGTCTCTGAAATGTGCTATATTATTATTTACCATTTTTGTGTGTTTTATCAGATGAAGGCTAACACCATGGTTCTGGGGGATTATGTTTTTTTTTGTTAAAGTAGTAACAATCCATTATTCCAACCTAATCTAATCTATGTCTGCCTGAATCGTAGTGCATTTTGTAAATTGATGTTTGTGCCTGTGACTGAGAGACAGATCTTTTTATGTGAAATCTGTTTTAATGGCTGAAGGTTAAAACATTACAAGATGTGATAGTGCTATCATCTGGAGATTGCAATTCTGAATCTGTATGATGCCATCTATCATCAGGTGTCAAAGAGGATAATTAACGCTGCTCTTTGGGTGTGAAACACCGCTTTCCTCACCTCCCCGTTGATCAAAATGGCTCTAATAATCTTTGGATCTCAGCTATACATATTTATAAAAGCAGCCGTTTTAAAAGAGGCCGCACATTCCTCATAGGAATCACGTGATAGATCTCATCCTCCCTGGTGGGTAGCTGTCATGCAGCAGGGGAGAACTAAATAGTGGGATGGAATGGGAATTGCCAATATGGTGAACTGCAAATTCTGAAGCAGATGGGGGTAATTATCCCTGAGGAATTACAACAAAAAAATGGTACAGTATGACGTTTGAAACAAATGGTTGATTGCAAATTCTGCCTGCAGTGATTAAACAAGGTA
The DNA here is from genome assembly GCF_030014155.1 of Tachysurus vachellii. NCBI lineage: Eukaryota > Metazoa > Chordata > Actinopteri > Siluriformes > Bagridae > Tachysurus > Tachysurus vachellii. The sequence goes on along the minus strand of NC_083468.1, from coordinate 18,549,595 downwards.
ATATTTTCTTAGGTTGCGTATACCATGGTTTTTCAACTGGTGAACTATGGTGCACGTGCAGACCCAGTAAAGTGTCTAAACAGGTTGATTGATGCACTTAAAAATCCTGTAGCCAGAATTGATCAGCATATGAGAAAAGACAGGCCTCAGTCAAGACTTTAAACATGTATAAACATCTGCTATTAAGATTTGTACTGAAGCTACTGTATTTACTGCATGTATGCAATACATGTACTGTATTAATGTACTCGTTCTGTAAATTATACCTTATTGAGAAATTAGCTATATTTTTAGATTTCTTTTATTTACTCTTTCTTGTCTTATTAATGAAGTGATAGCATCAGTGGTTTAAAAAAAATTAGAAAAACAAAGAAAACACTCAATAACCAAAAGTTTAAAGTTGACTGGACAAAGAAATATGCTTCTATTCTCCACTTCAAAACAGTTCAGAAAGATGTTTTGGTGTTTTATCTTTTATCGCTTTATCTTTTGCAGTCTGTATGCTAGTCAACATTGCTAATATGAAGTACTATTGTGTAACAAAACATAACTTTAAAAGACTTTTGTTACCTTTCAACGATGTTAGTTGTTTATTCAGAAGATTGTAATCAAGGAATTTTATCTTGCTGGGCTTTATTTGAATTTATCTGCTATGTCCTGTCACAGGAAAACACAGGTTTTGAAACCTTATTGTTTATCACAGCTCTGTAATGTTTTTTTAACTAAAGGCAAGCAGTTTTATTAGAAGCCTTGCAAATGTTAGCTGCCCTGACTGTAATAGCAATTTTCATAGTGCTCACCAGCAGTATGTTATTATCATTATGGCAAAACCTGCATACTTGCTTTGACTACGGGGAGCCTTATGACCTGTCATTTGAATTTCCATTACAGCTCTATTCTCAGGCACATCAAACTAAATTGAATAAAAGGTGCTCACAGTAGCAGTAAGTGTTAAATGCAGAGCCTGTGCTAGCTGCTTTAATGGCTCCATCCCTGACGCACAGAGGGTCCATGTGAAGACCATAATGAGACTCAGACACGGTGGAGGAGTAGAAACTGGCCAAAGCTAGACACAGGACTACAGAGAACAGAGTGATTTCCGGAAGGATTATAGTAGATGAGTCTCAAGATGGTGTGGAGCATGGGAATTGGTTCAAGAAGAGCTCTTCTTCCACCATCTCTGAGTTCATACATTTTAATATAAACCTGTCTTAATCTTCTCTAAACATGCAGCTAAATAAACCAAAGCAAACCACATTACACACCATTATACACGAGATACACCATTATTGTAAACCCCTCTCTCTCTTCTAGGTCTGACTTACTGATTCCCAGAAGTGTTTTTTTGTAGTGTTATTGCAAAAATTATGGTATATTCATGACCATCTCTTGCGCTTATATTATATTGTTGTTGTTTTTTTTGCTTTACCCTTTGTTGTTTTGTAAAAATAAACACATACTTATTTCCTCATGCATGAAGGCAATCTCAGAGGCTGAATCATAAGCTATGTGATTGAAAAGCACTGTTTGCAACGCAGCCACTTCCTGGCAGGTGGACAGTATGTGTGTGTGTATACGTGCACATTCCTCTGTGTGATTGAAACTGTAATTTTCAGGGCTGCAGAAATGCCATATGTCTAGCCCATGATTTTTAACTCTTAATAAGATTGAACCTTATTAGACGATAATGTAATCCTTACCTAGAGATCTTCTTATAAGCTTGCTGAACTCAGAAGTTGAAAAAGAATTATACAGTAGTTGTGCTTTATTGATCTAACTGCATAATGCACACAAACTGATGTATCTCTCTCATCACTTACTCAAACAGATTTAATGTCAAAATTCTCCATTCTGATTGTTCAGGAGCTGCTGATTAATTTATACGTTTATTCAGTCCTATAACATCAGCATCGACAGGTGTTTTTATTAATTTGCATGTTCTTCTAATATGCCAACATTTCTATAATAATTTAGCAGGGCTTTTTTTTATAGCAAATGGCATAAATGTATTTTAAATGTGTAATCATCTGCATACTAAAGTTTTCTGTGTTTTGAGCACTTGAGAAGTAACGCTGTACTGTACCTTTAAGGCTTCACACAGGAAAGAACAGAGGGCTTTGTGGTTTCTATTTAATGTGACAAGCTGCCTTTTTTGGCTTGTTAACTTCAAAAGAGAGAGATAAAAAGAAAGGCTGGTGAGGGAATGACGTTTATAGCTGCCATAATGTAAGCGACAATGGGAACTTGTTTTGTGGACGTGAACATAGATAAAAATGGACAGCATATTGAAACTGCTGTTGTGTACGAGGAATAAAGCACCTTGGGTGTGATTTTATTGTTTTTGTTATTTAAGATCACATCTGATCATGTTTTATTCTTTACTTTACATCTGTTCTGTCACTGCTTCATGCTGTGCCCGTACAGATGTTTGCCATTTCTGTATGTGGTTTATGTTCAGATCTCACATCCTTTAGCCATTCCTTCTGTCTTTACCTCTCAGAAAATGTTTGCTTTTCCTATTATTATCATCTTGAAAAGAGTTAGCATGAATGCTATTGTGTTTGCAATTCAAACTAAATGAACAGTGATTGTCTTGCCATGGGATTTTAATTAGCAATTTTTAATTATGTTTCTTTTATTGTTCATCATTTTGGCCTTGTCTGGCTTGAGCTTTGGCCAGAGTTGTATCAGTCATCCAGCTAGCTGTCAGTCTTTGGGCCCGGGCTGTCTCTCCTCGATAAGGATACAGTCAAAGACGTTGATAGTCATTCCAATGAAGCTTGCTAATTAGCATTTTGGCCGTGGAAACACAGGCACCGAGGAGACTAATGAGAGCCAAGGGCATGGTTTAAAGCGTTAAGGTGTCTGGCCTCCACGTGACTGATATATTTTTGGAGTCTCTCATTTGATTGCATTGTTCTGAAGTGAAATATCATGACATATTTGACAATCTAACTCTATTATAGTACTGATTGTTCTTTCTCCTTGCACATATTGAAAAGGGCCTGCAGGATGTATGGCCAGTTAATCAGTGATGACACACATGTCTCTCATGGCTGTGCTGACTTTCTCCAGAGTCCTTTTTCTCAGTTCGAAAGGCAAAAAAGCCTCGCTGCTTCCTGTGGTGTTAGGAAACAATGCACATTGACACTGACTACATTTGTGCTTTAACAGCACCCTTGAGGCTTGTCTTGTTTGTGCACATATGCCTCCATCACTATCAATAACCATAAATAACAGTTTCTATGGAAACCCTATGGCATGTAGGTGATCAGGAAGGGCACCTGCTGGCAGCCTGGCACTCTGTGCTAGCTGTTTTCAATAACACTTAATGGTCTGTATTTAAATGTGAGAATACAGTATAAATATGCAGGCAAGGCTAATGATGGAATAGTGAATGAAGGTTTTGTGTCAAATACACTGTAGTCACCCAATCTGACAAGGTTGCTCACTCCCACACAAGCACAGAATGATGAGGTTACACCTCCAGAAAAGGAATCAAGGAATAATTGGATGTTTGTCTGTTGTCCCTGATGGGCCATGATGTGAATGAATGGCTAGGCATAAATAAGAAAGGCAGGCAGATGTGAGAAGGCAGGCTGCTGATAAGGGCCTCTGCTCCATGCCCAGCTTATACCTCACACACAGGCAGAATAAATTTCATTTGCTGAAAGGAGTCTGACATTATTAATATCAAGGGGCTCAGAAATATGCAAAGAAAATGAGCTATTTTTGCAGGGAGCCGCTTTGAACATGGCAAAGCCTTTACTTTTTCTCTCTAGCAACAGTTTTGAAGCCGATATGCATAAGCTATTTTAGCTCGCCACATTTTTGTTGAGGTTTTGTGCTATGCTGGAAAGCCTTTTGTCCTAGTGATTGTATGTTATGACTTTTAAAAGAGACCCCACGGAAGTGTTGTGTAAATGTGTTACTTTTTTACTTTATGAAACTGTATTACTGTATGATTTAAGGAATCTGGAAAAGTGCAGTTTGTACCTATGATTACTCTTACACCAAAAAATGTCAGACCTTGTAAACATTTATTGCTTAGTAGAAACCTTTTTATATCCTAGATCTGATTCCTGCAGTGAATTTTTTGTTATGTAAAGAGAAGAATCAGTGAAACCCTCTTGAGATGCAGGACTACAGAAATATGATATCAGTCCCAGATCCCATGAGCGCATCAATATCCTTTTATATGTATACTGTAATGTAAGTATCTCAGTTAATAATAAAAAAAAAAAGCTATGAATAGTCAAACTTGTATAATTTTGTCAAGCCCTAGTCCTGTAGTGCCTCATGGTTCAGTGATGTCCAGCCTCCAGCCTCACTGGGTCCTCCATTAGCAGCTTAGTGCCAGTTCACAAACTTCTGTTATTCTGCTGTAGCTTCACCCCGGGCAGGGATGTAATTCCAAACAGAGCCCAGCTCATTTATTAGACCGGAAACATTTCTGCTTTACCCTGTGTTATATATGCAGCCGAGTGTCTTTCTGTCTGTTTTATGTTTGGCTTTGTGTCAAGCTTTGAGCGCATGCCCAAGTGTCACCAGGGGAAATTTAGTGCATATACACTCATCTGACACTTTATTAGGAACACATGTATTACATCTGCTCACTCATGCAATTTTTCAGTCAGGCAATCATGTAGCATAAAATCATACAGATCACAGGTCACAAGCTTCAGTTAATGTTCAAATCAAACGTTAAAATGGGGGTTGGGGGGTTGGGGTTAGTGATCTCACTGAATATAACTTTGGCATAGAGCTACACAGGGCTGATTTGAGTGTTTCAGAACCTAGGGCTTTCACATACAACAGTCACTTGAGTTTATACAGAATGGTGCAAAAAAAATTAACATCAGTTGAGCAGAAGGAAACTCATTGTTGATGAGAGAGGTCAAAGGAGAATGGCAGAAATGACTCTGACTCATATAACAATCTCTCTACAATCCTAGTGAGCAGAAATGTGTCTCCTAACATACCACACACCAAACGCTAAATGGACAGTTTCTACAGCAGAAGGCCACACTGGAGGCTACAACAGGAACATGCTTAATGAAACTGGAGAGTTGAAGGCTGAAAAGATGTCATCTGTTTTTTTCCTATCATGTGTCCTAGTCTTGGCAGCAGAGTGGCACTGCTTGTAGTGTTGCTGTCTCATTGCTCCAGGGTCCTGAGTTCAGTCCTGAGCTCAGGTTACTGTCTCTGTGCTGTTTCTCATGTTGTCCCCGTGTCTGCATGGGTTTCGTCCAGACAACATACCAGTGCAACCTCAACTGAAAGTGTGTTAATATGGGTGTGTATGATGACAGGAGATGGACTGGCATCACACCCAGTGTGAACTGTTCATTGTGGAAGGTGCCAATAAAACCAGCAAATTCATAAAACTTGTCCAACACTGAAAACTTCATATGTGCAACTATAGAAATGGATAGGGTCCCTGTGTGTTTATGGTGGAAAATGTCACTCATTGCATGTGCTAATCATTGTATAAAGAATATTAATTTTGCTTGTTGTCAAGAAGGGGCCAATAATTCTGGAGCTGATAAAACTGAGTATAGCACATGCTATGACATCTAGTTTTCATGGTGCTTAACAAGAGTGTGTTTGTGTGTGTGTTTGTCTGTGTGTTTGTCTGTGTGTGAATAAAACAGCTAGAGAGAGATGAGGATATGAAGATTGTTATTTGGTGCATCTACACGCCCTGTATTATTCTTTATGTGATCATATCTATAGGCTTTTTACATGCACAAGAGAGATACATAGCATCTATTTAGTTTAATTGACTCCTCACTCTCACTGAACTTTGAGACTTTTTTGATGAATGTACCAGATGGAAAGATGAGTTTTGGAAGACACATGAAGTGACTGTACTAGTAATAGCACCGATATTGGACTATTCTCTCTTCGAGATTGCCCCCAAGGCAACATTTACTCCATATTTTCCCAGTGTGCCTTTCAGTGATTATCTTATTTAAAGGCACATCTTTCACAGTGCATGTCTACTTCCTCACTGGCTTTCCACGTAACCTTTCTTTAAGGACATGTCACTCTGGTCAGGAATAGTGCAATTGCCAACGAGAAGTGACAGTCCAGCCAGACAACGAGGGCGTCTGTAGAGAGAGAGAGAGAGAGAGAGAGCAGCCTCCCTCACCCTGCCTGGTCTTTTGGCCCTCCGGCTTCTGCTTTCAGTGAGAAAGCAGAGTGATTTCAGGCAGTCGAGTCATTTATTATCGCCACACACTGGCAGGCGGTGATGGGGGAAGGAGGAGGCTAGAGCGGTTCATAGACAGTCCATGACCCCATATTTGCTAAGCTTTTTCCTTACTGAACATCTCTATGTAGTGCTCATGTGTGTATGAAGAACACTAAAACAGACTAAATAAGCTGTTTTAATAAATGGTTTGTCAAATTCATATGCTTTTGTTGGACCACTTGTATAAAATGGTTTGGTATTTAAATATTTTAATTTGGTAATTTCATTATGAACTATTATTATTTGGTAAACTGATCGAGTTCGTGTCTGTGGGATATTTACATTAAATGACCTTTAGTTTCCAAAGGGATTTGAATTATGTTGCACGGTTTCCCCCTGCTGGATGTCTGTTACTACTACACTATACATAACAAAGGGAAAGGCTTGTCATTAGAATGCAAATGCATGCATTTTTTTCTTCCCATTTCTGATGAATTTTCTGTTTCCACTCCTTCTTGTAGGGCTCAGTAGATTACACTAACATCCAGGAGCTGAAGTATTTAGACATGGTGGTGTGTGAGGCTCTGAGAATGTATCCACCTGCATTTAGGTACAACAACTACGTAGCAGGTCCAGTATACATTATTCATTTTAATGTATACTGTAATCTTACCTTTGTGTCATGTGTCTTTGTGGCTTTTGTTTTATTGCAGATATGCACGGACTATCGAGCACGACTGTGTGGTGAATGGACAGTCCCTGCCAAAAGGAGCTACACTAGAGATCCCAGCAGGCTTCCTGCATTATGACCCAGAGCACTGGCAGGAGCCTGAGAAATTCATACCTGAAAGGTACTAAGGTCTCATTTACTCATTTCCATATGATAGTAGTGATATACACACATCCACATACATAACACATGTCTGCCTTCCTGCATTTAAAATAAAGGATTGAATGGTAATTCCCTTTAAAATAGGTGGTCTAATACACTGAAGAAAAAAGGAAAATATGGAATATGGAAATTCATTCGTTTATCTGCTTTTTCCTGGTCAGGGTTGTGTTGGAGCCTAGCCTGGAAATGGTGGGCATGTAGCAGGAATATACCCTGGACTGTATGACAGTTCATCGTAGGGCACAATGCACACACATAATCACACACATGTAGGGGCAATTTAAAGCTAAAAAAATCCTCCTACAGTACATACTTTTTTTTTGTGAGTTGGGAAGAAACCAGAGAACCCCAAGAAAACCCACAATGGCACTGGGAAAATTTTAGAAACACGTAAAAAGTTCAGGCTCGAACCAGAGACCTTGGATAAGTGAGGCAGCAAGAATATTGCACGCTCCCACAAAGCCTCCATGCTAGATTTAATTAAAGTAAAAAATTAGATAGTTGATCTATCTTTGGTTAAAGGCCTCATATCTCTCTGAACTTTCAGTTTACCCCATTATCTCTGCCTGCTACTTCATCAACCTTCAGCTCTGAGCCTTTAACCCTTTTTATTCTCAAAAGAGCCAATCTTTTTATACCAGCTTATGACCTTATGCTCCTGCTGTCTGGCCAGTCCCCACTCACTGCTCAACACAATTATTTTGCTTGTTAATCTGTTTCTCTCAATGGCATCTCAAGATGGCTAGAAGGCTGGAAGGGTCACTGGGTTCTTGTGCACAAAATACACATGCTTGCAGACAATTCAGAGAGCTCTTCTTATGGTCACTTTACAGAGAGGTGGAATAGTGATGATCTAGTTTTGACTAAAGAAGAATATTTACTACACAGTCTGTATTTATTATGGTCATAATTATGCATAATAATTACACCGGATCATCATAATTACATATACATTTTTATTCATGTGAATATTATTATTATTCTCAGGATTCTACTAAATCCACAATATGTCAATTATTTACATGGATTTTTATGGATTTAAGATCCATTATGTTAGTTTATTGGTTATTTATAATTCTACACTAAGAATTAGTCAGATTTTATTATTGATATTTTTGATACAGGAGAAACAGGCAGATGTGAAGACCTGAACTTTATTTATGTCCTGTCAGCACAGTGTATGCCATACATATATCTTGCACTTTGGGTCCATGAGAAAATCTATTTCATCTTACTGTGTACTGCACACTGCATATAGTGTATATACTGTCAATATCTGCTTGACCTGACTTGACTCTGACAAGGGCCAGATCGTTATGTCCAGACAACTGGGACATAAAATCTCAGAAACAGCTAGGCTTTCAGGATGCTTCGGGTCAGCAGTGTTGAGTACTGAAAATGGTCCAATGAAAGACAAACTAAGGTCCATCAATGTGCAAGGGCAAAATAGGCCATCCTATCTGGTCTGAACCAACAGAACACTACTGTGGAAGATGTCACAGAAAATTTAGATGGTTACTGGAGGAATGTGTTACACCCTGCTGCATATAAGATTGTGTACCAGGAGACCAGTAATGTTGCCCATGCTACTACCTACAATGGACATGTACTTGTTGAAACTGGATCTTGCAATGGAAGAAGGTCATCTGGTCAGAAGAGTCCCATTTTCTTTACATCATGTGGAGAGCCAGGTACATCAAGTGGAGAGACATGTTTTCTCTAAGCAGTAAAATGACCCTGCCTCACTGCTCACATTGTTCATAAATGGTTTGAAGACATGATGAAGAGTTCAAGGTGTTGCCCAGACTTCCAGATTCCTTCGATTTTACAAGCAAGCATATGACATAACTTGCAGGACATCAAGTTTCTGTTAACATCCTGGTTCCAGACACCACAGCACTTTAGAGGTCTTATAGAGTTTGTGCCTCAACAAGTCAGAGCTGTTTTGGTGGCATATTTTTATTATTTATCTAGAAATGAGCTGCAGTAAATCATAGATTGGATTTCTAGTAGGTACTTGGAATTTTCAGAATGTGGTGGCATGAAAGTAGTCACACTTAGAGAGAAGCGTGGTTCACCCGGTGAAAGTTTTGCTATGAATTAAACACAAACATCAACAGTGCACACAAACAAACTCCAGAAGTGAACAATGTCCTCTCCTCATACAGCATGTGGACAATTGTCTCCTCACGGTGGCAGAAAACCAGCTCTGTCATTCTCCTAGCAGAGCCTCGCTAAAGACAGAAAATTAGATATTTAGTTGTTCTACATACTAAGGCTTTGTGGTTCCACAATATATAATCTCTTACCTGTATTCAGGTGAAAGTGTTCACATCTGATCCAACTGGTGAACTCCTGTTGCAACAATGACAAGATTATGTCACTCAAACGCTCATCTACTCATAATAAATATTTTGCAAACAAATGAAGCCTGAATGAAATGAGCCTGAATGATCCAGCTGGATCTGTGGACCTTGCACTAAGCACAGGAAATACTCTGAACCACCACTGTCTAGAAACACAAACACAACACCACATGCTATAACATGTACTCAAGAGGGTACATTTGTGTCTCAAACTGGAAGCTGTAGGAGTCAGAAGAGAGAAACTGGATATTGTGCTGTGCTCTGTGCAGCTCACGAACCCCGCTTAACTGTGGAAAATACAGCACAATGATTACAGTGTGACTTATCAACGCACTTCATAAAAAACACATCAAACAATTTCTTTACAGTAAAAACTACACTAAAAATGTGGAGAGAAAACTTTCTATAAAAAGACAATAACATTGTGAAAACAGGAAATTTTTTAGCTAGGATATTCAAAGTAACTATCAACAGTTACAAAGTACCTGTCGCTCTTTAATAAACAAAACTTGTAATTGTTGAAAAATTTCCTCTACCAGCAGAACCTGAAATGTTTTTCTCTTCACATCATCATCATCAATTCACCATTGTAGCATCGTGGGCTAATGTTAGCTCAGCTAAGCGCTTTATATCTAGCTGCATTAGCTCAAATACAAACTGCTGTTTGTTCTAAATACTTGTGTATTAAAGTGATACTTTTTACACACACATACGCCATGTTGGGGCTGAATTCGGTTCTGAAGTCGCCGCAGTCCATGCATACAGTCTAAAGGTCTATGCTTATTTCTGTTTGCATATCTGCTACTGACACGTCTATATCTACTACACCACTTACATTAAAAAAAATAATTAAATTAATATTCGATCATTAGTTGACCATGTAGCACAAACGTCACTTGAAGTAATATCAATAGTCTGTACAGGTTCTCCTGTTTCAGCCCATGAGCTCTGTAACATACTCAATGGAGGCAATATTTGGTGTGACAACCCTTTGCTTTTTAAAATCAGTAGATTCCAGAACAATTTGTTCAGATTCATAAGGAAATTGTAAGGTAAGTTTTATCTTGGACAGTATGCTCTAGTTTTTCTCGAGTTGTTGACCATTGCACTTTGTTTTGTTTTTGCAGGTAAAACCTGACAAACTTCGGTATGATTTTTCCCTGTTGTGTATGATGTATTATGTTTCCTGCTTTGGCCGTCTGAACTTAATTCTGAAGCAAATTTGCTGTAATGTATCCCTTCTTCTCAGGTTTACCCCCGAAGCCAAGGCCAGTCGACACCCTTTTGTGTACATGCCTTTTGGAGCAGGACCTCGCAGCTGTGTGGGCATGAGAATGGCCCAGCTTGAGATAAGGATGGCACTGGCCAACATCTTTAAATCATTTAATGTGGTGGCATGTCAGGACACTGAGGTGTGTTTATACAGTAATTAAAAAGGCATTGCATTTAAAAACAACCTACAGTACATCCAGCTTTCTCGAGGCTTTCTAGGCATTCTCTATGTTCCTACTTATATCTTCTTTAACATTTCAGTTTTTATTTCTTACAGGTTCCTCTTACATTAAAGTCGAACACCACGCTCGGACCCAAGAATGGAGTTTTTGTCAAAATTACCAAGAGAGAGAATTTTGATGATGCTTTCTAAAGTGATTTGAGAAAAAAAGAAAACTTCTATGTCAAGATTATGATTTGCATAATGTTGTATACTGAACAGCTTTTAATAAAGTTTACTGTATAAAGTACTTGGAATATACCTTAGTTGCAGTGTAAAGAATTCATTTAGTCGAATATAAAAGTTTACTGAATAAAATAAACTGTGTGTAAAAAAAAACTGTGTAATCATTCAGCCGTACTGCATAAACTGATGCTCGTGATCTTTAACATTTACTTTCTTGTAAAAAAAAAAAAAATTGCTTTCTTTATTTATTGTAAATCTACACAGAAGAATAAAATATTATCTTGGGACCAATATCAAGGAATAACAGCAGAAGGAATAAAAGGTAAGATTTATCAGACTAATGTGGAATTTCCTTTCAGTAAACTGTAGATAGTTATAGAAAATGTGTTTGTTTGTTTGTTTGTTTGTTGATGTTGTTATTCAATTCAAATGTATATGTATAGCGCTTTTTACAATTGACATTGTCTCAAAGTAGCTTTACAGAACATAAACATAAAACAAAAGGTTATTATATAATAATATAAAGATTAATATAATCCATAATCCAAGATTAATATTAGATATATTTAAATGTGTTTGTATTTATCCCCAATGAGCAAGTCTGAGGTGACTCAGGCAGCAGTGGTGAGGAAAAACTCCCTTGAAGGGTAAAGGAAGAAACCTTGAGAGGAACCAGACTCAAAGGTGAACCCATCATCATATGGGCGACACCAGAGGGTGTGATTATAAATATACAGTCGGACAAATGTTGAATTGATGGGGAGGTTGTTGTCCTCAAAGACCACATGTAGTTGGCATTTCCTCTATAGTATAGCAGAGTCCAACTGGAGCTGGTAGATCTCTAGATGCCTCAAGATCTTCACAGAGTCGGCCTCATCTCAGTGAAGGTACCAAATCCTCATGGAACGGAAGACAATCGGAGCTGGTACAATTGTTATAATTGTTATTACCAGGAGGTGGGGTTGTAGCTCCACATGATGTGCTGTCCACATGTGTGCATTGTAATTGTTCCAGCAGTTGCAATGTGTTGGCCTTGTTTCTAACAGCATATCCAAGAGCACAAAAAGTCCCCATGGTTCTGTAATTTGTCCCACATGACCAGTTTGACCAGTGATGAGTTTACCTGAGCCATGATAAATGAAGTGGTTTCTCTAGTAATAGTTTAGAGACAGCGTAACTAAACCTCCTCCTTTAAAAAATCAATTTAAACATGTACAAACATGTAATTGTTGCACAATATATCATGCATCATCGCTTTGTGACTTTATAAGGTACCAACTCCAGTTCAAGAACATCACAGCTGATAGAAACCTACACAGGAGACCATATCTAAAGCTAGATATCTGTCACTAAAAGAAATGCAAAAAAAAAAAAAAAAATGCAAAAGGCCACAAATGCCAAAGGTGCAGATTTTCTCATATTTTACTTTAAAACTAAACATATTCAGAATGATCCATTCCAGAGATGTTTTTTTGTACTTGTAGGAGCTTTTATTCACCAGTTGCAGAACTGCCAGGAGTTTGTGTTTTAGTGAGTATTGTAGTAGTGAGTGTACAAGTATTAGTAGTGACAGAATATAACTCAACTACACTGAATGGTTACACAAGCCTTATCTGCTAACAACATCCGAGTACAAGCTGGAATTACTGAATAACTTTATACTTTCTTAATCAATAAAGATAAATTCATCAAAAAATTTTAAACACCCAAATTTTTAAACAATAATATAAACACCCATTATATGTCTACATGAAAAATGTAAGTAAATAAATACAGGATATCCCAAAAGTCTTCATACAGAGAGAAAATAGACTTTTTTTGTGTAAAAATGTAATTGTTGTGCTAAAAATGTAATTGTAAAATGTAACTTTTACAAAACATCCTCTGTACTATTGGCATTTTCATTTTACTTATTATGTATTATGTACTGTATAATTTTTTAAGTATGACTGTATACTTATTATGTATTATGTAAGTATTATGTACTGTATAGAGAGTATCCGTCATTAAATTCACACATAAATTTGAACACCATAAAAAGAACAACTACAACCACCACAACAAAAATGTAATTAGAAAAAACTCTTAAAAGAATTACACTGGAAACCCTTCCAATCCTGCTTGATCCTGCATATTGGAACCTCATAGACACAGGATATACATCTTATACAGAATGACTCACTGTGAGTGCAGGTTTTCATTCCACCCAAGCAGAAGACATACTTGAGTCTCTTGAAAGCCAGGATGAACTGATTATACAGGTGGAATCAGCTGTGGCTCCTGCTTGATTAGAATAAAAACCTGCAGCCACAACAGCTCATTCCACATAAGATTAGACTCCCCTTGTTATTGATATATTATTTTATGCCACAGTTCTGCCACATATTGGATTCCCAGTGAGATTTTCAGCTCTTCAAATTTTTTAAAAGAATGAATCAAAACCACTGCAGTGACCATTTTTGCGCTGCTCAATCAAACTTATTCCATCAGAATTAAAGATGTCATGGTCAAAGTTTTCGTTTTACATTTAGAGTGACTTTAAAATACCCTGATAATCAATGTTCAAGGACACCGATGTGTCTTAGACATACATCAGGTGCTAGTGTGTGAGTGTGTCCTTAATGAAAGTATTCAATGGTGTACTCGGGATAAATCTGGTACTTCTCAAAAATGACAAAAATACTAGGGTCAGTTTCTTTGTCCACACAGCTGTCATAAAAAACACCCGGCTTGTGTTTCTTCTGAGGAGGTCGAAGCAACATGCTGGTTCCTTTGGTGAATTCTCCAACAAGGACAAGTGCAACAAACATCATCTTAATTCCGCCTTTGGATTTAGCATATTTATTAGAGTAAGAAGCATCTCTGGCAAAATAACTTCCTGTTAAGTAACAAACAATACATATAAATGTAACTTGCATTTTTGTGAAACTAATACTGTATTTTGTCTTTTTTTTTTTTTTTTTTTGGGATAGTTCTTGGATATTCTGTTACCTTTGCCATAGGTTGTTCCATGTTTACCATGGGCTCTCCAGTCAAAGTTCTGCTCACATATAACTTCTTTTAGAGATGCATCTGTGCCATGGAAGAGGTAGCGCTTTTCTACATCTCTTCCTCCATTCCTCTCCTCCATCTGCTCTTTTTGCCTGGAGAAAAAAAAAAAATATTGTTCAGTGGATTCATCTGCAAATCTTCACTTTTTGAAATTTCTTTTTTTGCATTACTTTTACTATCCATACCACTGAAAGACCTTCCACAGAGAAGGGTTCTGCACTCTCTGGATTTCCTTAATTCTGTTTGTAGGCATTGTAGCTTTAAAGAGTGTCTCCACCTTTTGGTACTCGTCTGTACCGCTCGAAAGTGTTATAAGCTGAAAGAAATGTTTTAAATCTGTAGTAATTCAGTAATGACATAGTTCTTATGAAAAATAAATTGTAGCAAGCATATATATTATAAGATTATTATAAATAAAATTCATTATTATTTCAAGCTTTCAGTTATCTGACAATAGGACTGTTTTAAGGCTGAAATTAGTAACAAAAATGTAAATATTGTTCATTGTAATATAAAATTCTAGATTTATCTAATTATAATCATGATATTTTTTGCAGTCTACCAGTTTTTTTTATAATTGAAGTCTATTTACTTATATTTCTTTAAGATTTAATTAAAGTTGAGTCAGCTGCATACTTTGTAGGTGAAGTTGGGAAGAGCTTCTTTTTCCCAGTAATCAGGGACATTCGTAGGGGGTGGGCCGCTTCTCTCACTGGTGAGGGAAAGTGGGAACACATTATAGGAACACATTATTGACAAAAATAAGATTAAAAACACTGCACTACATTATGACGATACCTTCTCAGTTTTTTCTCAACTTCTTCAGAAGAGACAAACCTAGGCCTCCTTCGAACATATCGTGTGGTCCCATGCTTAAGGTTTTGCTGACGCATGCCTGCATTTGAAATATTTCAGTATATAAAATCAAAATGGATGCATTTTAATTGGACATATGCAAGTACATCTAGGACTTTGGACATACCGTCGAAGTTAAGTGTGTACTCATGACTCTCAGATCTGAATGTCAGTTTATCTTTAGGGTCTTTGAGGTAAGCCTCTTCCAGGGTTTTAGATGTAATCAAAGCCATACGCTTTGCGTCTTCCTACATAACACATTACACTTATAAAGCACTGCCAAAATGTACCTATATCAGAAATGTAAAAGTAAGAAATTGCCCTATATATACAGTACATAGTGTAATATAAAAAACACACTTTTTTTTTAAACTGATTACTGTTGTATAATACCAAAATAATCTAAAAAGGAAAGGAAATAACCAACCCCACAGCCATATTCAATCCATTTTCCCTTTTCATCCTTCCAGTACCAAATCCAATTAGTGGTCAGGACAAAGTGAGGAGGTTTGTTACCAGAGGACACTGTGGAGAGACGACGAACTTTCATCCCATCGTACGTCATATATTCGAAGTTCACCTGAATAGGCCCTTTACTAAGACAAGAACTCACTTGTTATTATGAGCAAGGTTTTTGTACAGTTGTGCCATGATTTCAATTGTTTACTAATACTGTACCTATTCTCATCAGCTGGATTACAGTATGTCCTCTCAATATCCTCTCCATTTGAAAAGTCTTTCCAGGTTCCACTTTTTAAATACTGCCATTTATAAGGCATACTGTGATGCACTCGGGCACATTTCTCTAAAGAGGAAATTATGAAAAGTCATTCATTGTGCCAGGAAATAAAACACTCAGTTCAAGGAAATTAAGTGAATGCAGTAGCCTAGGTTTTGGTACTCAAGAAAACAATGGTGCCTAATCTATAGGGGCAAGTGAGGAGGAGCCTCGTCATAATTAACAAGGCTTTTGAAATTCCATTGAAATTCAAATTAACTATTTTTTATTTTTGAGTTGCTTGTCTTGCCTGATGTCATGCGGTCAAGCCATAATCAGTAGACATTTAAACCCTAGGCCAATTTTAACATGACTGCAATTTTTATGCTAAGAAAGTTCAAAACACTACTCTCTGATTGCCAGGTTGTTTTACAGAAAATATATGGAATTAAAATGAATAAAGTTTTTGCAAACAAAGGCAATGTATGAATATATCCAGGGTTTAAATGTATATATATGATATATATAGATATATATATCATGTATAAATTAGAATTTTTTTCTTATGTTATTATCTGCACTAGCTATTCTATTTACATGGTTATTATGTACAGGTTTTCTCTAAAACCATACGACATGTTCATATAATGGACTCTTGGAATCTTAAGTCCTGAGGTGGATACCTTTGAAAGTGCATCCGCCACGTATGTAGAAGAGGCAGATTTCATCAGAAGCTGCCTCACACTTTCCTCCGCCGTTTAGTTGCTTGGTGCTCATTACTGGTTTAACTGCACTCACACAACAAAGGGGAAATCACATATTTTAAGGGGGACTGGGAGGAAGAAGGCTGGTAAAAATCAAATAATTAAAAAATATTGCTTTCTTTTTAACCTGTTTCTACTTTTTGAGCTGGTTTGCATTTGTGACAGGAAATGAGAAAGCTGTTCTTGTATGTTTTTAGGAAACCATTACTTTCATCTTCACCAAGTCTATGCTTAAGGATCTTCATGGTGTTTGTATCAAACTTGTGAGCCCGTTTGCATGAATCTCCAAATTTACAGTTATCCTGCAGATAGTGCTGGCAGACATGCAGGTTGGTGCAGGACGTTGGAAACTTACAGCTGCCATGTTCTCCGTTTCCTTTATTGTAGTGAGGGCAGACCTAAACGTTGTTAAATGACAAAAAATAAAAAAGACTCAGTGCAGTTGCTTGGGGTGAAGAAACATTTTATAATGCATCCAACACACCTCAACCTCAGGCAGCAGTGTGGGGTCATTCTGTAGCAGGAGCTGAAATAATTCTTTTTCCTTGAGATCTTGAAGACCAGCTTTTTTCAGAAGTGTTGTGTTATGAGTAGACTTCACATCATGTGACATTCTGCACTTGTTACTAGGGAAGAGATTTTGATCCATAAGCATAAACAATAGAAATATATATGTGTGTAGGGGTGTGTGTGTGTGTGTGTGTGTGTGTGTGTGTGTGTGTGTGTGTGTGTGTGTGTGTGTGTGTGTGTGTGCTCTTTAAATGCATACGTGTTCTAAAACCCAGCTGGATGATTGACTGAGCACTGGTTTGGCAACATTTTTATTCAAAGGCATATGTTGAGGTATGTCTAACCACACCTTACATTTATACATACGCTAACCTTTCTGGGGAAAAATTATATTAATTTCACTTGATTATCTTTGCAGTGTCACTCCAAGATTTAGCAAAATTTACAAGTAATATCACATCACATGTATAGTAATATCACATCACATCATATATCACATACATAATATTTATTACTTGGGAATATTACTTATACATTTTGCTAAATTGTGTAAAACACCAATAAATATTGGCAGAATTTAATTTACTTTGGTCATGAAACTGAGAATCATGTTGACTAAGTTTTATTTCTTGTGCTATATAAAATGATCAATTATCAAAAATTGTACTTACCCAAACTTACATGTTCCACAAACAAAATATCTGCAAATTTGCAGATGCTCACAGGTTTTGCATTTAACAGGATCATCTGGACACACACAAAGGTGTGTTTTAGCAATGACCAACGTTTCTGGAGAACAGACAGTACCATTTCCTCCCTTTTTGCCATCCTCAACAAGCACAAATTGAGTGTTTGGAGAGATAATCTTAAAAATATCCTGGTCAGACATATTACGGCATCTTCTGATAAGTTGACTGAGCTCCCTGAACTCCAGGCATCCTTGTTTTTCCAGGAGAAACTGAGTTATTTGACCTGAAGTGAGAGAAAACATCTTTTAAGCAGGTGTGCAAGGAAATGTCTAGCTACAGATCTGATTAGTTGACTGTTGCATTTCTTCATAGATGAAACTGAAACTGCTGTAGATATCAGTCATCCTGACAACACGGACATTTAGCCACGCCCAGATATACGAACAATTTGCAGCACAAATTAAAAAACCTATATATATATATATATATATATATATATATATATATATATATATATATATATATATATATATATATATGTACATACTCAAATGTGTCAAAATTGCAGTGCATAAAATAATGCTGAACTTCACATCAAACATCAGAGTGGGGAAAAGCTGTGAGCACATTGATGGTATAATTGTTGTCAGGCAGGTTGGTTTGAGTCTTTCTTTAACACAACAGTCTCTAGAGTTTTCTCAGAATTGTGCAATAAAGAATAAACATCCAGCGAGCAGCAGTTCTGCAGACAGAAAGAGGTCAATGGTTGTTGATGAGAGAGGTCAATGGAGAATGACCAGACTGGTTTGAGCTGACAGAAAGCCTGCAGTAACTCAGATATACACTCTGTTCAATTGTTGTGAGCAGGAAAACATCTCAAAATGCACAACGTTTCGAACCTTCAGTCAGCCAAGATCAGAAATCTGAAGCTGCAGTGAGCACAGGTTCCCCAGACTGGACAAAACATAGCCTGATCGTTTGAATGATTTCTACTTAGGTTCACAAATGATTGGGGCAGTTTAGATTTTTGATTTCCATCAAAAAACATGAATCCATGAACACAACCTGCCTTTGGTCAACATTCCAGGCTTGTGATGGTAATGTAATAGTGTGGGGAATGATTTAGACTAGGCCAATCATATCAATATCAAGCATAATAATGCATCATGTCACAAAGCAAAAGTTGTCTCAAAATGGTTTCATTATACATGCCAAATGAGTTCAGTGTTCTTCTGTGGTCTTCCTAGTCACTAGATCTTAATCCCATAAAGCATCTTTACAGCAGATATAGATTGTAGATTCACAACATAAAAGTTTGCCTGAAAATCCGCAGTAATTGAATGATGCAATTAATTCAACATGAACCAGAATCTCTAATGAGCATTTCCAACATCTTGAGGAATCAATGCTACAAAGGACTGAGGCTGTTTTGAGGCTCTACCCAGTATTAGTATAGTGTTCCTAGTAAAGTGCCCAGTGAGAGTGTATCTTACACTTTGACAAAGTATCTTTTATTATATCACCAGAAGTTGGTGCTGTAGCACAAACCATCTAGTTGTGTTGAGTGTAGTTACAGGCGGGTTTTTTTTTGTTTCTAGCAAGAATTAGTTCTGTATCCAGAAGGAAAAAAACAACAAATCAATTTTGATTTGTAATTTAGCATTTTGTCAACACATCATCTTAAATATAGTCTTAATTGCAACTTCTGTTCTCATCCTAGTAGCAAATACTATGTACAATTTAGGAGTAGAGGGGCACGGTGGCTTAGTGGTTAGCACGTTCGCCTCACACCTCCAGGGTTGGGGGTTCGATTCCCGCCTCCGCCTTGTGTGTGTGGAGGTTGCATGTTCTCCCCGTGCCACGGGGGTTTCCTCCGGGTACTCCGGTTTCCTCCCCCGGTCCAAAGACATGCATGATAGGTTGACTGCCATCTCTGGAAAATTGTCCGTAGTGTGTGATTGTGTGAGTGAATGAGAGTGTGTGTGTGTGCCCTGCGATGGGTTGGCACTCCATGCAGGGTGTATCCTGCCTTGATGCCCAATGACGCCTGAGCACAGGCTCCCCGTGACCCGAGTAGTTCGGATAAGCGGTTGAAAATGAACGAATGAATGAATTTAGGAGTAAATAGGTTTCCACATCATGTCAGTAATCCAACATTAGTTAAGTGTGCCTTGTTAGCTACCTCATCTAATGTTAGCTACCTTAACTACAGCCATCTAGAGAACTAACAAATTAGTTAAATCCTAATGTTAGTTGGCTAGATAATGTCAGCTAAGTTAGTTAGTATTTACCCTGAGCTAGCTATATTCTTAGCTAGCTAACCATTTAAGCTAGCCCTTTTTAGCTATTTAATTAATAGTAAACACTAACTCCACCAAAGCATTGGTAATATTAATATACAAATTACACATTTACACACAATTTTTTAAAAAAAGAAAAAAAATTGATGAAATAAAAGCAATAAGAAGGAAAAAGGCAAAAACAGTACACCATGATTTGTTTTATTATTATTAACATTAGTATTACTATGTGGTAGTCCTATTCCACTGGGTACTCTTTTGTAGACTTCAGAAGACAAACATTTCACAGAATAGCTAAATGAGTTAGTGATGAATGTTACCTGGCTACCAATAGCTAAGTCAAAACACAAAGGAATATGCTGCTATAAAAAAAAAAATCAATGATGGTGGTATATAAACGTACGTAGACTACAAAACAACTTGCTTCTTGTTGATGCTGAACTCATGACGTTGTGAACCTGCGTAAAAAATAAATGGCTGTGTTGCTATCTAACATGTCAGGAGAAGAAAGGAATGCAGATAGTAGGAATATCAATTATAAGAATGTATTCATGAAGCTTAGTGAATCCTTCGCCACAACTTCAGCTCATGCTCTGCAGTCTTGGTAAAGTTTGAGAACTAAGTGTCTTGTGGTAAATATGGAAATTTCTTACTTCTGAGCTGACACTGGGTGAAGCCAGTATAACCAGATCAACCTGGAACCTTGTAATCAGGTGATTATGACTCATTACACTTTAGGTTTAAATGACTGAGCAACTAAAAACTAGAAAGAATTTTTAGAATGGAAACAAATCAACTGACACTTAATAAAACAAACCGTAAGACTGAGAAATTATTTAGACATTTTGATTTATAACCACTTCAAATAATTGCACTGTAGCAATAAGTGACCTCGTTAGACAAGAGAAAGTGCAGTATTAAACTACTATTAAACTTTTTGTTCATAAACCCAAAACAAAAGTACTTAAAACAAAAGCAATAAAGATAAAACCACATTTATCACAGTCCACAAACACATATCTGGATTTTAAGAGTATTCAATAATGTACTCGGGATAGATCTGATACTTCTCGAAGATAACAAAAATAGCTGGGTTGCTTGGATTGTCAACACAGCTATCATAAAATCCTGCCTTCTGTGTCTTCTGTGGAGGTCGGAGAAAACTGCTGCATCCTTTGGTAAATTCACCAACAAGGACAAGTGCAACAAACATCATCTTAGTGGCACCTTTGGATTTCACATATTTATCGGAGTACTTGGCATCTCTGGCAAAGTAACTTCCTATACGGAAGAATAAAAAGAAATATATTACAGTATGATGGGTAAAGCATTATATAAGAAATAAAAACATATCAAAGGAACATAAAAATGTGAATTTTGTTAATAAAAGAATATATCAGTTTTTAGACACACACATTTAATGTTGTGTAACATCCATAAAACTGTTATTTGTTATGTTACATCAGCTGTAAACAGTTGTTAATTAGATATAAATGCATATTGTTACTTAAAAAACTTTCAATGAAAACCTTCCCTTGGCGTTTTCTTCTGACTCGATAAAAGTTTAAATAAAATAAAAAGGCTTCTTCCTGTCAGTGTTACTAAAGTATACATTTTTTTATGATTAAGGGATCGTGCATATTATTAGAATTATATGAAGCATCCATCCTTTAACTCAGTTCCCCACTGAGACCTGCTGGTATAGCACACTACAATCCACAGTACAATACTCTGCCAGGACGTTCAGGATCTCCTCACTTCTGATCACTCACATTTATACATTTAGAATTTCTATATAAACAGACCTTGTATAGTCAGACAGTTGTGGAGTAAATCTTGGTAGTGCAAACTCTATGCCTGTTTTTTTTTACTTGACTTTCATTCTGCAATTGTCTGAGAAATTAATACCACTGTCATATAAACAAAGATACAACTGAGTTTTGATGCACATTAAGCATTAAAACTGTAAACTACCTTTGCCATAAAGTGATCCATGGACACCACAAACCCTCCAGTCAAAGTTCTGCTCACAGATGGCCTCTATTAGAGACTTATCTGTGCCATGGAAGAGCTGACGCTCCTCTATAGCTCTGCCACCGTTCCTCTCCTTCATCTGTTCTTTCTGCCTGGAAATTTTTTTTTCATATAATTCAAACTAATGCCCAATAGGCACATTTAATAACAGTAGTGCCAGGGTTAAATATGTACTTACCACTGAAAAACCTTCCAGAGTGAAGGATTTTGCACTCTCTTGATGCTGTGTATGATGCTTGAGGACATTGTCCGTTTGAACAGATCGGTTACTTTTTTATAATCAGGTTCAGACCCTGACAGAGTAACAGTCTGAAGGAATATGTCTTTGTTAATCAACAGTCAGTTTAATATAGTAATTAGATATTTCTAACCAATAGTGGTGCTTTTTACTTCTTTTTCAAAAAACTTCTTTGTAACTACCAGAAATGTTAGAGCTAGGGCTTTACTGAGGTATTGGTGTGGATTCACCAAATGTTTTGTATTACTATTGAATGCTTATAATAATGTTAATGATAAATAAATAAATAAATAAATAAATAAATAAAATTAAAAAGGGAGAGGCCAAAAAATATGTTGTGTGTGAACTGGTTCATTTATGTAAACTCACTTTGTCTTGTGGACTATATCTAAACTTCTGTTATGTGAAATTATTTATTAAGGGCAGAATTAAATAAAGAATAAATCAGTTAATGATAAAGTGTATGACTGCATTGGGTACCGTATAGAAAAAGCTCGGCAGAGCTGCTTTATCCCAATGATCAGGAACTTCCACAGAGGAGCAGCTGGTAGTTTCTGGCGCATCACTAAAGATTAGATTCATACTGTAGTAATATTTATTGTGTAACAGTATTATCTATGTAACACAAATCATTGACCCTAATACATGCTGTACTAGTTTTTGAAAACCATAAAGTACATATTTTTGTATGTTTGGCTAAAATGACCCAATTTTTACAAAAACCTTTTATTTAATCATTTTAATTGAATTAAGTAATGTTAGAAAATACTTTAGTAGAACAATTTAAAGCAGTGGAGTCCCATCTTATCTGCCAGACTCAGGTGTGGCTTCTGCTTGGTTGGAATGAAAACCTGCACTCACGCCAGCCCTTTTCAGATAAGACTGGACAGCACTGATGTAAAAAACATCTTGTCAGAAGCCTTTTTCATTCTAATTAGGCACTAGTTTACATTCTATTTTGTTTATATATGCAGCGAAAGGCCTAGCATGGTCTAAATTCATTTTTAGAAAAGATTTCCTGCTTACAGACCATATAATATTTCTCAACGCAAGTAAATTCAAAGGCAGCCAGACTTCGAAGCCTGAGTTCATAGCCTACATATTAAACTGCACATTTTATGCCCTTTTAAGCTATAAATAACGTAATTGAATCATCTCAGGAGTTTGGCATTGCAGGTTAAATATTAATGGTGTTTTTCACTTTAAATTCAGCACTCACTTAAATTAAAAATATTTTGGGTTGTATCGCTAGCTTCCTTGCTAACAACAATCTTTCATTAGAGTAACTAGCTGCCCAACAAAAAATGCATACAAATTTCTAATGAACAATGGTCCAGATTACTGAAGACAATACTGAAAAAACAGTATTTTTGTTAATAGACTCTCACATGTGAGGTTTTTTCTTGTTTGGAATCATCAATGTTTGTTCAAATGCTGTACTCAAAAAAAAAAAGCATTTGGTAACATGATATTCTGATAACATATGATAACTGAAATGCATCAAATCACATGGCTCATCTGAAGACTGTACCTTTTTGATTTTCCTTTAACGTCTTGAGCTGAAACAAATCGTGGCCTGCGTCGAACCGCTCGTTTTGTTTTGTACCTTTTGTTTTGTTGATACATACCTGAAAATGAAAAAAAATAATTTATAAAGCAATTCTAGAAAAACAATTTATTTTATATAAAAAAAAAAACACATTTTGAATGTACATATTTTTAAAGATGATTACCTGTTATACTGAGCACATAATCACTCCCGTCCACGCTGAATGGAATTTCAGTTTCAATTTTAGAGAGGTACACATTCTCTAAGGCTTTTGAGGTGATTGACGTGAAACGTTTATCTTCCTACAGAAAATATTTTCAGCATTATCAGGTGTGACAATAATAACCCAGGCATCATACAGCCCTGATGTACTGTATGTTAAATAAATACTCTGGATATATATTTGCTTGTGATGAAATGTACAATAATTAAATGAACTATAGCTATAGAAATGAATATTTAGCATGTATAGTATTAAATAATTCTTAAGTAACTTTACTGACCCCCTGACCATATTCAATCCATTGCCCTTCATCATTCTTCCAGTACCAAAGCCACTCAGTGGTCAGAATGAAGTGAGGAGGTTTGGTAACGGAGGATGCCGTGGACAGACGACGAACTTTTTTCTTTCCATACGTCATTGAAGTGAAGTCCACAGTCAGAGGCCCAAAGCTGCAGTACAGAAATAAAATATTGTCATAATATGAATATGAGTTCTTGCACTAGTAAAAAAAAATACCATATTTTTAAGTCAAGCTGTAAGAAGCAACCTGGCTCTTGTTTTAATTTTAGATGACTAGATTATCTATGACACCTATATCAGCAGTACTCTATGATAATCACTTTATGGTTTTTACCTCACTCTCACATATCTGGCATATTGTAGTATTTTATAACTACACAATAAGGCCAAAGGTAGGTGGACACATGACCATCACACCCATATATAAGTCTTCCACAAACTGTTGCCACAAAGATGGAGGTACACACTTGTCTATGATGTCTGCTGTGTAGCCTTATGATTTCCCTTCACTGGAACTAAGAGACCCAAACCTGCATGACAATACCTCTGTGCACACATGACTATGAAGCAGAACGTCTGTGTGACTGAGTTTGACCAATCAATGGTCTGCAATATTTCTAGCTTCACCCAAATGTTCTGGCTCCACCTGTGCTATAAAACAGTACCTCATTGTTGGATGGAAAAAGCAACAATTTGTTTTTGCAATAATGTGTAAGATTTGCTGAGCTAAGTTGCACCACCTGGTGAAAAAATGCTATTACTAACTAACTAAAGGAGGAAAGGTGCACCTGCAAGCCACCATGCTGACATGATGTGTAGCATGTATAGTTATCTCAAATACCTGGTGTCATTAGCTGGATTACAGTAGTCCCTCTCAACATCCTCTTCATTGGGAAATTGTTTCCATGTCACTTCAACTTCATCCAGAATCTCCCATTTATACGGTAGATCATGATGAACACGGACACATTTCTCTAAAGGAAAAAGTAAGATATTGTTGCCATGGTCAGTTATGGCAGTTTTCTATGAAGTCTAAGCTACGATGAATTTGTAACTGAAAGCCTGAGCATGAAGTAAATTTTTAGTCATTCACACTAAATGAATTGATAAGGACTGGTACCTTTGAAACTGCAACCCTTGCGTACAAAGAAGAGGCAGATTTCATTGCGGTCTGCCTCACTCACAGAGCTGCTGGAGTGCTGCCTTTTCACTTGTGTGTCTAGCAAAGAAGAGACACTGTTCTGTTAAATTAAGGTGGGCTTTGTTATGGCTGTAGTCTGCAAGTGACCTTGTACTCTGTACCTCTGTTCATTAGCTTCCTTTCCTGTGAAAATAACTTAGGATAAACTAAGTCTTAGTCACATGGTGCAATACTGCCAGGGCCTGGCATGAGAGAGAATAAAATATACTTTGGAGGTGAATCGTTGCTCTAATGTGTGATGCTTATAATGAATAAATCTCAAGTCTTATTTATCAGAAGGTGTTAATTAATATACATGTTGTGTCAGCTTGGCTAAGAGCAATTTCTAAAATTAAGGTTTTGCATAAAAGAATGTCTTTACTCTGTATTTGCCTTGTGAAATCTTCTGTAATTATCTTTGTTATAGACTATCTGAGATTTGAATGTGATGCAGAGGGCGAGGGTGTGTTTTTTCCTAATTGCTATTGTTTCTATATTAAAATCTAATACACTACATATGATAATAATAATAATAATAATAATAATAATAATAATAATAATAATAATAATAATAATAATAATAATAATAAACTGATTTTAAAATGTGTGTTTAACAAAGAAAAAAAAGCCAATCACTGATATGGTGAAGTTTTCTGTATGGCGATAGACAGATATTTATTGTTTATTTATTTTGTTTGTCACAGGAAAGTTTTTTTTTCTTTTCTTTAAAGATAGAAGACGCATTGTGGGGTCACTACATGGGAGCTTCTGTGAATTCAACTTAACACAAAAAGAAATTAAATCAAAATGGCCTTCCCACTGGTTGAAATTATAGTTAACTGTGGCAAATCTCTCAACATAAAGGATCCAAATATTTTCTGGAAATCAGATCTCTTTCTGTTTAATGTCTCCTTCTTCTTTCTAAGCACCTTGTCTATTTGTTCAATATTTCAATATTTCTTCTCTAATTCTGAATTACCTTTCTTTTGATTGCTCAAATAATAACTCTCCAATCAGGGCATTATGTAACCACCGGTGCCAGTTCTGTGATAAAAAACCTGTGAAAGTTTTTCATGAGATTTGCATACATGGCCTTACAGGATTTTCAACAAAGATAACTATTAGTTGAAAAAAGAATTAGCTACATTCATCAAAAAAAAAGTGAATCACCAAAATGTAGGGATTTTTGGGTCAATGTGAACAGCATAAAAGGTAGGAAGAAATAAGTTGCTAGTTTTGCATTTCTCTGTTATTGTCATTGTGTGATAAACCCGGCCGAATATGTTCAATAAAAATAATCATATTACATAAAAATAATGATAAACCATGGACATGATAAAATCACAACAAACCTTTCTCTGCTCCTTTGGAGACAGACTTGTCAGTTTGATTGATGAGAAGAAACTTATTCTTGTATGTTTTCTGAAGGGTGCGAATATTTTCTGCACTGAAACCTCTGCTGTTCAGAATTTTCACAGCAGTTGCATCAAAATTATGAGCTCGCTTGCAGGCAGCTCCATATTTACAGTCATCCTGTAGGAAGTGCTGGCAGATGTGCAGGCTAGTGCAGGAAGCCTGATATTTACAGCTTCCATGTTCTCCATTCCCTTTATTATAGTGAGAACAAATCTAAATAATAAAGAGAGAACACATGATCTTATTGCATCGACAAAACTTACTTTGTGTTACAGTGGTGTTGAATTTATCTCTGTAAAATTAATGAGCTACATGCAAGCTCATCTAACCTCTGGAACAAAAGATGGGTCATTCTGTAGAAGAAGCTGAAACAACTGTGTGTCTTCAAGGAAATCTACGTTCTTCTTTTTTAGCAGAACAGTATTATGTGCAGATTTCATATCGTGGGAGTTTTTGCATTTATTCCTGGGATTGACAGAGAAAAGATTATGTTCCATCATCCATCATAGATATGGGTAAATAAACATACAATATCAGAGTTGCAAATGTTCCCTGAAATAATAACAATATAATATAATAATAATATCATCATTATGCCTATTTCTTTTAGATATTAGAAAATGTCTTAAAACTTGTTAGAATGTTCTTGAATTTATATAAATGTACAAAAAACCACATCACAGGTTTCTGTCTTCTCAACCAAAGACTATGAGAGACTTCAACTATGAGAGACAGAATGAGAAAAAAAATTCAGAAAAATCACATTGTCTGATTTTTAAAGAATTTATTTGCAAATTATGGTGGAAAATAAGTATTTGGTCAATAACAAAAGTTAATCTCAATGCTTTGTTATATGCCCTTTGTTCAGTGGCGCCCCCAGAAACTTTTAATAGGGGTGGCCAGAGGAGGCCACAGCAAATCTTGAGGTGGCACCAAAAAAAAAAAATCAGTGTAGTGTTTGTTATACTTGTTAGTTTTGTTTCTGGTTAGTTTTGTTTCTAGTTATGTAACAATATCATCACTCATCTTTTTTGGTGGCTGCAGCGTGTGCTTCATTTTATTTATTTATTTTTCACTTCATGGACTATTGTGAATTATGCATTCAAATTCAAATTCATACTAGGGGTGGCCACAGGGGTGGCCAGAGTTTATACAGGGGTGGCCGGGGCGCCCCTGCCTTTGTTGGCAATGACAGAGGTCAAACGGTGGCGTAGTGTTACTGATGGTAGCCTCTGTTTCTTTGGTCCCAGCTCTCTGCAGGTCATTCACTAGGTCCCCCCGTGTCGTTCTGGGATTTTTGCTCACCGTTCTTGTAATCATTTTGACCCCACAGGGTGAGAACTTGCGTGAAGCCTCAGATCGAGAGAGATTATCAGTTGTCTTGTATGTCTTCCATTTTCTAATAATTGCTCCCACAGTTGATTTCTTTACACCAAGCTGCTTACCTATTGCAGATTCAGTCTTCCCAGCCTGGTGCAGGTCTACAATTTTGTTTCTGGTGTCCTTTGACAGCTCTTAGGTCTTGGCCATAGTGGAGTTTGGAGTCTGACTGTTTGAGGTTGTGGACAGGTGTCTTTTATACTGATAACGAGTTCAAACAGGTGCCATTAACACAGGTAATGAGTTGGAGGACTTAACCCTTAACCCTTCTGCAGACCCGGAGTCAATTTGACTCATCTGGAAAGTTTAATGTGTCATAACTTGGGTTTCCTTCCACATATTTGCCTGAAATTTACCAGGATTATGAGCTTTGCAAGTAAAATTAATTTTGTCTATTTACATTGAACTATTTGTTCGTAAAATCAATACTTTCCTCCTCAAGTCATCCCAGGTCAATTTGACTTGGTCACATTTAGTGGGGCAATAGGTCACACTTTTGCCCTTTTCAGCGCAATGAACATACATACAGACACGCACACCCAAAACACACACTCACACACACATGCACACACACATACACATACACACACACACACAAATTGGGCATTGCATTTCATTAGGTGGTCAGAAAAAAAAAAGCTACACATTTGTAAACATTTCACACACACACACGCGCACACACACACACGCGCGCACGAGCACACACACACACGTGCACACACACACACACATACACAAACACTGTTCAAAGCATTGGGCATTGCATTTCAGTTGGCCTCCAGACCAATCAAAGGCTACACATTTGTAAACATTTCACACACACACAGAAACACACACACACAAACACAGGTTCATATTTTTATAAAGAAGTTCAAAAATAAAATACATGTGTTTTGCAAATCATATTTGTTTCCTCTCTCTTATTTATGAATTTAATTGCATCGGTCAGCTTTGGCCTGGAGATATGCTGAGTAATGTTTGACATTTACCAGTCATTGGTTATCCAAAATAATATTTAATAATTTCTGCTTATTTTACTCAAAAACATGGCATAATTTCATAAGGTTTATCGTTCATAAATTAAGTATAATAAAAAAACATAAGAAGTGTAAAAGAGGTTTTATTCACATGAAATTATGCCATGTTTTTGAGTGGTGTGTGTGTCTGTGTATGTGTGTGTGTGTGTGTGTGTGTGTGTGTGTAGCCTGTTGGTTGATCAGATGACATCTGGTAGGCAAAATAGATATTACAAGTGTAAAATTCAAGTCAATTTGGCATGAAAAAAAAACAGGTTTTATTATTGCTGACATTAAAAATGGTCAAAATGGTTTCAAAACCAAAAAATCTCCTGGCTTTGAAATATACCAGCCTGTAACTGTGCATCAACTTTTGTGCCTCTATAGTAAAAATAATTCAAAATTTCTGGGTTTTTTTTTTTTTACTAGAAAATGAGGCATTTTTGCATATTAATGACGTTTATTATACCAAATATTGCAAAAACATTGCAAAATATATGTTAATATGTTGGAAACAGGTTAGACTAAAAATGTATTTAAAAAATATCATATCATATATATATCACATATATATACACCCTATCATATATACTTCATTTTTTATAAGCAGTCAAAACAGACAAGGTCAAGGTCAAGTTACAGGTCTGTGAGAGCCAGAAATCTTGCTTTTTTGTAGGTGACCAACTACTTATTTCACCGAGGAATTTACCAATTAATTCATTAAAAACCCTACAATGTGATTTCCTGGATTATTTTCCCCATTCTGTCTTTCATAGTTGAAGTGTACCTATGATGAAAATTACAGGTCTCTCTCATCTTTTTAAGTGGGAGAACTTGCACAATTGGTGGCTGACTAAATACTTTTTTGCCCCACTGTACAGTGCTGAATAAAGCTGTCAGTGTTGATCACCTACAGTGTTTATGTTCTACAGTGTGCTTCAGTGTTAATCCTGAGTGTGAATAAAGGTTATCCCGTGTGCATAAAGTCTTACCCGAATCTGCAATTTCCGCACACTAGATAGCGGCACAAGTGCAGCTCCTCACAGCGCGTGCACTTCACTGGGTCTTTGCACACTCTTAACGACGTCGTCGCTATAATTAAAGCACCGGGACTGAGCGCGAGCTCCGCCGAGTCTTCAACAACAACACGGAAGCGCTCGTTGTCCTGCAGCGCGCGCTCAAACAGCCGCTCATCCACCGTGAAACTCTGCCGTAAAATACTGTCCAACTGGCGGAACTCCAAACAACACTGGTTATTACAAAGCGCCTTCAGGACGTGGTTGGATACAACAGCCACCATGTTTCTCTCCCAGTGGTCGCAATGATGCCTTTTTTCTTGATTTGTAACGTTTCGGTTTTGGGGAAAACGAAAGCGAGAGTGTTTTGGTGCTGGGTGGCGCAAATGTTCTCAAGAGTTAAATCCCAAATGTTTTTATCTAGTGTCTACAGAAGTGCACTAGTTTCATCCTAACTAGTGCACTATGTATTAAATAATCTGTTGCTGTTTCGCTGGATATTTAAATGGCTGTATAGTGTATCATGTAGCCTAATGCTTGTGAAAGTAGTTTTTATTTTATTTTATTTATTTTTATTTATTTTTATTTTATTTTATTTTTGTTTTTTTTTATTTTATTTTATTTTCCTTTATTTAATTGTCCTTTATTTATTTAATTTAATTTTACTTTATTTATAATGCTTGTGAAAGTAGTTTTTACGTTATTTTATTTTACTTTATTTAATTTTACTTTATTTAATTTTGTTTTTGTTTTATTTTATTGTATTTTATTTTTACTTTATTTAATTTTACTTTATTTATTTTATTTTTATTTATTTTATTTTACTTTTTATTTTATTTTACTTTTATTTATTTTTATTTTTTATTTTTTTAATACACTTTATTGTATTTTATTGTATTTTATTGTATTGTATTTTGTTTTTATTTCATTTTATTTTTGTTTTATTTTATTGTATTTTATTTTTACTTTATTTAATTTTACTTTATTTTCTTTTTATTTATTTATTTACGTATTTATTGTTTTCTTTCTTTATTTATTTTTGTTTTATTTTATTTTACTTTTATTTATTTTTATTATTTATTTTTTTAATACACTTTATTTTCAGGAACGTGTAGCCTATGAGAATTAAAGGTCTTGTTGCTTATTTATTTAAGAACTAGTGAAGAGCAGGGCACGACCTAAGGCAGGGGACATTGTTCATGCACAAGCACATGCAAGTGTGGCTAGGAGCCATCGGTCATATGATTTGTCCATAGATTTATTACACTAAAGCAGGGGTCGGCAACCCGCGGCTCCGGAGCCGCAAGTGGCTCTTTCATCCCTCTGCTGCGGCTCCCTGAAGATTTGTAAAATAAATATTTAATTTAAATTGATTTTTATTTTAGTTACTTATGCGTCATATTTTGTTTTTCTCAAAATCAGCTTTCCTCCGCGGTGGACAAAATACACAAGTCTCTATGTGCGAACACCTGAGACAGATTCCAAGGGACCGTCTGCAAAGTGGAAAACCCGAAAAGCGAATACAAAAAACAGTCAACAACTTCACTGTAATAATCTGTACTGTCACCAAATTCAGCTCACACAGCACTGATGTCCTGATAGTTATACTACAACACTTATTTGGGAGAAATGTCTTTTTGTATAATTTTTATGATTTTTCATAATAAAAAAAAATCAATGACTTCACAGTACAGTGTATTACAGTGAAGTTATTGACGCTTTTCGGGTTTTTGCACTTTGCAGACGGTCCCTTGGAATCTGTTTCTCAGCCGTTTGCACATAGAGACTTGTGTATTTTGTCCAACGCGGAGGAAAGATGATTTTGAGGAAGAATTGTGTTGTAGCTGTTTATCTACATTACTACTATAAAAAAGAGGTGTTATTTGTGTAATAACAGCGTTTAGCTCAGGAGTTATTGACTCGGGAAACTCCAATCTGTGAATATGTGACCAACTTTACTTAAGTGTTAAAATTTTGATGTCATGAATACGAAGAGGACTCAATTAGACATTGAACATTTTATTTGAAAGTAACCTTCAACCCGGTGTCTTTTTTGTTAAGGTTAGTTCAAACTGTTCAAAATATTTTTGTTTGCTTGCAGAAATAAAATTTCGTTTACTCGGTAACAGTTCATTGATTTCATAA
The DNA here is from genome assembly GCF_030014155.1 of Tachysurus vachellii. Lineage (NCBI taxonomy): Eukaryota > Metazoa > Chordata > Actinopteri > Siluriformes > Bagridae > Tachysurus > Tachysurus vachellii. The sequence continues at coordinate 18,517,079 of NC_083468.1, read as the reverse complement.
ATGCAACACACTAGTTTTTTTCTATACTTTCCATAATGGTAAAAAACGATATATGCAGTGTTATCTTCATTTTAGATGTCAAAAGGGTTTTGTGGCTCCCTATGTTTGTGGCTCCCTGTGGGAAACGGGTCCAAATGGCTCTTTGGGTGTTTAAGGTTGCCGACCCCTGCACTAAAGGAAAGTAAAGAGGAGGCAGCAGTGAGTGAGAATCCCTCTCTTGGTTACTCCAACCATCAGCAAGTTTTCAAAGATCATGAGTTACTTAGCCAGTGTTATGGCTTGTGTCCAAATGAAGTGAGTAAAACAGTGAAAGGATCATGTATGCTAAACTAATTCACATATAATTCACAAACAAACGAACTTTGCTATATGTTCTTATTTATAAGCTATTATTAATTATATATAACTATAATTCCCTGTACTTATTATTTATTTATAAGCTAAGAAACATTTGTATAAACCTAGTATCAAAATTTATGTTTTAATTCTCTCACTCACTCACTCACTCTCACTCATTTTCTACCGCTTATCCAAACTACCTCGGGTCACGGGGAGCCTGTGCCTATCTCAGGCGTCATCGGGCATCAAGGCAGGATACACCCTGGACGGAGTGCCAACCCATCGCAGGGCACACACACACACTCTCATTCACTCACACACTACGGAGAATTTTCCAGAGATGCCAATCAACCTACCATGCATGTCTTTGGACCGGGGGAGGAAACCGGAGTACCCGGAGGAAACCCCCGAGGCACGGGGAGAACATGCAAACTCCACACACACAAGGCGGAGGCAGGAATCGAACCCCCAACCCTGGAGGTGTGAGGCGAACGTGCTAACCACTAAGCCACCGTGCCCCCTTGTTTTAATTCTGGAAGATTAAATTGTTAGAGGGGGATTTTAAGAGGTCACATGGTCATGTTACAACATATTCCTAGCATGTTACAACCTCTCTTCTTTACATAATTAAAAAAGGGATTTTTTATCGGTAAAAAAAGACATACATGTTATAGACATATGTAAAGGTTGTGCCCTGCTCTTCCCATATAGAGTAGGGACAAATAAGACTAGTATGTTTAATAAATCTCTGGTTTTTGTAGCTATACATTAAACAAAATCAGTAAACCTCTAACATGTCTAATTTGATAGTACTAAACAAATAGCAAGATATTAATCCTCTTATATATGTTCCTTAAAATAAAGTGTTACCCTGGTCACTGACATTACACATCCCAATAATTAAGACATAATTATAAAAATAAAAATATTCAATATGGATTAACTGATATTTTTTTATCTTCCGTATGTTTCTCTTGAAGAAAGCTCTCTGGATTTCTACATAACACATACAGTGATTTACATGTGAGCAACCTCATACTGGGTAAAATTATACAATGTGTACTACTTATTTCAATTTTCAAAGTTTGACACAATTATTTAGATTGTTCTTTATGGGTGTCAGTATTTTTAGCTCTTAACTAATTGGCTCATTTTTATAGTCTCTTTAACTATAAAAAATCTGTTATATAAAATGTTTGCTGTGAATATGGATTTAAGTCAATTTTGAGTTGCAATCCTGAACGATTCTTTAACTGATCATTTGATTCATTTACCATTTTATTAACATGATTATGTATTAGAACAATATGTTTCTATTACCTAAAAACATCAGGTTTATTTGAAAGGTTTATTTTTCCAGAGTTGGTGGCAAAATGGTTTCAAAGAGGTTCTGACAAACAGGTGATTTATTTTCTTTATTTGTGTTAATTTTGCTATTAAAATCACTGAAAATTTGTACTTGCAATAATAAACCACAATCAGTCTTTTGATTGAATTTTATCTAGAAAAATGATCTGCTGATAACCTTTTTGGAGTGAAGATTGTAATGTATACAACTGAAAGATAAAATACATTGAGGGCATAGATTGAGTAGTTTTTGCTGAGTAAGCTCCTGAGGGCAATAAAATTCACTATAAAAATCAGGTTTATGACACAATCTATAGTGCAAAAGCAAATCACCCCAACAGGAAAAATACAGGTATATATATATATCTTATGTCAGCTTCCTTCATCTACAGCACAAATGCATCAGCACATATGCTATTAAACTGTGTAATACACATGCCATTCATTCCACAATAAGAATATTTAAAAAATGATATATTTTTACATATTACAAGAATGAATTTTATTAATTGATTTTTATTTCTTCATGATACTGCATTATATGTGCATTATAATCCATACTTTAAATCAAATATAAAGTGATACTCTGCAGATAATTATGAAATTAAACATCTGGACTCCTCAGGAGCATATTCTATAATGAATTCAGGGTAAATCTGGTACTTCTCAAAGATGACAAAAATGCTTGCATTGCTGCAGTTGTCCACACAGCTGTCATAGAAGCCTTTGCCCACGGTTTTAGGAGGAGGACGGACAAAACTGTGGTTGCCACTGGTGTAGTGACCTACCAGAACCCGTGCCACAAACATCTTTTTGGTGGTGTCTGCAGACTGAGAGTATCGGTCAGAGTAGGAGGCATCTCTGGCAAAATAAGTTCCTAAAAAACAACATAAAAAACACCCAATGATAGACAAAATAATTGAAACTTTAAGTGTTTACTGCCTTATGCAAGGTAACTTAAAATAGTTCTGCCATAAAATATTTGTGCCGCAAAGTACATGTTTGAACATTTTGGAAGTGACCCATAATATATAATCACTTAAAACTACTAATAGCTTTCTCTTAGGAACACTAATTATTTATTTATTTGCTCTCACCCTTTCCATATAATGTGCCGTTTTTACCACATATCCTCCAGTCAAAGTTCTGCTCACAGATGGCCTCTATTAGTGATTCTTGTGTGCCGTGAAACAAGAGTCTCTCATCCACTTCTCTCCCTCCATTCCGCTCCTTCATCTGCTCTTTCTGCCTGAAAAGAAGATTTGTAATATGTAGTATCAGTATATATATGCATGTAATTAAATAAAAATATGGAAACTGAGTTTGACACACACTCCGTCCAGGGTGTATCCTGCCTTGATGCCCGATGACGCCTGAGATAGGCACAGGCTCCCCGTGACCCGAGGTAGTTCGGATAAGCGGTAGAAAATGAGTGAGTGAGTGAGACACACATCTGCCTGCAGAGTCTGTTACAATGGCTTTAAGCAGAGATTCACAACCACCAAGCCATGTGGCACTAAACTACAACCAGGACAGCCAGAAACCTTTAGGTGACTGTCAATGACCAATTGAACTTTATAGATCAAATGTCATCCACTGCACACTTGTTGTAAGTATAGTATCATGAAAATCAGACCCCATCTAACTGCCTATGGCACACAGCTTCTAGTTCAAGGTCTTGCTATTTCAAAATAGGAAAACTGTAATGTACTTTTCCAGGCCTAACAGCCTGCTCCATGAAACCCCTTCAGTAGCTTCAGAGTGCAGCAGCATGCCATGTTTCCAATCAGACCAAAGGACCCATGTCACACCCCTCTTTGTCTTACTTTACTGGCTTTCTCTATCCATTACTAGACCTCAAAACTCTCCATGAGGTGTATGTTTCCTAATGCAACCTACATGTGCCTACTCAGTGAGGCATGAGATAACTTTCCAGAACCTTCAAAATGACTGTCCCTCTGTCATGGTATGAACTTCCAACCTCAACCCAGACAACATAAACCTTCTTTAAAATCTTGAATCAAAGAATGGTTAAAGACCCACCTCTTCCATGAATGCTTAACCAAACAATGCTTTACACAACTGGGGAAATGAATCAGTATAATATGACTGTATTTACAGCATACGCACACACATAAGCAAAATTCAAGTGCTAGATTTCATCTGTGTCATAAATAGTACATTGTTGCTGGTACTGACGTTATTAAGCACTGAGTAAAAAGTAAATGTGTTTGCTCAGCTTTTGAAAGATTGCACTGATTTTTACCTTATCAGTATAATTAAATAACTGCTTGTAATTAGCAGCATTCGTTTTTCCATGACAGTCTAGGCAAGCCTTGTACTTACCACTGGAAAACCTTCCACAGTGAGCTGTTCTGGTTCCTCTCAATGCTGTTGACTTTGTACTTGGGCATGGTTTGTTTAAACAGCTTCTCTACCATAAGGAATTCAGCCTCTGTCCTAGACAGGGGAATCAGCTGGCAAGCAAAAAAAATTGTTTTACTATCACATTACTTTCACATTGCATAACTTTCTAGCCATTTTATAGACAAAAGTAAACCACAACTAAGTATACTGAAGCTGTAGGGAAAATCAATCACTTAATAAATAAGCAACTAATCAGAACAAAATACTAACAACATAAAGCTTGGTATAATAGTAGAGCCAGAAAAAAACAACAAATGACGTGTACCTTGTATGAGAAGCTGGGTAAAGCTCCTCTATCCCAGTGAGCAGGAACTGCCACAGAGGAAGAGCTGGAGGTTTCACTATGAAGAAAATACACACAAAATGAAGTCTTATGTTTACATCACCCTTACTTTCTATACAAATCTTTTTGGTCATTTACTATTGGTACTGTATCTTACACAGTTTAGTAACAGAATTTTATTTACATAGGATTTGTAACAATAGACATAATTCACAATAAAGTTCATAGTGGCAAGAAAAAAAATCCCTGAGAGAACTTTTTGCACTTGAAATAGTTATTGTAAATCCTGTGGTAAATGTAATCCATGTTTATCTTATTTCATGTTTCACACAGATCATAATCATTTTCATAATCTGATGTTTTACACTGTACATGCATGCAGGTAGGTAGATTGGCTATGTTAAATTGCCCCTGAGTGTAAATAAGTGAGTGAATGAGTGTGACAGTGTGTGTGAATGGTTCCATGTGATAGACTTTGCTCCCATCCAGGTTGAATGCCCTGACCTTTTGCCCTGTGTTGCCAGCATAGATTCCTGATCCAAACAGGTCTCATTAGGATCAAGCGTCTACTTCAATTGAATGCAGTACTCCAATTTTTCAGATTTAGAATCATAGCAACACTTCACTGATCCATATCTTGTTCTATTTTTAATTAAGCATTTATCTTCCGATATTGCACTAGATCTTGGCATCCAAGCTAGAACTGAGCAAGCATGAATACAATATGCATCAACTCAGCAGTGATTCCATCAGTTTTAGCCTGATACCCTTTAAGCTTGCTCTCAACCTCTAGAGCAGACACAAATCTTGGCCTCCTCCGAATCTCTCTTTTGGTTTGGTACAGAATATTTTGCTGATACATGTCTGAAAATGAAATATACCAGAACAAAAATTGAGCATATATATTTTATATATATATATATATTTTATTTTAAAAGCAATAATGATGTATCGGAGAGGATATCCTGTTTGGGTTACCTTTAAAATACAGCATGTATGTATGGCTTCCAGAACTGACAGGGATTTCAGTCTGTGGATCTGACTGGTAAATGTTTTCTAGAGTCTGAGAAGTGAGAGGAGTGGACAGCTGTGCATCCTCCTGTGGATAATAACCATGTCATATTAAGTGCAATTATTGATCCTACTACTCAGTCCCAGTTACAGACTGAAAAGAATGTCACTGACCCCCAGTCCATATTCAGTCCATTCTTCTTTATTATTTTTCCAGTACCAGAGCCACTCAGTGGTCAGGATGAAGTTAGGTGGCTTGGTAACAGACGATACAGTGGATAGACGGCGAACCTGTCTCCCTCCACATGTCATGGAGATGAAGTTAACAATATCAGGCCCTGGACTAAAAGTTTAAGTTTACCGATTAATTTTAAGATTTTTACATTTAAATATGGCATTTTGCACTTAAATCCATTCAACTACTTTAGAATAGAGGGTCGGTGTTTACCTTACGTCATTAGATGGATTACAGAAGGCTCTCTCAACTTCCTCTCCATTTGGCAAGTCTTTCCATATCTGTCCATTCTTATTCAAAACCTGCCATCTATAAGGCAAGTTGTAATGAACACGAACACACTTTTCTAAAAACATTTAAAAAAAAAAAAAAAAAAAAAAGATCAGCAATATAATTTAATGGTATATCTACATGACACATTTCCTCTAATTAACAACAAATATTATATACAGTGCCCTCCACAGTCATTGGCACCCCTGTTTAAGATTTGTTAAAAGCGGTCAAATAAATTCTTTTTTTTTTTTTTGCAGAAGCATAATCTCTAACAGAAAAATTGTGAAAAATATAACATTTAACACAAGTTAATAATAATTTTAAAAAGTCCATGACCACGATGTCCACGTCCATGACGTGACACAGAGGCCTAATTCTCTTACCCATTTGTCAACATGGGCAAAGACAAGAGAACACACCATTCAAGAAAGGCAGATGTGTGTCGACCTTCATAAGTCAGGCAATGGCTACAAGAAAATAGCCACTCGCCTTAACTTGCCTGTATCTACATTCAGAGGAATCATTAAGAAGTTTAAAACAACTGGAACAGTGACAAACAAGGCTGGAAGAGGTCACAAGTTTATCTTGCCACAACACACAGTGAGGAGGATGGTAAGAGAAGTAAAAAAAATTTCCTAAGCTCACTGTCACAGAATTGCATCAAAGAGTGGCATCTTAGGGTCACAAAGTCTCCATAACAACCATCAGACGCTCTCTACATGCCAACAAGCTGTTTGGGAGGCATTCAAGGAAAAAGCCTTTTCTCACTAACACTCACAAACGTAAACGTCTGGAGTTTGCTAAGCGGTACTGGGACTTCAACTGGGATCGTGTGCTTTGGTCAGATGAGACTAAGATTGAGCTTTTCGGCAACAAACACTCTAAGTGGGTCTGGTGTAAAACAAAAGATGAGTACGCCGAAAACCACCTCATGCCCACAGTGAAGTATGGTGGAGGGTCTGTGATGCTGTGGGCCTGTTTACCTTGTTACCTGGGAACCTTGTTAGGGTGCATGGCATTATGAACGCTTTGAACTACCAGGACATTTTAAATAAAAACCTGATGGCCTCTGCCAGAAAGCTGAAGATGGGCCATCATTGGGTCTTTCAGCAGGATAATGATCGAAAACATGTGAAAATCTACACAAAAATGGTTCAGCAGTCACAAACTCAAGGTCCTCCCATGGCCTTCTCAGTCCCCAGACCTAAACCCAATCGAAAACCTGTGGGGCAAGCTAAAGAGGAGAGTGCATAAGAGAGGACCTGGGACACTGGATGATCTAGAAAGATTGTGCAAAAAAGAATGGTCAAAGATCCCTCTCTCTGTGTTCTCCAAACTTGTGAAATGTTATAGGAGGAGATTAAGTGCAGTCTTGTTGGCAAAAGGAGGTTGTACAAAGTATTAACATCAGGGGTGCCAATAATTGTGGGACACATTATTTCAAGTTGGGTTTTTTTTCTAAATGTGTGATTATTTTTGAGTTTGGGATTACAGTTATTAATTTGTGAAAGTAGATTATCCAGCCAGCAGAAAGACATTTATAAGAGATGGAAAATATGGTAACACCTTATTACATGGTCCAGAAATGAGCAAATATTAGTTCTATTGTTTTACTAATAATAAATTAATACTTGAATTAATTATTAGCACATAAAGAAATGAGTGAGAGATTCATTCTATTAATTCATAATTATTATCATGTTTTGAAATATGCCTATTAATAAATTCATTCATTCATCTTCTACCGCTTATCCGAACTACCTCGGGCATCATCGGGCATCAAGGCAGGATACACCCCTGGACAGAGTGCCAACCCATCACAGGGCACACACACACTCTCATTCACTCACACAATCACACACTACGGACAATTTTCCAGAGATGCCAATCAACCTACCATGCATGTCTTTGGACCAGGGGAGGAAACCAGAGTACCCGGAGGAAACCCCCGAGGCATTATGGGTATTAACATCTCATTTATGCTCATTTATAGTAAAGAGCTATCAAGGCATCTATGCTACATTTCAGCTAAAGTAAAGGATTTTAATATGTCTTTTCAAAGATGATAATAATGAGAGTCGTTATCAGATATAAGCTGCCAAATCTATCATAGACAAAAAGCCATACATTTAGAGACTCAGGATCAGTCAGTGCTCACTTGGTACATGCAATTTATGGTAAATATACAATTAGGAGGGGGGGCACGGTGGCTTAGTGGTTAGCAGGTTCGCCTCACACCTCCAGGGTTGGGGGTTCGATTCCCGCCTCCACCTTGTGTGGAGTTTGCATGTTCTCCCCGTGCCTCGGGGATTTCCTCCGGGTACTCAGGTTTCCTCCCCCCGTCCAAAGACATGCATGGTAGGTTGATTGGCATCTCTGGAAAATTGTCCCTAGTGTGTGATTGTGTGAGTGAATGAGAGTGTGTGTGTGTGCCCTGCGATGGGTTGGCACTCCGTCCAGGGTGTATCCTGCCTTGATGCCCGATGACTCCTGAGATAGGCACAGGCTCCCCGTGACCCGAGGTAGTTCAGATAAGCGGTAGAAGATGAATGAATGAATGAATACAATTAGGAATAGAATACAAATAGGTAGTTTATATCATCCCACAGCATGATCTATGCAATACCTTTAAAACTGCAACTTCTGCGAATGAAGAAAAGGCAAATCTCATTTGGGTCAGACTCATTTGCAGGCTTTGGACTTTCTAAAGCATCTTAAAATACAGAATAGGCAAAAGATTATAAGGGGAGTCTACCAAATACAATGAGTAGAAGTATTAATCAAGCTGAATCCAAAAGCCATTTAGTTCTAACCTGTACCAGGACTGGCAGTTTTAGCCATGCAATGAGAACCAGGTGGTTTTTCCTTAAAAGAACAGATCAAAAACCTGTTTTTGTAAATCTTGTTGAAGTTGTTGATGTTTTCTGGGCTGAGTCCTCTGCTAGTAAGAACTTTTACCGCAGTGGCATCAAATGAATGAGCTCTTTTGCAGGCAGCACCGAATTTACAGTCATCCTGCAGGTAGTGCAGGCAGACGTGCAGGTTGGTGCAGGACGCCTGATACCTACAGGCTCCATGTTCACCATTGCCCTTGTTATAGTGGCTGCAAACCTAAATCCATACACAACATGAGTCAAATAATGATGATAACTTTGAGTGATTAGATAAACTGCTAAACATTCGTGTGCTCGATGTCTCTTACTGACCTCTGGCAGTAGGTCAGGATCATTCTGCAGCAAAAGCTGGAAAAGTGCAGACTGTCCAAGTTGCTGGAGTCCAGCTTTGCTCAGGAGTATTGAATTATGATAGGAATGTAAGGCGTGGGAGTTTTTGCATCTTTCCCTATAAGAATGACGGTAGTTGATAGTTGATGATTAAAAAAATAATTAAAAAAAAACAACAACAAAAAAAAAACTTTATGACTTTAAAGGTGCCCTTCCACACAAAACCGTTTTGACTTGGATTTTTTGATATGTGTTAGGTCCATATGTGTTTGGTACAGAAGCGTATTGCATTCACTTGAGTAAAAAAAAAAAATCTACTCTGTTTTTCTGAATTAACGACTTAATTTTTCAGGAAAAAATTTTTTTTGCTCTGTTTTTCTGAATTAACGACTTACTTATCTCAAAATTATGAGATAATTTTTCAGGAAAAAAAAATTTTTTGCTCTGTTTTTCTGAATTAACGACTTCTCAAAATTATGAGAATTTTTCAGGAAAAATGTGGATTGCATGGAATGTTTACTTAGTATTGCTTATTTACTTATTATTAATAAGTAAATAAGCAATAAGTGTATTAATATTTACTTAGTATTACTTGTATTAAGTCGTTAATTCAGAAAAACAGAGCAAAACTTTTTTTTTCCTGAAAAATTCTCATAATTTTGAGATAAGTAAGTCGTTAATTCAGAAAAACAGAGCAAAAAAAAAAATTTTTCCTGAAAAATTAAGTCGTTAACTCAGAAAAACAGTAGATTTTTTTTTACTCAAGGTGAATGCAATACGCTTCTGTATTGTTTGTGTTGTGTCGTGAAAACGAACTGCTACCTCCCCGGTCAGTTGGAAAAGCTGCTCAGTGTGACGTAGTAATGATTGAGCTCATTACTATTCATGAGCTCTCCCACTTGAGACCACGCCCCCAGAATTCGTGTAGCTCAGTGAGTTTCCTATACAGCAAGGATGGCTGAACGTCAACGGGCTTGTGAAGAAGCCGTTCTGCCGCAATTCAAGGTGATTGTAAACAAATCTCCTCTAGCCTAGGCTACTTATTGCGCTGGGTGAATGAATAGTCATGCTCTCATATCCTAGCGGTTAGCCAATCGGACCAAGGCATTTTTTCCACAAAAGTCCATGGTAAACTTCAGACATTACCACAAAAGTAATGAAATACGTGTGGCAGGGCACCTTTAACAATCAGATCTGCAAACAAACTTCTTCTCTGTAGACTATTTACTCACCTGAACCTACAGTTCCCACAAACCATATACCTGCACAGGTGTAGAGTATCACAGCCAAAGCACTGCCCAGGGAGGTTCTGACAAACTCTCAGTGTTGTTTTAGAGATGATCACAGTGTCAGCACTGAAAACCTCACAGTCTGATCTTCTCTCACAGCCTTCAACCACCAACAACCGGTCAAAATCACAGAGAGCTTCTCGAAGCACTTCATCTGCTACTGTGAAACGTTTCCTCAAGATCTGATCCAAAGTTGGAAAATCCAGACTGCCTCCATTCTGACAAACTGCCTCAAAAGTAGCAGACGATATTAAACGTGACATTGTGGGACATAGAAACGATTCAAAGTACCAGCTACACCTTATAGGGTCACAGGTGTTTTATCAGGGTTGCCAGATTTCACTGATTACAGCTACATCGATGATGAGCCTTACTAAGGAGAATTATATATTCAAAGCTTCATATTTAACTGCATGCCATCACAGAGTTTGAAATAATGAATTAAGTGAAATTAAATCAAGATTATAATTTCGAACTTATGTTCCTTAATATAAAGTTTTTTGACTTGGATTTTGTAGCACAACTGGCAACCCATGTATGTAGAGCTCAGGTATATTTTTAGGAAACGAAACCGAGAGGCACTGAGGCTGAATGCTTAAAGAATGGGATGCAGGTGTGGTTCATCAAGCGACATGATCCTTATAGACACGATCTGTTTTTATTTAATTCATTAAAAATATTTCCTTCATGATAGTTACTAATAAATGCAACTATTTGTAGATTTTAAAAACTAGTTGAAAAGAATTAAAAAATAATATATTTATATTTATCCATCCAGTCCTATGGGATCCTGGAGCCTATACCAGGGGACTCATTTTACATTTATGGCATTTGGCAGACACCCTTATCTAGGGCAACTTATATTTATACAGCTGAGCAAATAAGAGCCTTGTTCAGGGGCCCAGAAGTAGCAGCTTGGTGTCTTAGGGATTCAAACTCATGACCTTCTGATCAGAAGTCCAACACCTTAACCCAGCGGTGTCCAATGTTATCCGGAAAGGGCCGGTGTGGGTGCAGGTTTTCATTTCAACCAAGCAAAAGCCACACCAGAGTCTACTAAAAGCCAAGAACAACTGATTAAACAGGTGGAATCAGGTGTGGCTTCTGCTTGGTTGAAATGAAAACCTGCACCCACACCGGCCCTTTGTGGATACCATTGGACACCGCTGACTTAACCACTGAGCTACCACTTACTTTGATAACAGTGTTGAACAGTGTGAAGTGTTTTCTTAAAGAAGAGCGAGGACTATTATGTTGTTGTTTTTCTTTATTACTATAGACATCTTTTGAAACGACCTTGACCGCTTTATAGTTATGTCACTGGTATCGATTTTGGAAATGTTTTTGTGTATTACTAATGTTTTATTTCACATTGATTTACTTAGTAAATATTTACATGAATTATATTCATATTATAACTCACAACCTTTGAGCATTTGAGGGATTTGCTCAAGAGCAGCAGTAGTAACCCAACACCTTAACAACTAAGACAACTTTTCTATATTGAACAAAAATATTCATTCATTCATCTTCTACCGCTTATCCGAACTACCTCGGGTCACGGGGAGCCTGTGCCTATCTCAGGCGTCATCGGGCATCAAGGCAGGATACACCCTGGACGGAGTGCCAACCCATCGCAGGGCACACACACTCTCATTCACTCACGCAATCACACACTAGGGACAATTTTCCAGAGATGCCAATCAACCTACCATGCATGTCTTTGGACCGGGGGAGGAAACCGGAGTACCCGGAGGAAACCCCCGAGGCACGGGGAGAACATGCAAACTCCACACACAAGGTGGAGGCGGGAATCGAACCCCGACCCTGGAGGTGTGAGGCGAACGTGCTAACCACTAAGCCACCGTGCCCCCCTGAACAAAAATATGCAGATTATTAATTAACAATAGATATTTATGAAGATGACTTTAGTGATGTTCAACATGAAACAACTTCCTGGAAGCCTCAGGATGAATTTTTTTAGGGGAAAAACCTTCCTATGAGCACTGTGAAATCATTAAAAAGTGGATAGACTCAGACACAGAAGTGTCCAAGAGTACATCTGCAACACTGAAGAGGTTTCAGAGCTCACTGGCTGAAATAGGTTAACCTGAGCAGATCACCATCAGAGCCAGTCTCAAAGGGAAAGAGACCAGAAGGAAGAATTGTGAGTGTTAGAAAATCTGAGAGCTTTTTAATACAGTGGTCTTTATGCAGGGCAAAAAAAAACAAACAAACAAACACTTACTTATGGTAAGACACCAAATTAAAAAAAAAAAGATTTGCTTATATACAAAAAGAATGAATCGAAAGTCTATTTTGCATGTCATCTAAATCCCTAATTGTCTACTGATCACATACAACAATACAGGACAACAACTTGCTGATCAAACTAAGTTCTTTATTAGAAAGACATGATCCAGAGTGGTGGCTCTGCCCAAACAAAAAAAAGAAAAAAAAAAGCTCAATAATTTGTTAGGATGTTGCATGCCATATATACAGTCTTATACGTACATAAAAGTGCAATGTCACAATGAATAAGCAGAATATTTATCCAATTATTTCTACTGATCGATAAAGCATTCACTGTCTTTTCCTATGTACTGCACAGGAATGAAAGATGAGCGTGACAGCACAGAGGACAATGGCTTAAAGCTCCTCTAAAACAGTTTTTAAAGGCACTTTCCCGAGTCCGTACTACAGATGAACATTGCCACATTGATATAACAGCAGTCTGCTATTGTACACCTGCGGAGGGAGAATCCAGGAATAAATCCTGAAACAAATACACTCTCTAATAAAGCATGTTCTGTCTGCAATGCACTGTACACCTTATTACATAAAAAAAGAGAGAACCTACTTTAAAATGTTATCATTACAATTTAACAGTTAGTCATTCAAAATAAAAAATAATTATAATTGTGTTTAAAATACATTATGAAATATTAGCAACAGGTGTTACTTATTTCCTGACAACACTGGTTCAGCAGATGGTCCGTGGTCGTGTATTAAAATTCAGTATGAACATGTGATTTATGATTATTAACACACAAACACACACACACACAGACACACACACAATTTGCCCAAATTGCAAATAGCACTTTTGTTATGTGCAATTTAAAAACATTTTCAATCTCAGTGGTCACTCTGTTTATTTAACTGTACAACTGGGAGCAGCTGCTACACATTTACAGTGAAATCTGTATAATGAAACAGCTTTCAATATATTTCATAGCTAAGAAAATTAAAAAATGCTTCTAAGATGCAGAGAGCTTTTAGATATTATTTTAAATATTAGGCAGTTCACTGATGTAGAGCACAGATTGGACGACAGAATTGACATTTTATAATAACAGTCAGAGAGTCTATGGCTAATGGCTTCATGCCTTTGTTTGGTGAAATTACGGAAATATTGCCTTCAGTCTTTTTCTTTTAAGACTTAATAAAAGCTCTTTGCATATCATATCTAAAAATGATCATACTCATGCTCTACAGGTAGACATTTGAGAGATTCGTGAACAAATTCTGTACCGTCTGTAACATCAGGTGTAACATGGTGTGAATTTGCGCATAGTGGAGATATTTCTAGCAGCTAACCAGACAGTTTATAACCAGATCATAATGGATAAAGATATTCTGATTAGCTATTCAGAGTACACAGGGGTTTTTATATTAATAAACTAAAATCTGAACATTTTTCTGCACTTGTATACCTTATTTTACTGTTCTACTATATTCGAGTCATGTTGATAATAATATTATTTGATGTACTAAACTGAGGAAAAAAAATAAATCCCAAACCACTTTTATTAATCGAATGATTCTACTTTCATCGTTGATAACTGTGCATATACATATTACTATTGTTACTATCAAAAATATAATATTCAAAGTAAAGCCTTGCATACACTACTTCTCTTGGTCTAAAAAAACTGCAACTACTTTTCAGAACAAAGAATTAGCAGCTTTTTTTTTTGGGACACCACTAAAGACAGGGTTAGTTTTTCATGCGGCAGTGCTGCTTTGTTACAAGTAAACCACATTCATTGCTTAGTAACTGATTAGCTGAAGGCTCAGGTCCATTTGAGACAAAAGAAATGAAATTTCACACAATCCTGAGGCTGTAAACAAAGAAACGAAAACCCTGCTTTGTTCCTGTATTATTCACATTTAGCATTTCTCGTCTAGATGTAAACTATGAACAAATTACTCTAACCACGCAGGAAGCTTTTGTGATTTGTTGCTTTCTTGTATAATACAGTCGAATATGACCTAGTTATAGTTTCCTTATCATCTATTCATACTGAGAATTACATTAGAAATGAACCTGGTCTATTTACATGCAAAGAAATGATCAGGCAGATTTCAAGTGAACGGATTTCTAGATGCTGTGATGGTGTTTTACACAAACATTGGATTAAAAAGTGGCTTTTGGTGCAGACAACATAGTAGAATGTTTCACATTTCAATGCAGCTAAAAAGAAAGATTCAAATCCTTTAGGCAGGTAAACATGTTTAAACAAAGATCTGCTGTGTGTTACAGTTTATTATTGACCTGTGACATTATTAGTAGTAAGCTTGAACATCTCTCCAGGCTGATGCACACTTGTTCTCTTTCTAGCAATGGAACAGAGGAAGAGTAGTTTCCTTTAATCCAGTCCAGATGTAAAATATTGAGATGTAACAGTTACAAAGCAATCTGTTAATATCAAAGAAAAATCACACCCGCTGCTGAGCTGTGATTGGCTCACATGGTGCAAGACTTGTCGAGAGGATCCTGGGGTGGTGACGCTGAAGCCTGAGCTGACCCCCCCTTAGGCAGCGCCATCATGGGCTTGGGACGGAGAGCAGGTGGTTTCAGCTGCACGCCCATTCGCGGGGCTATGGCAGGTTTGAAGGTGCTCATGGCGTCGCTGGAGGAGCTGGTGCTGCGACGAAGAGGATGACGATTCAGTGAATCAGCAGAGCTGCCAGCTGTAGTCGGAGAGTTCTTCATCTGCTCCAGCGTGTCCAGCACCACGTCAGGGGCGTGCTTAGCCGAACTCTGCCGCTCCAGCTCACGCAGCTCGTTCAGAGCCGTGTTCATTGTCTCCTCTATGTCCTAGTGACAGAGACCGAAGAAAAGAAGAATGAGTCAGATGACACACAGGATACTATAACAAATCAGGTAATCTGTAAACATATCTGTAATATATAGATATTATAGAATATAGAATAGAATATGTTTCTAGATGACAGTCTGGTTGAGTGAGTGTGTGAATTGTGTGATTTGTTCTGCTGTCATTAATAGCTGCTGATGGAGCTTGTCAGAGTTATCAGCACCATTTTTCTCTCATTACTGAGATGCTAATAATGAGCCAGAGCTTATTAATACATCATGACTTGACAGAAGGATAAGCGGTAGAAAATGAGTGAGTGAGTGAGTGAGTGACTTGACAGACACCACCCCACCTACTGCCTGTCAAACAGCATCAGCTCCATGTAACAAGTCTTTTTTTGGGGGTAAAATCATGGCATCAAGGTTACATAATGCATCAGATAAGGTAATAACACAGAGCTGAACACTGTGAGAATCAGTTATGCCCATCTGTGGTTGGTTGGGAATCAACAGATCTTGACATGAAGATTCAATTTGATTTCAGTTGCATCAATCGGATTATACATGGAGTCTTAATGCATCTTAGAAATTTATTTTCCATTTTTCAGCATCTGCTGGCAAATCATTACTTTGATTTACTATGAATAGGATTTCTGGGCAGTACAGTACAAAACCTCAAAACAGCATTTCTTAAATGCTTTTGACAATGACCATAATTCCATCATGCACATAAAAGGCTCTTAATATATAAGACTATTATGTATTCATACGTTTTCTTTTTTGCTTTGAACTTTGAAAAGAACCCTTAAAAATTAAGCCTTTACGTTCAGTTATAACAATCAAGAGAGGATTAACTCACAGTCAAAGTGAATGAACCTTGAAGACACAAGGACCTTCACAAGTTAACCAAATCACACAGGAAGCCTTTGACTAACAATATTTATAACACAGATCTATTAGCCTTAAAAGCAGAACATTGTAAGAGGACGTGTGTTAGGAGCAGGAGGCAGTCACTGACTGTGTTACAGGGCGTGGTGTGAGGGATGCCGCCGCTCGCTGACCTGTGCGATGCTTTCTGGATCCAGACCTCTCGCCATGTACTGGCCTGAGGAAGTGGATCTGCGGATCGGGGGGCTCTCTATCTTCTTCAGGGACTCGTGGCGGCTGATGTTGGTGAGGCTGCTGTGGCCTGAGAGGCCACCGTGTCCTGTGCGTCTGCGTCTCTCCGGGCTGTCTGTGACCATCGGACCTCTGCCACGCACCACCTCTCGAGGGCTATAATGGCTCAGCACAGGTGAGCTGAGGGCTGGGTTCCCATGATTACCGTGGTTCCCATGACTTCCGTGACTTTGAGATGGGTGAACCATGCAGTGGGCATCGCTTGGCCGTGCTGGTGGCTTGCGATTCGGAGGGTCACTCCTCTTCCTGTGACGACTACTGGAGAAAGTTTTAAAGATCATCATGACATCAAGGCAATACACACAAAGCCTCTTTTCATATGCCTGCTTTTAAAGAATAACCCTGTTTTTGTATTTAATCTCTGCCTTCTCTACTTCGTGTGACCTTCAGTTGAGCACTTCTGCTCAGTATCTTTGTTTGGACTCAGACTGGCATGTGGAACACAAAGATAAAACAATGGTCACAGGAGTCAAAGTGTACCAGTCTTTGAACAGCAAGGAATAATAATAAAAATGCATGATTTTCGGAGTGCATTTTGTGTAATGCTGCTGTTGAAATATTTCCCTAAATTTTGGTGCCATGTTACTGAGAAATATGTGAGCTTATAACACCACACAGAATAATTATAAAAATAAGAAATCAATCAGGCCAAAAAAATATATATATATATATATGTAACAAGACGTGCGGTATCAGATAAATCCTCCTCCTCCTTTACACCTGAGTAAACAGTGCTAATCTCACGTATTCAAATATTTAGTATAATTGTTTTTTGATAGTTTTAATGTGCTATATTAATTTATAATGCACTCCCATAGGCCCAGGTGTAAAAACATTGTCTTGTAAAACTGAATGACAATATAACTGTTTGCTTTATTACTACGAATACGAGATTAACTATCTAACTGACTGATTAAAGTAACCAGACATTTTTACTTAGATATTTCACCTAGCTTTACCCAGGGGTGCTAATAAATCTGCAAACTGACTGCAAATTTATTTTGTCCAGCAGAGTGCGTTCTACACACACGACATAATCTGTCTCGCTCCTCAAAACCCACTGCCTTAGTGTTTACATTCAAATGAGCATGCAGAAGAATCACTTACACACTGTATAACACACATCCTAATGATCTCATGGTATCTAAAGCTGGTTGATTTCTGAAATAACATTAAACATTAAGCTCGATACAACTGACATAGGAGACTGGACTGTCTGAAATAGTGGACGCAGTCAAGCTGTTACGGATATCCATTCTATCCGGCTTTCCTTGCTGAGTCTACCAGCAATCACTACATTAAACTGAATATGTTATGATTTGATAGCATTACATGATATTTTGCTGCAGCAAGCTTTTGTTTTTAGAAGCATGTTCTTCACTGTGCTCACAGAAGGACGAGAAAATCTAAATAAAGACAAGTGTACCTTAACTAATGATTTAGAAGTCAGGAGACATTGTTGCAAGAAAGAGAGAACGAGGGAGGAGACTGTGATGAGGGTGCAGAAATAAAGGTCATTTTTGTGTTATTGTGTGTTTCACATGATTTAAAATGCACGTAGATCGGGCATGCAAAATCGTTAAGCTGAAGTCAGTGGCATGTAAATAAAATCAGGTACTAAGTGAATACTATATGCTTGTTATTGGACACTTATAGTATGAGATTTTTAGAGGATATACACTTGGGCGGTGTAGATGAGACTAAAGGAAGCACATCCTGGGCAATTGCTCTGTTTAGTGTTAGAGTATAGGGAGTTTTGTATAAATATTGTATTAGATAGGGTCTTGTGGACAGCTGTAAAGGACTTTGTATTTAATATTAGTATAAATATTGTATAAGATCTCAGAGCTCTACAGTTCTGCTAAGCTGATATATTGAGAGATGGAGATACATTGATACATCTATAACTGTGTATAACTATTCCATTATTGTGAAAAGAGTTTTAGTGCCTTACCTGCTGATGTATGCATCAGTTCTGTCTGTAGGAGAGGTCAGATCTCTGCTGGAGCACTTCTCGTCTCCTCCGTGCCCACTGCCCACCTCGCTGTCTGCCTTTTGACTCAGAGTGTCTGAGAATGTATCGTCCCTGAGACACAACACACAGGAAGACAATCAAAACTCTGCTTCATCATTATTTACTGGAAACATATAGTCCCCACATGCTGCACTGTTTAAACCTATAAAATGTCTTACAGCATGAAGTGACGCATAGAAAAAATATGATTACCAAGTGGCCACAAGTGGTGATCATCGGGATCCAAACACTATGAGTTGAATGAGTTATCAGTTACTCAGCAGACTAAATTCATACAAAATACCCTCTAAGATCTAAATGATTAGCTGCGTATCACCCACTTCATCAGTCGAATCTCCTGCATAGAGTATTTTTAGTTGCGTAGTAGACTAAATCCGTAATAGGATACATATGAGATTTAAATTGAAGTCACTCCAGACTCTGAGCTTACGGAGGAAATCCTGCCTGTGTGGGAGCTGTCCTGCAGACTTCCTTTCCCTCCAACCATCTCTCTACAGGACAGAATGCCTGACACTGTCTGCCTCTGCATCTTCAACTCCCTCCAACCCCGCACTGGCTCATAAATTCTCTAACCCTTAACGTCATTATCAACTGACATGGCTTTGCTCAGGATCAGGCATTACTCAGGCACTGTCTCTATGAGACCTGCTCTACTCAGTTATGCAGCACAGGTTGCCTAGGCTGTATTTTTCATGACTGTGGGATTTGTCAAAGGAAGAGTTCACAGGAAATTGAATGGTGGGTATGAAAAAGCAGCCCAACCACTGCCAAGATGAGCAATCCAGTGGAAGACAGCCAGTAGAAGGTTTGCTTTGAGTAAGCCCATGGACCAGGGTTACTGATGAGAAACCTTTAGTTGCCAAGTTTGGATTTCTTACACAGCCATGGGAGGATTAGAGTCTAAATAAGTATACATTACTGACAGAGGAAGTGACCAATAGGATGGCAGACTGAATCTGGAAGTCTCAGCCCCAAAAATTTAGTACATCAATAAAGTGGAATTAAAGAATTCTCACACAAACTTTAAACATAAAACAATAAAAAAAAAATTTAAAAACTCTGACTCCTGTTTACAGATGTCTAAGGATCACATTTGGCCCATTTGTAAAAATATGAAGAAAAACAAACAAAAAAAACCACAACAAAAACAAACAAGCAGTAAACCCCACAAACACCTCTTAGGCATGTATTGGGTAAAAGATGAGAGTTAATGTACTGTAAGTCATACTCACATATCCTGCACTACGATGTACTGATGAGGCACCAAGCCGTCTATGCCATTATGTCTACCCTCCCACCAGTCTTCTGAAGCACGCTGGTACAGCAGCAGAGACGCCCCCTTCTTGAAGGACAGCTCGCGTGAAGAACGGCCCACGTAGTCGAACTTGGCGATGGCTTCGATTGGTTCGCCCTCTGCACAGGTGATAGACCAGGTTTAGAAACCATTAATGCATAAGAATCATTTATGCATGAGAGAGAACATAGACCTTAAAGCATACAGTATGTCTACTCAACATAGGCTCTGCAATGGCAAAACCTGAATAAAATTGCTTGAATGTAGTGAGATTAAAGTTCCTGCTCTGACCCTTTATGTAAAGACTCAAAGGAGCGTGAAGGGCTTTGATGCATGTAAAGTAGCAGCAGTCCTGGCAGCACTGCCTGTTCCCATCCTAAGCTGTTGCTTTAGCAACATGTCCAGGCTGGGATCAGGGCCCGTTTTAGGCTGTGCTCAAACCTAATACATCACACATTTTCAGAAGAACATCTAGTGCGTGAGTGGAATATGATTATTATTGTTGTTGATGGATAATTATTAACTAATATTCAGTGAAAATGCTGAGTGTAACCACACGATACACAGAAATACTTCAGTGACTAAAAACCTCAAAAATCCCAAACATGAAATATTAAAAATCAGTAGCAACCATGAAACATTAAAACCAAGCAGTCTTACAGGTGTACGTCAGTGAAGCAGCTCAGCCAGCAAGTGAAATGCAGAGCTAAAAATAGCCTCTGCTCCTTTATCTCCCAGACCCCATTAAGTCAGACGGGGGTCCCTGAGCGCCGGCACCACTGCTTCTACCTACTTGCAGCACATGTTCACAATGAGATGTGTTTTCAACCAACCACAAAGGCTTTTTTTCCACAGCACATTCAAAAACAAAGCTGTCCCAATCAGCAACCAATAAAACATGACCGTCATAACAGTTCTCACTCTTCAGCAGTGTAAGGGCTGACTGAAAGGGGATATAATGAAAACATTGTCATGTTCAGTAGGAAGGGAAATGTTTACAGGCCATTTGGCTAACATTACCAGTAAGTTGTGAAAAAAAAAAGGCTCAGAGAATGTTTACATTTTCACCAGCAATAGGATGACAAGATAAAAAAAAAAAAATTAATTGCCCTGTTGCTGAATTCTTAACTCTGATTGGTCAGATGTTGATTTGATAGTAGTGACAACTACAAATCATTTGGCTATGCTAATATTGCTTTTAATATTGCTAATATTGATTTAATTTCTATAGTAACAATGTTACTGTATGGCAGATGTGAAATGTATAACTGCTGATACTGTGAACTTTAGGATATATTGTTCCATTTTTGGAAGGAGTCTCCAGTGTCACTGCTTTGTAACAGGCAGAAGTTAAACTGTAAATATTCTCATATGGATGTCTTCAAGGTCTAGCGCTTTGCAGTTTCTTTGTCACAAGCAGAATTTTTTTTGCTTAACTTTCTAATACAACATTTGTGTTGAGCAAATGACAGGACCCGAATTGTATTATAGACATTCCACAACATGAAATGTAACAAGAAATGGATAAAAATGTGTAAAATTGTAATGATTGGCAAATAGCTGTGGAACAATATATGAGGATCTACGTTGGGACCTGCTCTTATTGGCATCACACCACTCTTCTGACTTTGTGTTTTTATCCTTACTTTATGTGTTGTTGGCAAATATGACTAAACAGTCATAAGAAAAATACAATAATATAAAAACTAAAGTATTTATTTTACTTGTAGTGTATTTATAACAATAAAAGATCAAATTTAAATGTTTATGCTGGTTAATAAATAATTTTAAAAAAAGGTTTCATTTTTTTTGGTGACAAATGTTTAACAGCAGAAGATTCATGAAATGTAAAGCCGTCTCACATAGACTGAGTAAAAAATCTTTCTCATCTCATTCTCAGTGACTGGCAATATACACAGTCAATGGGACGTGACAGGTGGGAATTTGCTCAGTCTGAATTAATAGGCCATGTCTCAGACTGACAATCAGTTAATAAAAGTGACAGCAAGGAAATCAATATGCTCATGTGTTGTGCATATGTCCTTTTCTCTGTTATTTCTCTCGGTATCTTTCTCACATGCTCTTTCTGTGCTGGATGGAGCTGTGTATATTGTGCAAAAATCAGCTGTGCAGGTAGAAGCTAACCTTCAGTACCAGTGAGGACACAAAAAAAGATGAACCACTAAAGAATCCATCTTTTACATTTATTAATTTGTCACAAACATTCAAACTGCAAGAAAGGCCTCATTTTAAACAACTGCAAGTCTTACATTACATTTGACGTTATTTTAACCTACCGAATTATCCAGATAAGGATTAACAATCTGATTCATGAAGAAAATTGACTAAACTGGTTCAAGCAGGGCTAAAAATCCACAACTCAGCAGTTTCTGCCGAGCAAATAGAACATGCTCCACTGCGCTCACCACAGCCTCCAGTCTCCAGATGGACCAGCGGGTGACCGAGGGGGAACTAATGACCCGTGCAGAGTAGTCCAAATAAGACACACAGCTCTAACTGTGACTCCAAACAGCACTCGCATTGTGTCCACTTACTGTAAATCAACACCAAGAACTATTGACCTCTCACCCAGAGACATATTATTACCAGATGGAACATTGATGTATTGACATTAATGGAAAAAAGGAGTTAAGCTGTGACTATAATGACTGCTGTATTGCTTGTCCTCCATGTATGTGGATGTGGATTTGGGACATGGCATATTCTAGCATACTTTGTACAATTTTAATTCTCTATGATGAATGTGCTTGAGTTAATATATTGCAGTAGATTATATAATATTTAATTTTATAAATATAAAATGCGTCCATTTTAAAATTGCAGAAAGTTTTAGCACTGTATCAAATTTAAAAAAACAACTTTTAAATAAAAATAAATTTTCTCTGTACTGATCTACTGTACATCAGCTGTACCATCACTATTTTGCATGGTCTGATTTTACACTTTCTAGGTTGCCCACATTTGTTTCTTTGGGGATATGATGTTCTATTAAATTCATGTAAAAATAAAATTTGAAGATTCCAACAGCTGATCAGATACTGTAAGCAGATTTAAAGAAGTGTGGTGGAAGTTATAAAGATGTATTAGAAAATATTATTAGGACATTCCGAAGATGGAATGGATATTTTATTATTGCTATTATCAATACCAACATGCTAATGTAATAATATGTTTACATAAAAAGTGTAAAAGAAGTGTCCTCTCACTCAGACACTCATACATATTCTGCTCTCTAATAGCAATGTTGTTTCATTTCATGTAGTCTATAAAAACAAAGCAATGGTTACAACATAATGCTCAGGGTCTCACTGCACACATAACAGCCCCATGAGGAAGGACTCTAGGATGGATGAGCAGAAACTAATAACAGTATCCAGTAATCAAACACAAGTTAATTTCTATAAAAGACATACAAATAACAATGATAGCAGTTTATACATAATTGGGGTGAGCCTAAGGGAGTTCTGTCAAGGCAAAGCTCACAGTGGGGTTTAACATGCTATGAGTATGCCTTTGACTGTGAGTTCTGGAAAGCAGCCCCTCCACAGCCCTCAGAGCAAAAACATTTGGGACAGAAAACCATGGCAGCTCACAGTAATGAACTGGGACCTATAAGTGTAAGCCTACATCTGTGGGAGCTGACGGAAAACTCAGCTGATGACACACACAATCAGGAGTCTATGTGGGCCCTGGTGGATGAATGAATTAATGCATATGACTCATGTAGTCTGAATAGATGAGAACAGGCCAAAATAATTCTCATCATGCTGAGATGCTGTTTAAAGACTTGATGAGGACTGATGTTTGTAACTGAAAAGCTTGTATGATCAAGACTAATAAGGTTTTGGGTGCTGTTACAATTGCCATGGAAATGAGATCCGTCTTTCTGGCAGTGTTTGGAAAAACCAAGATAGGAGGCATGACAAACGCGGCGTGTTGGGAATGTGCACAGGCGCCTGATGTGGGTGACGTTTAACAGAATGAGTACAGACTTCCTGTAATTCCTCATTAATGGGTCTACATGTCTACATGTTTTGCTATAAAACCTGACTGTTGAGAGAACCAGAGTCGTCCATTTAAAGCATAAGTGAAACAAAACTTAGTTATAGAGAATTGACCGTACAAGAGTTCACTCAAGATCTGCCAGGAAAAAATACAGCATTAACATCAAAACCACTTCAAATGATGCTTGACAAATCTGCATGGAAACAACTCAACAATCATACTAAATTGTAGTGGCCTAATAGAAAATCAGTGCAATAGATGAGGTTGTTTTTGCTTCCTCAGATGAGGTGCACATAAAAAGAATTCAGTACTATATTGAGAGACAGGAAATATGTCTGCTTTCATAGGAATTGTTTTCATTTTTGTCACTCTGACAGCTGTTTCCTCTAAGTTTCCCTGAAAAGCTACTGTGATGAGCAGAATAAAGGATTAGAAAGTATTTCAAATCTAAAACCTGTATTTTTCCCCCCCCAAGATGGACACATCCTCAATCGAGTCTTGTTTACTTTGGATTTGGTGTGCATTTCAGCTCTAGTGTCTGTTTTTTTCACACTGACCTGGGCCACACCACAAATATCTCAATAAACCTATGTCAAACATGCTATAAAAATGATAAATAAATAAACCTGTGCTGAAATTGCAAGCAATATTAAATTCTCTGAAGAATCTTCTTGTACACTACAGCACCACTAGCAGATTGCAAACTACTCAAGAAAGCGCTGGCACTTATTTAAAACCTTAGTATGAACCTCACAGAACTGATAAAGGTTCTGTTCTTTTTGTTGAGACCCACATTTGCCAAGATTATAATATAAAATGACGACTAAAAGCTGTGCTTTACTCCCATTCCCAAGCAATTTTTATTAAGAAAGGCAGGGTTAGTTATTATTACTCCATTTAAACTTCACACACTTTCAGGAGAATCCTAACTTTACTAAGATATACTGTACTCACAATGACTAACACCAAAAATAGTGTTAGCCATAATCCTTCCTTGGGATTAAAAATAGATGTAGGCAGGATGTAGACAGACTTAAGAGCGAAGTTGGTCACAATGAAGGACCAACCAGTGTTGGTCACACTGGTTACTTTACTTTACACAGTTCAAGAAGCACAGCACTGGAAATGTTAAGTAATGTAAAGAGTACAGGATACTGATGCTTATAGACTCATGTTGACCTGTCATTGATTCAGTGCAGCATAAATAGGAAAATATGGAATCATAAGAACACAGAGAAGAAGGCAGGAATACACCGCTGGACATCAACATTTCCACACTAATTCACACCCAGGGGCAAAGTCACCAATCCACCTACTGAAAAGTTTTTGTAAGTTGGGAAGAAACCAGAGAACCCTGTGGAAACCGTATCAAACTGGGATCCCTGGAGAAAAAAAACACTTATCCACTGCATGAGCCAAATTCAGACCTATTATCAATTTAGATTGCAAAATTAAATCATAAATTATCTGGTTTACAAATTATTTCACTGTTTATGTAAACTATCTGAGCACTAAAACACATTTACCATCTTCACTGGTGTGTGTCTCTGCGCCTCCGTCTTGGTCCACTTCCTCCAGGACTCCATGCTCACTATAAGGACTTTCACTGCAGAGGAAACAGCAGCAGGGAGATAAAGATCATGAAATTGAATGTATATTACACACATGATAAAATGGATAAAAAGAAAGTCGCTAAAACAATTTAACCAAAAGCTCATTAACTCATCAGGTTCCAATGTCAAGCAGACACCAGGGGGCGCTGCAGCAAACAGCCTAGCTTTCTGAAACAAGGAGATAAACTGACACAAATATCCTAAAAAACCAACCATCAAATAAATTTGTTGAAAAATTTTAAATATGTTGTTTTCTTTTATAGTTTTTTTTTTATTATTATTTTAAATATTTTATATTGTCTTTCTCTGGCATAATGATAATGATGGTCCATTATGTATGCAAGTTTTTTTTGCAATAAACACCAGTGTGTCTGAAACCATTCCAAACAAAATCAGAGATTTCTGATTACATTCATTCAGTAATCTAGCTAATCTAATTTGAGCTAATTTACCTAAAATCTCTGCTTTTCTGCTTTGTGTATTATCTTCTGCTCTAAACAGCTCAGCTCCCACAGGGCCACATACTGTACAGTGGAGAACGTTTTCCCACAGAAGTCACTTAAGCTTCTCAGAGCATGTGTGTGGCTTTGAAGGAAGCCATTAATATTCTGGGGATTGCTGTCAGGGTGATCGAGATGCTCTCCGAGGTGAAGTGTTCGTTTAAAAGTGGAACTTACAGCCATAATATCTGAAACACAACACTCACTTAACACTGCCACCTATATGCCATGTCATCAGAAAGAAAGAGAGAGAGGGGAGGTGTTTTGTCCATCTGTGTGTGTGTTTGCGTTTATGTGTGTGTGACCTAAACAGCTCAAGGACAGATGCAAAGAGATCTGTTTGAACCACTTCAGCATTTCTCCAGAGAGGTTTTATTTTAAAGATGACAGAAAGGTATGCTTTCCCACTCCCACCCCACACCAACACACACATACACACACACACACACACCTGAGACATCTCATAATGGACATTAAGCCTTTCCTGTACTCCTCCTTAAAGCATGGAGGAATTACTATCTTTTTGTTTTCAAGTAATTCTTAGCGTAATGACTATAATTTTCTGAAAGTCTTTTGTCTGTCTCCCCTAGCTGAGGCAGTCATGTGAAGTGCTCACAACAAAAGTGTCCTGTCCCGTCAGAAGCTCTTAGTACAGACACCTCTTCATTTTATCTAATTACCCTCAAAGACTCCAGAGCACACAGTTGGCTGAGCTTTCCTTCTCTCTCTCTCTCTTGCTCACTTAAACATATGTTGAATGTATTAAAGCTGAACTCAGCACTCCGGTTTGTACCACATACACAACACACAAATCAAAATCAAATCTAAACCTCCAAGCCACGCTGCTCTCCATCAGTAGCACTGGTCCAATCATTACAGTGCAAACCAAACAGATGTTTTTATCCCCCGTTTCTCACCAGTAGTCTCCTCCAGCCATGCATTTCTCGTATACAGGACCGTCTAGCTCCTTGGCATCAGGAAAGATGGTCTCGTGGTGAATGATGATGGTCTTAACGACCTCATTGACATGAGCTTGGCAAGACACCTGGTCCTGGGTTTCAGGGGTGGGCATGAGCGTGGGGCCGAAACAAATGGCCAGGTTGTAGGGGTCCATCATGTTCTCATCACTGTATTGGGACAGACTGCAAACACACAGTGGGAAGCAATGAGGAACACATGAAGCAGTGCTGGAGAGTGTGACATGAGTCAGATGTAGACGGAGTGTGATTATTATGGTAGGCGTTAACTCACATTACAATCTCAACCACACAATGGTATTTCTAAAAGATGTGGGTTCATAACCATGTTTTATGTTATACACCTATCCTATGTGTGTGTTACATGAGCAGGGTCCTGAGTTCAATGACATGAGTGTGTGTATTGAGACTTACTGGTTGAGGAAAGCAAACAGGTAGCGCATGACTATGAGGACAGATCTGGGTAAAGTGAGGAGGATTTTACGAATGTATAGGGCCCTCTCATACAGGTTTTCTATTCCTGAGAACGAGAGAGAGAGAGAGAGAGAGAGAGAGAAGAGAGAGAGAGAGAGAGAGAGAGAGAGAGAGAGTGAGAGAGATTAATCATATATTAGTCAAAGCAAAACAATTGTTCAGAAGCTGTGAAAGATTAAGCACAAATTCTCAATTAAGAAGACAAGTGTCTAGTTTTAGAGACATTTGAATGTGAAAAAAAAAAAATTCTGACTCACAAGAGCCGGCTTTGGATATATTTTAGTCACTGTGATGCTTAAATGTTAGGCTTATGGCATCTCATCAGCTTTTTATATTCTAAATCTGGAAGGCCTTGCATGTAGAAATATTACCTAAATCATCAACAGTGACAAGTCTAATCTTTAATAAAATGTTCAGTTAAAAGGAAAAAAGCACACTTCAGCACATTAACTATTTTCAGATGTTGGAAAGGAATTGTCTTTATTACATACCACATACACATAGCAATTTTAAAACTTGTTTTAGAGATAATAGAATTAAAGAACACCTCAAACTCACTGTTATTACTTAGAGCACACTTCCTAGTCCCCCCCAGCTATAGTGCCTTTTACCAAATAAATTACAGACAATGTTAAAATCCATCACAAGATAGATAAAAAATGGATAAATATAGATCTAGTCTAAACTATTATTTACAAATTATTTTCATGATTACACAATAGGAAACAAGGAGTATTTGAGTACTGGAGTGTTTTTTTTTTTTTTACCTGGAGCTGTTAGCCAATCAAAAGTGGTATCAATCATAATTCTACGACAGCATTTCTGCGTTCTCAAATAAGATTGGTCGTATAATCGGGGTTGTTAAAAAGTTTCCCTAATAGTAGTTCTGACAGGTTTCTATGTGTTTGTTCTAGTATGATTTACTATAATATACTAACAACTCATGCACAGGTACACGGTGTATTTTTTAACAAGAAAAAAATTATTTTTGTTGATCTGATGAAGCTTTGTGTTACATTTGTTTATCATATGTACAGAAAGAGTCTATCCATTGTCAGAGCAGTAATTTTTACACCACTGAAAAGTCTTCAGGAGGAATTTGGAGGTTGTCTGTGGTAAGATGTGGTATTTTTTGTCTTCAGTGAAGAAAATAGAGAGCACAATGGAGGAAAGGCAAACAGGATCTAATGTGTCTCATGGACATATCTCTACATGTAACTAGAAAAAGTTGGCAAACTGCTGTGAAGGAAAAAAAATGTACGACATCCTGTTATGGGAAAATAATGCGCTTCAGTGTGTTGACATACAGTATGGTATCAATAATGTACCTTATATTTTAAATCAACTTATGAGTATAAAACAAACAATTCTGTTACTCCAAAATAGCCTAATAAAAGTTATAAAAACCTAACATATAAGATGAGTTGTAAATTGTTCACACTGAAACGCATCACGAATCCTGATCTCATTACAGAAGATATAAACCATTAAAATATTACACATTTAACAGAACAAATAATATCTGAGAAAAAGGAAATGAAAGAGACAGAGCCATGCTCGATCACACTCTCGGTCCGTTCTGTTGTGGTGAATGGCACGACATTCACAAATAATTATTCAGTCCTGTATTTGCACTAAAATGTGTCAGCCACGGCACATCAGCAGCTCTGCATATCTAACGCCACCTCTCTATCTGAACGTTCCTACTCACACCTGTTATAAATAAAGCGGGATCTGATTTAGTGTGGACGTATATAATGTACTCATAACTCATACTGCCTTTGGCATAGAATACTTCTCTAAATGGCCATCATTCTTATTTCTGTCTGGCAAAAAAAGGGTGAACGTGCTGCAGACTAACTGTGGGATCGGGTGCAGTGGAATCTGACTGGTTTTAATTAGCACACATGCGGAACGCTGTTCAAATGCACTTGGATGACAGTAACCAAATCCTACGTCCATATCAGCATGGCTGAATTTTCGCTCTGTCACACTCTTTCCCGAACAAGCATATGCAAAGCTTGCTACTTTTGTGACAAAACAGGGCACTGGAGAAGATCTGCCACTTTAGAGAGCCATGCACATCATTTGCTTTTAAACAGACACATAAGCTGAGCTGTACTGAAACAGAAACCTTCAACTTACTGGTGTTACATATCAGTTTAATACTGAAAAAATAAAATTCTGCTCCTGGGAGAATAAAAAACAACCGTGAACTGATTTTATGATCAGGTTGTGGGATTTTTTTCCCTTGTCTTTGAGATTTATGACCCTTTTTTATAAAACAATCAGTTTCTTTACTGCTGAAGTTACAAATAAAGATGCTAGCCAAACAAACTCGGTAATGTGAGAAGACCACAGTACATAGACAAAAGGTTTACTAAAGGACACAAATATGATATGTTACATCACTACAATAGCATTATAAAGAGAATATAGAAACTAAAGCCCTAATCTGTCTGCATTAGCTTTTCTTTTACCTAGCAAAACAAAACCTGTAATATGAAGAAACTATGAAGCTTGCTAAGGATTGGATTATGTCCCTTTTTTTTGGCCTTCTTTGTAAGTTTAGAAAAAAAGAGTAAAAAAGAATGTCTAGAGACATTAGATTTGCAACCTTGGTATATTCAAAATAGAATATCCATACTGACTTATTTATTTATGAATTTTTTTTATTTCCAAAAGGGCTTCTGAATTTTCTTAAGAAAACTGACATTTGGGAAACTGCTGTGATATACTGTATAAGGTATTTTTAAAACGATGCTGCAAACCACCATGTTGGTGAGCATTTTTCTTTACCATCACATAACCATAACGCATTGAAACTAGTTTTGATTTTTTTAAAAAAACTGGTCGTCAACATGGGATACTCCTCTAGAACAAGCACACTAGTCTCAGTCCAATGTCCCTGAGTAACACACCCATACATCGACATATGCTTCACATATCCAAAATTTAGAGGTGGCACAGATACAGACCTACATCAAGCACTCAATAATCTGAAAACAAACCTCAGAGACCAGTCATCTAACATGAGACAAATGCTCCATTAAGGAAGGTGATTAATAAATCAGTCACTTTACAGGTATTCTTTTAATAATGCAGTCTCCCTCTATCAGCACTTCAAACCTTAAGAGAGCTGATTATTAAAGCAGTGTCTGTAAACTAGAAACAAGGTCTGAACCTCAGCTGAACAACAAAGTTTATCTGGCAGTATTAATGTCTATAATAAGATGTCAGACAGGATGCTTCACTGTTTACAGCTCTGAGCTAAATAATACAGTTTCTCTCTTTACATTCTGCCGACTTACTGAGCACTTCACTATGGTGCTTGGATGGCAGATTACAAGGCACAAGATGTGCCGTACTTCTGTTCCTGCACACACAAGCACACACACATTCATGCACGCACACACAAGGGATCTGTGCTCATCCATATCTGCCGCTGCAGATCCTTTCATCCGCTCATAGCAGCTTAAAATAGCCTTGTCACGTTAGAAAAAAGCTGCCTGCTGTGCCTTGTGAGAGATGAGCTTTTGGGAATTTGCCATGCCACATTACTTTGTCTTACACGTGCCTGCGTGTCTGACTCGCATATTTCTGAATGAGAGACACACCAGCTGGAAGCCTGAAGCAACACAAACAGACTTTAAATTCTGCCACAGTCATTGCAACAACTCAGACTGGATTCTATTTAGAGTGGAAAGAGCAAGGAATTTAAATTAGCTAAGAGAGCTAAGCTGTGTGTGATTGTGAGCTAAGCTGTGTGTGTGTGAGAGGGAGAGAGAGAGAGAGAGAGAGAGAGAGAGAGAGAGAAGCTGAAACAGGCTCGAACTTAAACAGCAATTCAGAGAACTTCTCTGTCTGTGATGTGAAATGACTCATATCAACGTGCATGCTAATAATAATAATAATAATAATAATAATAATAATAATAATAATAATAATAATATACTGTATTATAAAGCAAGGGACAAGCAGTGAGGCAGGAAATGAGTAAATGATATGTGAGAGAGGAGTTTGGCATGCAGCTGCTTGAGTTTCAGGCCAGCGCTCTGACAGAAGAGGAAAGAGATGTGGTTTGTGAGTAAACAGCAGGGAATCCCTATCAGTCATGCTGACTGACTGACCAGCCTACACAGAGATTTCTACCTTACTGCAAGCATCCTGTCACATATCCATATACATGTTCTCACAAACAAACCCTGTCTCTCATGCACACCCACACATCGGTATCTGCTTTGTCCATTAAACCCTTCATACCCCACCACAGTTTCCCTTACACTAAATAATGCTGAGCTCAATAGAGATAAAGAAATAAAACAGCTATCTGATCACGCAAAACCTCCTAAACCGGCGTTGTGACAATGTGCCATTCACTCCAGCACAAAGCTGAGCTGATGCATTTTTGTGTCATGCCACGGATGGACACAGTGCTGCACAGTGAAGCTGCCAGTCTTAGCCTGAGGCTACAGATGTGTATTAAATACAGCCACTGTTACAGCTTTACTGTGGCTTTATGTACAGAGAGCTTTTACTGTGAGAACACAAGACTGATGGCACTCTGATATGATGAGAAATATACCACACACAGTACCGACTGCCTGAACACAACTAAGCCTAACTTCATCACATATAAAAAGAACTAAAAAAGGACTCTCTGGAACTCTCTGGTTTGATTCATTCATTCATTCATCAGTATCTGCTTTATCTTGTAAAGAGTCAAAGCCTGTCTGTGAAAGATTTCAGTGCACACACACACAGCCGATACTTATATCCATCCAATATTTCTTCTTATTAACTATAATAAACTATAAATATAAGAAAATCTTAAATAAATTCATAACAAATTAAATAAAATAAATAAAATGTACAATTCCAGAAAAATGTTTCCACAAATTTTCCAATTTCATTTTTGTCTATTAAAAAATAGGCTCACATCCTTTTTCTTTTACATCCTATTGAACACTTTTTTGCTTAATATTTTTGCTTAATCTTAATATTTGAATGTCAAGAATTTTTTTACAAATAAAATTTACATCAGTTTAACTGCTTGATATTTTTTTAATTCTATATTAAACCAATTATATACAAAATATTGTTGGCTAAACTTGTTGGGTTTGTGTCTCTGTAAACTTTTTATAATGTACTGAGAGGAAAAGAAATCAGCCTGCCGTGTGTGTGTGTGTGTGTGTGTGTGTGTGTGGCTATACTGGCGCTTAGTTAATTGCCATTGGCCTTTATTTTATAATGTCTAGCAAAACTTCATGTAATGTCTAATGTTCAGAGATGTTGTAATTAATCTTCCTTATATGTGCAGATTTTGTACATCTACCTAACTAAAAGAATTTATGTCTTTCGTGATTCAGACCATGATTCTTTTGAATTATGTGCGCATGTGTGCACTTACTGATGCAGGAGATAAGGTCATTAAACCTCTCCTTTGGAAAGAGGGGGTTCTCCAGTCCTCGGAAGTAGAGTTTGAGAACTCCTGCCACTGAGTTCATATCATGGTTATCCTCATCATCAGTGAGAGGATCGTTGCCTGGGAGACACAGCAGCTTTCAGTAAATGAAGCTTATATTCTGAGATAAACAGTAATGCCACATTACAGGAATTTTACACTGCCATGGCTTGTCGCAATTTCATATTTATACAATCTCAAAGAAAACACATGACAATGTGCAAAAAACAAATAAGCACAAACTTTCACAAACAAATAGAAATACTAGGGATTTTCCTGTAATCCTCGTGCACCATATAAACTCAGCATGGGTCATAGCAGATAAGAGTTTCTACGCTTACATAACAGTCACTGCTCATTAATATATTAGAAGCCCGACGCTGTGACAACAATTCACCACCCACCTCTCTCAAATGAATTCTTAATATCATTGACTTCAACCTGAGAGCCAGATACACGGAATATGCCTTGATGCTGAAGACCTGTGGTGTAAGAGAGAGAGAGAGAGAGAGAAAGAGAGAGAGAGAGAGAGAGAGAGAGAGAGAGAGAGAGAGAGAGTAGAATAAGTGAAAATAATAACTCTATAATATTACACGCAGTTTCGTCCAGATGTTCTATTAGACTGGCTGAAAAGATGAGCTTTGGCTCATAAACAAAAGCATGAAATGGCAAAATGGCAAACTGCAAAGGCCATCCATTTACATACAAAAATACTCACTTTCATTAGTCAGATTTAATTAATGAATGTCAGAGAGGCCGAAGTCATGCATTCACTTATCTTTAGTCACTACATTATCATGGTCATGTTTGCAGTAGATCCAGAGCTGAACTGTGCCCATGTTTTTGGAATCTATTTTGATCCCTAATTCAATCTTGACAATTCTTACTAACTCTCCTCTATCCTGGGTGATGAAGGTTAGCACTTGCTGTCACAAAAACATGCAAAGCCAGCTTCTTTTTAAACCGTGGCATCACAGCGTAATATAACGCTTGGGCGGTGCGGGGTGGGGGGGTGGGGGTGGGGAGTGCTATTCCTTTTACCCAGAGAGCACAGTCAATTTCCTTGGCTCCCAGCCATGGAGTTATGGCTATGGCATCATTTGTCCTTGAGATGAATGAATAATATAGTAAATGCACTACTGTTGTGCCACTCAGGAACAAAATGGGTAGAAACCAGAGAACACCAAGGAAATCAAAAACAGTGAATATAAACAACTCTATTGAGACAGAAACCTGAACCCAGAATCAAACTGTGGACCCTGGAGGTGTGAGGAGACAATTGTTGCCCCTTTCTGGACTGTGCTGCTTGAGGTGAAAGTCACCTTTTGCAAAATTGTCAAAATTAGCATTGAATAAAAGAGGTAGTCAAGATTAAATAAAAAAAACATTTCTGTAATTATTCCTGCACTCCTCTGATGTAAGTGCCAAACTTTTTCAAAGACATATGGGCTTTTTTTGCACAGACTCTGCTGGGGGTTTGGAACATATTCAATCAAGACACACAGAGCCACACCCAAACTGCAGTCTCTGCGCCTTCGCTGGAGCCAGTCTGTGGAGAGAAGCCAATAAAGAAAAGAGATGCCGGAACACAAGCGCTATAGTAAATTTCCCCTTTAGAGCTATTCCCATGGTGCAGTAACAATAATCACTCGTTTGCAGCATGTAATTGTACGGAAGTAGAGAGGATATAACTAGAATACAGCTTACCATAAAGATTGATGAATCGAATGCAGCTCTCTACCACTCGTGGAATAACTTGTCCAGAGTCCTTTTAAAAGAAAGGTAACAATGAAATACTGATGATACACTGCTGCAAAGTAATGCATAAATGTTTTTATTTTTCATATCAACCAAGCAAAACTTTGCATTTCCTTTAAACCATAAGGCATGCTGTTTGGTTTAAGTGTTAGTATGCGAGAGAAGTAATCACAGGCCCAGCGGGGATCATTTTATTTTGTTTAAAATTTTCACCTCTCGTAATGAATATATGTAATGAACAGAATCTAATTCTACACCCCATTGTGCAGGATAATAGCTTGAGCTAAACAACACAATAGGACAACACAAAAACACGAACACTAACAAGTCTGAGAAACTATCTAGGTGTTTTTCAATGGGAAGACTGTCTCTGCTTGTTGCAGGCTAAACCTCTGTTATCTCTCTCTTGGCTGAAGTTGCCACTGTTAGCTCTGGTCTTGGCTCGATCCTTAGTTACATGCTTTTAATAAAGAGATGGCTGTGGACAGACCGGCAGACCGGCTAGAGATCAAGCTATTCAGCTTGGTTCAGAAAATATTCCAACTTGGATAAGAACTATCAAACTTATCAAGTAGATAAGAATATATTGTGTGGCAGAAAACATTTATTCATATTTATTTTAATGTAATTACCCAAAATACGAATTAGATTGTTTCCGTATCTACAGTTGAGTGCAATTTCAGAATTATGCTCGTCACTGTAATTGGTAACAGTATCCTTGTGTACATTGTTATTTTCCTATAAAACTGTGCTAAAAATGTTATTCTTATCCCTTGGATTCTTAACTTGACAGCTGACTGTAAACTGCTTGAACCTTTTTAATCTTCGAAAGCTTTAAATATGACATAATCCTGAGAGTTTGTAGCTATGTCACATTAATAAAACAGTCAAAGAAATAAGATAAGGCACTTCAAATTTCAAGTGGAACCAAACTTTGGAGTTTGCTGATATCTAAAATATTCAGAGCAAGATATAACTTGTTTTTAACAGTTAAACTAAATTTTATGCATTTCTTTTTCTACTCACCCCAAAAAAAACAAAACAAAACAATCAGCGCACTATAAGGCTCTTTTAATAACCAATAATCAAAATATAAATAAACTGTGGGACTTCAGCGATACAGAAGAGATTCTACAATATGCTTCTACAATAAACTATATTCTATAGACTGAATACATTTTCCTTTATTCATACAGTGGGTCTGCTTCTCTCATTCGTAGCCAAATTCACAATAATACATAAACTAAACATGTTGAGGTTGCGAGAAGAAGCAAGAGACGGCATAAGCCAGTTGTGGCATGACAAAAGCTCTACCTGATGCCGGGTGTGAGAGTTCCGCCGTCCACGGCTATGAGCAAAGAACAGATTAAGAACATAGAAGAGAGAGAAACAGAGAAAGAAAACCAGTTATTCAGTCCCAGCACTACAAGCCAACAATAACAGCCCACATGTTATTATCAGTCTGCCAAAGGTACTGTAGAGTCAGTCTTATAGTTAGAGAACACTGGGGGTGCTCACACACACACACACACACACAAAACGTTCTCCGTCACTCCGTCAGTGTCAGTGCTGAAACCTGTAAGATTTTCTTGGCTGTTCAGTCATTTCATTTCCATCTAACCCATGTTACTTTGTTTTTGGGGGGTTGAATAATAATTATAGCTTTATATTTATAGCTTAAAGCAATAAAATATGCATCATCAACATACTTGTTTATGTGCTTGGTGGTGGTACAGATCTCTGGAGAGTTCTTATTGCCAGATATAAATTTATTGAAACATTTATTTATTATTTGTACACTATGAATCATTACACCCCTACAGATGATTAAGTAATAAATCAGCTAGCAAATCTAATCTTAAACGGCTCACTGCGTCCCAGAATCCTCAATGGCTCCGATTCCATATTAGAACAAAAAATGGGTAACACACACACAGAAACACACACACACACACACACACACACACACACACAACCATTGCCCCATGTTTCTCCTGTGTGTGTCTCCATGTTAAATAGACAGAATGTAATAATCTCAGGAAAAGTTGAGGCTGAAGCAGGTTACTGGCTCAGTTTCCAGTACCATGTGCATGTACCTTTATAAAGGCCTTCAAATTGCCACTAAAAAGCTTTATGTTAAAAACTGAGTGAGATCTGGGCCTCAATTGTGGTTTCTTTTGTTCATAACATTTACTGTAGCACAAACTAAAGACGTTTACTTTTTTCATTGTGCGTCTCAGAATGCGCAGTATGAGGCAGCATGTAATATGTTGTTTGACCTTTTAAAATGCTGATGCTGATTAGACTCAACTGCACAGCTAATATTACATCAAACCCAGTAATCAGCACTGTGAGTCCTGCCAGAGAAAAGCTCTCCGAGTGTAGGATGAGTATGGCGTCATGAACAGGACACTGAACATTTGCATTATGGCTGAACGTGTCCTTGAAGTCTGTTCAGGTTGTGTAAGAAGACTCCTATAGGGTTTAATTGATTGAGCATGTTCAGGAAACTTGTGAGGAATTTCACAAGTGAGTTTGCTAGTAACATGGGATAGGTCTGATGTGATCAGAATCTTAATCAATACCTTGGGCTTTGCTATCAATCAATCCTCAGTTGTAATGCATGGCATTCACAATCATGCCAAGAAGCTACGCACATAACAGTTAGAATTGGAACAAGAAGAGGATAAAACTGATTTTGATGATCAGGGTTCAGTCAGAACTGCACACGCACAGATCTACCACTCATACATCTTTTTGTGAGCAGTAAAGAGCATTTTTTTTATTGTTACAGAAGCTGTGTTCCCATGCTGAGATCACAGGGGACCTACCATCAGATTTATATCCCAAAAGGTACTGCTTTAATGCTTTAAATCTTATCATTTTTTGTTTTCATTCATTTGTTGTGTATTTTATTATGAAAAATGCTTGAGGTGTGTAGTTTGTGTGCTGTTTGTTTTTTCTCTGTGTGAACAAACAGGTGAACTGTTTGCTCAGCAGGGGGCAATTTCACATCACTCTGCTTACCAGCAGCTAAACTCAGAGGCATGATACTCTACACACAGAAACCCAATAGTATCCTTCCTAAACTTATGACAGAATTGCAGCAAAATACAAATTTGTTATTAAAATAAAATAATTATTTTTTTATACTGATTGTCTATTTCCATTCTGTATAAATGAATTCCAGGGTCCTGTGAGAAAGGGGTAACTGTGATCCTACATAATATCGCTTGTTCCACTATTAAGTGAACCAACAAGTGCTGAATTTGTTTTCTTGACCAGCGAGCAAAGTAAGCACATATGATTAGTAAAATATAAATGCTGTGCACTGGGAATAATTTTTTTTTAACTAGTAAGAAGTCTTGTAGGGCATCGAATGTCTGCCCTTTGTTTATTTTTTTAAAATTTCATTTTCCTATTGGATTTAAGAGGCTTTTTTATTAATCAACTCTAATACTTTCTTCCATAACAGGTTTAACGTAATATAAGAACCCGTAAATGCTTTGTAAATGCTTCCCCCCCCCCGAGAATGCATACCTCTATTCTGTTTAACTATTCATTTATTTATGAACATAATAGTCATGCCCATGATCTGCTTGTCACCTTCACTGCGAACAAACAACACTCTAACCCAGTGGGAACGTTTTTATCTGATCACAAAGTGTGCCTTGAAGACTTTCCCTGTTTCTGAGTTGAGAGCTAGGGTGGTGCAGGGTAATAGAGGACAGAAGGATGAAACCCCATGAGGAGCAGAATACTGCCTGTGTCTGTGCTGGATTATAGCTGAATGGAGGTCAGAACATATGCTCTATACACACACTGAGTTTGTAATGTTTTTTAGCGTACCTAAATGATTTAAATGAGCGTTTTGGTCACCCTGTCAATTAAGAAGAGGTTTAATTATACGATTATTCAAACTAATATTGTGTAAAAACAAACAAATCAACAGTACATTGAATATGCCAATATTTCAAATGATAATTAAAGTCTTTGGAAATGTTATTTCCCCAACAACACATGTATTTCAATATGTTCTTAAAAATATTTTCTCATATTCACTAGAGAATGAGTTTACCTTGTGGTCATGTATTCTGCTCGGTGACCTAGACAGAGACGACAGAAACAGAAGGACAGAAAAGACATAAGAGGACATGATCAGATTGGTAGTGATTTGGCTATGGAAGATCCCCTGGAGACTTGTGCACGTGCTCGGTGAAGCATATACTGTATGACATACTAACTGGTTCAAAACTGGGTACACACATTCATTCTCGTTTTACTGGGTTACTTACCAATTCTAAAAATAGAGAAAGAGTCGTACCAGAGTAAAACATACTTCTCCTATCTTTCACTACTCACTGAGTCAACACACACCTCACACCAGCACAGGCCTGGACACCACCTGAAGCTGTGTTTATATTATATGTACTCCAAGGCAGTTAGGTATGAGACAGTGGACATCATTATAGTGATTATCATTACTGAACAACAGGCAGTGTTCATGAAGCTTGTGAACACTTGTTACAAACTCTGATTAAAGAGTATTATTGTCGACGGCTTATATAAAAGACTTCCTTCTGCCCAAATGTTTTTGTTATAGAAGATCTTACATGAGAAAGATCCTGCTTTGTTTTTAAATGACCTTTAAAACGAGTTAATAATAAATGCTCCAAACACCTACTATCCCAATTATCATTATTATCCATTTAAAAGCATATGTTGTATTCATAGTGATATAAATACAACCTTTAAAAAAAAACAAGAAAAAATTTACTGTAAAATGACATCACAGCAGAGATGATATCACTATGACGCTCTCTTCATATCTACAGTTTATCATGAGTTGTTTCCCTTGTTGGGTTTAAATTGCTCCGTTTTTAGTATATCCACATCACTGCATGTTTTAAGACTGTAGACAGCTAGTTACTCCTAGAATCAAGTGAGACTCAGTGAGAGACATTATCCCCTATGCAATTATAGTACATATAGCAATGACACAGCCATGTCTAGTGATTAAACATGTGGAAAAGCTTGTATTTGTATGAGCTACCTTCTCCCAGTGCTCTCTTCAGCAAGTCATGCTTGGCCTGGAGTTTGGCGATCAAATTGCTGCCCTCAAGAAACTCACGAAATTTCTGACAAGAGACAGCATGGCATAACATCAGTGCACTTAACAGCTGGAGGGTTTGAGTTAAACTGTATGATTGACAGAGATTCATTTAATGCACACTGGCACTATTCTGTGGAGTCCCCTGAGCATCACATTTTGATTTACAGCTGCAACTAACCATGAAGTAGAACTGCTCGGTCTCCTGCTGATTGGCACGTCTCTTGGCGATGCTGGGTTTGCTGAGGTACGTCTCGGACACGGTGGACTTGACCGACTCTGTGGAGCGACTGTGGTGGAAACACTCAGACACGTCATAGTCCTCGATAGTGACCATGTCCTGGATGGTGGTCAGCGTGGCCTCAGAGGTCTTCTTGATCTGCAAGAAATAATAAAATAAAGTAAATAAATAAGAAATGAGAGAATGACTCATTTGCCTTACTAATGTACTTTAAGTCATTTCAATTGTGCATATTTTTATTATTTTAACGTTTTAAATGCCTGCTTCCCCATCAAATTAATTCAACAATTTAATTAAAAAGCAAGTACAGAAAGAGAACTATACAGGAAAACTGCTTTTCTGTCTGCCATGTACAAATGTATCAGACCTTGAACATGACACCAGACCAAAGCAATCAATCTCGCCTGAAGTCTGAGAGCAGAAAGCCTGAGAGGGAAGTGATTCACTCAGGCTTTAGAAATTCATTCATCTACTTCCCCACCAGCCACTCCACATTCCCCAAAAGCTAGAAAGGGCAATAATGTTGGGAAATGTTTAAAGGTTCAGGAAATAGTTTGTTCCATTTTTTTCCCATAAACAGCATGTTTATTTGAAACATGGATCAGACAGTGACCTGTATTGATACATGTAATAATAAATAATTATAACAGTAATAAAATAGTATAGTGTATAAATTGTGTAAACATATTATTTGTATTATTTTTATTGTTATTATTATTATGGTAGTAATAATAATAATAATAATAATAATAATAATAATAATAATAATAATAATAATAATTTGATGAGAGGAAATATTAGAAATTGAAGTTTGGATAAAGTCTTTTTAGGAGAATCAAATATTGGGCTGAATTACAGAGCAATGCAGTAGCTGGAAAATTTATTTTTCCCTCTCTGTCTCTCTCTCTGAGACTATCAAGCATATTCAGCTTGTATATAATCATTTATGCTCCTTGGGGGACTAATAAAACCAGGTATTCAAGTGTGTGCCTACAAACCTCTGTGACCATCAGCCTCAAGTTTTTATGGGTAGTAAAATTTCTGGACAGTAGTCCGACAAAAACACAGCAAGACCCACCGACCCACCAACCCACCCCCAATTAACTGTGAGGGTCACATAGTGTTGCACCCAATACAAATTTACTCTAGAAACCAGGATTCCTAACAAGAAATGTTTTACTGATTTTCTCCAACAGACTAGAAAGAAATAAAATAAGTTGTTTTACTTGGTTTTCTATGGTTTCCGCTAACTGTACCAGCCACAATTTTGCTGGCTATGCTAACTTGTATATCGGTGTAAATATGTGTAAACTTTGCTGGACTGGCAACCTATCGAGGGTGTTTTCCCACCTTAGTGTTACCTAGATAGGCCTCAGGATACTCCTTGACCCTGACCTGACTTAAGATTAAGAAATGAGTACATACAATTCTACTCTATTAATTAAAAAGGAAAAACTTTCACCATCAAGATACTGATCAATGCATTTTGTCCATTGGAATTTGTATTCGCAAGGCATAATTTTTTAAACATAATTTGAAGTAATGTAGTGCATCAGTCTAATTTGTGCTCTAAGTTTATTCTCAACTGGGAAACCGGTCCAATTTTCCACTTTCCACCACAAGCCAAGAATAGGTAATGAATTTGTTGACATTTTCCACTTATATTCCAGGAGAATACCTGTCCTAAAAATAATTGGATACATAAAAACACTGGAACAAAACCTGTTGTGTCTTTACTACCTGTCTTTGACCCCGATGACTCATTTGGCTTTGTTCTAGTTTCAAAACGCTATAAGCTATTTCACCTGTTTATGAGTATTCTGCTTTTCAGCGCTTAATCTCTGTGTTTTTGTGACAGTTTCTTCTCCGGAAAGCTGCCACACCTGTTTGTTTGACCACGTTTAATGCATGTACAGTAAGCGATTAAAAAGTATGTGTGTCTTTAAAGTACACATTTTAAAGGACATGCTTTAAAAAAGCCAAAACAGAGAGTAAACCTGAGCGGAAAAAGAAATACCTTAAGAGCATTACACAGCTGTTTAGAAAAATTAGTTTGGTACAGTTTATAAATTACATATTTGATTAATTTCCTGCCTCAAACACTGTTTTTTAAGAGTCAGAGGAGACTACAGGTTTTGTGTTTACATCTAGACTCAGATGAACAAAAGATCCCATCTTTCAGTTTTGTAGAAATCTTCTACCCATAATATTGTGTTCATATTCAACAGTCTGTACACTGACTGCATTCTTCATTAAAATACTAGATACCTTTGCTGATGTCTCTGTTTCACCATTTACTTTTTTTTTAACACATTCATTTTGAGAACTAAAGCCCACAGGAAAAGCAAGTTCTCTAGCACTCTTCTTGTTAGCACTGGTGTGAATGTACGTGGCAGCCTGTTAAACAGCAGACAGCTTGCTGTTATACGAGTTATCAGCAATCCGTGACTTCACACTGCAGTGGGTGCAGAGAGCACAGATTTCTAGCTCTGATCTGCTGCACTGAAGTTTATCTCAAGCAAAACCAACAGATTCTTTCCACAGAAGCCAGAGAATCAAACGAGTGCAGATTTAGTGCTAAACAATGAGAGGATATCTATAGAATAATGATATCTTACTCGAGCGAGTAAGAAATCGAAGAGAAAAGCTAACCTTAACTGCAAAAAACATGTATATATGACACTGAACTGAGATAAAGTTTCCAGTGACAAAAAAGGAGGAAGTTTCTATTTCTCCTTTTTTTCTAGGCATTTCAGGAAATTAACAATAAACATTCAAGAATGAGCTATGTGTCTGAACGGAAATAAACTGTTGCATTAGATATCATTTTTAGGATATTTATAAGGGCTTTTGTGAACAAAAGCAGCTTCATAACTGGGAATGAAGATGACAGCTTAATGACAGTTTTATCCTAAATACGTAAAAAAAACATTTTTAAGATGAACTGAAAACACCAGAATTGTAGCGTAAATGATAAGGTACAGTATATTAATGCGATCAATCACTTACATCACATTGCTTTGAAATCTCAAATCCAACAAGTTCCTATAACAGAAGCTTGGCCAGTCACATCAAATTAAATGGTTTCTATTGTTGCACTCATTTTGACAAGTTAGAATTTCTATAGAAAAAAACTCAATCACAGGGATGTCGTATGAAAGGTGCTTCTTGTAATCTAATCTTAATAATAAAAAGATTTATCAAATGTTGTTAACATTAACAATAACAGATGGAGTCCACTGTTAGTACTTTGGCATGGTTAGTAACTTGCCAATCCAGAATACCTCTGAGTAAGTAAGTCATACATTTGGTGATAGGTGATACATTTTGTCAGGGTTTCAGCATATTTGTGTGCTGTTCTGCAGCGTGGACATCAGGAAACAGCTGCATCAGAGCTCAGAAGGAAAGTCACAAGGTTGTGGCACAGAGAAAGCCTTGCTCTGCATCCGGGATATACAACATTTATTTTTTTTTACAGGGTGACATTTCTGTGACCAGTCGACATGAAATCTCCAATCTATTCCCACTAAAGACCTGATCCAATTTAGGAGTCCAGGAAATAACCCCAACCTCATGTCATTTAATGACATGTTTCAGACTTTAGGACCAAAAACTCAATGGTGTGTCCTATTGACTTTTCCTCCTGGACAAGTCACAGAACCTTTAGGAACTAAGAATCCACTAGCTGGACTCAAATCAAGAGTATGATCAACCTTTATCTGGTAGCAAAAAAATCAAGGATGACATATAATAAATACAAGTTTCCCAAGCTGTTCAATGGAGGAGGTACTGATCTTGTCTCTCCATAAACCAAAGGCTAAATTTTAGCCCCCCTTTCAAAGTCATCTTCTGCAATTTCAGCAGCCTGCCCGTATGGCTTCCTCCACAGAAAAATGTGGAATGAAGATAAAACAGAGAAGAAAAGGAGAGAAGATAAAAGCAGGTTGATGACTATCTGATGAGCTTCTTTTTTCAACCGTTTCAAAGAATCCAGAAATTTAACAGCCCAAGGATAAGCTTTAGATAAATATTTTGTTAAAAAAAAAAAAAACTGAGCAGAGTTTTAAAAAAAAATTGTGGAGCAAAATACGTTGCCAGTGCATAGAGCTCTAGGGCATAAGACACATTTACTGCTGTCTCATACTAATGCATCGATTAGCCATATGGTCAGTATTTGTGGGGTTAGACTCAAGGCCT
Source organism: Tachysurus vachellii (assembly GCF_030014155.1). Classification (NCBI taxonomy): domain Eukaryota; kingdom Metazoa; phylum Chordata; class Actinopteri; order Siluriformes; family Bagridae; genus Tachysurus; species Tachysurus vachellii. The sequence continues at coordinate 18,472,682 of NC_083468.1, read as the reverse complement.
ACAGGCCTACAGAGCATCTGATATGTGTTTTAACAAAAGTGTTTTGGGAAGTAAATGTGACACTCCAGGAAATGTTTACAAAAGATCTGCTAATCCCAAAGAAAAATACTTTGCAATGCTGCATAGTTTCTTTCTTTGTAACTTAGAAAAAAAAGTACATTCTTGAAATAATTATTTTACCATTGTGTGAAATGGTCTAAAATAAAAGGCTGCTGCATTTCTGAGTGATAAAATCATGCAACATGAATAAATGCTGGCCGTTGTGTTATGCTTGGTTGAGGTGTTAGTTAAAATAGGCAGTTCTTAGCACCATTTAAAAACAAAATTTACCAGATTCTTCAGTGAAATCTAGAGTTATGGACTGTGAGAGCAAGTAGATTCTAGATAGCAAAATAGCAACGGTATTGTGTTTTACATCATAGCTAATGGAAGAACACAGGCTTGCTAACCTCCTCATTCTCAATCTTCAGTGTAGCAAGGCGTGACTGGAGCTGCTGAAACCTTAGAATCAGCTCAGCCTGGACCGGAGGCTGTGCCGTAATCTGGCACACCTGAAGGAGAGAAAACACTTATTAACACTTAGGAAAGGACAAAATAACCTTCTAACCATTATAACCTTATAAGCCCAATATTTAATCCAATCTGGTTTTACACCAGAACCATGAAGCAACAAGAGGTAAAATAGGCACATCCGTGCAAATTTGGGAGCAAAATTCAATCAAGTGCAATAAACACCTCCAGGGTAAGAACTGTAATGTGATTTGTAATAGACACTCTGTTTAAATGCCTCCCTAGCAGCTGAGACATATTCATTCATTCATTCATTCATCTTCTACCGCTTATCCGAACTACCTCGGGTCACGGGGAGCCTGTGCCTATCTCAGGCGTCATCGGGCATCAAGGCAGGATACACCCTGGACGGAATGCCAACCCATCGCAGGGCACACACACACTCATTCACTCACGCAATCACACACTAGGGACAATTTTCCAGAGATGCCAATCAAGCTACCATGCATGTCGAGGCGGAGGCGGGAATCAAACCCCGACCCTGGAGGTGTGAGGCGAACGTGCTAACCACTAAGCCACCATGCCCCCCTGAGACATATTAAAACTGGGAAATGAAACCACTATAACCACAGTGAATCCAGCTTCTCATTTGCATACCTTTTCTAATTCGCAATGAGTCACTAACACAAAACAGATCTAGTAAAACCCAACAGTAGAGACAACAAATATACAAACATGCAGCCAGACTATTTTCGAGACACTGTGGTATAATATGTTGTATCATTTGATTTGATTGCAGTGAGCTGTTTTTATATATATATGATACTTACCAATATTAAGCAATGTTTAATTATTAATCAACAGATTTCCAACAGTTCTTTAATCCAGAGAAGAAAACCTTAATTTTATATGGTGTCCTGGGGGTAAGACAGAAAACTCATTTCTAACCTCGTCTCCCATGTGTGGCTGGAACTCAAACTTGACCGGAGGACAGAAAGCGGTTGGATACATCTCCATAAAGCGCTGACGGTCACTGCGAGGGTCCAAACTGTCCACAGCATTCTCGATGATGTCCAGCCCCTCGTGACGAGATGTCTCCAGGTTATACTCAGCCGAGAGGTAGGTGCGCAAAGCCCGGTTTAAAGAGGCATGATAGCCCAGATCACAGCACTGCTTAACATAAGTACAAAGATAAGGAGAAAGGAGACATGTTTCCTAATCAGTACCAGTTCAAAAACACAACAGCATGTCTGTGTATAAAATGCCCTCATTACCTAATTAATTCATGGACCTTTTACTACTCTGTGGAACTTTGGGAACACAAATCAGATGAATATGTTTTTTCTTTTCAGGAAAACAGACAAATGATCACATTTTTGAAAAATCTGCCAAATCTGTCTAAATGACACTCAAGACACTCAAGTTATGAAAAGATATTTTTCCATAAATATGGATATGGCTTAATTTCTAATGGATATGGCTTAATTTTCCTTGGATTTCTGTTTTCAAAGATCACATAATACGGATCACATTTAAAATGTTAGTACTTTACTTCTGGTAGCAAAAGATAGCAATAGATGAACAGATGGATGGATACATAGAATGGATAGATGGATGAACAGAAAGACAGACAGACTAGACAGACATAAAAAAGATAGATAGATAGATAGATAGATAGATAGATAGATAGATAGATAGATAGATAGATAGATAGGTAAGTAGGAGAAGTAGATAAGTAGGTTATGTTCTATATATGAATGCACTAAGGCAAATATTTTGGCACTGCCAAAATGACACATTCATAAAGCATTAGGCATCGGGCAGTACAACACACTCTCCTATCAGTCTTCTGTAGTCATGACACTAATCACGCATTTGATTTTGACCAGCCTCAGATGACCTAATCTATAATGTTTTCTGCACTGCACGTGGCGTCCTTATTTGGCCTTCACTGCTGATTGTCCGACAGATCCAGACTGCTGGCAGAACCCAAACTCTTATGACCTTGGAGGCAGATTTCATCTTTGATTTGGAGAAACACACAGAGGACAAGTCACACTGACCTCAAAGTGAGGAAATGAAAACTGAGCAGCAAAATGTAATATGGCTTTTAATATGTGGCATCAATATGAGTATTATTACAGTATGATAAATTGACTTTTTTAATCCAGACATTTCCTTCAGTCTCTTTGCTTGGTTTAAAGTTGTACTGAGCAAACATATCCTGCACTTATATTTCAGACCATAATAAGTGTATTATTACACGGTACCAATTTTATCTGGAAATTGAGGGCATTTGACATGAAACTTGTCATTACACTGTGACTAAGAATACTGGCTCCCAGTGTGCCTCTGCCTACTCTGTCTACAGACTGCTTTCATGATTACATGTTCAGCTCAAACAGAGGCAGACAAGAGTGGAGGACATGTGGAAACAGCCTGCTGATTTAGCGTAGCAGTACATTGTGACAGAAAGCCTAATGGTGAATTTAATCTACGCTCTACTTGAGCATTTTTCCTCTCCCTCTCTCAGCCGAGACAGCATGTCTCAGAGGCGTCTGAAGTAAACAGCCCGATCAGAGATTGATGCCCACTGCTAAGACGGCTCTGACAGCCTGGCACTGAGGCAAGGTCACCCTGCTTGTTTCCTTCCTCGAAGCACGAAGCACGTAGAACGTAGACACATTACCCCAACAGCTGATCTTTCCTCTGCAGGGACACTTTAGTTTTGTAGGTGAAAATAATACTGCCAGGAGGTTGGAGTATAAATAACGTAAATTTGTAGGGCTCTGAATTAGGCTACAGTATTGGGAACAGAGAGAAGAAGTTCTTCTGGGAGGACAGGGTGCATCAAGAATATGCTGGATGTGGGGTGGCCTAAAAGGGACACTCAGTAGAACTAGGTTTTAAGTGCAGACACTTTTATCTTTCCTGAAATTAATCATAGATACAGAAATAGAAGCATGAATGTAATAACAGAAGTGGGACAGAGACCTTGAACTTCAATACAAAGAAGAACACTGTATAAATTACTACAAAAAAAAAAAATCTGAGTATTAATTTATAATAGTAAGAGGAACAAGACAATGAGTCTGGGTGATTCTTGGTACGATCCGTCACATGACCACAACAACCACAGTTTCTCTACTTGTGTTTCCGTTATTCTAAGAAACTGAACGTTATTTTTCTCATTCTACTCAGATCATTTAATGAGTAAATATATAAGATATTTAATCCTTATCAAAACACTTCAGGGAGCACTTTCTTAATAGTGGCTCTGCTGTGTGGTTTGGGAAAGTGAGACTAAAACCAAAATGCAATTACGTGCATGGCATAAACGCTCCTAGATTTGAAGCCTTAAGAGCTTCAACTTAAGTGCAACGTGACACATTTGCTGCCATTTTGAGTCTATTTATGTTCTAAGATCAAAGTGGATAAAAAAGGGAAATGCAGAAATGAATCTGTGAATACAGCAACAACACTGTCACTCCTGTTCTGAACATAAATGTCAGAAGCACTGTTTTTTTCATTTTCAACAAACAACGATACTGCAGTTGAACCTCCCCATTACTTACATCTATTAGGTCAGACAAGTCATGGATGTAATACTTGAATACAGAGGAATTAGTGGCTTCCAGAGTCAGCAAGTACTCGTTCCGGGATTTGATCGACTTCAGCTTGTTCTCAGAGTACTTGGCCTGCCTCTGATGGAAGAAGAGGAAAGATTCACAATACATGAGAGATTAGACAAGCATAACAATAATAATTCTTCTTCATTATCCAACACTGCTATTGAATTTTCAAATGAGATGATTATGGTATTTACTTATGTTGATATAACACATTATTGTCTCTACAGTAACAGCTCATTCACAGGGACTTGTATGGTAGTCACGCCACATAAAATAAGGCTAAAACAGTTAACATTTAGAAAGTGATCCCAAGTTTTCCACCATGAAAAAGTCTTCAGATTAAAATTTTTTGCATTGTTTGTCCTCACTTCAAAAAAGTAAAAAAATTGACAGTTTACTGATAGAAAACATTCACAGCCACAGCCACAAAATTGATAATTTTTTTAATATCATCAATTTTGTGGTGGTAACAGTAACTTTGCTTCATCTCACCAACCAAGCTGTCTTTTTAGACTCTCTGTAGTGCTTTATTCCTTACTTAATATATATACATGTTAGTTTAAACTGTTTATGCAATCTGTACTAAGAAGACAAGAAATGACATCAAAATACAATCTGTACTTCTGTAAAATCATCAGACACAACAACAAACCACGAGTCAAAGATATAGCTGATGGGACAAAAATAATGTTTTTAAAAGTAAACAAACACATGTTCAGAGATTACTCAGTTATTGTTTCCTCTCCTGCTCAAATCCCACACAAAAGTAAGTTAGTCACTGAAATGCAACAGACACTGACTCACCCTGACTTCCATATTTTAACCACGCCACACGTCTACGTTCCAGGAAGCGGCATGAGAAAGAAAAAAAACGAGCATGCATTCCCACAGCTATAAAACGGTTTGTCACAGCCTTTAGTGAAAAACAGACCATTTAAAAGAGTAAAGCATGGCCTTCTTTCTCATTACCGGTATCCATCTAAAATGGGTCCAGGGCATAAAAGGCTGGGATGACATTTATAATTGTCTTGACATTTCAGGCAGGCAGCATCGACTCAGCCGTTTGAAAAAAATAATAGGCATTCAAAATTTTGGAATGCTTAAATTGTAATGTGATTATTTTAAATTCTGTAAACATATGCCAAGAGCAGCTAAATATCCTAAAACAAAACACACCCCCCCCCCCAATAAATAAATAAATAAACAAACAAATAAATAAATAAATAAATAAATAAATAAATAAATAAATAAATAAAAGTCAAGGTGCAGTTTAATACCTTTTCCTTCATCTTCTCAATCTTCTTAACAAAGCTGCGTCTTGGGGTTTTGTCTTCCAGACGCACGTTGAAGACGGGGTCCCCTGTTCGACCGATCTGCCTTTCTTCCTGCTTCTCAAACTCCTTCAGCTTGCTTTCAGAACTTATACTCTCCGTGTGGTACATGTGGTAGGTTTTCATCACCTGTGAGGCACAAAGGCCAAAGGTAAAGGCATGCTAAAGTTCAGGCATGCTACTTTTATACATTTATATTAAATCATTTGGCAGATGCTTTTACTCAGTTGAGACAAAATATACTCAGTGGATATAGCTTAGCATTTGAGGGTTAAGGGTCTCACTAAATGGCCCAGTATTGGGTTCTTTTGACTCCCCCAGGGGGTCCTTAAAGCATAGACAGGGGGTTCATGATTTTCTCATTTTTCTTAAAACCAGACATTAAGGAAGTTTTTATGCCTATGAAAAATGTCAACTGAAGTCTAATGACAATATTATATAATTAATACTTGCAAGAGTAAAAAGTTCTTACTTTTTCATCTGTTAGCTCAATTGTTAAGTCCATCATTTTTTTTGTTTTACCCATTAAACCACCAGTGCAACTCTTTCTGCAATAAATATCAAAATCCTAATCTAAAATGTATACCTCCAGGGTCATCTGACCATAAAGCTATAAAACAGCAGTCTAGGTTACAGGAGGGCAGATTTTTCGTGCAAGGAATTGCTATTAATATGAAACACTGTTAACATTCAGAGACTGCTATTCCAATTTCTCAATCCACTAACATAAGAAACACTAAACACTAATGGGTCACAGAGGAGCTCTTTATTCACCCTTAGCTCCCCCACCTGAGTAAAGCCTAGACCACAAGTAGAGAGAAATCAACACTCTAGAAAGGGGTCTGCATATCGAAGCAGAGGAAGAAAAAAAATTCACACATACTATGCAAGACAACTTGGGCCACAGAAAACCTTTTCAACATTGAAGTTGGAACTTGCCATGCAGCCACAACTGCGAAGGGTAAATTGTTTAAAGTTGTTTCCTATTGCGTGAGTCATTGTTATTGTTAGTGGGCTATTAGTAACACTAGAATGACATAAGAAACATGCATTAGGATATGACTCATCTGGTATGAGGCAGGTACTGAGTGATTAATTACACCATTTCTGCAACAATGAAGAGAGAAATATGACATGTGATCACAGGATATATATTCAAGTGTGCTAAACTGTCAGAAAAACAATAATGCTACATTCAGAAATAGTTTGGTACTTTCATTTGATGTCTAATAAGATAAATTATGTAATACCTAAAAGGAAAGGAAATAAAAAAAAAAAGAAAAGAAAAAAGAAGGAAATTAGTAGGTATATTTAATTACAATATTTTTACCACAATTATCAATGATATCCAGCCATACTTATTGCAGCTGTTATTACACTTAGCTTCAGTAATCTGTCCTCATGAGGTTCCCCGCTGGCCCACACTACGCTCCAGTAAGGAGACTTGACTCCAGAGCATTGAACAATATCAAATTCAAAAGCAAAGTGCTCATCCAAAGTCACGCTAGGTCGTAACCAATGTTCACATTTGCCAACTCATAAAACATGTTACAGTAAAGCCACAACTGCATTTAAAACACAGGCCTGCCTATAAAACTGCTACCAAAGTAAACACAGTTGGGAGATGTATAGAGCAGGAGCAGGGTTTTGCTGGGCAATCCAGGCTCCTCTCATGTGTGGAGCTGTATAATTGGATATATGGCTGACCAAACCACACGTCCCACTCTACACTTACTGGTTTGGAGCCGTTTTTAGATTTCTCATTTTAGAATAGCTGATTTTAGCGACATGCAAGACCTGTTATTTTATAAGCTCCCGGCAGGATTGGTGGACAAGTTTCTGATGCAACAGTTGGGAGTCTTCTTTAAAAGACTCCGGGTTAAAGAGATGAACAAAAGATCATGAAACAATCATGAAACAAACTAGCCACTGAAGGTCACTTATTGAGAGTTAAAGGACAGCTAGCAGGACAATTCATATTGCTCATGTTAAAATGCTTATTTGTGTTTTTTGGCCATTTGGACCCGTTTCCCACAGAAAAAAAAACACAAAGAGACACAAAACCCTTTTGACATCTAAAATGAAGATAACACTGCATATATCGTTTTTTCACCTTTATGGAAAGTATAGAAAAAACTGTAGTGTGTTGCATTTATGAAATCAATGAACTGCTACAGAGTAAACGAAATTTTATTTCTGCAGGCAAACAAAAATATTTTGAACAGTTTGAACTAACCTTAACAAAAAAGACGCTGGGTTGAAGGTTACTTTCAAATAAAATGTTCAATGTCTAAGTGAGTCCTCTTTGTATTCATGACATCAAAATTTTAACTTGCCGGATGCAGCAAAACAAAAATGCGTCTGCTTCTGTGTGTCGGATTTCGCAAGTCGGCAATTATGACGCATATTTTGAGCGACAAACAAATTAAACACGGTTTATTTTAATGTTACAAGAGCATCATAATCTTAGAATTTAGAATTACATTTTTTAAAAAACTAACTTACTAAAATAAAAAAAATTTAAATTAAATATTTATTTTCCAAATCTACAGAGAGCAACAGCAGAGGGATGAAAGAGCCACTTGCGTCTCCGGAGCCGCGGGTTGCCAACCCCTGCCCTAACATACGTAAACTGGTGTAGTTCCCATTCGTAGGAACTCAATACGGCTTCAGGTCTGACGCTATGGGAACAACAATACTCACGTCACTACGTACCAGTTGATAACTGTTCCAGGGGCTGTAAGAGAGCACTAGCGGACTGGGAACAGAACATCAACAACCCTGCAGGACCAGGGACACTGGTGTGGGGTCCAGGTCCAGGTTCTAGAACCTGATAAAGGTGTGCAGAGAGGACCATCCCGCCAAAGCACAAATATCTTCAATGGGAACACCCCTGGCTAAGGCACTGGACAAGGCGATACCCCTAGTGGAGTGAGCACTGATGCCGAGAGGCAAGGCAAGACCTCACGCCTCATAGGCCTGAGCAATGCCCTCCAATACCCAGTGCGCAAGGTGGTGGACATAAGTCCTCAAGGCCCTTACTGGGCAAAGCAAATGCAGCCTCTCCTGTACTGCCGACTCATGGGGCCGAGGACAGTAGGCCTGCAGGATCATTAAACAACCCGCCAGAGAGGCCAAGCAGAGCCAAGGACAGCAGAGCCATCTTCAGAGTCAAAGGGGGCATTCAGCAGCCCCTCCAGGACCACAGAGAGGTCCCAGGAAGGCCTGGTCCTCAGAAAGGTCTCAGCCACCTGACACCACACAGAAAGCGAGAGACCAGAGGGTGCCTACCCAACGAGGCCCCGAGGACAGGCTCATGGTTCGCAGCAATGGTGGCCTTTAATGATTGTCCCCTGCACCTGAAAGAGGAGATCCATCCTCACGGGAACCTCCCATGAAGTGGTGTCTAGGACTGAGACTAGGTCCGTGAACCAGACTCAAGAGGGCTAACCAGGAGCAACTAGGAGAAGGTTGACTTGGTCGTGGCACACTCTGGCTAGGACTTGCGGGAGCAGAGGTACCGGGGGAAAGGTGTACAGAGGTGGACGAGAGAGGAAAAACCACAGCGGGCAGTGGGTCGACTCCTTGGGGGCGAACAGATCCACTTTCGCCCGGCCAAAAATCTGCCAAAATCTACCACGTGGGGCCTCAGCAAAAGAAACCTGGTCTCTGCCCAGAGCAGAATCTGCTGCGCCAACCTGAATCTGGGCAGAGACCAGGTTTCTTTCGTCGAAAGTGATTCTCATCCCAGGGCATGTAAATCAGGAGTTTACTTCCTGTCAAGGCAGGTGCTGAGGCCCGGGAGTGGCCCCATGTGGAGAAGAGAATTTGGCATATTTTTGGCACAGACCATCCAGATGATTGATATAGAACACCAATGCAGTGCTGTCTGTGTGCACTAAGACATGGCAGCCCCTGAGGTGTGGGAGAAAGGCGTCCATCGAAGGAGTCCTGCAATGGTGACGCCCCTAGAGTGGGACCCAAGGCCAGAAACCGGGGTCTTTTCCACATAAGAAGGGCACAAAGCCCATAGCACGTAACCCTTATAAACATGAGGCAATGTCTGCGAGGTCTGAACCACTGAGCCAGAGCTGGAATGGCCTCATGTGAAGCAGACCCAAAGGGATAATGTTTGCTGCTGCCAACATGAAGCCGAGCAACCTCTGTGCCTCAGCGACAGAGAGGCTTTGGGCTAGCCGAATAGCTTTCACTGCTGAAAAGATGGAAGCCACCAAAGCGGGGAACAGACGTGCCCTTATATGAACTTGCAGGCACATAATCACTTCGTCACATGTCCTTCCCGAGCCATTAAATTGGCATGTGTGCACACAGAGCTTCAGACACAACTTCCTCAAAGAAGCATTCCCACCACTTCAGCCCGGATGCTGCGTCGAGTTCCCTCAAACGGGAACCAAGAATTATTTCATTCATTTTCTTTCTGCTTCTGCCTCACATTCCAGATCCTCGTGGAGGATTCCCAGACATTCCCAAGCACACTGTAAGATATAACTATATTTATAAGATATAGTTCTACTGTAAGGATGTTCCTGATTTTCACACTTCTCACACAATCATACAGAATCAGTCCAGCAACCATGCAGAAGAACCTCATTTCTGCCAAGTATATTCATGACACAGCTCATGGCTATATGCGAGGACAGGGATGTAAGTTAACTGATAAACAGTAAGGTTTCACCTGACAGTAAGGTTTCACCTGAACTCAAAATTTTTTCTTGCCCAGTCCCAATGCTTAACTAAATTATTTAGTTAAAAACACTCTCCGACCTGCGACAATCTACAAGGCTAGAGACCCTTGAAATACAGACTACAAAACAATAACAATAAACACAGATTTGGACACAATTCAATTTCAATTGGTATTACTATTTTTTCCTCGTATAGGCAATTGATGTCCTTATTGGTACATCAAATGGTATGACGGCTAAATCAAAGGTTGTGCAAGCCACTCACACCCTTGTAATGCGTTCTAGCTGCAAATGTAATTCAACCGCAGTGTTAGTGAGTAGAACAGCCCCAAGGGAAGGAGCCTGGAGTCACTTAGACTAGAGGAAACAAAGCTGGTAAATGAGGGGGGTATCTCCTGTGAGTTAGTTCTTCTGCGATCTAACAAGTAATATAATAAGAAAATAAGAAAAACTACAACACTACAGGAAGCATTTTTATCTAGAAACTCATCAGCCATGTCATTTCCTGTCAAGATTGTGCCTGTAATTGTCAGCTACTTTTACGTGAATGGTGGTCATCTCTGCGTGGTTGGAGTCGGGTGTTCCTCAGGATATTTAGATGACATAATAGATCCCTTCAAAGTCCATTAATCAGAAAAATATTTAAAAACATCACAGCACTCACAGCAAGCTTGACATACACAACTAAAGTCCAGCAATTAAACTTCTGAAGGCCCTTCATGCTTGAAAGCAGGGTGCATTTATTAATGCATGGTGTGCAGTGCAGTGTGTAACCTGAGGCTAAAGCTGGCTGGAAGATAAGGTTATGAATTCCTAAGACCGCTCTATGGAAAGAAGCAGATTATTACTACCGTACTCACCGTGTAGAGCTCATTTAGGACTTTCATCAGATCCTCTTGCAGCTGAAATGCTATTTCTTTACTCTGGAGGAAAAATAGGGGTGGTGGGAAAGAAGAGAGAGAGAGAGAGAGAGAGAGAGAGAGAGAGAGAGAGAGAGAGAGAGAACATCGGTTATCAACTCTCTTCACACTTAATTACAATCAGACAATCTACAGAGCATGACTATCATCTACTTATGGATTTTATTAAAGCTTATTAATTTTTTTTAGAGATTATAACAATGAGTAAATTCTGCTGAACTCTTCATTTCAGAAGCACATTTTCTCTCTTCATAAAGAGCACTTATCTTGCTGACAGATGTTGGGTTTTTGCATACAGTAGGTTGCTGCAAATTAAAAAAATCTTCCATAATTCAGTGGAGTTTATTTTGGCTGAATAGAAGCATTATTCACCAAGAAATGCAGTGAAAGTACTGTAATGACGAGTAAGAACAGTTTAGGCACACTCATATCCCAAAATACCAAAAAAAAAATTAAGCAGAAACAGAAAAATCATTTTTTTTACACTTTGTTACCCTGTCCTGCACCTCATGTGGACCAGCAGGATTATTGTAATGGCTTCCTGTCTTAACGGCTGCCCCAGGCTCTCACTAACTCAATCATATTTTCACTAATCTCATTCTGAAGACCTTTCCCAGCAATAACTCAGTGAGGGAGTGAGCAACTCAATCTCCTCTACAAGTACTGATATAACCGTAACTGCAGTTAAACTGTTTACAGGATAGGTTAGTAGAAAATAACTAGAAACAGTATGATGATGCAATGTGGTAAAAGAGTAAACATATAGAGCAACTACTATAACTACTGTAACTATTGTAAGCATACCAAGCATTGTAAGCATCCTATAACTGCATGCCCTAGTCATGCTTTATTCCTTAGTCCTTATCTTCCTTACTTTTAGATTTCCACTGTCAGATTTACTAAATATTCTTCTATGATTAACAAATGGCTCTTGGTAATTCCTTATCACAGCACTGCATGCCACAAAATGCAAATCTACAAGTCTCTCCAGTACAATCCTCTGTGTTTTCTACTTTGAAACACTGATGTGCCTTAGCACTTTAAGTTTGTGTGATGTAATTAAACCCCGCAATTCAAAGCTGTGGTTTCAAATCATAAGCATTTTGCTGGCAAGAGCGAGTGTCAAGAGCCAATGATAAGTACACCACTGTACAAATAACCACACTACACTACAAACAGGTGTGCACATGTGTAACTCACCTACTGGATTAAAACACATCCTCTGTGTGATGGCATACACATTGATAATTTTATGCCAAACCGGCACTGAGAGATAAATCTCAGGTCCATGCCATCTATGTTTTAGTAATCAGACCTCAGACTACTAGATCAAGTGTCTATGCAGTTTATCTGCAGCTAACAGCAGACAGACTGACTGCCGCAGTTTAATGTGATTAATGTGATTGAGGTTCTGGTTCTCACTGATCTTCGAAACAGGGGCACATTTATGTTTACTTTGAGCTCTATTGATTAAACTAGTAACACATCACCATAATATCTTCCCTTATCAAAAGCAGTCCTATATTTCCAAAGGCTGAATTATACAGAATCAGAGCATAATGTGCAAAGGCTCACACCTTCGCTAACACCTGCTCCTACACTTCCAATATAAGGAAGTCTGTAGAAAACTATCACAATGTATATATTGCTTAGGTTTGTACAACACCGGATTATTCCTTTAATGTAATTGGTTATGGATGGAACGGTTTCAGGGGGGCACGGTGGCTTAGTGGTTAGCACGTTCGCCTCACACCTCCAGGGTCGGGGTTCGATTCCCGCCTCCACCTTGTGTGTGTGGAGTTTGCGATGGGTTGGCACTCCGTCCAGGGTGTATCGTGCCTTGATGCCCAATGACAGCTGAGATAGGCACAGGCTCCCCGTGACCCGAGGTAGTTCGGATAAGCGGTAGAAGATGAATGAATGAATGAATGAATGAATGGAACGGTTTCACTCTTCCCTATTAGTTGTCTCAAAATTTATGCAGTAATAAACTTTAATTTTGACATTTATAAAGAGCCCAGAAAGAATAGTAGCATATGTAACACTTATTGGAGCTGGAAACGAAATATAAAGCCTTTATTTCTTACCACATTAATCAGTGTGAAATATGAATACACTAAGCATCACAGCCCACCGAAAGGCTGGAAATTAGACAGCATGCCCTAGCATTATCTTGCAGTGTCACTGGCACAGCTCTATGCGTTGGTTTGTTATGAGCATTTGCAACGCTTTGTCAAACGCAGTCATAAATCAGCGCTGGTAAAATATGCTGCCATACAGGAAGTGACAGAGGCTCCATGACAGCAGGTTATAAATCCTAAAGCTATACTGCATATGAGGACACACTGAGCTTGCTGCATTTTTTTTTAAACTTAAATAGCTGTTATGCAAAAACAGACACAAAAGCAACTTCTATTCGCTACACACGTTTCTCTGCAAGTTGGTTCTAAATAGTGCTCTTTTCATTGAGATTCCATTAGTGAGGAAATTCACCTTCATTTCCCATCAGACCACTACTTCCCTAAAATAACCCACAAGCATGGAAAAAGCCAGAGGAATAAATAATGAAACAAAATGCATGTTTTAAATTCTGACCATCCATGAAGGGACTTCATGCTGAAAATGTGCATTTGCAGTTAGCAAAGCATTTATTTGATGTCAAAGTCCAGCACAGTAACCACAGCTACTTTACAGTGCACACTGTCAAGATAAAAAAAATTATACTTTTAATTATAGGCTAAAAAATGTTCATCGTCGTATTTTTGAGAAAAAAAAACAACATACTGTTGTGCAATCTGATAACTAAATGAGTCAGTCAATAGTTGTATTTCATTTAGTAGCTTAAGAATGGCATAATTGAAATTAATTAAAATTATTTTAATATCAATCAGTCAATTCCAAAGAATGGCAATTTTCTGTTCAGATCATGTATTTTGATGTATTCATCATGAGCTCTGCCTCTTCTTACACACAAGGCAGTAGCACCAGAGGTAGCAGCATACACAGTATGAGTGGGAACCCAACTGTCTCAAAACATACTTACCTTCTTAATATTCCCAAAGGGTATGCTAATCAGAAAGAAATGTTTTGGCACAAGTGTAAAGTAGGTCTGCAGCCACGGTTAGCCTCGTTAAGAGAATAGCAATATAGTTTAATTAAATAACTAAATAAATCAAATTATTTCATTGGCTTTATTATGATTTTGTCGTATTTCATCATTATCTGATCATTTCTGATAACTAGCTAAAATCAGATAAAGAGCAGAATTTCAGTGTGCGTGTATGTAAAAACTGTGTTAGCTGACCTCATCTCTCTCGCTCTCTCTCTCTCATTCACACACACACACACACACACACACACACACACACAGACTGTGTGTCAGTGAGCCAGCTTTGTGTATGCATGGCCTGAGGATGAATACTGAAACTATGCTGTGGTCAAATTCATCAAGAGCGCTGATTACAGGGTGCAGATACTTTTAACTCTGCTATAAATTTCTAGGCATTACACATGAGATTCAAGGCAGTTTAGGAGTACAAATCACTGTCTCTGGCCTACAAGTGTATCATCAAAATGCTAAGAAAGATATAGAATGTCTGGAGACAGTGAGGAAAGCTAGTGAGTGGGGTAAAAAATAAAAGAGAACAACTCTTAGCGACTGTGACCTTGCAGGACAAGTATTTTCTGGTACAGAACATGACTCATAACATTTCAGTCTCTGTTATTATGCTCCAGTACCAGCCATTCATATTGCTGAAAGCAGCTGTGGTGCACATATGGCACATCTGTTCTTTTATCATAGGCCCCTCAACATCCCACACAGTAATAAGTACCTTTGAATCACATCAGGGAAGCAGTAAGAGATGAGTTTGGCATTTTTGCACACATCAAGAGAAGGCTAGTATTTTCTCTGCTTTGGAAAGGACCCTTTAGTTTTCCCCCATCCTGAGGCCTTCCAGCCCCGTTCATCAGTTCCCTTAATGGATTCTAACCATCTCCCTACAGTGTTTGGGGCTTGTAATTTAGTCCTGTGGTCAACTTAAAGTGATATGGGAGTCTGTGATCATTAAAGAAGTTGTCCTTCCTAGAAAAAAGTGTCAACTGAGAACAACTGAGTCAACCCAGAAGTCAACTGGCCCGAGAGAACCATGATTAAAGCTTCACTATAAAAGTGGAAGCACAACTGGCCATACGGTCAGACTGACCTCGTGAGTCTGAAGAGAGAACACTGGCACTGCTCAAATTAAAGACAAAAACCACAAAAAGCACAGGCACATGATCCTGTTTCACAAAGGGCTAACTGCAGAGAGGGTAGTCGTGTCTCGAGTGGGTGGTATTTTACGCTCTATTCCTTTGAATATAACAGCAGAGAACAGATGTCTGGTGTATATGAAGGACATGGTGAGAATTACTTGAAAGGAACAGAGACCAAACAAAGGGCAAACCTAAAAGAGACCAAATGGCGGATGTGATTCCACATGGGAGCCTCAGGGGCTTAGTTAACCAACAGGAAACTGAATGAATGTAAAGAGGCGTATGGCTTTTATGTGTACATGATGTTTGCTTTCTGGTCTGTCTATTGAGGAAGCAGGACAGCCAAATTTTCTAACCTTCTTCATGAGGCGTGTTGAGTCCTCGCTGATCTGCATGAAGCGCATGATGACATTGTTCAGGTAGATGTCACTCAGCGTGGCATGGTCTTTACTCTCACGCCTCACCTGGTTCAGCAACAGATACCAACAGTTCACTGGGGAAAGGAGGTTCTGGTCTTTTCTGCAGACAAAGAAAGAGAAATTGAATGAAAAAACACAGAAAGGGAATTGGATAGGGAGATGGTGACTGAAATCAATTATTTTGATATTGATATTTGTTGCCCTTTATTACTCAATAACTTAAATAAACAACCACTTTTTCCCCCCACTGTATATTACAAGCCTAGAGTCCTTCACATATTTTAAATAAAATAAGAGTAATCCTTAGTCACATTAAATTGAATTGCTCATTATTAGCAGCAGGTTGTTGTAGCCTCACAGCTCCAGGTTCCCCAAATCCATCCTGAACTCTGATTATTATCTGGGTGACATTTCATTGCATATTCTCCCCATATCCTTGAGGGTTTCCTGTGGGTTCTCTGGTTTCCTCTCACCTCTAAAACAAAATTATAAAAAAAAAAAACTCCTGGATGTTATGTCAAACAATGTGTTGAAAATTGTTGGCTGTAGTTTTTCAAAAATCCATTTAAGTACAGAAACACAGATTCTCTTTCTATTCTAGAGTATTTCCGAAACCAGTAAGAGAACGGTTGTTATCACTCCGAGTTCCCTCCACCATCACGTCATACACTGAGCTATCAACAGTATACTGAGGTGGGACACAAAGCTACTAGAATATAAATTCTGCAGAACTACAGAAGTAACACCACCAAATGCAAACTCCACTAAATGATTTAAATGAAGTACTTTGAAACTCGAGGTAGTTTATTGTTCTAAGAGATTATTTGGGAGTGTTTGGAAAGCAAAGATAAGGAAAGATAAACATTTACACTGTTTTAAAGCCTTTGAATCTGTTTTAGTTTAGAAAAGCTGTGTGTAAGGTGTTCTGTATCTGTTTATTATTTCCTCAGCATAACCTAAACCACTCCTTAGGCCAGAGCACAGACAATTCGAGACCCTAATTGGGGTTAGTTCATTAGTCAAGTCAGTTAAATTGCGCTGATTTGTAATTTTTTTTTTTTTACCATAACTCAGGTCACAAGTCTGCTCATCACATGCTGCTTCACAATCTCTCTGCTCACTGATGCCAGATGTTTCTATGTCATTTACATGGATTTGGTTATATGGAGAAGTCAAAGTACTTATTAAGCCCTTGTCTGATTGGCTAATCGTAGCATAATAGTTACCGCATTGATTTGTGTTCATCTGAGTTTGACTGAACATTTGACTCCACAATGTGAGCCAGAACTGAACTGAACTGGGGTGTGGATAGCTAGCCAGAAAGCATCTGGATAGATGATGTCAAAAGTTAAGGAATAAATGTTGATTGATTATGCTGTGGTTGTTTCTAGCGCAGTAATCATTCCAGCAGGACACACCAAGTGTCACACACATCAACCAACACAAATACAGATACCGGTCTTTCAGCACACCATTTAAGTTAACACACATAATTTCTTCATCAGCTATTTGCATTCGCTTTAACTACCAAGATGAATTTGTGTTTGAGACAATGAACCTGTAGTAAAGAAAAGCAAAATAACACTCCTTGACTATAATCTCATAACTTGCCTTCCAGCCAGATGTAATAAAAACAGTTGAACCTCTAAGACTAAGCTTGTATGTAGTCTAAAAGTTACTACCTTATTCCTCATTTTATTCTACATGTTTAATAGAGACTACCATTGTGGTGGACTCCCTTTTCCGGAATAAATTATATTTACCTCATTTATACAACTGAGAAGACAAAGGCCCAGGACACACAAACTCATGCACACACGTACAAAAAGTAAAAGTGCCCTCGCATTCACCTGCAAAGGTATTTGTACTAACTCACTGTTTTCACATCATGCATTCTCACTTAAAGGTTAAACACTAGAATGACCTTTGGTTCAGAGCCCAAGCCTGCAAAACAGGCAGCGTGTGTCAACACAACAGTTGGGTCAACATATCCAAGCCCTGAACCGTATGACACGGACATCCACATGCCATGCAGACAGAGAGAGATGCTGAGTTGACATTTTCAGTCATACTTTCATGAACACCACAGCATTTAAAACAGAAACAGGAAGCAAATCTGTTGAATAGAATAACATAAGGTGATAAGAACTAATCCGCAAAGTTAAAAAATACAGCAAGGAGGTTGAGATCTATCATGCCAGGCTGGATGGATAATCTAATTGAACTAAAAGCCTGAAGGAGCACAATTTGGACAAGGAGATTTCAGAATGAGAGAGTTATGGCAGGACGAGCAGGCTTGGTCAGATGGCAATTACCATAAAACCTTTCAAGAGACTTGATCAGTATCCTGAGTATGCAGCCGTTAGGGACTTTTCTTTCAAGCTGCAAAACATATGGAAAGCATGTGACAAAGCCGAATAGTGAAGTGAAATATTGCTTAAATTGTGGTTAAAGCTGTACGGGATACAAATTTGGCACATAAGTGAAACAAATGGAAACCTGGGCAATTATAACCTGGTCGTCCAATTTCAACATGGACTTAGAAATAGCTCTGATCCTGAGTCTGATTATTTACTACCTCCAAGGATAAATTTAACAAAATCAAAATTTATGTAAAGCATTCTTAATACTGGTATTTGTGAGATCAGAAATGCAAAAAAACAAATAGAAACGACATCCCTCAGTGTGCTCCTAGAGAATACAGTAGCAGCTTTTCTAATGAGATGACCTTCTGACCTGGCCAAGCAGTCTTGCTGTGACCACCAATGACTTCCCAGAGTCCTATAGCACACACACTCGAAAACAATACCTACAACACCAAATTGGAGCAAGGCAAAGCCTGTCCGTCCCATAAACCAGAAGTAGCCATATTCTGCACAGTTCTCTTTTATTTCCATAAAACGTCTAATAATACACTTATAAATACATTCACGTGGACTCAATCTAAGTTGCTTCGATGATCCATGGAGTGCCTGGTACCTCTGGCACATTTTACGTAGCCACTAGCTTAAAAAATCTTACAGCGGTGCCATGTAGTTGGTAGTCAGCACTTTCATGTACTGGTTTAAAAACAAGAAGATTTACAAATACCCATCTTAAGATATCCTTTTTTTTTCTTCTTACAACTGTTCAAGGCAAATAAATGCCACACTTGATTAATTGTAAATGGGCTACGGCCATCTCTCTCACTCTCACTCACTCATTTTCTACCGCTTATGAGAGAGATTCTACCTCAGGTCACGGGGAGCCTGTGCCTATCTCAGGCGTCATCGGGCATCAAGGCAGGATACACCCTGGACGGAGTGCCAACCTGTCGCAGGGCACACACACACTCTCATTCACTCACGCAATCACACACTACGGACAATTTTCCAGAGATGCCAATCAACCTACCATGCATGTCTTTGGACTGGGGGAGGAAACCGGAGTACCCGGAGGAAACCCCCGAGGCACGGGGAGAACATGCAAACTCCACACACAAGGTGGAGGCGGGAATCGAACCCCCAACCCTGGAGGTGTGAGGCGAATGGGCTAACCACTAAGACTACGGGCATCAATGATTGGTAATTTGTGATGTCAGTCAAACGGCCTCTTTATGGTACAGAATGCAATTCTTTGAACTTGTTTATTGAGTTACCAGGAATCTCTAGTGAAAGCTACGGGTCTGAATTGTGAGACTACTGTTCGCTAAGAGAAAATGGTGGAAGTAGCCCAGTGCAGCAAAACAGCAAGATGAAGAAATTTTATATCTTAACGATAAACTTTTGATGAATCAATATCAACTAAAAATAATCATTAACAAAACTCTCTGTACATTAGGGAAATTAACACCAAATTGTCTTCCAAAATCTTTCAGACTTTTTTTTATAGTTTATATATTTGTCCAGCTAGTCTTTTTTCCCTTTATATATACCTTTAACATCAGAAGAATGTATTGAAATCATTCTCATGGCTGAATCAAGAAGCTGTCACATGGTTGATGTGGCCTTTAACTCTAAAACATGTCTAGTACATCGTACAGAGCAGAGTAGTAGAGATGAAGGGTTTTGTAAATAAAGCTACAGTTTACTAAAAAAAGTGTTAATTTCTCCTATGTGTTCAGCCTTTAGGGTCATCCTGTACATGACCTAGTGACTGAATAGACATTAAGATCTGCTTTAAAATATTTGAAAATAGCTCTTTACAAGAACAAATTGTCTCATCTGTACATGACATCACTGATGAGCTGGGAAAAGAATGCCATATAGTGTTATAGTGAAAAAAGTAACAAAGAGAAATGGGCAGTGAAGCAGAGTTTTCCACATACTGCTCTCACAGGCAGTCAAAGCTAATATACACTTTGCTTATAAAGGGAGAAATCTGATTGGATATTCATACTTTAACATATATGGACGTTCATAAACTGGTTCCAGTGAGCATCTAGAAATGCAAGATACAGTCAATGTATTTAATCTCATTCGAAAGGCCTTCTGCTGTTAAAGCAGATGTAGATGAGAGAGAGACTTAACTGTAGCAATAAAAATACCTGATTCTCTTAGGTTATCTAAAAAGACAGTTAACAGTATAACATTAATAAAATAGTATGCGCTTGATTTTAACATTATTCCTTGGTTAGGTAAAACCCAGATGATTGGTGATACTGGTGCAACTGAACAGAATCATTCACTAGCTAGACTTTTATCTGCTTTACCGAGCAAGTGTCAATAGCTCCATTGCTGCTGACTGCACAAATTCATTCACAACTGTGCAGAAAAATAAAGATGCCACTTGTGATATTGGTAATTTACATTCACTCCTTATCTACAGGAAAAAAACCCCATTCAACAGTTAATGCATGGCAGGATGATATAGGCAGAGCCAGTGGATGCACTAATGGCAGCTAATTGGTCCTCAGAGAGGGAGTACACTGTGCTTAGTGGAGGATTTAGCAAAGTGGAATGCCAGCTTATTCATAAGAGTTTGTGCAGATAAACTGCCTGTATAAAGTGCTTATACTGTATCATATTATAGAAAGCTGTATAGCAAAGTTCAGCCAAGGATATGGCAAAATGTCCAATACCAAAGCAAAATCCCACAACTAACATGCAATCCCTTAAATGGACATAACTTGAGTGAGCCAGATTCTATGAAACCTTTAGTATCTGGTATCTTTGTGAAGTCTCTAGGAGGTAGTGTAGGAGGAGGACTTTGGATGTAATCAGATCGTTGCCATCCCCATCCCAGCACACCTCCCTGAACAAACAGAGCCGGATATGTTAGTTGAGCAAACAGCTGTGCTCTCCCTCTGTGGATGAGGCCACCACATGGCTTTAGAAGAACACTAACCATTGAGCACCAAAGCTCTGCTGATACAGCTGCCTCTTCTCCCTGTTTGTGCATGTTTGTGTGTGTGTGTATGTGTGATCAGGATCAGAGTAGCACTACACAAACACGAGGAAGTGTGCACACATTAGACCTGCAAGACAACATTTAAAGTTGCTAGAGGCTAGAGTACTTCGTTTGAATTCCTCGCCCTATATCCTCAAACGGATTTCCTCACATCCAATCCTGTAAGTCTTTAAATAGAGCTACAAATGAATGACGACAACAGAGATGACCTTTGAATGAGACACACAGCTGGAACAGACGACTACATTTGTCTTTGTAGACCTTTAAACATACTGTGGCCCTATTAAGCCATTTACTCTGCACTTAAAGAACCTCATGTTTATCATGTCTTCTTGTTGCCACATGAGTTTGAGACTTGATTGATCAGAATTTATTAATAATCCTGTATTATAGATGCTTTCCAGCAGTGGGCTGAACATAAAGTATTTTTTTACTAAACATTACAGCAGTATTCGGCACTCCAATTTTCTAGCATGTTTTGGAAGTATTACTGCAGTCTCAAAGGTTTTGTCTGTGTGAAATAACAGCATTGACAAAACGCTGGGTGTTCAGGACAAACACGTCATGTCTGGGATTTTATTCCTTATTTATAGTTGCCTGATAGATAAAACAAAAAAATGTTTTGTGTGTAATGCATTTGAAATTCATAGCAGCACTTTCCAGACTTCATACTCTTAAAAAAAAAAAAAAAACATGTCCCACACAGGACTAGGTATTTTGTTGCAATATTTTCTTTGCTATATATATATATATATATAGCAAAATATGTGTGTATATATGTGTGTGTTATATATATTTATATGTACATATAAATATTTGAATCTAGCCTTATTTCGCCTTACTACTAGTTTTACACATATTCAAATGGGCTGCATTAGTATTTTGTCTTCCTATACTCTGACAGGCCAGTATATCACACAATAAAAACAGAAACTCGCAGCCGTTACAGTCAGACTCACAGCTGCTGGACTCATTTGGGTCGGCAGAAAGCCGTCTGCTCTATTTACAGTAGCCTAAGGCAAACAGCCGTAAGATATATCCTATCCAACCAGTTTAAACAGCATGCGAACGTGGGCCTGTCTTCTTGACAATAGTGATCTCTGACAGGACAAAAAGTCCACAGGTTTGTTTTAAAAGCATTTCAACATTCCAGCAGCTTTAACGTCCCAGGTTGTAGCTCAACTTGAGAGAGAAATGAACTCAGTGACTCTAAGGCTGCTGGACATTTTACATGTAGTATCACAATATTCCATTTAAGCTGTGAACAAAGTGTTTATATGTGGTTCTATAGCTAAAGTAGATTTATAGTCCAACAATTGAAGTATTTAAACTGAACTTTTAATAGTTCCTGCAAGGTAATGCCATGAGAAAATAAAAGGCTATGAGTATTTCAATAAATATCAATGCATTAGTTAGGCTCGTGACTAATTAGCAAAACAAACAGGCCATTATGATATCATCAAATATTTTTTTTCATTAAATATTTAATTTTCTTTGACAAAACACTCTCTTTGACAAGAAAAATCAGTGTGTTAAAGAAGTCTGAGAAAACTACAATTTAACTATATGTTAATGGTTTGAAACTAAGGATATTGCATTTCATTGAATGTATTCATAAATAAATGTATAGAAAGGTTTTACAAATAAATAGGTAGAAATAGGTTTTGTAATGCCTATTTTTATCCACTGATGCTAGATATGACAAAGAAATATACAGTGTGGTATTAAAATGCAATTTTTGGAGGTGTCATTTAGTAAATGTGTAGAATCTTTAGACGTAGAAGTTATTCGCAATCAAATTAATTAGTTATGCATAACTGAAGAAATCACTATGTCTAATGAATCGAACTGCGCTCGGTAGGTTAACTAAATATTAGCTGTCTGCTCAGGTTGTGTGTCAATCACCCAGCACACCAAGTGTCAGATTAATCACGCATAACCACAAACACAACACTCACTTGTATTGTTGGTGGTCCTTAGTGCTTCTGGTCTTGGCCATAAAGCGCTCAGCCAGCTTCTCCAGGTTACGGGAATACTCCATCTCGATCTCTGACTTCTTTCGGAAGAAGTCCTGGAGGTCCTGCAGAAGCTGGACCCTCATCTCTGTCTGCTGCTCGATACATTTCTGCTGCTCCACCAGTTGAGCTCGAATCTCTGCACACAGACAAGGAAAAATGTCAATCAAAACATTCAGATAAATCTGCACAAATCTTAAATTAATTGACCAGGTAAGTAAAAGCTTAGGCTAAAAGGTGATTGTAGATGTAACATGATGCAATAATGTATGACAAGCTAGTCTGGCAGTTAACTGCATTAATATCATTTAAACGATGAATAAATAGTCAGTGATTTTGTGACTGTAGTTCTTATCAAAAAGTTTCGACATAGCGAAATGCCATTTGTTGACCACTTGTCAGGTATGAGCTGTGGTGCTTTTTCATTAAACTGGAAGAAATAGTAGCTTAGGCTGACATCTTTATTTGTTCCTCAGAAAAATTTAATACGAGGTGACATATGATATACGTGATGATTTTGAGGGAATATGAATGAGTACCGCACACTACAATTACACTCTTAAGGTGGGTTGCATTAACGTCAAGAACAGTAAGTTTAAACCTATGAAGCAAATCAAAACATTTGTAAAAATCAATATTAAAGTAGTGCGGTTTGTTTACTTTTTGTTTGATCTACTAATTCACCAGGTAACTAAAAATGAAAAATAAAAGCCCACAGGTGAAATCTGCTTGCCCTGTGCATCTGTGGTAGTGATTTGTCCACAAGAATCAGAGACAGAATCACAATTTTCCAACAAAATGAGTCTAGAAGCTGCCTTCTTCTTCAAATAAGCACCACTGGAGTAACCATAAATGTTACTTTTACTCAATTTATTACTCAATTGCCAGCAATGCAACCAGAAATCACTGCACTTAATAGGAGCTTTTTTTAGCCAGCCCACATCCCACTCCATCATGTAACAGTTCACCTGCTATACAGAATATAAAGCACAGAGTTCATTAAGGCTCCCAGAAGCCCCGCTGCTCCACACTGTACTAAACACACTAAGTACCATCTCTCTCGCGTTTCCCTGGAGATGCCTGCCATGTTTAAAAGATTTCCCATAACGTGCCATATCAGAGCCCGACATTTCTAATATGGGAGCAAAAAGATTAATTGATTTTAAAGAAACAGATTAAGTGATTTTAAAGAAAAAACAAAAACTTTTGTTTTGAATGTCTTTATCCAAAAAGTGAGGCTTTTAAGGTCATGTGAATTATTAAGAAAACTGCATTTACTGTCAGAGACAGCAAGGACGTAAACGAGGGACTGAAGAACCAAGATCGCTCATGATATTGGTGGTACTAAGTGTGGAACTGTCATCAGATTGACGAAAAAGCTTATTTATTGGACTTAAATTCAGATGTCTAGAATAGACTTCTGGAAATCAAATAGACTGATATCACGGTATGCGGTTTACATGGCACCTTGAGCAATCTGTTAACAGTGAAAGTCAGGTCATTGTGTTAGTAGTCTACTTGATAGTGTGTGTATCACTGTGTCAAAGATGTTTGTCTTTGCTAGTCTTTTTGAGATAATTAAATTAACACAAGCTTTATTAATCTTTCAAAATGCAGGCATGGTCTAAAGGAAGCCTGCAGAAGGCTCTGTGTGAAACTGGAAGGAAGAATCAGATCCCAGTCTAGCTTCTGGGCTAATTACACTACCACTGAGAAATGACAGGGGTTTAGCGACTTACTATAAAACGTATCTAAATAATACAACCTACAATTTATATACTAAATTGTTTCATTTGCCTGTTTTTCTTTATTATTTTAAACTCAAACTATAGTGGCTGATGTTCTGCATTTGAGTTGCATTTAATATGGAGATGAACTGCCAGTTTTAAACAACACACTAATAAGCTGTACAGACAAAAAAATGAGTGAAAACGTATACGTATATATATATATATATATATATATATATATATATATATATATATATATATATATATATATATATATATATATATATACGTATATATACACACATATATATATATACGTATATATATATATATAAATAGAGAAATCTTGTTCAAAGCCATGGTATAAGGTTTACTCTGCCTCTCTTGTCCTTCATCACCTCTTCGTATCAAGTAACCCTAAGGGACAAAGAAAATTCCTCGACCCATTAGGTCACCTGTGTGGTAAACATCTGTGCAGTGTCATAGTGCCTGTGTGTGTGTGTGTGTGTGTGTGTGTGTGTGTGTGTGTGTGTGTGCCTTCATGATCAAAGCCCCTGTGATCTACTTCAAACAGAGACAGTTGAGGACACCTGTGCACTCATCCATTCCTACGCAAACAAGAAGTTAAGTAAGAGTGTAAGAAACGTAAGTAACCCAGCATTACAGCTTAAAAAATTGTTGATCTACAATATAAAAAATAAACAGCTCAAAGGAGCAAGAAGGAGAAAAATAGAGAATGTTAGTTTGATTAGAGTCAACCTGGTGAGTGAATTACCAGTGTATTATAAACAGAAGGAGTAATGTGCGGTGTCCAGTAAGACTATGTCTGCTCACTGGACATTATCGTAGCACCTGACGCTTGAATGAAGAGGTTGTTTGTTCCTGAGAATTGTTTCTGATACATCGCCTTTGAAGGTCACACTAAACAAAGGCAAACTAGCCACCACCCCTTTCATCATGGGAAATAGGTCCTGAGTGGCCACTCAACTATTCCTCTGATGGCAGATGTGCCGGATAATGAAAAAGGAGTTTTGTCAAGAAAGGCAAAGCTGTACTTTATTTGAACTGGAGAAAAAAATCCATTCAATTCTATTTGTATAGACACTGTCACAAAATAGCTTTACAGAAATCCAGATGTAGATCCCTAATGTGCCAGATGTGACTCTGGATAGTGAGATTATTCATCAGAACACTTCTACGACTGTATACTATAGCAGGCTGCTGTTTCCTTCATGATTAAAGCAGTGGTTCTCAGGTACAAGTCCACAATATCCAGTTGAGATTATGCACTGAAGCATTGGTGAGATTAAACATAAATTATTGATAGTAAATGCAATCCTTAGATTACATCAAGAACAAAGATTTTCATTAAATCAAACTTCTGAAAAGTCTGCAGAACAAATCTCAGTAAATTGCTCATTAAATGTTGCAGTTCAAGACCAGAGACACACTTTTCATAAAATCGAGACAGCTCATCTGAGGGTGTGCCAACAGTTATCTGGGCCATAACATATGAGAATCTCTCATGATAAAGAAGCTCATCAGTGGCACCAAAAATAGCAGCAGTAGTCACAAGAGAACACTTAATGTAGAGGGCTATCTAGCACCGGATCACCATCTCGGGACATATGGAATATGTCAAAAATCCTTTGCTTTGACTTTCCACTGGGTAATTTCAACATCTACCCTAGGTTACTGAGAAGAGTGAGTAAGTTGGGGGAGCAACACTAAGAGAGAGTCAACACTGACTCATCACGTTTGAGGGAATTCCCATCAGGATGTTGGCATGTGATACCATAGTAAAAGGACACGCTCATAGTCACATTTCAGTCAGTGTAACACAAGATCGAAACTTGCCCTAAGTCACACTGGAGTCACACTGAGAAACAGCAATAATACATTCATTACATACATATTAAAGTAACATATTTTAAAGCCTTAAATTATTTGTTTATTAATAATTCATATTGTTCTATTTTTTTTAATTATTTGCAATATATTATTTATTTCATGATGACAAAGTCAGCTGTAATACAAGCAATTCTGAAGATAGGATATAGGCTGCCGAGTTCGACTGAAAACCAAAGAGAAGAAAAAACTGAGTGTTTTGATTAAGTGCAGCTTCCTGCTAATGACTTAGCTTCATAAATCTTTGGGGTTTCACTTGAAGGCAGTCATAGCCTTTTCTGACTTTTAGCTCATTTATGGAATCTGTTATTATCTACTCATTTTACAGAGACCACAACAGATTAACACTAAACCACAGTCTCTGAATAATAGAAAACAATAGCTCAAATTGCTCTTAACATACTAATTTCTCATAGTTTTAGATTTACATAATCATGAGGTTTCAAGATTCAAGATTCAAGATTTTTATTTGTCACATACACAATTATATAGAGCATATATAACCAGCAGTGAAATGTGAGTCGGTTTAGCATTGAGATTAAAAATCTGATCTAACTCTGCTTTTATGACTGATTTTGATTAGTGACAATGTTTAGCATGTTTGGGTCATATTTGTTAACACAAAGTAAAAGTCACATTTTTCATCTTTTATGATTATATACATCAAGGCTCAGGCATTTGACCTGTGACAAATAATAACTAGTTTATAATCAGATGCTTAAAGTATAAACCACTGAGGAGATTATTCTGGAATTTGAGTGTTTTGATACTGAAATATTACTTGTGTCTACCGTTTCCTACAGTTTCCTAGTGCTAGTCGTATTAGTACTGTATATTTGAATCACGAGGACATAGAAATGAGCGATTAATTTTAAAAAAAAAAATTTCAGCCAAACTTATTTTAACATAATTGTTTTTAAACTAGGTCTAAACTTCCTTTTAGAGCACAGGGGGTTAGATAAAAAAGATCTGTTTGTTTGAGTGCTAGCCTACTTTAGACACAGCAGGAGGACATTATTGCTATTTGCCCATTACCATTTCCTGAGACTTTTGCGGTCATACACACACACACACACACACACACACACACAGAGAAAGAGAGAGAGAGAGAGACAGACAGACAGACAGACAGCACGAAAAAAATATCTTCAGGCTTTTTCTGATCTAATCGGTTTTATGGGTAACTAAACTCTCATGTTTTCAGTCTGGTGCTGGATTAGCAAGCAAAAATCATCAAACAAACCAGACTGTATTTTTGTATTTAAATCTGGATTATATTTGCCACTATTATCCCATCTGGGCTTAAAAACATATGGGCCAAGTGTTAAGTGATTACTATAGAAAGTAGCCAGAAGCCATTAAAGCAAATGCAGAAGGAATCAATCACTGTGTATAACAATAGCGACCAATCAAATCCAATCAAAATTGGAGCCTAGCACTGCAGCAAAAGCACGAGACATGAGAGAAAGAAGCAGACTGTAAAAGAAAAGGTGTTTGTTCAGCTGCTTTGTGATATCCTGCATATCTGTTTGTGCTGGAGAGGGCAGTGAAATCCTCAGCCAAGAGAAAGGTGGAGAGAACAGAATGCATGGAGCAAAAAATATGGCATGAGTCTAATATTACAGCCAGATTAATCATGTGGTATACAGTAGCGTGACATATCTGCTTTCATCAATAGACTGTAGACCTCGGGGTTATATGCTGAAAATGGCCACGCTTGGGTCTGAATTATTTTTCCATCTGCTGTGTGGCTAATTCGGGACTAGGAAGTACCTATGGATGACCAAAGTGATGACAGGAAGTGAGGGAGTGGGTTAGCTACGGATTCCTGTGCATGTGCGAAATATGTTGCAGTTGTCCTCGATCCTGTTGACTGTATACTATGCAAGAACAGATTTCACTGTTTGACTACTTTTCAAACTTGCACACTATTTCTTTATCTGCATGCAAAATGAAAAACACTTATTAGACACTTGGGACACAGGGCTAAAGTGGGGAAAACACTTTAGATCTTTTCAGATACTGTAGGTCAGAACGAATCCATGTCTTTTAGCCATAATTTATTTTAACATATTTATTTGCTAATTCTAAAATGTTATCATTTCTGGAACTTGTATGACAAACACATACTATATACACATATATACACACACTATATAGCATGTAATATCACATGTTATTAAGTTATTAAGCCATTAAAAATCTGCAGCTTGTCATGATACAGAATTCTAAATACTTTCCCATGTCAGAAATCAAGCTGCAGATTTTTAATGGCTTAATAACTTAATAACATGTGATATTACATGCTATATACTGTAGTGTGTATATTTTGTAAGAAAGCTATAGAGGAAGATGTAAAGAAAGCTATTTAGTAACCAATTTAAACATATGCTGATGTTTATCAGATTATTCAGAGTTATTTTTTCATTCGTTATTTATCATTAAATTATGTGACTGCCTTTTTCGTGATTTTATATTTGCTAAAGAAACAGATTAATATTTCAGTGTCACTCTAACTGGAATCTGAATACTAAATCAAAGAATAAAAATTGGAATATCATTTTGAAGAGAAACTGACATTTATACCTATTCATTGGCAGTTAATATAGCTATTATGCTAATAAGGCATTAAGCCACATCACCACAGTTCGGTTGCATTAAGCTTGTTTTTCTGACTATGCACAGCCAAGTTTCTAGGCATTCCATTGCAAACCGTGTCCAGGAGGAAATGCCACTGGAAACAGCACTGTACACGCTCAGAGCTGCAAAGTGAATAAGAGTCTGTTTGATCCTGAGCTCACAGTGTCAGCCTGACTAAAGGAAGCTGCAATCCATTGGAAAGTACATGATCTAGAGATAAATCTGGTCTGCAGATAATGAAATAGAGATGTTTTGGTAATAATAAAATAATAAAGAGTATCATGTAAGCTTCTGACAAATGTGAGATTTTTAAATAGTGGATAGTTCAGTGCCTTGCATACATTTTCACCCTCCATGACACTTTTTAGAATTTTGCTATGCAATAACATCACTGGGGGGCACGGTGGCTTAGTTGTTAGCTCATTTGACTCACACCTCCAGGGTTGGGGGTTTGATTCCCGCCTCCGCCTTGTGTGTATGGAGTTTGCATGTTCTCCCCGTGCCTCGGGGGTTTCCTCCGGGTACTCCGGTTTCCTCCCCTGGTCCAAAGACATGCATGGTAGGTTGATTGGCATCTCTGGAAAAATTGTCCGTAGTGTGTGATTGCGTGAGTGAATGAGAGTGTGTGTGTGCCCTGCGATGGGTTGGCACTCCGTACAGGGTGTATCCTGCCAATGACGCCTGAGATAGGCACAGGCTCCCTGTGACCCAAGAATAGTTCGGATAAGCGGTAGAAAATGAGTGAATGAATGAATAACATCACTGAAATAAACTAAATTTCATTTCTAACACTTGATTTTGAAAATATTGTTGCTTATATTGAAGATATCAGTTGCTTTTACAACTAATCACCCCTGCATCAATACTCAGTAGAAACTCTTTTGTCTTGTCTTATATCACTATTCACTTTAAACATCTGGAATATTAAAAAAAATATTTGTAAACTACATTGTTGCCAATCAATTGTTCCATAAAGTCTGGATACTTTTCAATATATTGCTGAAAATTGTTTCAGTTAATTGATTCTTGATTGATTCTTAATTGATAAGATCTTTCTATATTTTAAATAGGTGCTATGAGACAGCTGAAAAGCTGCTCATTGTATGTAGCAGAACTGATGGCTCGTGTGCCAAAAAACAAGAAGAATAGCTTTTTTAATGGTGTTTGCTCATGACGACACCGTACACTTTACTTTTGTTTGGAGAATGATGTCAATGTAGAGAGTGATAACACAGGGCTACGTATCACATTTCAGACCCAAAAACATGTCTCAACTGAGGCCAGATTGAGGACTGAACCTGATAAGACAAGTTATGGCAACAGGAGATTTCTTGCCCACATCTTTCCTTCCCTGTGGGACATTCTCTACGTGTTATGTGGTAAACTATACTGACGTGAATAACTGATGGATCTCCTGTAATTAACTTTTTTTAAAACCACTATCATCTAGTCGTCCAGAATACACTATAAACAAATCCCAAAGTATATGCTTCCATTTTTAATATCATGAACCCCTCCACCATTGAGGATCAAAAGGATGTTCTGGATTTGACAGGATAAAAGAAGCTCTTTAAAACCACACGACTTCAATGAGCATTAAGATTCCAATAACTGCTCCAAAGCTCCAGAGAGCAGGTCTAAAGTGAGGAATGCTTTCTGAAATCCCCAATGTTTAGAGCCTTAGGGGAAAACACCAGTGACACCAATTCCATCCAACCACACACAGGGTCTTCAGACACAACTGCATAGTTTTATTATCCTATATGCTCTTCTATATATACACACACACTCTCTCTCTCTCCAATATGCTTACTTTATGGTACTAATATTCTTCAAACACCTGCACACACACACACACACACACACACACACACACAAAGGACTATCTATTATACATAATGCTAGCTATACAAACTATATCTCCTCAGATTATCAACACCTGGTGATCTTCTAGGAGTGACAAAAGTTTTATTCATATCCTATATGAGAAGCTCTCATGACTAGTAACTAGTAAAAGACTTGAGCTAAATAATTTATCTATTATTTTTTTCTGTTTTTATTTAAGTATTCAATTTGTGACATTCATATCATATAAAGTTCTTACAGCTGCAGATCGCAGTGAACTGTCATAGCATGTTCTCACCCAGAAGTACAGTTATTGTGCAAAGTTTTCAGAGTAACTAACCAAAAACATAACTAATTTATGAGAAAAACACACCTAGGTAACAGGGTTTTAGACATTTGAGGCCGACTGATTGCCTCTATGTCTGCAAATCATTTTTGGCAAGGTTAGGAAGTAGCCTAAATAAAAACACCTACATTGTTTTTGTAACACATGGTTAGGGATTCAGAGCAGATCAGCGGTCTCTTGCTCCTCATACTCCTGCTGTCCAGGCCTTCATGGACATGCTCTGATAGCCACCACTGCCTGGCTCAAAACAAACCAACAATCCAAACAATTTCACACTCCAAAAAGACACGAACAAATTTTAGCAAAACAGCTATATTACACGTTGCAAGCGCAATGAAGCTTTATGCAAACCGACCGACCTATCCTGCTGTAAAGAGGCATAGACAATACAAGAAACCACTGAACCACAAGCCTAATCACGTGTTAGACGCATTACATTGCTCAGTGTTTTCAAACAGACATTCACACACCTGGCACACACCTGTAGTACACCTTTACAGACAGTTTACACAGATGCTGGAAAGATTTGTAACCTTTCAATTCTGTCTATATTTTACCTAACACTTGATCAGATATTCAATTCAATTCAATTCAAGTTTACTTGTATAGCGCTTTTTACAATTGACATTTTCTGAAAGCGGCTTTACAGAACATCAACATAGAACAAAAGGTTAATAAAAAGAATAATATAAAGATTAATAGAATACAAAAGTCAAGATTAATATTAGATCTATTTAGTTCACAATGTGTATGTATTTATCCCCTATGAGCAAGTCTGTACTGGTGTACTTACTGACTCAGGCAGAATTCACCTCATATTAATATCGGTAATACAACATCTAAAACATAAAACTATACAAGCAAAATATTATTATATAAAACTTTAAAATACCTCTATTGATCAAACACTAAACGACTCTGGTAGCAAAAATATGTACACTCCTTGGATTATCAGATTAGTCAAGAGCATAAGTAGAGTCTGGAGATTTAATCAATGTGACAGATATCAGGAGGCGAGTTGGGTGGTCCAAAGCTATTATGAAAATGTAAACCAGAGTCTTTACCACAGGTGAATGCCTGCCGTGCTTCGAACAAAGAACATGTCTGAGGTACTCTGGAACTCTGTACTCGGTACTCTGGTTTCTAAATAGTTTGACTTAACCATTCTGCTGTCGCACATCTAACCTACAAACGTCTAGACTACTAAAAGTAAGATTTGGGGAATGAGGTTTTAAAAATAGTACGATTTTAAATAAGAAAATCAAAACACTGTATTTTAAGCATAAAGTCATCAGTGTGAAATGGTTTGGAGCTGTTTTGATGCTGTGGGGCCAAACGGTTTAACATCAGCAGCCAGGTTTTCATCCAAGGAATTATTTGTTTAAAGAAAGTGTCACTTATTTGAAATGTTATCTGTGTGTAATATTATCGGTGTGTAATATTATCTGTGTGTAATATTATCTGTGTGTAATATTAACCATGTTTCAATAAAAATCCTAGTTATATTTGTTCAACTTTTGTGAATAAATATGTGTCTTTAACTCTGGACTTGCACAGCACAGTGACACTTTATACACACCTGCACATGGACACTTTAAGGACAATCACAAAATCATTTTTAATTTGTACTGCCAATATCCACCATATGCATTTATGTATATACAAATATTTTCATACATTTTATATAGTTTATACTTTTTATTTATCTACCTCCTTTTGGTTTTATTTTTATCCTTAATTCTATTCCTTTATATGCTTGAATACCGGACAGACGTAAAAAGCATTTCACTGCATGTCGTACTCTGTATGTATGTGTATGTGACAAATAAAAGTTGATTTGATTTGATTTGATTTAGGAAATGGTGCAACTACATTGGAATACTTTTTGACAGGAAAACACTGCAAACACTGAAATTTTGGGTTTTCACAGTGTATCATTTCTCATGTGCAACTGCTTCGACAAAACTCATTGAAACACCAAAGGGACATGATAAATAAAGGAGAAGACATGAACGCTTAAGTATAAGAAATACTACAATATCTTTTGCTGTTGGTAGACTATAGTGCATTCCAGCAAAGTGTTTTGGATGAAGATGTGATCGCCTTATGGACACTGTTTACTGCAGAGATTCACAATGACAGAGAGAAAATGTGTAGCCTAGAAAATTAGCCAAGATTAATGGCTAATTCACGTCATTCACATCAGACAGTAAGAAGAAAATTAGAAAGAACTGATATGAGGGAAAATCATGTGTTTTATATTTACAGAGAAAAGTGAAACACATGCTAGAGCAAGCTGCTGTGATTAGTTTTTTTAATTGAAAATGTGTTATTTAATGGGAAAAGCTAACATGAGAACAGTAATGCTTGCATTGTTTGCAACAAGGGAAAGGGACATTTTAACAACTGACAGAACTAAACAGACCAAAATTGAGTCGACAATTCAGTGGACCGAAAGAAGGGCTGAAGAAATAAAGAAAGAAAGAAAGAAAGAAAGAAAGAGAAAGAAAGAAAGAAAGAAAGAAAGAAAGAAAGGAAGAAAGAAAGAAAGAAAGGATTAGATGTTATGTATGTTTTTATTCCCAGCATCTGAGAATGAGCTATAAGCAACAAAATATCCAGCCATTATACTTTATATACTTTATTAAAAAAATTTTGTTGAATCTTTTCCTGATTCCCACAACTCTCTGATTCTCTGAGCTCTGGTCCTCAGTCCTCTTCCTGCACTTGAAGCTGGATGTTCATTACAGAGGAGAATGTGTTGTGTAATATTACCCTAACATTCAGGTTAATCAGATCACATCTGGCAAGGTTTTTGTTTTTGGTTAGCCAATAGCATGTTGGCCAGAGGAAATAGATGCTCTACAAACATCTTTAATAACAATTCTATATTAGTGAAATAATATTTCTCCTAGTGCAGAATGTCTACTTTAGAGCTGAGTACTTTCTTTAAACCGTTATCAAGATCTGTCAGGAAATGCTTCAAACATCGATTCAAAAAGGTCAAATAATGCAAAAATAAGTTGCTTTTAATGCAATATGAGACCAGTATATCTTTTAAAGATGTTTTTCATTTGGCAGGTTATTACCTACATTCAATATAAAATTAAACAGCAGCTTAAAACATGATTAAAATATGATGAAGTGAATTTTGTACTAAAGTTGGAATTTGTGATAAGCCTTTATTATTCTTAAGCATCAATTAACATTACAAATGTTACAACTCTTCTTTTTTATACACCTCATTGATGTAACCTCCCACAGTTGAGCTTTGAATATAATTGTATTTGAGGGTTAAATTATAAAAATGTCTTAATATTTACAGTTATTCATTTGGCAGACAGTTTAGACAAAGAAAAATGAAACTGTAGAGAGGATCCAATTGGAGTAGAACACAACAGAATAGATTTGATGGTCTTATTCAAGATATTCAATGCTTCAACATTTCAGCATTATGTCTTCTTCCTAACAGTAAAAAAAATCAATAATATAATTTCCAGCTGCTGTCCATATACACATATTTGCTTGGTATATTATTCTGCAAATAGCCAAAGATCTTTAAATACAAAGCAACTGATCCATCACACTCAGCTATTTACCCAAAAATGTGCCCTGGAGGACCACATGTGGGGCAAAAAAGCTCAAACCACACCCTTTAGTACATCGTTACAGACTTCAAGGGAAAACAGTGTGTGAATACTTTGCGACCACATGAGAGCTATTAGCCACTTCAGCTGGACATTTACTGTAGACAGTCTCCCTCTAAACATTCATTTCCCTCCTGAGGTGTCCTTCTTATCTCTGCATTCTTCACCCCCTAATGGTTCATGTGCACCAAAAAACCTTCTTTGAACAGAATAAGACCAAATTCAGGACATCATTTATATTCTAGCCCCATACCACAGCACAAGAGTATCTGCTAGATATGTTAGCCTGAGGGAGAGGGATTCAGGAGTAATAAAGAAACATTACATAAAGGTAAGATGAGAGAAGTCATTCCTGTCCCACGGGAATAAGGATGTGGGAATTGTTGCATAATGAAAAAGGGGACATCAGCAAAAAGGATAGTTGCCTTACTATGAGAATCAACATGATTTAAAGAATGAATAAGATCAGAGATGTTGAAGATGTTGAAGGTGTTTGTTGATGTCAAATGAGCTGCTTCTGCCTCAGTAGCAGAGCCTGTAGGCTTGATGAACACAACAACTCAACTTCAGATCATGTTTATATTCATTAAAGCAGCTTCCATTCCTGCTTAAAAATGTATGACATAAAGAAAGAAAAATCCCAATAGCAAGACATAGAAGACGCTTCATCTTATTGCATTGTTAAAGTTTGTGGGAAAGAGTTGAGGTTAATGTGAATGAACTTCTAATCTCAAAGGAGCAGCTGAGAGATAAGCCAAGACCAGTTTACAGATGGACAGAAAGTACACATTGTAATACACAGAATCATTCTCTTGCTTGAAGAGTGACTAAGACCAAAACTGAGGCAATTCAATACATTTGGTTCGTTTAATATACAGTATGGTATGGTTTCACACTTTACATGATGAATCCAAAGCGAGGATTCGCTAAGGGACATTTAGTGTGGAAAAAGTTCTTAAAACTCTTTTATTCAACGCTTAGAAATACAATGAGGGAAGAAAGTACACAACAACCTTTTGCCAGTGTGTAGAAATCACAAATCACCCCAGATGGGAAAACATGGATAAATGATTATGTAATTATCTATTGTTTATTGCATCCTATGATTATTTCTTTTTGTTGTTGATTTGTCCAAATTTCCCTGTTGCTCAATTTAGCAGCTAGCATAATATGTGACATACTTAATTTAATTCTTGCAGTTGAGTCATATCCAGGGTTCAATTCAAGCATAACACTTCATATGTGAAAGCACCCTTTGGCAGATTGATTACACTTT
Source organism: Tachysurus vachellii (assembly GCF_030014155.1). NCBI lineage: Eukaryota > Metazoa > Chordata > Actinopteri > Siluriformes > Bagridae > Tachysurus > Tachysurus vachellii. Next base: position 18,436,115 of record NC_083468.1, on the reverse strand, counting down.
CCAGTCCATCAATTAGTTTTAGTCATGACCAAAAGATATCCAGCATAGAGAAAATGCAGCTTCTCCATCTGTAAGGATGACAGTTCGAAACTGTTGAGGAGTCAACGCAGAAAAAGATATACCTGCAAATTTCTTAGGGAAGGAAGGCATAAACAGGAGTGTTGATAAACAGATTTTGTACATGTTATCTGACAGCCAATCTCTTCAAAATGTTTAAGCTACAATGTCAAACCATTCCCAGAACTATTGAGACACATCTCTCTCTGCAAACCCACTGAGTACGCTCTCGCCTACGGTGGTTCACAGATGGAATCTGAAACCACAGATAGAAATACAAGGAAATACAAGGCAAAGACAGACATTCCTGTAGGCCATGGATAGGTTTATGTAAAACCACCTCCCCAATCCCACCAATCAGGCCTCAGAGAGGTAAGATTCCCAGGTATAGTGGAAAGCAATATGAAGGAAGTGACAGAAAATCCACATCAAACCATCTGGAGGGACAGTCACCGCAGGGCGTATTTACAACCTATGTGTCTTCTTTCCTCTTTCCCATGGACTTATCTGTGAGGCTCCAGCTGTGACAGAAAATTAACTCAGACTTTCAATAACTGAGCTTTGTCCTGTGGTATTCAAATGCACACACAATGAAAAAATGTTTATGAATCATTTCACAAACATCTTGTCTGGTTGTCCCAACACTTTTAGAAATGGGCTATAGCTTGAACAGAAACAGGATGCCTTGTATATAAGGCATCCGTTTATCCATCCATCAATCAATCCATCTATCCATCCAACACTGCATTGTGGTTAAACACTGGTATTTATCACCACACTGACACATTAATTACCCACAATAATTTGGTCAAGCCCAGAGTACGTGACACTTTCCCTGGTGTGTGCTAATAAAAAAATCTGCTTCATGGGTATGCTGGTTTTCCATTATATATTTATACAATACTAGTACAATATACTATGACATACACACATATTCTATCACATACAGACAAATCATACTCTAATTTTCTCATACTTAAACAAATTAATCGAATTTAGGTGCACAGGTTGAGGCCCACTAAGACTACATAGCTACATTTCATACCGATAAAAATCAACACAGCTCTAATTTCCAATCCTTTGACTATCTGTAACTTTTAAGTAAATGAGATAACACATGTAACAAGAATTCCTGATTATCCATATTGGAGTGATTTTCAAATTCAAGTCCATGTCAAACAAGCTACATTCACAAAATGGAAGCTTTGACAAGCTTAGCCTTGCTTTTACTCCCTCTTACTGAAGAGCCTCTTCTTCAGCTAAACTGAGTGGTGCTGCGTTCGGGTTATGAGTAAGAGCAAAGCACTTGGGCACGGAACGCAGTGTCAAGTGCAGTCTATTTTCAGTGCTTGCTGCTCTGCCATCCTGGAATAACAGAGCAGAATTGTCGTTCTACATCCTAAAAGCCATTACAAAAATAAGTCAGTCCTTCAGGGAGCCTTTGCAGAAAGTAAATGTCTAACCTGGAAAAAGACATGCAGAGATAAAAGTGAAGAGAATTCATGTTTCACAGCAAAAAGTATTCCACAAAAACCTAATTAAGAAAGGCATTTGGTAATGTTATGTCTCTGGGGGTGTTTTGCCTGAATCCACAAGAGAAAGATATATCTGGTACTTCTAGAACTCAATAAAGCGATACATTATATGTTTGAATGACTGCAGGACATCTACTGACCCATCTGTTAAAGCCCAAGGCAATATTGCTGGGTGATGGCAAATATTAAGGCCGAAATAAGGATTTTAGACCACTGCATTGTACAATAATAGTTTTCTTAATGCCTATTGCAAAAATATACTACATTATAGTTTCTGTGGCCTCTGCATTGAGGTCTGGATACAAAGTAAACTTAAATGGGAACAGACTGGAAATGGACTGGTGACTCAATAGACTGTCCAATTGTGGTGCCATTACATTAAAATGATTCAAAATTGTTGTCTGTCCAAATATTTTGAGCTGCATCCTAGAAAATGAGGAAGTTTAATTGGGACATCTTATCCTCATGAGGCCCTGTTGACATTTTAACAAATTACTTTCCATTCCAGCATGTTAGCTAATTAATTTCCATAGGTATCAAGTTACTGGATACCAATGTACAAGAAAAATGAATAACACACATACAACAGCATGTTCCAGGATTCAGGTGGCTGTGGAATATTGAACATTGACAGATGATGTAATAAGAGCGTTAAGCTCATAAGATTTAGAATGATTATGTTGTATGACCTTGTGGCTTTTCAGCTTTAAAAGCATTCTTGAATTTCTTACAATGACAAAGCCTTGGGTTCTAAATGGGCTCAGAGCATGTGAAGGGATGGATGCACAGGATGGCTGGACTTAAAGGTCTCTATAAAGATGCATCTCCACTAGGAAAATTGTGTTAATGCTGCTTAACCAACAACTTCTCTCTCTAACAACATCCAAATGTAGAAAGGGCCCATAAAAAAAATATATATCCAATAGCCACTAAAAGGCAGACCATTCATTATAGAAAAGAAAGACTCCAAAAAAGCTCCATATGTGGAACTCCTGGAGGCTGAGGATATGAGCATGAGGAACAGATCTGTATCTCAAAATGGGCTTTTATATGAGCTCCACATAGTTATGGCTGAAACCAAACCCGGCTATAGTTCAGCCCTGCGGCATGGGCGCAGCCCGGTTCACCCAAAGACTGCAGCTTTCACCTCAGACCACAAAAGGAGGCTTTATTGTGGTGAGATATTTAGAACTCATGGAAACACTCGTCCACGTCACCTCAGAAAGCAGATCCAAGGGCCGGGGGGCACAGGCAGAACCCTGGGGGATCTTCTGTTACTCTGCACTGAATGGCTAACATAAATAAATTGTGAAGCCATGCCTTTGACTCCAGGGATAACCAGTCAGGCCTAAAACAGTCAAAGATTGGAGAAGGCATTTCGCTGCCATGTCAATGACCACTGGGTTGTAAAGTTCAGCTCCCCCACTCACTGCATTGGCCCCAGACATCCTTTAAAAATAGGCTTACTTAAAGGATGGCCTTTGGCTATTGATTATACAGGACCTATGCACCCTGCCCCCTTTAAGGTTCAAAAGGGCAAGGTAGGAGGAAGGGAAAGGGGTCAAAGGGGAATGGGGATGTAGATTAATCTCCTCTCCATCATTAGAGTGGAGTTTTATGACAAATCATAGTCCAGACTGAGCAGTACAGGATAATCTATGCTTCTTGGGAAACTTTCCAGTTATTTTGAGTCTTATGGATAATTTTTTGTTTTACTGTCCCATGCTAGCCTTCTGCTACATTTAACGTAATGTAGGAAAAGATCAGCAGAACTCTCAAAAACCATTTAAAATCTATGTCGAGTTTTAAAAGCAATACTTTTACGTACAAAGGTTATTAAAAAATGGCTTATTAGCAGAAGACATTGCTCAATCATTTAATCAGGGCCTGTGGACGAGAAACAATGCGGGTGCTGCGTCGAGCCATCGCTGGTTGATTCTCATCTGTTTCTAAACAACCGTGGATAATCAGCACAAGTTGCCTAGGAAACATACACTCAAGCATCAGCACAACCTTCCTATCATGAACACAGCTGGGAGAGAGCTGAGAGCATGTTTACAAATCCTACTGAAGCAACTGTTCTGTGTTGTCTTGGCTCCTCGCTGCTTCTCACTGCTCACACTCAAGAACAAATCAGCACATCAAAGTTATTGAAGCTGATAGCTTATTTATATCGAAAAGCAAGTCGAGTCTTGCACATGTCACCTGATTATGGTGTGAGTGACTGATTCATTTCTATTTTGAGTTTATGCAATCAACAAGCTCAGGGGCTGATGATGCGCTTCTCCTCGTTAGGTTACTCAATAGTGTGAACAGCATAATGTGTAAAAGGGCAAAATGAGGTAATGTTTAAAAATAAATATACTCGTATATTTATATAAGCATGCTTTATATAGTACATAGTACAGCTGATGCTGAATGAGTAAATGTGGGGAAATAACATTCATTTCAATCACACAAAAGAAAAAAAAAAATCACAGAATGGCTACAAGGGCAACATGGATAAAAAAAATCTTTTGGTAAAAATGCAGAAACTTTTTTATGTTACAGTAGTTGATATTCTTCCTATTAAATAATTTCATTCATTTTTCTGTAACATTTTTCTGTAACCTTGATTCGGGTCAAGGATCGAGATGTATATGGAGCACTTCGAAGATAACACAGGAATAAATCTGGGACAGTCTATCAAAGGACATCACACACACATACACACACACACAGAACTTTTAACACCAACGATGTGATCATCAAAGAAGCAAACTTGAAAATGGGGTCTGGGAAAATGTTTAAATTTAAATGCTGTCCAAACCTTAACTTTAACTGAATCCAAAAGAAGTACCATTTGCACCTGAAAACAATGGCTGGTGTCAGTGTTCTGCAATAATGCTACGTCATTGACCCTCATTGTGTAGCGTGGGGATGGTATGTGGGGAAGGAAAGCAGCGTTAATAGGCTGGGGTGAAAAGCTCAGCATGCGCTGAAAGGCCAGTCAGGAGCTCAGCTTAGTCTATCAAACACTAGAGTGAGAGTGGCCACAGATGGTGCAGTCAATAACCTTCACGCCCTCCACCATGACATCAACAGGGAACACATACACACACACACACACACACACACACAAACACACACACACATATACACACCCTGACCGCTTGAATGTGGTGTAACAACTAAGAGGAAACAGCAGATGGTAGGTTTGTGTGCCAGAAAAGCATCATGACCTGAAGTATCTACGGGATGAAGTATAGGAATTGTTTAGCTGGTTTGACAGAGAGGCTGAGGATCACTCAGGAGCTGTAAGTGAATGATGAGGACAGCTGTCAAGAAGTGATGGCAGCCTAAATGCTTCTAATTGAGTTACTGAGAGCTAGAGCATTCAGTGCTCATCCTGAGCTTTAATTATATCAGCTGCCCAATAAGCAAATCACATTCGGTGATCTTTCCACTTAAAATAAATAACATCTGAAACCCCTATATTCATTCATTCATGTATCCTGTAACCATTTTATCCTGATCAGGGTTGCGGTGTTCCAAAGTTTTCCCGGAATGCTGGGTGAAATGCTATAATAGGCCCTGGATAGGATTGATGCCAGTATATCACAGAGCACCAAGGATGTGAAAAAACAAACACACACACACACTATAGAGATATTTGCAGTTGTTCAACATATGGGTCTATAATTTTAATCAACACATTGTATATTCTTATTAGGAGTTTAGAAAAGTAATGCAGGATGACAGAGACACTACAATAATCAAGGCTCAATAGGTAGAGAATAGTTTGATATGAGGAAAAGTGGACTGAAATGTTTACTATACATGATCTATTACATTTGTAAAACGGCAAAACATAATATCAAGAATAATCCTATGATTAAACAGCGAATTAAATCTAATCCAATCCGTTTTAAACAGGAAAGGTCTCCAAATTTCAGAACATGCAACTCTGAATTAAGTGGATTTCATGTTTGCTTCTGTCATTCAGTGAGCTCGCTTTTTCTGACAACACAAAAAGTAAACATAAAACCATGCTTTTCGTTTTCTTTTTCAAAACCCCAATGTGTAGCCTGTATTTTCACTGTGGCACAGTTCTGCCATAAGCCATCACTGACATTACCCAACATCTTGCAGTTAGCCTGCATTTCACACATCCCAGAGCTGCCATAAAGGCAGTGTGTAATCAAACTGTGGATACAACACCGCAGAGTATTTTTCTGTTCCTCCGAGATCCCCACAGATGGTGCTACAAAGACTTTATGGGACTGTGAAATATGTGATACACTGATTTTAAGCAATGATGTGAACCCGGCCGTCTCAGCTGTATGACCCTGTACTCAAAAAACCCAAATCACGTTAGCCCAGTGACTAATGTTAACAATGGACAGCCTAAATGACCTGTTACACCACGATTTGTCATATCTTATGCCATATTTAGGCACTGTTGTCATATGTTAAAGTGGTTTGCGAAAGAACAATAATCCACATATGGTGTATTGCATTCTTTAAAAGATCCTGCAACAATGTCAGTCTGAAGATCCAGTACTTTTTAGTACAGATTGGTAAAAAAAGGATATAGTGTGCCTTTATAGATCATGTGTACTAAACCATGTGTACTGAACACTGTTTCTCAGTAGGATTTAGAAACACAGTGCTGTCTTACTGGAAAGCAGTGGGTATGAAGGTTACAAGGGCAGAGCATATGATCGCTTGGCTGTCACCAGGCAGCATGAAAGAGCCAGCGAGTCGTGACCCACAGTCAGATATGAAATGGCATCACACTAATTGTCTGGCCAAGAAAAAACAAGAGTATATTACATCACCCAGCTGGTTCAGAGACCACATGATCACATAAATCGTTTTCTGCACCTGCTCTAGAGGCGAGTGAATTAGCGAAACAAATGGTCTAAGAAATGATGATGTTTTCTGTGAGATTTAAATAATCTGTTACAGCATACCCTATATTTTGGAAGAAGTGTAGTTCCATCAGTATTTAATTCTCTCCACCTGCCAGTGTTGTGGTACAAAAGGCAACTTACCAAGCTTCAGCCAACAGACTAGCAAAGTACTGATCAATTAGTACTGATTTCAGTACTGTTAACTCTTCTAGAATTGCGCTTTCTGCCTAAATTTAATATTCAAATATCTGTAATTGTTAGTGTGGCATAATCAAGTATACATTTTCTAATGCAATAAAGCTGAGATCTATTGTATTTGTGTGTTGAACAGACATACTATATGGAGCAGAACTGAACTGCGTTTATACTTTCTGAACTTTGTAAACTGTTGCGTCAGCTCCCCTGACATTTTGACGGCTGTCAGCAAGCAGTAACAAGGACAAAGATTTACATTAACTGTTTTTGCCCCCTAATGTAGTCATGTACTGCCTGCGTGTCATTGATAAAGACCGTATGGGGATGCGGCAGGGTATAGTGATGTTCCAACATCTCAGCGAGCCAGACTGAAATCCTGCAGGATATCTGACCCAACTGACTGTCCCTTAAGCACCCTGGGGCAGCAGTTAAAACTTAATACACCTTCATCATGACAGTGTGATATGTGTGCCGTTCTTTCCACATTGGGAATGCACATGCACAATACACAGGACTTAGGCACTAACAAATGGTCAAAATTGTATTTTTAAATAAACTAAATTGAGAGAAATGGGAAGTGTCTGCAATCTGATGGGCGACATGAACATTGGACATATCTTGCTACTGAAAATGTCAATAATAAATTCACTATAAGAAGGTAGTTCTGGATTATGACCAACAGGAATGGCCTGAAACATAGACAACAGTGAGCACATGAGTTGCCATTCACTTTCAAGAGGCATCCAGATAAAACTGGGATATTCATCTCAGACAACACTTCCAAAACACAACACCAACAATAAATAGATAAAGAGAAACAGCAAACAGCTTAATCTTAAGGCAGGATTATGGTAACAATGCCAACAGGCTAGGATCCAAACACCACAGCACTGGTCACGACTGGCCGGACATGAGCTGATAAAGATGCATTCCAATCGTTGCCTTGGCTGAACCCAAAGTTACTGGATCACTGTTATCATACTTATTACCACATTGTTACCACAAACACACACACCATTCTCTGTGTTCGCACCAAATGGTGACACCAGGTTAACAAACCACAATAAAATTTGGACACAAATTGGAGATTATTTGCAGTGCAAAGATGGCCGCACTATCACAAGCTCTCAAAAAAGAGAGTAATGCAAAACATATACAATCGTTAAATATTCAACCGTAATCACATAAAAAAACACTGAGCCTCTCTTTTAGAATGCAATCAAACCTCAATAAAAACTTTTAAACAGAAATCCTCACAGGTTATCTTTCCAACACCTGGAGCTAACAATACAGATTAGCATTTAAACTCAATGCACGTCACATGGCTTGTTCTTTGAATGATATTGATCAGTGTTATTTAGTCTTTAAGTCTTGAGTGCTAGTGGGAAAAACTTCAGAACAGAGGACTCTGTGCTTCTGGTTGCTATGTGACATAACAAGCTTTTTTTTATTAATCTTAATCAATCTTAATTAAATTCTTGTGCTTATCATTAAGAAACAAAAAAGACATCACTGGTTAGGGTACGACTTTCTATAGCTACTACAAAGTAATAACAATATAAGTTACTTTTATTACTTTGTAGAAGTTATAGGAAGACGTAGCTAATTGCCTTGTGGATATTCCATAACATTTATTGTAGCTATAAACAGTATGCAAATGTACAACATATCACACATTCATTAATGAAAAACTGGCAAGTTTTAGTGTTAGCAAGCTGGAAAATTGAATGTCTGGATATTTTCTAACTTGTTTAAAAATAAACGTTATACTGGTACAACGACGGAATGTTAACACCCGTATTAAAAGGCTACATTAATACTAGTATTACAGCTGACTGCTGACTCTGAGTTACCTTAAAGAGTTACAGAACATGCAGATATGATTTGCTGTTGTTTCCTGTCGGATTCCTGACGACGAGATCAATCGTTTTTCGACCGATCATTCAAAATCATTCACATGGACTTTATGGGACCGTATTTCAATATCTTTACCCTTTTGTTGTTATTAGGGAATACTGAATACAGAGGGAAACATTGTCTACTGTTATTTAAAGTACAGACGTGCATGTTGATGTAAGTCATGCCGTTACAGTGTCGGGTGGCTGGTTAAGGAGCTGCTGTGTGAAGAACAGTGCATGACTGCTTATTAAATAAAGCCTTAGTCATCACTGGCACATTCTTGCCATATGACTGCTGAGTAACACCAGCTCATAACTGTATACCCAAAACGCCCTTACGCTCTCTCTATAGAAATATGAACAATAAAATGTGTCATCTATAGTTTAAGGCCAAAAACCCTACAGTTACTCCATGACAAACAGGAGGAAACAGCAGAGAGGAATAATGACTGTATGTAGACTTTATAACCACTAACATCAATCCTACTATAATAAAATCATAATAAATCTGTCAAAATACATAAGACTGCAGTGAGTGTGAAGGATGGAACTTCAGTACAAGAGAGAAACAAAACTGGTTGTCAAGGAGACCAAGAGATGTTTACATTGAAGGAAGAAGAAATACTTAGATTTCATCTAAACATTCACCAAAACGGTGAGGAACATTACAGCTCACAAAAGGAACAGTGGTTAACGACATGATCGATACTGCAACAAGTCATAAACAACAAGAAAGTCTAAAAAATAGTTTATATTTTAAAAAACAGGACGAGGAAAACTATGTGACAAGCCACACGCGCTAAGCATGACGGGAATTATTCAAATGAGCAAATCTCATCTAACGTGATAACGTAGTTTAAACTACAGAAAATCATTTATTCTAGATTTATATAAATAAATATTATTTATATTTATATATATATACATATATGTGATTTATGCACATAATACTTTCAGATCCAATATAATTATATCTTAATAAAAATAAAATTTCTGTATTAACAAATTATTAATGAATATTAATAAAAAGATAAACAAACCCAAATCCTGTAACTTTTTTTCTTCCCCTTATTTATTCTTTACCTTTGACTTGCCCCTCGTACTCCGTGATGATCTCTTTATCCTTTTTAAACTTGGCAGGAGGATGCGACATTTTCCAGCCGTTCTCCGTGCAGAAAATAGAGGAGTTAATAAGAGGATTATGATGTAAACAATGATCCCAGATCAGTTCGTATTTAAAGCACAAGCATCCCGGAGATTTTTTGTAACTTTTTCAGCTGGGAACGGTGGGGTCTGTCGTTGCTCTCTTTCTCTGTGTGTATCAAGGAAGATCCTTTTGCTTTAGCTCGACTTCTTTGTGGATCCGCAGATTTGAACGCAGCGCATCTGTTTGGAGACTCAGTATGAACGGGGAGGGATCTGAGCGCGGGTTGCCAGGTTGAGAATAACAGCGAAGGGTCTGTTCAGTGTTCAGAACTCACGTTACAAGCTTATCTAACACGTTATAATAACAGATTCACCATTCAACCACGATTTATGTTACTCGTGTTACTCGTGTTACTCATGTTACTCGTTCACATATCATTCAACTGGCATGTATTTCGTATACAAATTAGAATGCGATTTATACCAATCTGGCAACATTTTCTCAGCGCCGCACGCGGGCTGAATGGACTACATAAATACAAACTTTTAGAAGTAACTGGATTGGGATGTTTGAATTAGATAAATGAGTTTTAAATACCTCGAATGGTTATTTATAAGGACCGGAAAGTGACACACGAACCTGCAGAATATCAAGTAAAACTATTCACTGTTCATTAAGCGTTGTTTTTCACAGTATGTTCTCTTCCCTTCTTGCACCGCCACCTGGTGGTAGATGGTCGTCATTACACCTCGATAAATAGTGCAATCTGAAGGATTCTTAAATAAATCTCAAATCAAATCAAATGTTATTTGTCACATACACATACATACATGCAGTGTATGAGTACGACATGCAGTGAAATGCTTTTTGCATCTGTCCGGTATTCAAACATAAGGAATGCAATTTGGGATAAAAAATATAACCAAAAGGAGGAAGATAAATAAAAAAAAGTATAAACTATATAAAAAAAATATATAAAATATGAAAATATGAAAATATAAGTGAAACATAATGTATATACATTAAATTAATATACATATATATACAATGTTTATACATATACATAAATATACATAAATGCGTATGTTTTTAATTATTGTCCTTAAAGTGTCTATGTGCAGTATGGTGTGTATAGAGTGTATAAAGTGTCTATGTGCAGTATGGTGTGTATAGAGTGTATAAAGTGTCTATGTGCAGTATGGTGTGTATAGAGTGTATAAAGTGTCTATGTGCAGTATTGTGTGTATAGAGTGGATAAAGTGTCTATGTGCAGTATTGTGTGTATAGAGTGGATAAAGTGTCTATGTGCAGTATGGTGTGTATAGAGTGTATAAAGTGGTACTGTGCTGTGCAAGTCCAGAGTTAAAGTGACAGTCCAGAGTGTCAGTGCAAAAAATGTGTGCAAAAAACCGTGAAGAGGTCCAGTACTAGATCCAGATCTAGATCCAGATCCTGGGGGTTTCCTGGTTTAAACCCCGAATGGCCTGCAGGAAGAAGCTTCTCGTTCTCTCTGTGTTTGCTTTCAAGAAGCGGAAGTGTTTCCCTGAACGCAACAAAGAAAAGAGTCTATTGTTGGGATGGCTGAGATCCTTCCTGGCCATGGTCCGGCACCGTGTACTGTAGATGTCCTGCAGGTCAGGGAGCTCGGTGTGGATGGTACGTTCAGCTGAACGCACCACCCTCTGGAGGGCTCGCCTGTCCTGCATGGTGCTGTTCCTGAACCAGGTAGTGATGCTACCCGTCAGGACACTCTCAATGGTGCTGGTGTAGAAAGTCTTTAGCACCTGAGAGGTGCTAAAGTTTGAAGTCCCTTAAGCGTCTCAGATGGTACAGACGCTGCCGGGCCTTCTTCACCAGGGTGTTGATGTGACAGGACCAAGACAGGTCCTGTGTGATGTGAACACCTAAGTATCGGAAACGGTCCACTCTCTTCACTGGAGTCCAGCTCCTGCTTTGTGCTGAAGACCACTATCAACTCCCTAGTCTTGCTGACGTTCAAGAGAAGATTGTTCTCCTGGCACCATCTCTCCAGGTTTATAGTCTCCTGTAGATAGGCCGTCTCGTCGTTGTTGGAGATCAGACCCTCCATGACAGTGTCGTCAGCAAACTTGATAATGGTGGTTTAATTGGAAGTGGTCACACAGTCAGATGTGTACAGTGAGTACAGCAGGGGGCTCAGAACACAACCGTGGAGAGGCTCCAGTGCTGAGGGTGATGGTGGATGAGGTGTGTTTGCCCACCCGTACAGCTTGTGGTCTGTCTGTCAGGAAGTTGGAGATCCATTGACACAGCGGCAGGCTGAGTCCCAGGACTTCCAACTTAGAGGTGAGAGTGGAGGGAAATATGGTGTTAAACGCTGAACTGTTGTCCACAAACAGCATTTTTGAATAATTCCCTTTTCTGCAGTCCAGGTGGCTCATTGTAGTGTGGAGAAGATGAGTGATAGCGTCCTCAGTTCTGGCGGTACGCAAACTGTAGTGGTTAAATCTCTACTTGGGTTGTGTTCATAATTAAATCAATTAACACAGTGATTGAGTAGGATTCTGATTCTAGCAGAAAAGTTACAGCATCATTATCAGAGTTCATTTAATTATTCAGTCTACACATGCATTCACAGATTCATTCCCACCTTAGAATAGACATGATTTTTCAAGGTGACTCAGGAACTCCACAGAGAAAGCAACAAACAACCATGTACCCTAGAGCTGAGAATGCACTAGAATGCTGCTCCTTAGGGTTAAATCTGTTATATGCCAAATGCAGTACGTTCAAAACTGTCTTTGATTCACAAATAACCACAATTTCAAAGAAATCGTTTTACACGTTACATTCTTTTAATTGTATTGCACTGAGATGAGTCAAATAATGTTTGCATTATTGTAGAAAACACAACGTGAGAGCAAAACACAAAATAAATAAATACCACAAAAACCCAATTTAAATGTTAAAAATAAGCATTATAATACATGTCACTGCACAGCAGAAAACAGATAATGTTCACTGAAATTAGTACACAGACAAAGACATTAACACCAATTCATAAATAAAGGTTCCATTAATAAGCAGTGGTTTGAAACTAAGGAGGAAAATCAGTGATCAGGGATGCACCTATCCAGTAGTGCAGAATAATAGGCCAGAATTGTTAATTAATACAACACAAATAATGGATATGAGCACACAAATTGTCTTCATGCTTGTCACATGCCTGAAAGGTCTTGCAGAGTCTCAGTTACAGTGAGGATGGTCAGTATCTGATCACTACAGGCAAATACTCGAGCACTTTAATATTGATATTGTATAGAAATTGAAAACACAGGATTGGTGCATCACTAACAACGATAAGTTTCGTAAGTTTAACCACAAGTTAAAGTTTAATCATAAATTAAGCTAGTACTGTTTCAATGAAATCTAACTATGACCCAGTGTCTCTTTCTAGCTCAGTTTAAAGAAGGACTCCTCCAGGACTTCTGTGAACTTGTCCTTCATCTGCTGACGGAATCCAGTGTACCACTCCAGCAGCCTCATTCTTCTCTCCGTCTTCTCAGTCTGCGTCATCACCCTCTCCTTCTCCAGGATGGCTGGCAGCTCCTTCCAATCCTTGAGGAAGATGAAGGGAGCCCCTGCATCTTTGAGCAGGCGAAGAGGTGAGCTGCGACCACTGGCACAGGCTCCCGGATTCAGGACGTCCTCTACCACGGGAACAGAGCCATAGGCACAGGCTTCGTAGATGCGGTAGCACTCAGTATTTACGCCAACCGGGCACAGGGTCAAGTCACTCTGAGCCAGAGCCATCTGGTACTGTCTGGAGGTTTCTGCCGTCTCCTGAGGAAGCCACCTGAGAGAAAGGGATCATGTCACTTTGGATACAATCATGTTGGGAATATAGCTTTGTTTTTTGTCTGTGGGAAAATATGCAAACTGTAAGGGCAAATTATCAGAATGTAGGCTAAGCCTAAGCCTAGCTGTGATAGTAAATCATGTTGAATCTCACATCAGAATGCAAGAGTTCAATTTCTAGTTAATTATACATGAATACACATATGTGTAATGTGTCACAGTGCTAATTTATCTTGGTAAATGCTCTGTAGACATTCTATTCTAATGACACAAACACATACTTCTCTCGAGCATTTGTAAGACACTGTTTTTCCAAGCCGTCCTGCTTCAAGATGCCCATGAGAGATTCTCTAGAAGAGTTTTTATAGACGGTGCCAAGGAAGTTGCAGATGTAGGGTCTCACTGTGCTTACCATCTGCGTATTGGGTGTTACAACTGGGAAATGTCTATACCTGTTAACCAGAAGAAGGAAAAAAAACATTAAGTCATTAGATACATTTACATCTTAAGAATCTGTTAATAATCTGACTAATCAGAATAAAAACAGCTCAGTCCGAATAGATTAAACCACCAGTTGAGATCAGTCCGAATGAAATTTGTCTGACTGAATGAGGTAGGTTATCTTTACTAACCTGTTGAATAGAAGAATAACAGTTATTTAAAGCTTTGTTTTTCTTATTACTTTCATTATTAGAATCTGAGTTTGTGATCTGTATGTGTGTGTCTGTCAATATGTGCTCCTTGTGCTCCTAAATAAATAAATAAATAAATAAATAAATAAATAAATAAATAAATAAATCTGTTCCCTATAAAAAAAAAAATAAAAAAGGTTCCTGCATAAAAACATATATTGTCTACAGACTTTCCAGTTATCTACAATAAGAGATCATTTGAATCTGCGAATCAGAAAGAATTCATTTAGAATAGTGAAAATCTCAGCTTGTAACATTGAAATAATATAGTGCCAGAAAAGCTCTGAGGCTTGAATTACATCTTAATAAAAACAAAACTGATTCAGAAAAAAAAAGCTCCTACGTGGCAACACCAAGAGGCCACTGGAAGACATCCTTGTCGTTGACCCAGGGACTGTCATAGACAAGGAACAGCCGATCCACAAAGCCTCCAGATCTCTTCAGATAGGGGCTGATCCACTCATTAGTGCACTGCTCACTGCCCAGTAAGACCACTGCCACTTTAGAGATGGTGTGAGCCTGCACAAGAGTCTGCACATGCTGAAGCCACTGGATTGAGTAGGAGATCTTCTGCTGCTCACGACCGTTTAACACCAACACAACACTGTCTGTGTCCAGAGGAATGTGACCCTGCACCACTGCTGGGCCTGTGTAAAAACTGACAGACATGGAAAAATTATCATACTGATTCTGAAAGCTGAATCAATATGATTTATTTAAAAGACAATTCAATTTCCTGAATTTAACCTTGGGGATAATAATTCTGTCTACCTACATATCATGACTGCTTAGAGTCCTTATCTTATAAATCAGTCATCCTAACATACTGCCTTTTGTTCTTTATCTGTAAAAACAAATTAATTTTTTACATTATAAACCTATTTTGTCTTATGTCAGTATTGTGGCACTGTGAATGTGCACATTAGCTAATTTAACAGTTCAAACCACAACGACCACACTTCCTATTTAGTGTTTTAAATACATCACCCAGATTTGTGATATGTGCACCACATCTAGCTGAGTTTACCTTTTTTCATGACAACGGTCATATCTGCGAAATTTACCACTCATGTCCATGAGAATGTGTGAATGCGTAGTTTACTCACAAAACTATGTGTACACATGATTGATAAATTAGGCCTCTGATTCGTTCAGTTGCTCACAGCTTACCTGAAACTGATCTTCCCTGACTGAATCTCTCCTTCTCTCCACTGCCCTGTTTTATCAGTGGGGTTCAAAGGGCCTTCTAAAATGTGTTCCCACAAGTAAAGTCCTAGTGCCAAGAAAAAAAAAGACATTTATAACAATATTGTGCAATTCTGCTTAAACAAATACATTAAAGCTTTACATTTGATAATTAGACATCAATTTTTTTATGAAGGGTGCCACAAAAACTGTGAAATATTTTAATATTTAAAATAAAGATTCTTGTAATACAGCTTATAAACAGGCCAAAGGTTTGTGGACATATGACCGTTACACCGATATGACTGTGTTTTTTCGCCAGCATGACAACAGCCCTTTGCACAAAGTGATTCATTGACTGATTCTTAAGCACACATGAACTTTATAGTCAGGTGTCTGAATATCCTTGATCATACATAACTTCTACAGCAGGTCAAATGTAAAACCTACACAGAGAACTAGTCACCTCCATCACAGTGAAAGCAATAGTTGAATGAACAGACACTTACCTATAGCTGCTTTTCCCCAGATTTGAACTTTATATCTTTTGGGCCTGCTCTTTGCAATGCGTTCCTGATATGATCTGTAAGCCTCTCTCCTTTTTTGCAGTACCGAGATGGAGTCTGCATGCTCGTCCTCTTCCCATGGGTTCCATTCTTCCTCTCCAGCTTTGGGTTGATCTACAAATATGAGAAATGATTCAATAAAAAAAAAAGACATTATGTGCAGATTCCTGGACAACAATTAAAGATCAATGCATTTTACATGCATTTTCACTTGTGTTTCCCTGTGTTATGTTATTGTTATTGTAAAGTTCATTAACAGACCTTTAAACAAACCCAAAACAGCTTTGTTGTCCTGTACTGCAGCATTTCGATAATATTTGTAAATATTATAAATATTTGTATAAATATTTGTATTTTTTTTAAATATATATATATTTTTTAATATATTTAATTTATTATCCATACATCATTACTTGCTCACTATATACAGCAATTTACATACCATACCTCTATATACTTCTCATTCAGCTACGATTCTTGACTTCATCAATGCATGTTTGATTAATTTAACTTGCAAAAGTCACACCATTGAACACAAAAACAAATGAGTCATACGCGAGTCGGCTCAGTATTCACCTAAAAGACCCGATTCAATCAACTCAGTATTCACCTAAAAGAGCCGATTCATTTAACTCAGTATTCACCTAAAAGAGTCGACTCAATTAACCGACTCATCGTTAGAAATAGCATTATTGGTCTGCGTTAGTGAAAAGAATCAATAATAAAGGTACTGGGTGTAAAAAAAAAAAAAAAACAACACCAGAAGATATCAAACTAGGAGAAAATGCTGCAGTTAATCTCTCCCTTAATGTTCCAGAGCCTAACTTTAGCAAGCTAACGAGCTAAACACAGTTAACATACCTGCAGGTGCAGAGCCCTTTTTCACCACTCTGTGTACACGACTAATAACCTTCTTATTGAAAAACACATTGTATGCAGCGTATAATGAAAAAACAACATACGCCAAAACAACAATTATCGCTATCTTTCTACGAATTAATCTCATTATTAAAAAGGAGTTGAACAGCCATCCTGTGCTGAGACTTTCTTATTCCCACCCGCATTCCGCCAAACAACGTATTCAACGCTAACTCTTATAAATTACTGCATAGGTTTGTTCTCGCGTGCGGATTAAATATCAGCCAATGATAACGGAAAGGAAAGGATATTAACCAATCAGAACAAAGCTTTCCGGAATGAGGTGGGAATTATATAGAGTTGTGGTGGCTGACTGTTTACATGCAGAGTAAAAGGACCCAATAACTGAAGACACATAGGTATACATTTTACTGCCTGAATATAATATCTTTAAAACATTTTAAACTTAGAGTATAAAGATTAAAATAAAAAGTAAACGATTACGTTGACATTATTTATAGAATTCCATTATCTCTGTGTTGTTTGTGCTCAATTGCTGAAGACGTTAAGAAAAAGGAAATAACATACATAACATACATAAATAACATTCTTTTGGCAAAAGTCTGTCAGGGTGTCTACTTTGCTCTAAACCAGGGCTCTCAAGTTTTGAAGAAAGGCATGCGTGACATCTCCAAAGTATTTGTTTCATTTCCATTTATTAATTTGTGTGTGTGTGTGTGTGTGTGTGTGTGTGAGAGAGAGAGTGAGAGAGAGAGAGAGAGAGAGAGAGAGAGAGAGATTATGACTGGTGGTGTTTATTGTAAGTGTTTGTTGCCTTTTTTGACTTTATCATTTGTAATGTTGCTCCCATTTAAAACAGTTCAGCTCAAGCCCAGACATTTTTAGGGTCAGGATTGAGGACAATGTCCCGTCCAGAGACAAGCTGTTTCGTGTTGAGGTTTTGTTCAAACCGACCATCGAAAATACCCTCTCTAATGAATATGTTTTTTTTCATTGGTTGTTGTGTTAAATCTTACCCAGATACAATAGTGCTATTTTCTGATTGGCTATTGTGGAGCCTCTTTTTTTGATTGGCTGATAAGTGTCAGGCTCGACTAAGAACTCCAGTAGTGATGTGCGATACCAAGTAATACCCAGGCTGGTATTGACGATACCAATACCAATACTTTTTACGTATTTTATGTGTAGTGTGATATGACAACTAGTTTAAAGTAGGCTGTAGGCTTACCAATTCCAAATTATAGCTGCATAATGACAAGACAATAAACTACTCTCATACTATTTAATTATAAAGAAACTTTCAGGGGGCACGGTGGCTTAGTGGTTAGCAGGTTCGCCTCACACCTCCAGGGTTGGGGGTTCGATTCCCGCCTCCACCTTGTGTTTGTGGAGTTTGCATGTTCTCCCCGTGCCTCGGGGGTTTCCTCCGGGTACTCCGGTTTCCTCCCCTGGTCCAAAGACATGCACGGTAGGTTGATTGGCATCTCTGGAAAATTGTCCGTAGTGTGTGATTGCGTGAGTGAATGAGAGTGTGTGTGTGCCCTGCGATGGGTTGGCACTTCGTCCAGGGTGTATCCTGCCTTGATGCCCGATGACGCCTGAGATAGGCACAGGCTCCCCGTGACCCGAGGTAGTTCGGATAAGCGGTAGAAAATGAGTGAGTGAGTGAGAAAATCTCAGACTTGTAAAACAGGTTGAAAATTACACACAAATAAAAACATTTGACTCTTAACCTTGTCACAAAATATTCCATATCCAAATTTTTGCTGTTCTTAACAACAAATGTAAATCAGGCACTCTTGAAAATCAGTACCTCAATTTTTTTTTTACAATAAAAATAAACATTTTTACAATAAACATAAACATTTGTTTTGAAACAAAATATTCTATATCCACTTTGTGTTGTTCTTTACAACACATGTAAATCAGGCACCCTTGAAAACCGTTAACTCAAATTGTTTTCACAAAACATTCATGTTTACAAAAAATAAAATACAAATAGGCTCCTCTGAAAATTTTGGGCACTGCGGCATATTATATATATGATAAATAGTCAAAATGTTTTTCTGCGTGAGAAATACGTTGTGTGGCGGGAGAGCTTGAGAAAAGACCGAAATGCGTGACTTGACAGCCCTGTTTAAACAAAGGACATTTCAAAATAGTCAAATTAGGGGCAAATTTATTTATTTAAGCTTAAATGAATTCAATCACAATTCCAGTGGGACAATAGTTTATGTGTATTAACTTGCCTCAGTTTATTGGGAATGATGCACCTCTGGGCATATGTAAGAAAATCCAAACAACTCAGTGCAGACCAAAGTTGTGGACCTCCACAAGCAATTTCCAAACAACAAAAGGTATCACAGTCTCATGTGTGTCCCATCAGATCCAAATATAAAAATCTTGTGACCACACAGACAGTGAATCAGTGAACGCAAAAGGAGGCAAAAACGAGCTCCCGTAGATGTTTGCTCGTCTATGGGAGGTTAAACGAAACTCGGAAGATGGAAGGAAGATGTTTCTACTCCAATGCCATAAAAGGAACTGGGAACTGATGCTAAAGTAGACGACATTGTGTGGAAGAGGCAAAACCTCAAGACATCAGCCAGAAAGTTAAAACTCGGTCACAACTGGATCTTCCAACAGGACATTGATTCTAAGTGTAGCTCTAGCTTGAATCCAAGAGAAAAGTGTGTCTGAACAAGAAATTGTTAAAGCCATTTTTTTCCATATTTGTTATTTTACTAGATAATTTTCTTAGTATTGAGAAATTGAACAAGTGCCTGTCGATGGTTGGTGTGAATGTAGGGTAGGGTAAGGCATATCTTCTGTTCACATAACACATTCGTTATTGCTGTTCTTAATTGTCTTTTAGGACACTTTGGAGAGCATTTTGCACACACCGATATCAGGATCCCTGACTTCTCTGACTACCGTCGTAAAACAGGATCATAAAACATCCTCACAGCAGAGCAGCGAGGCTCGCAGGGCTTTCTCCTACCTGATCACAGGCTCCACTGTGACAGCTGTAACTCAGTTTGTCTCCTCCATGAGCGCCACTGCAGATGTCCTGGCCTTGTCCAAAATTTAAATCAAGCTGCCTGGTATTCCAGAAGGGAAGGACATGACGTTCAAGTGGAGAGGAAAGCCTCTGTTTGTTCGCCACAGAACCGAGAAGGAGGTCGCAGCTGAGGCTAACGTGGATTTGTCAGAGCTTCGAGACCCACAGCACGACACAGACCATGTTGTTAAGCCTTCCTGGGTCATCGTCATTCATCTTGGCTGTGTGCACTCATCTTGGCTGTGTTCCTATAGCAAACGCTGGGGAATATGGCGGTAACTACTGCCCGTGTCACGGCTCACATTATGACGCCTCTGGGAGGATTATGAAGGGACTCACACCCTTCAACTTAGAGGTGCCGTTCTTCGGACACAGTGATTATTGGTTAAATGTGGACATTTCCTAATTACATATTAGTATGTGTGTCTGGCCAAACTAATAAATATTTTAAACCATTCAAACATCTCTGTCATCTTGTCCACCCACTATATGAGAAAAATGTTTCTTTTTACAATGCAGTTTCTTGAGTATCATGTGGCCTATAGTCAGTAAAATCACCAAACAGTTGCAGCTGGGCTTATGTCAGCATCACTGTAGACAGGATTTCACCAGTCTTACAGGGTTTCTTGAGGGTTCTTTGGGTGGTTAATGGGTCTAGCTCTTCTAAAGGGGCAACACCTGGAACCTAAGCTGATCCTGAAGCCTCCTGCTGTTGGGTTCTACATAGAACCTTTAATGATTTTTTTTAGTAATGATGATAATAGTTAATGATAATTAATGATAGTTAATGATAGTTTTTTTAATAGTAAGCTTCAAGTATGTTAGAGCCCCAGAGCCACATAAAGCAGCACTCAGGACATTAAGAATACAAAGATTAATACAGAGATTGGGGAGCAGGTACAGTACATTGTAAACGCATGCTTGGCAGTCAGAAGTCCATCAGAAGGACATGAATTTCTCTAGTTTCTTCTAGTCTTGGGCCTGTCGGAGATCTACTATGACACCAAACAAGTCAGCTTATGTTTATCTTTACAAAAAAGGAGAAACCAACAAAAGACGGCTTTCTCAGAAGCAGCCCATTTGCAGAAGATCACTAGTCATCCTTGGCTAGAAGTTTAAGAGACTGGTTCTGCTCTCTGTATGGGATGGCATTCCTTTCCTGTCAGACTAACACTCCAATCAAACACAAGCATTTCATCTTTTAAATAAAAATGCAGTTATCGCTTCCTCCAACAGGAAACCTTTAAGACTTTAGGTGGATCCTTATACTCTTCTTGATAACTTGATACTTCATCTGGGACCCAGAAATGAACTGATGTTGAACATCACCATTAATTATGAGTGCTCAGAATAATCATGTACCACTTCTAGATCAAAAATTCAAGCAACCAGGTCAAGGATATGCAAGTGCTTGACATATTTTTATAGATTAAGTTGCTCAACATTACAAAAAAAAAACACCCAACTATTTCCAAAAGATAATAAACCAACACAAACATAATTCAAATAAAAAAACAAAGAGTACAAATAAAATCCTTGAATGCAAATTGATTAAAATGGCTTTATTTTAACAATCAAAAAAATAAATAAATGAAGTCATGTGATAAGAATAAAAACCTAATAAATGTATAATGTATAATATATTTAGAGTTTAATTAAAGTCACTTCATAATTGGCTTCTTGAATCCAAAATACTGGGAATGGATTCAGGGCGCTGTTGCATTAAGATTTAAAAAAAAAAAAAACAAACAGTCAAAAACCTAATAATGCAATGAATGCCCAAAATTAAATATATGTTTTGAAATGTATGAGGAGTCACCCCTGGGGATACAATAGGCAACTGGTCATCATTCAGTGACTTTAAAGTAAAGAGGACGTGTAATTGCATCCTCCTATCTTTGTGTTTAATTAGTAGTAACTGAAAATGATTAAATTGTAAGAAAATGGGAGTAAAAGCTCAAAGAAATAAATGATAATATCCTTCAGAAACCACAACATTACAATATTAGTCTGAACATTATATATGTAGTGTAGGAGCTCTGGTGAGCAAAATCATCATCAGTTTATTCATCCTTAATGTCAAAAATTGATTGTGTCCTGTGCAATTTATTCCTTCAATGATGATAGTAGAACATAATTAAAAAGAAACCTATTAAATAAATGGGTTTCACTTAAAAGAACACATTATTTTCTTTACATCATTCATTAATTTTGTTGTCCAAATAAGTGCTTTGATCGTGTGGTTCAGTCCAAATAATGAACCTCAGCCTGAAGCTCTCTGTGAATATAGCTCAGTAAAGCAGCAGTCACTTGCTGCTGAAGTGAGGCATTTGCTGTGACTAAGGCTATTAACTGGGCTACATCAGTCCACTCGATCGAGCCCAAGATGGACATGATGTCCTCGTAGAGCTTCTTTTGCTGCACTGGGGTCATTTCATTGATGACCTGAGGCAATGGTTTGAACTGACCGCTTGTCATCCAGCATCCCAGAAGTCCTCCAACGGCACCACCTTTTACCCAGGCACAAAGACGAATTTATATCAAAGAATTTGGACACAAACTAAAACTAACACAGCACGAGAAACAGGAAATTAAAGCATGGCACTTTTCGAATCTTTAATCTGAGGATATATAATTTTCTAGAACAGCAGCTGACGGTGGTCCCAATTCAGATGCTACAGTCATATTAATACAGTATTGTTTCCAAAGCAACAATGGAAGTGTATAGCTAAACTAATCCAAGACTAATAACAGTTTTCTGTATCATGTTTGGAAACATTTCTGTAAGGAATCTCCAATGTCAGTGCTTTGTAACTTTGTAAGTTTTGAACCAAAAGAGAAAAAGGACCTATGAGAGAATGAGTTTATAGCTACTATAATATGGTACAAACGTGAACAATAACTAAATAGCCTAAGAATGTTCAACATTTGGTGTAACTATAAATAGATAAAAGCATGATATGTCATTCATTGAAACATTAAAATTGTAATCATTGACAGATTGCTGCAGTGTAAGAGGAATAGAACAGGATGGGCCATTATAGGAAAATGAACCATTTCACTTGGCATCACACCACTCCTCTCCACACCACCGCAAACCACCACTCTACACCCCACCACACCACTCCACTCCTCTCCACACCCCACCCCACCACTCCACTCCTCTCCACACCCCACCACACCACACCACTCCACAATTATGGATTGTTTTCCTATAACAGCATGCCTCATTGAGTTCTTGTTCCTTTTTCAGTATTTTAATTAGTGCAGTTTGCTGATACTTGCCTACGGCGATGCCAAGAGGACCCCCGACCAATCCACCAGCAAAGGCAAGTCCTCCAGCAGTCATCGCTCCCTTCCCAGAATGCTTCACTGTAGTCTTTATCTGCTGATTTGCTGACAGCTCACAACACAGTTTGATCACGTCATCAATGGGGGGAGACATGTTAGGTAATCAACTCACTTTGGGGACAAAAGCAGAGGGTGCATTTGTATTTAAAATGAGCCATGAGGTATATTCATGAAATGAATAAACACACCACATAGGACCACGTGACACAGTGAATGAAACCTGATACCTGAGTAAACTATAACATGTTATTGTGAGTTTATATGAGAGTAACAGGATAACAAACAATAGAAAAATGATCAAAACATAAAAATACGTACCGTTTGAAATAAAACTTCAGTAATTTATCTTAAAAAGTCAAAGAATCACACTGACCATTATACCGAGCTTCCGACATCAAATAACTACTGAAAATATATTTCACGCACGCGCACTGTTCAGCATGGTTCATACACGGGCTGCAGAAATGGTTTTTCAAATTAAAAGTCTCGCGGCCAAGAATCACTCGGTTGTATATAAAATGTTCTTTTAAAATAAAATCGACGTGGTTTTCCACAATAATTAAACATTTCCGTTTTGTAACATTGTGTTGTAGTATAGACGTTTAAATATTGCAATGATCCTGTACGTGTATTAAACAGAGACGTTTATATACTTGCTTCATATTGTCAGGGCTCTCAAGTTTTGAAGAGTGACATCTCCAACCCCCCAGCGACCCCCCCTCCCAAAAAAAAAGAAAACTGTGTTTAACCATGATCACTGACCACATTTTAACCAAATACAAAGTATTTGTTCAATTTCCTTTTATTAATGTGTGTGTGTGTGTGTGTGTGTGTGTGTGTGTGTGTGTGAGAGAGAGAGAGAGAGAGAGAGAGAGAGATTATGACTGGTGGTGTTTATTGTAAGTGTTTGTTGCCTTTTTTGACTCTATCATTTGTAATGTTGCTCCCATTTAAAACAGTTCAGCTCAAGCCCAGACATTTTTAGGGTCAGGATTGAGGACAATGTCCCGTCCAGAGACAAGCTGTTTCGTGTTGAGGTTTTGTTCAAACCGACCATCGAAAATACCCTCTCTAATGAATATGTTTTTTTTTTCATTGGTTGTTGCGTTACATCTTACCCAGATACAATAGTGCTCTTTTTTGATTGGCTGATAAGTGTCAGGCTCGACTAAGAGCTCCAGGGGAGACGCGCTTGATTCCTGCCCGGTTCCATAGAGACAGCGGTGCGGACTGATACATTTTGGGCGCTGCGGCGTATTAAATATATGATAAATAGTCAAAATGTTTTTCTGCGTGACAAATACAATGTTTGGCGGGAGAGCGGGAGA
The DNA here is from genome assembly GCF_030014155.1 of Tachysurus vachellii. Lineage (NCBI taxonomy): Eukaryota > Metazoa > Chordata > Actinopteri > Siluriformes > Bagridae > Tachysurus > Tachysurus vachellii. The sequence continues at coordinate 18,411,489 of NC_083468.1, read as the reverse complement.
AAAGACCGAAATGCGTGACTGTCACTCTCAATGCGTGACACTTGACAGCCCTGTCAAAGCAAATTGAGAACTTTAAATACGTTAATACATTTGTGACAAAATACTTTAGAGTATACGTAAAAAATATATAAATAAATAAATGTCTGATACTTGGGGGGCACGGGTTGGGGGTTCGATTCCCGCCTCTGCCTTGTGTGTGTGGAGTTTGCATGTTCTCCCCGTGCCTCGGGGGTTTCCTCCGGGTACTCCGGTTTCCTCCCCCGGTCCAAAGACATGCATGGTAGGTTCATTGGCATCTCTGGAAAAATTGTCCCTAGTGTGTGATTGCGTGAGTGAATGAGAGTGTGTGTGTGTGTGTGCCCTGCGATGGGTTGGCACTCCGTCCAGGGTGTATCCTGCCTTGATGCCCGATGACGCCTGAGATAGGCACAGGCTCCCCGTGACCCGAGAATAGTTCTGATAAGCTGTAGAAAATGAATGAATGAATGAATGAATGTCTGATAATTGTGTGACTGCAATAACCTAACGATACTTTAATTATGAAGATTTTCCTGGCTTGTCTGCCATGTTTAAATATATTTTGGTTAGCCGTTAGCATTATCGCAGGCTGAATCCCAAACGGTTCCTGATTATATATGAAGTGAACTAAAGTAGCGCGTGAACGCCCATAGATATCTATGGTGAACGCCTTTACTTTCTGCCCTATGTATTGTACTAGTGTAGGGAACAAGGAGGCATTTCCAGCCTCGGTGTCTCATGTACCGAATAAGCTGAGAAAAACAACGTAAAATGTGTACATATCTAGCGAAACGTTTTAGTGGAAGATGATTTATCAATAGCAATTCTTTGATAACTTTCTTTACATGATAAATCACAGCTTTGTTTGTTTGTTTGTTTTCTTTTATCTCGGCTGTCTGAACTAACTTGCCCGTACTTGTCCACTGGTAATGAATATTCATGAGCGCGAGCCGGTGGACACTACAAAAGCATCATCATGAATACATGCATCAGAGTGTGAGATATTCTGGAATGGATGAAGGTTTCTGGTGCGAGAAAACCTCCAGCGTCATATCTACTGTACCACTGTGGATAATTGAATATGCATGGACTAACCAGATGATGGAGGTGTTAGAAGGTATGTGTTTGTTATGGTTCAGATGCTGTGTGTGTGTGTGTGTGTGTGTTATCAGGTACAGCTGTGTACCTTTATTAGACACTTCCACCTCATGCTTGGTGCATCTGTCAGATATGTTCATATATATAATTATTATACTTTTTTTTAAATATCTTCTTTATTTATACTTCATTGTTGTCAAATATATTTGGTTAATAATGCAGACGACATGTTGTTGTGCAGTCATCATTGTAAATAACCTGTATCTTAAGCACCAACCAGATTGAACTGAATGCTGAATCCTGATGTCTTGTGTAAAAAGTTTTAGGTCCTCCACTGTGGCTGGAAGGTGACCGGAGCAGTCTGACTCTTAAGGATCCTTGTAGCATCCGTGTGACAGCAGCCGAGTCCTGGATGGTCATCCGGGCCAGAGACATTAAACACTTTGCACAGGTCATGGAGTTCCTGGATGTTACTCACACTTTACTACCTCAGCTAGTGACCCCCATCAAGCACATGAAGATCATGTTCGGACTGAAAACTTTGGTATGTGGTTTAATGATGATGAAGATGATGTTTGTTGTCGAACACACCATGTGGTCAAGGTATTAACTAATGTTGTCCTGACATTTTTACGGTGCCATCTATGTTTCAGGTTATTATGTGGATGTTTTGGGAGGACCAGAGCATGGAAATCATTAGAGACAAGATTGTAAAGCTGTTTCCTGACAGCCTTCCACAGTATCATAGAAGTGTAAGTAGATGTTGGATTTTCTCCTCTAGAGGACACTAAAATACTGTAGTTCATTCATACACATGTACAGAATGTGAATTCTTTCACATGTTTATATTTTAACCTTTTCATCAGTAAGAAATTCTGAAATATAAAGGCTCTGCTGGATTCAGAATCTTTTAAAGGTATATATAATGTAGGTCCATTTTCATAAAAAGTGCAAAAAATGAATTTAAATATGCCAATTATTTTATTCCAGTTCTATTCTGTCTGTTTACACAGTTAGGCTCAGATTCCTGTTTTTAGCTGACAAGAGTGAAATCTGCTGTGGGATTCTGTTGTAGCCCCATCCGGCTCTAGTTTTGATATGCTGCATGTTTTGAGATGCTTTTCTGCTCACCACAGCTTTAAAGAGTGTTTATTTGAATTCCTGCAGCATTCTTGTACTGCTCACTGGATGTTCTAACACCAGTCTGTTTAAACTCATGAAAAATTCCAGGACATCAGCAGTTTCTGAAATATTCAATCCCAAACTGTATGTAACGGATACCCTCAACCTCTGTGTGTTTATATGCATTGAGCTGCTGTAGAGTTAACAGTGAGTCTATGGCTGTTACTAATATTTTTTTGACAATTAACTTAACTTAGAAGACAGTGCATATTATCATCACTTAATGTTAAAGTGTTTAAAATGTTTGTATGTAATTTTCACTATTTCAGTAATTGTTGGAGTATTTTTCAAACATAAGAAGATTTGACCATGTTTCTCAGACCACCACACATGAATTTGTTCTTTTGAAATTGCAGAGTCAAAGGCATATTGAGTTGATGCAGAAGGCCCATCGGGACTTTAAAAATTTTGCGCAGTTACTGACAAGAAAGCCAGAAATGCTCAAAAACTATATTAGAGTAAGTGAAAATGTATCTTGATGTCATTATAGAGTTTAATTCAGCCCAGTCAGCATTAGACATGTTGACTTTCAAGAATATCTCATGTAAAACAAGTGTAGCAAAAGTTGTGGCACCTATAAAGAACATCTAGAATAAGTTAAGAATAAAGTTGTACGGTCTCAAATTTCTTTGACATCTTTAGCGTATTTATTGTTATACTTTGTAGAATAAGATGGAAGAGCAGTATGGAGAACGCTACATCATAAAGTTGGAAGAGAGGTTGTTACATTATTTAAAAGAGCTGAACAAAGCTCTTCCACAACCCACCTACATTGACCAGGTAAGGCCATGTTCATGCCTAGGTGTGTTTTGTCTGTGTGTGTCACGAGTATAAAATTCTCATTTGTGTTCTGGTCAATATTGTATAATATCCTACGTAGACACAATAAAGATTTTTTACTTAATTCCAGGTTCCAGGTTGTGCCTAAAGACTGCTGTTGTAAATATAAAGACCTTGATGCTCATAATGAACATTCTTTCATTGCATTTAGTTTTGACTTTATAAAATACACTTATGAGTAATGATTCATAAAGTCACTATCTGGTGTCATCAAGAGTATCATGGGTCGTCTCACAGAGGTTTTCTTCACCATTGCTGGCTTTGCCTTGTTAATTAGGAATCTAAATATAAATCTCCATCTAGATTTCTGTAAAAATGCCTTATGACAGTGTCTGTTATAATTGCTCTTTAAATACAATTAAATTAAATTGAATATCTGAACACGTTTAGGTTCTAAAACGGTCCGGGCCGTTAAAGGGGACAGAGGAGTTACTGCAACAGTTATTTACCTGTAATAGTGCGTCTCCAGCCACAGCGCTAAAGAAACTGCTGAGATGTGGTAAGTCTCACTCAAGCATGTCTATTATAAAATGTTGACCTTACATTCACAACGCTGCATTATGTTTTTTCTTTTTTCCAGCTACAGGAAGCCACATGGATCATAAAAGTGCAGAGATGTGTAAGCAACAAAAAGGAGCTCAAGTCCATGGACCAGTGTTTGGGCCTCTTTGTGTAGCTCTTAGGTTTCCTCTGGAACAGGCAGAGGAAGACTGGCTGTCCCAGGCATCCTCTCAGAGCTCCTGGCTGAATAGAGATAAGAGTTTGGAAAAACATATGACAGTGTTGAAGAAGAAGAGAGTTTTAGATCAGACTGACAATGCTCTTGGTATGCTTAAAGAGCCGTGTCCTCAGACCGTTGAGATCGGACTCGTTGCTGAAGAGAAGAAAGCTGACGATGACTTAACAGAGCACTTGTGCTCCAAACACGGCAAGAGAATGAAGAGTATCCTCCAAGAATGCTCTGAGGAGCAGAGGAGTCAGGAACACAAAGCTTCACTGATGCATGTGCAAAGCTCTCCTCCACCACCTCACCCTCCACTTCCCCAATCCAGTCCTCACGGTCTGACCTCAGCATCTCCTCAACATGACTCATCTTCTACAAACATTTCTCTGTCTTCTCAGCCAGAGTCTTTTTCATACCTTTCAGTGGATGAAGAGCGACATGTTCTCCCTTTACAACTGATGGCATCTTCGCAGACATCTCCAACAGAAGAAAAGAAATCAAGTCCCTTCTCAGAACAAAAAAGCAGCAGCTTTTCGTTGGAATCATTAGAAGACTGGCCTTCTCCAGAATGCTCAGTTCAGGTAGTCAGTCCTTCACTAACATGCTCAATTCAGCCATCCTTATCTCAAACATCTTCATCTTCAAACAGTATTTCACCATTTCCAGAAAACATTATTACACAAAAATCATCCTTGACTGAGCAGGAATCGTCACAGGGATTGAAGAAAATATGTTTGGAATCTTCATACCATCAGGTTGGTTCACCATCATCTTCTGCAGCTCCAGCGGTGACTCTTAGTCCAAGCCAAAATGATGCGCAGGTTTCTTTAGAGTCAAGTGGCACATTAGCAGGAAAACCAAGGCTCTCTTTAGAGACTCAGACTTTCCTCTTGGTGTCTAATTGGCTTCAGCCTCAAGTGAAGCTCCACAGACTGAGCCAGCATGAGTGTCACCAAGCCACACTGCCAAGTCGTGCTCCAGTTCCGTCATCTGAAGAGGAAGAGGTAGATGAAGAAGATGTGTTTGATGTCAATTTACTGTTTTCAGCTTCTGAATCAGACACACAAGACTCTGACGATTCTGATTATGTTCCGTCCAAGAGACGCAGGTATAGGTGAAGTGCAGAACAAATGACTGTTGGACATCGTGTGCAATTATGTAAGCTACCTAATACCAGGTGTATATTGATCATTAACCAGACCTTTGTGGTACTCTCGGGTTTTATAATTCTGCTCCTTAAACTGCAGACTTTAATCAAAAATTATATTTGATGTTAATTTTGATCTTTTTTTCTTTTTAAAGCAAAAACATTCAAATAATTTCAGATAATTTAATATAAAAATAACTTTATATGTGCTTTTAAAATACCTCATTTTTTATTTATTTAATTTTTAGAACAGTTTTACATTTTATTACTTGTTTTGACATTAAAAAAGTTTAAACAATTAAACAACTTTGTAGGTCTTTTGCGAATTACTTTCCAGTAATTTTTTTTTGTCCAATCACGTGTGTGAGCGTGTGCGTGATTGTGCGTGCGTGTGTGTATATCCTGATGGCAGTTTGACAAAACTTTGAGACATGTGCACGTAGCCCATGAGTGATCGAATCTACTGCTGATTCATGAACATTTGTACTTATGTCTGGGGAGTCTAAGGGTTATCACATTTATTAAACAAAGTTTGTTGACACCGGACTTGACAGGTAGTTACAGTTGTACAGCACTGAGGAGCTTGAGTTACAAGTACTTGCATTCCTTTTGTAAAATGAAACAAAAAATCTTTTACACACACACACATATATATATATATATATATATATATATATATATATATATATATATATATATATATATATATTATGTATGTATGTATGTAATGTATGTATAACATATATATATATATATATATATATATATATATATATATATATATATATATATATATATATACACCCAGGGAGCGTGATTAAAAGGTGAGAAGGTAGTAGAGAAAGATACAGCATGGTGTGCCTTGTGTTCCTTCTCTGCCCTGAGAGACCATCCTGGTTGAGAGACTTGATTGTTTGCTGCTCAATTGTAAGTAGAGATTTGATTGTAGCCACTGAATGATTAATTCTGGGTAGTTCTGCCTTGCATGGCTGAGGTGTATGTGTGGAATGTAGTTCTGAGGCAAGGGTTTGTCTTTCACACCTTTTTTTCCTCATTGTTTGTACTTTCTTTTGTAGAAGGATTTTTGGTTTATGGACTACACTTCTTGTACGTCAACGCATGCTGTGGGAATAGTTTGGAGATGCTGTCATTATAGAAGAGCCTGATGTGCCAGGTCATATGGGACGTTTCTTGCATTGTGTCTGGGCTTTGCCATAAGTACAAGTATTCTTTTCATTTATAAATCTTGCTGTGCTTTCTTATTTTTTTTTCTTATTATCTTTGTTGTTATTTGTTTGTTTTTGGTAATTGTTTGTACCTATGAATGGTCTAAATGGAATCTCTGAAGGATTGAGTCCTTGATAAATGTGGATTTTGCGTGTCTTATGTTTGCATACCAAAATAACTTAATTCACAAACAGGTTAAACCTGTATAGATGTAGTTGATTATTGTGTGAAATAATACAGTTGATCCCTCCCTCAACTTTGTATAGCTGGTTTGTTTGTTCGAGAGACAGGGAACCAGTTATAATATATATATTATATATATATTATATATGTTTATTATGTTTGGTTTCACAAAATTTCTTTTTTTTTTCATCTCACAAATAAAAAAGCTCAGTGTATAGTGGATATTAAGTCTATACACCCCTAATTGCAAGTTTTTGTAAGAAAGATTTTCTTATGAAAGTCTAATCAGATTGTTTTCAATCTTTAATGTGATATAGCAACCAAGACTATGGATCTGATTCTATAACACACTGAAACTTGCTACAATTTTACTTTCACAATTCAGACCATCATAATTTAAAGTAAAACTGATGCCTAGTTTTTGGCCCAACAACCTTTTATGTAATAATGATGTTAGGTTGTTACACTGAAATGATGCAAAACTGATGTATAACAGGTAAGTGAGTTGGCAGGCATTCAAGGATAAAAGTTCATGGGCAGTTTGATGTTTGTGTTGGCTTTTTAAATTGGTGCTCGTTTTGATGTTTATTGACGTTTAATTTCTGATGTTTAAGGACAGAATGCTCTCGAACTTTCATTACACCAAACCAACCTTTTGCACACTGTCCTTGTTGAGCAAATAGTTCTGTGGCCATTTGGCTGTTTCCCATTATCATTTACAGCACACATTCAGTTTCAGCTATAGCTTCAGTTTCAGCTACAGTGGGTGGAAATAAGTATTTTAAATCTTGGTTTTGTTATTTAATACTTTCAGTTAATGTCTTGTGACTTTGTACTTTTTGAACAAAAAATGATAAATTGTACTGGGATGATTTTAGGCAACAAGTAGAAATCATGTTCAAGGTAAAGGAGTTTCCAGAACTTCTCTCATGCAAAGTACTAGTAAACACATGTGGGGTTAAAGACCTTAAACATCCTGTACAATTGTTTTGTATTGTATGTTGTTGAAAGTTTATAGACCCTCAACTAATACTCCTAGATTAGTATGCAAGCAGTCATTTCAAATAGTTGCAGGATGACCTGGAAGTAGCAGAAACAACAACTGAACTCCCATCACCTCCAATTAATCTCCTATATCCTACAAACCTTCTCTGACCTAACAGCAGGTAGGTCAATAAGAAGTATGAAATATGTTCTGGTCAGATGAAATAAAAATAGAACTCTTTAGAAATAATTCAGCTTGTCATTTTTGATTACAAAAATCCAAGAACACCATATTGAGAGTGATGAATAATAATAGGAGCATCACACTAGGCTGTTCAAAGGAGACATGACTGAAACAAACCAGACTATATTAGAAAAGAATTTAATCTTGTTGACCAAGTTGGGTAATGGCTCAAGCCCCAGTACCTACAAGCTGCAACTGTTCTGCCCTTAACCCCCTCTTCTCCAGGGGTTCTTGTATCATAGCTGCTCCTGCACTCTGACCCCAACTTCTATCTGGGAAATGCAAAGAAAAGAATTCCACTGTGCTGTAGTCTATGTGTGACAAGAAGCCAAAGAAGTCAAATCTTTCAAGTATTTTCTCCCTTTTTTCCTAAACAAATTGTTTAAAAATACATCTGTGATTGTTTAGATATATATTTTTTGTACAAATTTATGAAAACAAGATAACAACAAAAGTTAAAATACATTAGGAAAATATATTATTGTGTTCAAATTTGAATTAGATTCAAATGTATGTGCTGGAAGTATATTAAATAATGATGATGTGGGTGTGATTGAGCAGGGGCAGCTCTTCAATCATTATTAATATGCTTCAGTTATTTTGTCCAGCTGCTGTACGTCATATTCAATTGATAGGCATGCTCAAAACATCAGGTGTGTTAGACCTTAAAAAAGATTCTTACATTTCCTAAAAGCACTGTCTATCTGTTTGCATAGGTTATGCAACTTGCTACCTCTGTGTATTTGCCAAACACTGGTTGACGTAACTGTATCATGTGCAGGACAGATGTTTTGCATTTTGACCAGATAGATTCCGTAGTGTCTTGCTACTTAATAGCGACGAGACTAAAACTAAAACAACTAAAATTAGGCTGAAATAGGTATCATGTGAATATTATAGCCTTTGCTAAATCCTCCACAAAGTGGCAAGACTCCATGGTCCCCATTTCAGTTCTGTGTGATTACACTCTGGGTTGTTGTCCATGTTCTCCTGTGTCTGAGATAGGCTCTGACTCCACTCAACCCTGACCAGAATTAAATTGTTACTGCAGACATACAGTATAATGACTTTACTGATCTTTCTCAGTTTTTGTTCACTTCATCAAACAGCATAAGATTTGCTAAGACTAAAAGCATCCTTGAGTTTGTACAATTTAAACACAACATTCAGGTCCCGAAATGCACAAAATCTGCTCAATCTACAAACTGTACAGTAGCATATAAGGGGCATATAAATATTGGGAATGAATCAGCACCAAGTGTCAAATTCCAGTTCCTGGAAAGAACCAAGCTTACCTGTAAATGTTAGGGTCCTTTTACATCATTGACCATGTAAGTGGGGTGTGTGGGACAGCCCTCAGTTTCTACCAATGAAAAAATGGGTGGTATCATCCAACACTTATTTCTGCAACAGCTGTCTATAAAAGCGACCACAGAACTAAACTCACAACTCATTTCAGTGCATAATTTAAACATATTCCTGTAGAGATAAAGTCTTTTGAGGCACTTCTTAAAGGTATTTTTTCATTATTATTAATTTACAATTTACAAGCATGTCTCATACATGTCTACTAAAGATATCATTGAAACAGAATTCAGTCATTGTTTAGAATAAAGATGCACAATATTTGGCATGTTTGGTGATGCAGGAGGTTTGCAGGTTCAGTTAGACACTTCTGGTTTCTGCAGTTATAGAAACTTGTGACAGAATTTGTTTTGATTTAATAGTTTTAAAATTCTTGTGTTGCATAAATTGCATCTATTGATTTTTAATTCATCACATTTGTTGATACAACAATTATGTTTTCTTTATAATCGAACCAAGTATAGAAGCCTAATAATAAGAATAATATTTCAGAGCCTATTTTTTGTTTTTGGCTGTCTCCATTTTTGCTTGTCTTTCCGAGTGCTGGAAATAATCAGTCCAACGCTGCTGATGTTTTTATTGTTAGTTATGTTTGTAGGCTACACACGTGCTTATTATTATTATTATTATTATTATTATTATTATTATTATTATTATTATTATTATTGTTATTTATTTATTTATTTATTTATTTATCATCATCATCATCATCATCATCATCATCATCATCATCATTTGTTTTTTATAGAGAAAATGTCACGTGCCGGGAAAATGAATGGAGTCTCAATGAACGGTTTTCACGGAGATGAAAAGTTTAAAGGCCACGGACTGAATGGCGACAGCGTCAATGGAATGAACGGAAACGGTGTTACTGTTCTGAACGGGAGCGCGCGCAGCCCCGTTAAACCGAGAGCGCGCGGACAGCGGTGGAAGGTGCGAGCGTCAGAGATGGCGAAGAGCACCCTCAACCCTATCCGCGCTATAGTGGACGGAATGAAGCTCACCCCGAACCCTGACAAACCCATGATCGCCCTGTCCATCGGTAAAATATCAGAACTCAACAAACCATTAGATGATTTCTAACAGGTCATTAAAATAGAAGTTACTTGAGTTTTATTGTCAATTCCAATTTATTGACCGTGGTGAGAGAAAACATACAGTAGATATAATGTTATAATATTATAATAACATTATATAATACATAAATATATAATATTTATTAATATTATAAAAATACTATTACAATATTATATTATATAATATATAATATAAAATAATTTTACAATATTATATGTACAATAATAAGATAAATATATAATATAGATTACAGAACTACAGTAGAAAAAAACATATTACATTGTTACATTATTGGAGCTACAGTCATTCGCTACCCAAAGACAAGACAAAAAAAAAAAAAACAAACAAAAATGTTATTTTAAAAAATATAAAAAATGACTGGTTTAAGCACTGACACTGGAGACTCCTTCCATTAATATTAAATAAGGTTCATCGTTATCTTTTTTCACAATCTTTATCATCATCATGATTATCAATATAATCATTTTCCCTCCATCATCTTCCTTCCATCTCTCTTTGTTTACCTCAGGTGACCCTACAGTATTCGGAAACTTGCCTACAGATGAAAGTGTGCTACAGGCTGTGAAGGAAGCTGTAGCTTCACACAAATACAACGGCTATGCCCCCTCAGTAGGTGAGACATCTACATCCCAGCCTACTTAGGAAATTAAGGAAAATGAATGGCAGACTCCCAGAATGTACTTCACACAAACTTTAAACTTAACATTGAGAAATTGTCCCATGAATCATGGAAATTGTTTTAGTTATCAATTTTATTAGCACTTAAATAATCTGATAATTTGATCATTTGAAATTGACTATTCAATGTAGCGTTGGCTTATTTACACAAGAACAAACAAAAATGTACATTTTTTCCATTTCCTGTTTTTATTTGTTTAGGGTTTTATTTTCACATATTATCTCATATATGAGAAAAATGTGTAATAATTTCTTAATATTATCTTAACATTATCGTTATAGGTTACCACAGGAGCCGAGAGGCTGTGGCGAACTTCTACAGCCAAGCAAGTGCTCCACTGGAAGCTAATGTAAGTGCACAAATTATCATATATATGTATATGATATATATATGATATGTATATTATCATATACATATGTATATATGTATATACATGTATATATATATGAGAACACAGATTCAAAACATTGTGAACATTTTCCCTAAATCTGTTTGCTCCTTAGGATGTGATCCTGACTAGTGGGTGTAGCCAGGCTATTGAGTTGGCCATCAATGTGCTGTGTAATCCAGGAGACAACATCCTGGTTCCTTGCCCTGGTTTTTCTCTCTACAAAACTCTGGCAGTGTCAATGGGTATCCAGGTCAAACTGTACAACCTACTGGTATGTAATTGTAGTGAAAATACTTCATAAAATAATATATACAAAATTAATAGAGTTTAACAAAAAGGAAGGAAGTCAGTTTTTTTAAAGAATCAGGAAAGTGGGTGATATCAATGCTGTTCATACAGCGATTATATATCTTCCCATTATACAACATTTATATGGTCTTTTGTCTTTAGCCGGAGAAGTCCTGGGAGATTGATCTCCAACACTTGGAAAGTCTGATTGATGAGAAGACAACCTGTCTGATCGTCAACAACCCATCCAACCCCTGTGGCTCTGTATTTAACAAAGAGCACTTGCAGAACATCCTCTCAGGTGTGTATAACATGATTGGGTTCTGTACAATGCGAGAATTTAGTCTATTTGATATTGCAGTGTTGCAGTTTTTATTTATTTATTTTATTTTAGATGGATCTGTTTAACCTTGAATATTAACCTATTCACTCTTTGCTCTGCTGTAGTTGCCTCAAGACACTGTGTGCCTATCCTAGCAGATGAGATCTATGGAGACATGGTGAGTGAGCAGCAGAGAAACTACACTATGTACTCTTTACTTTCACCATAATGGGGCAATTATGGTGAAACTACACTATGTACTCTTTACTTTCACCATAATGGGGCAATTATGGTGGTGGTGGGGTTATATGTTAGCAAACAATACAGCCCATGCTAATACCACAACAATGTGGCAATGATTAGGCCATGTTTTATTTATGCATTAACACCATTTCATACTTTTTTATCTTGTCAAATTTACATTGAAATGCTTTAGAATTTCCTCAAATCCTGCCCTTTCCCATTGGCAAATTTTTAGTTATGTTACAAATATAGAAAGCATCTTCCACAAAATAAAAAAAGCTAAGATATGTATATGAATTATAGTAAATGAGTTAATATACACTTGTGGTATGAATTACAGCCAGCACTATTGTTAGAACTGCTGTAATAGAAAATGCATGAACGTAATCTGACCAAACAGATTCGAGAATTTAATGGAACAGTGAAGACTAAGATTCCTCCATTTGATGGAGGCTCAGGAGATGAGTTCAGTTACTAATGCTGGATATTTTATATTTTTATTTTGGAAGTAGTTTCTGGCATTACACGGTTTATAACAAAGAGAGTGAGAGAGAATACAGCCAACTGCTTTTCCCTGGCTCAGTCCAGCAAAGGAAAACACATCAGCACAAAAGGGATTACAGGGCAAGTTAAAAATGAGTGCATTGAGTACAAATCAATATATACTATATATAATTGCACTTCTTAAAAAGTAAAGCACAATGTCATGATAGGGACATGTCCTTTCACCTTCATGGTCCTGTTTCAGGCAAGAAAAAAAGAGATGTAAATAATCACATATGCGTGTAAAGTGTTAAGGAAATTAGCCTTAAATCAAATTTGTATGAATCATATGAGAGCATATTATGTGCCCTGAAGGTCTGAAAAAATATAACAAATTATTATAATGGAGATCATATTACTTTTCTTTGATGTATACAGCAGGAAGCCACATGTATGTCTGTAAATCCTGCAGTTTCCACCCACAATGACTGTGCACTATTCACATGTGTTTGTCATAAATAAATGGATAAGAACTGAGGTCAAAGTCACAGAGAGAGAGAGAGAGAGAGAGAGAGAGAGAGAGAGAGAGAGAGAGAGAGATTGGTTTATTTTACAGTGTGAACTGTTTGGACCAGACAAAAAGCAGAAATTGGAGGAAGGAATACCAGTTCGGACCTTGGATAAAATCACATATGTGTTCTGCTTGTATGTGTAAATGAGCCAGTGAAACAGATTTTTCCCAAAACTTTAGGTTTACAATCTCAGCCAACAGCCAATGGGAAGTGGGGTGGATTCATCCGCCCACCATTAAGGCTCCAGTCTAATGAGAGCCAGACCGCCAACCTTACATACTATATGATTGGATCCTCTCTCTCCCTCCTTTCCTTTTCCTTTTTGTTTTTTTCCACCTTCATTTTCTAACTGCACAAAGATTTAAGAATACAGCACACCAGAGCAAGAAAGATTCAACACAAGACTACTATTCTCTATCATTTTATTTTTAAGTGGATTATTTATACAAAAAAGCCATTTTAGAGATTTATACAAAAAAGCCATTTTATTAGATTTCTGTTATTTGTTTATTTATTAGATTTGTTTTAAAGAATGCAATTTTAGCTAAATCTTTACATACATTTAAAAAACAACAATGATAATAACAATGAAAGAATAAAAATAACAATGATTTTTTAACTTACAACTTAACATTATCCATATGATGCATTGCATCACACATCATTGATGTAGTTCTAAACTTTCTCAGGTCTTTCCCAACTGTAAGTTTCATTCACTGGCTCCTCTCAGCAGTGATGTACCAATTCTGTCCTGTGGTGGTCTGGCTAAACGCTGGCTTGTTCCTGGATGGAGAATGGGCTGGATTCTTATCCATGACCGCAATAACATCTTCGGACCAGAGGTGTGCTCAGTTTTAACAATTAGGATGTTGTAATAAGACATAATTTTATATTCACCATAACATAATTTTATATTCATAAAACATAACATCAACATAATTTTATATTCACTTTACATATTTCTCCATGATTATGTTCTAAGATTCGGGAAGGTCTTGTGAAGCTCAGTCAACGCATTTTGGGAGCCTGTACAGTTATCCAGGGGGCGCTAGAAAGCATTTTTAAAAATACCCCCTCTGAGTTCTACCAAAGTACAATTAACTTCATAAAGGTAAGAAAACCAGTGTGACTTGAAAATGTATTGATTTGCGAACATAACTGGCAAACATGATTAAAAGTCATTCTCTAACATGTATTTAATTTCTGTCGAGTCAAAACCTTTAAAATGCTTTGACCTCCTTTATATTTTATTGTAACTTTTCGTCATCTCCTACAGTCAAATGCAGATATATGCTTCTCAGAGCTGACCACTGTTCCTGGGCTCAATCCAGTAATGCCATCTGGAGCCATGTACCTTATGGTAATATTTAAATGAAGACCCTAACCAAAAATTATAGTTACTCTGGTGTCAGTTTTAGAACGGATTGTATCGTCAACTTATAGGAAGATAATATGCATCTGTTTTCATCTTTAGGTTGGTGTTGAAATGGAGCACTTTCCAGAGTTCCACGACGATGTGGAGTTTACTGAGCGGCTGGTTACCGAACAGTCCGTGTTCTGCTTACCTGCCACGGTACATCACTCAGCTCTCCTCAATATATTATCTGTTTTACATCTGTAAAGCTGTTGTCATATATTATTTAAATAAGTAGATCATCAAGTTGTAAAATGTCCTTTTTCATCTATGATACTATAAGCGCACTATACAACAATCATACTTTCATCTTCAGGCATTTGAATACCCAAACTTTTTCCGGATTGTGGTGACAGTTCCTGAGGAAATGATGGTGGAAGCATGCGAAAGGATCAGGGAATTCTGTGCACGCCACTACAGACCTCGCAGCCAAGACAGCAATGATCTGGACAAGTGAACCTGTACCATGCTCGATGAGCAAGTTACAAAATACTCCATGTACTAGTGATGACTGGTCATGATATATGATATGGTTGTGATAAGACTGAAATCTTATATTTATCCAAAGCTCAACAATGAACAATTATTGCTGAGAAATGGCATTATAACATAAACGTATATTCGGAGTTCTCTTTTTTTTACTGCCATTATGCCCTACTTTGAAAACCAAATATAATAGTCAACCTTATGATTTTGTCATTTTACCTTTAATTGAATTTGTATTTTTTTTTGGAGAGCAGTAGCTTAGTCTAGTTTCTGAAGTAAATGGCATATCATTGGTCCAATGATAGACCAAATAATCCACTGCATTCTCATTCATTATAGCTCATTAGGCTGTATTTCGCACTCACTGTTGATGATGTGTTACCTATAAGTCAAGCTTGAAAATATTACCTCAAATTCCCAAAAATAGACACTAGACAGCACTTCAGTTTGAGTAATCATGTCATCATTGATTTTTCATGCTATTCTGTACTAACTGATGGTATTGTTGAGCTTGTTTGCACAAATATCCAAAATTGCCCACCTTAAACCATTTGTTAAAAGAAATCTGATGTGGATGCAACCATTTTATTAATGTCTTTTTATTACTGCAAGACAGAGACGAGCTTAGGCTATGCGACCCCATTACTATTATATATACTATGCATCTATTCTGTGCGATTTTATATGGATAAGCAAACGTTCTTATTTAAACCTTGTACTTATCACTTGGAGACTGTAGTAATTTCTTTTGTGTATGTATATGATCCTGGTTTGTTTTAGAGGCTAAAGAGAAGCCCATGTCTCACCACTGCATTACAAACTGACTGGAAGCTATGAGTGCTGCTGTGGGATCTTAACTTTCATACAACATGCTCTTTATCCTGTATACCATGAAATTCTCTGAACAGATTGATGAGAGAAAACGCATGTCTTTGAACCCTCAATGATGTCAGAGATTCTGAGGTATCTTCTGAGATCTCTGTATAACATATTTGTAACCCCACCATTGTATAAACATGGTTTTATAGCGTTAAACATGTTTTTTTTATCTTCTTGTATATCCTTTATATGATTTTTCAGTATTAAATAGTAACTGTTATTTAAATAAAAACTTAACATAAATGTTGGAACATTGTGATCTAAATGAAGTCTAAATAACTATGGACACAAAATGTATAAATCGTTATGGAACTATTTATGGTCAGTCATTACATTTTTGTTATTTAACTCCAAATAGAAAGAAGAAGAAGGAAACTGATAATAAGTGATGTTTTAACCATAACTTTAACACAATATTGTGATCTTTTCCCCTCAAAAACCTGGTTTCTAAATGTCCGGAGGTGTGGTTAGTGTCTATGTGGGGTTTTAGATCTTCCTCCAGTTGCTCCTGCTATTCTATTTCTACTCTCATGTCTTAGGATAAATATTACTTAGCAGTATTGTAATTGTTTTTGCCACTAGTTAATAATGTAGGGTTTGGATTAGTAAGTCCTTAGGGCTTTGGAATTATGGAACCTTCATAACATTACAGAACTCTGCTACTCTCTGCTGTCTGATCTAAGAACTGCACAAAGAAACTGTGCACTTTAAAGAAAAAAAAAGAAAAAGCTTTTAGATACTTAGCGGTAATAGTGTGTGTGTGTGTGTGTGTGTGTGTGTGTGTGTGTGTGTGTGTGTGTGTGTGTGTGTGGAACTGATGTTTAGGTTATCAGAATACTCTTACCTCTACTATTAAACTCTCAGCAAGGTCTCAGCATGTTGCCTGTGTAGTTTGGTGCTATAGTTTTTAAAGAGATGAAAAACTTCCATTCACATCTCTGTTGTAGGAGATTTCACAGTGTAATTTAACTCATACACTGTGAAATCTCCTAGTAGCAGACAGTAGCATGTATTTTGTGGTGAAAACACAGAAACGTACAAAAATCAATAGCCAAACGTTTTACATTAACAATTTAATAGCACACTGTGTTTGCTTTTACTGTCTTACTGTCAGGAATAGCTGGGACTATTCCCTACCTGGACACTAGGGGGACATTTTGGCAGTTTTCCAGTCTTGTGCCATGTGCTTTTGTTTTTGTTTTGTGTATCAACTGTGAAATACTGAAGAAGCCTCTTTTAAGTCTGCTTCATTTTTCTTCTGTTTTCTTCTTTTAAAAGAAATATAAAATAACCACACACACAAACCTGGATTTTTATTTTTGTTTACTTCCAGATAATATTTTATCTAAATAAATAAGATAAGTTTTGTCAGTATTTCACAGTTGATACACAAAACAAAAACAAAAGCACATGGCACAAGACTGGAAAACTGCCAAAATGTCCCCCTAGTGTCCAGGTAGGGAATAGTCCCAGCTATTCCTGACAGTAAGACAGTAAAAGCAAACACAGTGTGCTATTAAATTGTTAATATAAAACGTTTGGCTATTGATTTTTAAATCTGGCAATTATTTATTTTTCACAAGAAATGGCTGACTTTTTTTTTAATAATGCATAATATAAAAAGTTCGTTCAGATAATATCAAAATACACAAAGTGTTGTAGACAGGAAATACAACCTGGTAATCTAAACCCTTCTGTCTATCTGACCACACCATCTCTTTAATAGTGTTTTCTCCAATTCAGCATTAATAGTAATTCATTCATTCATTCATTCATCTTCTACCGCTTATCCGAACTACCTCGGGTCACGGGGAGCCTGTGCCTATCTCAGGCGTCATCGGGCATCAAGGCAGGATACACCCTGGACGGAGTGCCAACCCATCACAGGGCACACACACACACTCTCATTCACTCACACAATCACACACTAGGGACAATTTTCCAGAGATGCCAATCAACCTACCATGCATGTCTTTGGACCGGGGGAGGAAACCGGAGTACCCGGAGGAAACCCCCGAGGCACGGGGAGAACATGCAAACTCCACACACACAAGGCGGAGGCGGGAATCGAACCCCCGACCCTGGAGGTGTGAGGCGAACGTGCTAACCACTAAGCCACCGTGCCCCCCATTAATAGTAATAAAATCCTAAATCTTAAAATTTTAAATTTAAAACTTAAAATTTCTTCCTTGTGGTGCTTTAGCTCCAAGGTCTCATCTGTAAACTAATCAATTGATCACCATGGTGCAATCACTTGTGAGAATGAACTTGAACATGTATTAGTAAAATCGCACCTTCAGATTCACTTATTATCAGTTTATTTGGCATTTTACAGATTTAAGACGGTCAGAGTGTTGGCTAGAATGTGTTTGCTTGTGAGAGGAAAACAGTGTAATTACTTTTAAACCAAGGAGAAATGTTTATGATGTGTTATAAGAAAGAAACACTTGAGAAATGAGTGTTGAACAAAAAAGTTATTGATTTTTATTGAATGACATTTACTGATTATTTTTATTGAATGTAATTTACTGATTTTACAACTGTACTATTATTAAAGATTAATGTATTTTATACCACAACAAATGCTTATTATTTTTAGGACTATTATACTTTAGAATTATTTTAGTAGCATGGACTTTCCAGCTGCAATGTTAGTTTGTTGTTTTTAAAAAAGTTTTCTTATAATGGTTGATTTGACGATTTTTATGTGACGCTAATTTTACATTAATGTTTTAGAAATTAACAAACTCTGGACTAGTGGAGGGGATGATGATTAGGTGGGGTTTAGAAGGGGTTGAGAAAGGGGTTAGGGGTGTTTAGGGGACAGAGTACAGCAAGTACTGAATCACAAAGATGAACATCTAAGTAATAAACTAGAACATATTCCATGTTATTGGAAGCATTTTAACTTTTTATAAAACGGTTATTATTTTACGGAAGTTTTTATTTAATTTTAAAAAACTGAACACTGAGAAACAATCTCTCTCGATAAGGGAGTCTGACAAATGCTGTAAATGTAAATGTAAACAATTAGTGACCTTTAGCTATCAGCTATTATATCTAGCCGTTTAGATCATTTTCGCTAATATTCCTATTCGGCTTGACTTTAATTAATCTTTAATTAAACAATCCAACTTTTCTAACACGCTATATAACTACATATAACTAATTATTATGTATTTCAGCCGAATGGTTCACTTTTGTCCATATTAACATTAACGATCGAGGATGTAAAATGATTAGCCAAACAATGATTAGCCAAACAGATCACTTTTATTAAAAAGATCTAACCATATAAAATGATATTCATGATTGCGATTTCAACTGGTTAGTGCTATTTTCACTTTTTGTAATGTTTAAAACAAAAGATACTTTAAAATCTCACAGTCCTATCTTTATTTCTGTTGCGCTCAGTTTTCGACCCTAATTGAATATTTTTCTTTTGTATTTGAAAGTTATAAAGTTTACACTGCATAAGTGTTGTACATCAAGAATATTGCTTATAGGTTTAGTAACGTGGATGTTATACAAAAGTTCCAATGTTATACAAAAGACATCCAAAAGTTGTCCAAAAGAGTATTGTTGTATTGAACATAGCCAGTCTGTGGTAGCTACCAGTTGTAGTAGCAGTTGTACACGCTGCTTCTGTTAATAAAGATTCCAGTTAATATCTTTCCCCCATCTCCCCATGTGTGCTGCACTTAAGAATATTACAATAGGAAAATGGGAAAAAATGTAAGTTTCATGTATCCAAAGTAGCATTTCTAGGGCACATCATTAGGCCAGAAGTTGTGCTTGTGGACCAGGAGACAGAAAAGAAAAATGCAAGACAAACAGAAACAGATTATTATGTAATTAGTAAGAAGTTGTCAGAGTGACATTTTTCTTGATATATTAAAAAATACAATTTTGGATTTTGTTAACAAAATTGACCCTTTTTTGTTCCTGTTTGTTTGTTTCTGTTTGCTTCTGTTTGGCTTTTGACAAATGAACGATCATAAATGTTCATTCATTCATTCATTTTCTACCGCTTATCCGAACTATCTCGGGTCACAGGGAGCCTGTGCCTATCTCAGGCGTCATTGGCAGGATACACCCTGGACGGAGTGCCAACCCATTGCAGGGCACACACACACTCTCATTCACTCACGCAATCACACACTACGGACAATTTTCCAGAGATGCCAATCAACCTACCATGCATGTCTTTGGACCGGGGGAGGAAACCGGAGTACCCGGAGGAAACCCCTGAGGCACGGGGAGAACATGCAAACTTACTCTTACTTACTTTTTACAATTATATAGATTATATATAAATACAAATCTGATTATATAATTAAAAGTATTTTACATAATATTTCCCACAAATACCGTAGGTAATATTATATCATAATTTTAATATATAATGTAAAACAAGACAACATTTGGATAGAATCATTTTATACAAATAACTATGCAGAATAATGTCCTCAGTGAGAGAGAGAGAGAGAGAGAGAGAGAGAGAGAGAGAGAGAGAGAGAGAGAGAGAGAGAGAGAGAGAGATGGGTTTATTTTACAGAATAAACCCAGAGGAGAGAATTAGTTTACAGTACTTCCTGATTTTCACACTGTTCCAGAGGAAATGGGAGAGTGTCACATAGGTGCAACAGGCCACAGGGCATACATGCACTATAGTGGTAATGTGGTAAAAGTGGTAAACACACAAATACACACACAGAGATATGTGTTATAAACAGTGTTTATTCAGTGTAATAAACACGGAATTATTTACTATGAGCACCTTTTTGTGTCTTCCTTTACAGTATCCTTATCAGTGAGCAAAATAAATAATGAAGAAAACTGATAACAAGTGATATTTTAACCATAAATATTTACACAATAATGTGATTTTTTCCCCCTGAAAAACCTGGTTTCTAAATGTTAAGAACCCCCCATGGTTAGTCATAGATCATACCATATATACAGTTTCAAACTTTTAAACAAATTTTTATTACAATACAATAACTCTTGAGACTTGCAATGGCATTAACATATGTAAAATAAATGCACATGACATGCTATTACCTCTATTAACTCTTCTTATTTCATATTATTTCCATTCATTATTTTTGGTTACTGTTATATTCTTTAATTATTCTCTTTTCTTTAATTTTACTTTTATATAAAGTCTAGGAAGAGTTGGCTGTTTTCATTTTTGACTTTTTGACTTTTACTTAGCAGTGTTGTATTTGTTTTTGCCACTAGTTAATAAAGTAAGGTTTGAATGAAGTAGGGCAGTAAGTCTGTAGAGCTTTTTAATTTTGAAACCTTTATAACATTATAGAACTCTACTACTCTATGCTGTCTGATCTAAGTTCAGTCTGTGAACAAAACACAACAAAGCTTTAGATACTTAAAAGTAATAGTGTGTGTCTGTGGAGAACTGATGGATTAGGTTCACTTGCATCGACATCTCTTTGGACCGCATATTGAGGGTTCCCTTGAACAGCTACCAACGCACTTTCAACACCGGGGAATTAACTCCAGATCTTTTATCTCCATAATTTTTCATTAAATAATGAGGAAACAGGCCATGAAACTGCTTATCAGTCAATCAGCCAATTGAAAATGCTCGGACTGTGAAAAAATATAGCTTTCATCCCTAAACTGTTAATGCAATATTTTTTTATTAAACCTGTTGATTTAAAATTGAAAGTCTATACTTCACTGCACCTTTATTGCTTCATTTCAAGTCCATTGTGATGGTTTGTGTGAAAATGATCAAAATGACATGAATGTTTATACTAGGTGAAATTAATCAAGACCAATTCTTTCATATAGGTCACTTTGCAGGAAAAAGTTACTGTATTCCATGTGATGATATATATCTGCTCAGTGGTGCTCAATTTCCACTAATGAATGCCACATGATGACTGACAAATTGTACATTAGAACAGCAGGTTTGTTTCTGTAACCTGAACAATATTCTGGGTTAGATGGTAGATGGTAGATGATTAATGAATAAAAAAAAAACTTGCACAACATTTTACTTTGCTAAGATTTATTAACAATGGTTAAAAAAATCGGTTGATTCCATTATGCAAAACCCACAATTTATGCATTATCTTTCAAATGACATGCTCTTCAATTAAGAGTTGTTTTGTTTGTTCTAAATGCAGGGACAAGTTTTATCAGTTCCTTTTGTCAAATAAAAACATGTCTTTAATGCTCAGACACATGCTACATGTAATGGTTTTTAAAAGACGCTAGCTTATTCTAAAAAGTGATGTCAAGTCTTGTCTATTTTATTTTTATTAACTATCAAGTTGAATCTCGAATGCTACAAGCAGAAAAATCAACTGTTTAAAAGTAAAGCTCAGTTGTTTAGTATGTGTCTGTTGTTGCTGCTCAGTAGCTTGGGGTAGGAAGTGCCGATGGAGCGTCCACGTCGGTTGACAACAAGCTCCAGTTGGTATTGGTCCATATTCACCACCGCAGTGCTAGTTTTCTCGGTGGATGTCAGGAAGAAGATGGTAAACACTGCCATCTCAAACTCAGGACTGACACCAATGAAAGTACTGCCCACTGGCTTCAGCAGGCCATGCCAGCTGAACTGCACATTCAAGACTTGATCATCTGCATCCGGCTTAAAGGAAAAGAAGAGTATACGTCAAATTCCAAAATTTGAAAATTCTTGTAATTCTTTTCACCTTCATGATCTTTCAGTGACCATGATGCTGAATTCTTAAAACTCCTTGGTCAGAAGATGTTGCTTACTTTTCTATGACAACAGCTGTGGCAGTATTATAATTATGGCTGTAATTCAAATCTCAGGTTTATATTATAATATAGAGCTTTTCTCTGTAGAATAACATTTGTGTCTAATTAACTTTAAGAGAGAGAGAATAAAAGATGATGAAGGAATATCAGTTTATAGGTTCCATAGCATAAAATTCCACAATGCTCACTATGTTCCCTTTACTGGAAGTTACTTCATATTTTTTTAAGCCTCTCAGCTTAAAAAAACTGGTGGACAATTCAATTCAATTTATTTGTATAGCGCTTTTAAAAAAATTCCCATTGTCTCAAAGCAGCTTTACAGAAGTATGGAAACAAAAGAGAGAGAAAAGGAAATACATATATAATAATAATGAGAAGAAGAAAAAAACAAGAATAAAAATAAATAAGTGAATATATACAATTGAAGTTTTAAAATTAATTTAAAAAAGATTAACTTAAAATTTAAAATACTATATATATTTATATCCCTATCCCTCATGAGCAAGCCGGAGGTGACAGCGGCAAGGAAAAACTCCCTAAGATGATATGAGGAAGAAACCTTGATTGGAACCAGGCTCAGAAGGGAACCCATCCTCATTTGGGTGACACTCTACAGTAGATAGTGTAAATGTAAATAATGTCCTTCCTACAACAATTTACAATAGTGCAACCAAGAGCTTCTGAGGAACTAATGGTTCATCGCAAACTCCGAGCTCAGCACAGACCTGATTGCTGATAAAAGACCAGACCATACAGCTGCCTGACGCAACATTGGTTCAAAAGAAGGCACAGTCTCCAGCTTCTTTGTCCACAACAATCCCATGAGACACTGGCTGACCATGCAGATCAAATATCAGGACAAACTCTCAGCCAATTTTGTCTACAAATGGAAGCAAAGGTTTTTGCAGCTCTTAAATGATTATTGACAATACGATATATGGTTTGTTTGACTCTAACATTATAAGTGTTGCAGTAATAAATACAATCCTGTTTGCAGTACTAAGGCAGAAACGTGTGTGGTTAACATTTTTCAGCTTGCAGTTTACAGTAGAGGTGTTTGACATTACCATATCATTTCTTGTTGCTTTGTAACCCTTATAATCAAGGAGATTTTGCTTTTCTTGAAGGTAAAACTGGACCCAGTTATGGAGACCCATAATATCACTGCCGGATTTTGTCTCGCCAACAAACACATGTTCAAAGCCACTGGAGTCTGCCCTGGTAAAGAAGGTATAGAAGAAGAAGGAGGAGGAGGTGAAAAAAAGAAACAGTTTCACGTTACTAACATTAAATTCACTGTAGACCGCTTACACATATGAATCGAGAGAGAGAGAGTGAGAGAGAGAGAGAGAGAGAGACTAACCCTCCAGTCCGATCTCTGTGGTAAAGTCGGAACCACATGTAGTACAGCTGACTCTTGAACTGCCTTAGGTCTGAGTTTGATTTTCCCTTTTGAACTAAATACTGGTGAGCCCTCTGTAAAACACAAACAAAACCCCAGAATATCTATCATTAAACAAATTAGGCACTTCATTGTGCATTTCACACAAAACCAGATGTTTTATTGCACACTGTTACATTCTGGGTTTAATTTTCCAGGAGCTGCACCTAAAAACATAATGTGACAGGAGAAGTAGAAGCAGTGAATTCATATGAATTTACTACATACATGTATAAGCCATTTTACAATATAATGTGTACTGTTAAGAGTATTTTTATGTTTTTCACAAGTTAAACAGCAAGTGGATTTGATATTAAAACTGAAACGTGGACACAAAATTGACTAATGTATGACACACTGACAGGAAGGAAGGGGAAATGAAAGAAGTTAGAACAGCCTTGATTTTAGAACATACAGGCATACATGTGAGGACATCCCCTTTCATTTCCTTTATTTACAGAACTTGAAAGGGGATGGAAGCAGTTATAATTATGGCCAAAATATTACACTATATGGTGCTATAAACTTGATGTTTTTGGGAGGTGGGCAGAAGCTGGAGAACCCAGATGCCCAAACACATATTCTATACCTTATTTCATTTACACATATCATTGATACTTTATAATGGAAGAAAATCTGTCAAAACTAACACATTCATTACATGTATAGGGGTTGTTAAGTGCTACTGTTATGGCACTTTTGTACTCAACTCATGGATTTCCAGGAAACAGTGTCTTGGTTTTACACTTTTATACAAAATTTACAGTAGTGTTTTTACCTTCATGACCGCTGTGTCTAAGATGGCATCCAGGAAAGCGTTATTCTCAGCAATCTCTTCACTAGTCACCTTCTCGGCTACACCAGTGGACCTTTCATAGTTATCCAGCAGCTTCATGAACTCTAGAAGGGAGTGAGAGATCTTGAAGCTTTTGAACAAATGATTTGTATAATCACAAGCTGTTTTTGTCTGATTATGTCTGATTAATTTAAACATGCATTAAAACATGCATGATAGACAGTTAGAATATCTCCTTGATATCACTACATATTATTGTAAAACATTTCAGAATCTTACATTTCATATCACTATAAAGATAGACATGCTTTGTTTTAAATAAATGACAGCCTACTTTACACAAGCAACTCCTTTATTAGGGTTCCCTTTTTCCCTGTTTTTTTTTCCACCATCAAACAAAAATCCGAACATATTCTCCTTGCATTTTATGTTCTTATCACACTAGAGTTGCTGCATTAAATAAATGCTTCACAGTTCATTAATGGTCCTTTGTAACCAAAATGCAAAATGGAAGCCTCACAGTTGGAGAAAGAATCCAGGCACGCCTGTGAGAAAGGCATGTCCAGAGCTGCTCCTGGGAAAAATTAAAGCTTATATGCAAACCAAGCAGATTTTTATGGCATCTGTTTTAAGACGTAGAGCATGTTAAAACTGTTAAAGTTGCAGACAGTGTAAAACATGTTAGGCCCAATTAGGTGACTGTATTACTTCAACTGTCAAGGTTTGTATATTGAACTCAGGTTCATAAGGAGGTTAATCTTAGGTCTTAGGAGGTTAATCAAATTTCAAGGCAGGAGGTGAACTTTAATTTAAAAGTTTATCCATTTTAAGCATTTTGCTAAGGATTTCTGTAAGAAAATATATTTATTTTTCTCTTACTTGCATATGTGATGATGGATTGCAGCTTTTTCTCATCCACATAGGAGAAAAGAGGGGATGAAGCGTGATCGACCACAAATTTGCTCCCTTTCGGTATGAAAGCAGCTCGACCCTTTTTTGTTTACAAAATGGAAATGTAAAGAAACCATGAAGGCAACTTTTATAAAAGAAAAAACCTTATATCCAATTTCTTATATGGAATAGAAAAAATCCCTAACAGTGAAGAAAACCCTTCCCTCTAATCCTCTTTATGTCCTATTAATATATTAATGATATATAATATATTAATTATCATATATTATAATAAACCATAATGACATACCTGTAACGAGATCTTATAGTCAGTCTCAGGCGTAAATCGATTGACGTCTAACTTCCAGAGGTCACAGATTATCGTAGACAGCTCCTGGTTTACAGTTTGGCTGTAGATTTTACAAGAATTTCAGCAATGTCTGTAAATATATTATAACGTGGTACAAATATCTAAAGAAAAAGCTCAACTCACGCTGCTGCTGCACTTCTATGTGCAAAGAAGGTCAGGAGGACAATAAGACATTCCCACAGTTGCCTGGAAGAAGATGCAAAGATATTATAGCAAATAATGTAACCTAGTTTGACTAAAAACAACTAAAACAGCCAGTTGTAATGTAAAGGCAATTTCTTATATTTTTTGCACACACAGATTATAATGCATTGTCTGGAAAAAGCATTAATCATTGTGAGATAAAAATGATAAAAGTTAAAGAATAAAACAATACACATATCTGACCTGCTAGCCATTGCTCTTTGTTTCTCCGTGTAGCAAAACAGGATTCTGAACTCTTCCTCGGCTGAAACACAGACGGCCTTTTACAAGTCTAAACACCTACCACGTACTTATATAACACTCCCAGAAATGGGTGGGTGAGTTTGTTGTTACAATTTCTCTGCTGTTTTTTCCCTTTCTTTCTTTCTTTCTTTCTTTCTAAAACACTGTACAGGCTATTTTTAGCATTTTACACTGCACTCTTACTTTTTGAGTGTGCAGCAATCACACAAATTACACTTGGCAATAAAAATAGCTTCTGTATAGTAATGTCTGGAACATCATTCAAACGAATCAAATCACTCAAACAAAACATGACACAAAACAGTGTGGGATGTGTCCCAGACAATAACGGGTAATGCAAGCATTTTAATTAGAATTTTGTCTAATAAAAGTAGGTCATACTAAGTAGCAGGGGTGCCACTAATAAGGGAAAAGTTTGGAAGATTCTAAGGGCCCACGCACTTTTGGGGCCCGCAGTGGCTTGTATGTTTGGTGCGAAATGGGTGTGGTAGGGGGCCCAGTCTCATTTTCTTTCATAGGGCCCAAAATAGTGGTGCCCCTGCTCGGTAGGGTGTGACCTCCCTATACTTAACGTATGGGTGGGTTCTAACTTTTTAGAAATAAAACGTAGCACAGGGTTAACCGTGATATAGTACCCTTGGATTAGAGAGTGTTCAAACCCTACTGTAGCTCAATGGGCCCTACAGTGACTGTTTGGCAGTTCTAAGGCTTGAACCACTAACCTTCTGACCAATAAACCAGAGCCTTAACTGTCGGTGCCACCATTGACCAAAGTAGAGCAAACACTGTAATATTGTGGTGTAATGTATGTTCAGGTAAATAAGTCATTGTTATTGGTTAGCTTAGAGGTACTACTAATAATAATATCCTTATAGAAGGAGCTGCCACATGAATGTGCTTGGATATGCAAAGAAAATAATTTTTCACGTTTCTTAAAAAAAGAATAAATAAATAAATAAATAAATACAAAAAGGTTTTGACTTATGTAAAAATAATGCCACAGGTACACACACATACATACTCTCTCACACACACACACACACATATATATATATATATACACACACACACACACACACATACATGTATGTACATACATACATACATACATACATACATACATACATACATACATACATACATACATACATACATACATACATACATACATACATACATACATACATACATACATAATTCAATTAGTTACAGTGATGTTACTAACCCTAGAGGCCTCAGCTCCAGTGTGGCAGGTGACTCCAGTACAAGCCAGAATCGTAAAGTGCTACATTAAGTTGATAAGCCTCCAGCAAGACTCCACAGTGCTGTGATGCACTACAGAGCCTACAATAGATCTCTTTCATGAGGAAAGCCTTGTGCCTTCAGCAAGCTTGTGCCCTTATTGCTGAGAAAAACAACTTGGGTTTAGATGATGGATGAACCCCAATTCTGAAAGATCCAACAGGTCAAAGAAAACTAACACTGTGAATGCAGTCTGCATTCTGTGCAACTTCAACAGGAACTGGTAATGCATATTGAGGCATGTTCAAATAATGGATGACAACATAACAGATACAACAAAGCCTATGCTGCAAGACATGAATAACATCGGACAGCCTTAACAAGCAAAATGAGAGGTGTTTTAGGATCCTGAACACCCTCAAATATAGATATGTATGTCATTACCAATATTGTCATTACCAATCACTGTCATTACCAATATGAAACAGATACGGCTAAAAACACAACAAAAAAAAAATTCAGGGACAGGGAAAGGATTTTTATTCTAAAGAGAGATTTTCTGATCAACCTCGGTTAGTCCATGGCTTAATCCAAGCCAGCTCTATTTAAAGCTATGATACTAGGGATAAAATGAAATCAGTGCGTTTGTACAGATATAAGCATAATAAATGGGATTATGCTTTACTTTAATTTATTGACCTTTTACAAATGTGCATAAGACAACATACAATTATGGCTGGTAAAAACAATAACATTGCTTTGATGTGTAATAAGAACAATTTTGATATGTTAACTGATGCACAATATTGAGAGAGAGAGAGAGAGAGAGAGAGAGAGAGAGAGAGAGAGAGAGAGAGAGAGAGAGAGAGAGAGAGCAAAGATTAAATAAAATTCAACTGTACAAATAGGGCATCCAATACTTTGCACTGAGTTTTCATTACATTTCATCTGAAGTAATGTCTTTATTCTGGTTAGGGTCATGGAGGATACGGTGTATTTCCCAGGAACACTGGGCACAAGGCAGGAATATGACCTGGATGGGCCACCATTCCTTTACAAGGCAAGTACTGAGCTTTTGTAGTGTTGAAGATATTGCATGCAAACACATTATGGTCAAATAGACCTATAAATACATCAAATACTGTGAAAGGTTTTTAAGAAAAATGTAAATATGGCAGATATCTTGTGATCATTGTGGAATATAACAGTTCTTAATGGAAGGAGTTTTTAATTTTTTTTTACTGTAGTTTTAAAAAAATCTTATTTCTCATCAAAATAAATTCTATTATTTAAAGGATAAAAGTGTCACTGTGCACCGTTTGCCATACTGGACACAACAGATGGGGTGGAAGTCCATTAAAAAAAAAACAACAACAAATCTCCAGTTGCAGTTCGGAGGCAAACTACAGTAGAACTGCTAATTTTCCCTTAAAAACTCTCCTTAAAAATACGTAATTGAAACTACATAATATTTATAAAATATTAAGCAAAGATGAGACTGACTATTCAATACACTCTTATAACCGCTCCAGAGAGACATATTCACAACCTTGACACATATTTTAACTTGAAGAATGACACCTACTCTGCACTGTACTGTGGCAAATACTGTATTGTAGCTTTTTTATGAGAGTTTACATAAAAGGAATACACTCACAATGTATAGCTAGCACTGACAGATAAGAGTGAGAGAGAGAGGGAGAGAGAGAGAGAGAGAGAGAGATGTGCAGAGAGGTTGGCACAGTCAGTTTTGATCACAGCAGCACCACTATGGGCAGTTGGGCCCAAAAAAATTCCTCAAACGTTGGAGTCGTCGTCAGTCACGCTAATGTTGGGGGATGATGTTCTAACCTCCTTAAAGAGCTCGTCATCTTTCAGCATACTCTGAAACACAAAATATTTGCGATCATTACACATTCTAAAATGTATCATATATCTTTCTATATTTTAGATTGCTGTCTTGTTTACCGTCAGGT
This sequence comes from Tachysurus vachellii, assembly GCF_030014155.1. Taxonomy (NCBI): domain Eukaryota; kingdom Metazoa; phylum Chordata; class Actinopteri; order Siluriformes; family Bagridae; genus Tachysurus; species Tachysurus vachellii. The sequence goes on along the minus strand of NC_083468.1, from coordinate 18,381,700 downwards.
TGTTGATGCCTTCTGAGAAAGCTCCAATTTGTCGCACAGTGCCCTCTGAATCCTCCATCTATGGATAGCAAAAAAAGAAATAAAAATGTAATGAAACAGACTAGATTACGCATGAAGTGACATGTAGTTTAATTTATGTCTCTTTCATACTCGTGGTACAATTTTAGGACAAGAAGCACACAAATACAAAATAGTACTGAAAGAAATAAAAGATTGAGACCAAAAGCCGTTAATCAAATTTCAACGTCAGAGTCCCACTGACGGCCGAGGCTGGCATGGTCTAGACAATCTGGACAGCTGCAGCATCACTAGGCTCCATCAACCTCAATGCAGCACTAGGGATTAGTGGAGCTATGGAGCTACACAAACACTACACATAGCAAGAACAGGAACATTACGGCACAGAGGGTTGAGTAGCCCCACGGAGACCCAGAACAATCCCTCTAATGATGCCACTAAACTGATGCATTACACAGAAAATACTGAAGCAAGGAGAGATCCTGGATCTGGAGCAATGCCACAACTGCCAACCAATAGACAAATTAATTAAAACAATAATTTAATAATATAATTAAAAGCAACAACAAAAAAAAAAAAAAAAAGAAAGAATAAACATCATGCTTTCCACTGGAAATAGAACCAGTCAAGGAAAATGTTGTCTTATGGTGTACAGCTCAACCTAGCAAATGTCCTTGTTGGGTCCTAATAACTCCACCTGTTCTAGTCTGTCCAGCTCATCCTCGTAAATGTGCAGCTCCATGCTTCTAAAGCCTTTCTGGAAACTGTGTCCTTTTGGCATCTCCACATCCATGGGGCACACATACTCATCACTATCCTCCTGCTTCTTCTTCTTCAAAGTCCCAAAGGTCCCAAATGCCAGTTTTCGTGGCTAAATACAACACAAAATGAGAGTTAAGACAGATTAAATAAACCAAGAGTAAAATAAAATGCAGTGGTAACCAGAATTATATCCTGTTAGATCTTGTAGTGTGGATGGTGAGCTGTACCTTGACTTTAGCAGTTGCAGTGAGTAAAATGTAATCAGGATTCTCCATACACTCCTGCTTCGTCTGCTGAGCCTCCGAACCAACCAGCAGGTTAAAGTGAGTCGCCAGGTGCCTTCTGAGCAAAGTCTTGTTTGGAGGAATGTTCAGGATCAGTGCCATTGTTTCCACATTAAAACGAGGTTCGAGAACCTGAACACACAAACATATGCCTATTTAAGGATCATCAAATCTCACACACTTTGTTATCCTCTAAAGTTATCCTCCTCCATATAGCTCACCATCAGACCTCCATGGACTCCACTGCCCCTCAAATTGGGTGCATATTCTGCCAGATCTACAGAACGCAGCCACTCCATCACACGGTGATTGGTCCACTGAGAGATTTCTGCTGGGGTGATGTTGTTCTACCAAGACAGGCAGATGGAAACAACACTGTTACACAAAGCGTTAATGTTAATATAGTATTATGGGAAATTTCAGCAGCACACACACCTCATCTGAGGGTCTACGGCGTAGACAATTGGGCTCGTAATTGTTGAGGCGGAGAACTTGGATAGCTCTCTTGATGCTGAGGTGATGCAGAACACTTCCCACTTTCAGAGACAGCAGATCATCCTGATCAACACAACAGAGGTCATTGTTAAAGGTATTCAAACTCTATTGGGGTGGACAAATCAAGCTAAAAAGCTTTTTTTTTAGCTGGAGCTAAAAAGTGGTATCTAAACGTGAACTAGTTTGCAGATGTATTTACACAGACTAAAGAAAACAAATGAGTTTATAGCTGTTATACTCTTCTAGACATTTTCTAATGTAGCACACTGTGTCCTCAGCAAGTGAAAAAGTAGTTGATCAACATTTCTGCGAAGAGTTGTGGTGTTTTAGCCTCGCAAGATATTCAGGTGCGTCTAGCATTTTTGTTTTCTGTCTACATGTTTCACTACAAGGTGAATGAGAGTAAAGGAGAAGGAGAATTCGGCCGTTCGTTCATCTGTGCACACCTACAAATACCCCTTGTAAAATAGTCTTACTAGAACACCTCAACTGGTGTGTAGAGCAACAGGAAGTGGAATTCAGAACAATGTGTTTCACACGTATGTTTTTAAGAAAAGACGATAAAGATGGCTTTATTGTCAGGCCATATTTGTGCTTATGCTAGTGATTTATCCAACCCTGAAAATATATTCATGTGAACATTTATATGGGAAATAGACATATATAAAAAGCAGTGACATAAGAGGTGAACAAATTTCTGGCCTGTTGGCATCAAGAGAGAAAACTCACCACAGTCATGTAGTGAAGCATTCGCCCATCCACTCTTGCCTCATCAAACTGAGTTTTGTACTGAGGAAGTCCAATATCATCAAGCCACCCTGGGTGAAGTGATTACAAAATGAAATATTAAGGAGGAAAAAAAAAAAAAAATCAAAAATCAAAATTGCTTAATGAAACTTAAAGGCTTACTCGTCACCCATTGGTAGTCTAGTTTGCCTTTGTTGTCTTCCTCCTCAGAGCCCAGTGCTTGAAGGGCCAGTTGCAGTTTCTTCCTGTGTAGATGATGCTTGATCCCCAACTCCTACACACACACACACACACACACACACACACACACACACACACACACACACACACACACACACACACACACACACACACACACACACACACACACACACAGAGAGATAAAGATCCTCAGGGTCAGCCACAGCACTGGAGTGATCAACATTTTTAAAAAGTTAAGAGTTAAAAACTGAAACCTGAGTAAAAATCAGAATGTTCTCAACCAAAGACCAATAAAACCGAACCAGGATCATATTACTCACAAGCAATCTTCCAGAAAAGCTTACAAGAGAATAATAAACACAGGTGGGAAAATAATAACTCATCAGCTTCTAGATATTTGGTAGTTTGGCATGAACACATCCTGCCCCAGGAGATACAGGAGATGTTTCTTTAAAGCAATGACTCTCTAGTTGTAGAGATGAAACTATAATGTATAACGATTCTTACACCAAATATTCATTAACAATGCATTTTATCCTGAGTTACCCAGTTTGCACTATGACTGGACATGTGTATATGATGAACTGAATGCTCACCTTCTCTAAGTTCTGTGGAGAAGCCTGTAGGAGAGTCTGTCCTGAGGAAATCCACTGTCTGGCCAGGTTCACATATAGCCCCAGTCCCTGCTCCTGCATCCAGTCACACACCTGCTCCCGGGACCAACGTGCAAATGGAGCATCCACCTCACTGATTCAAACAAGCACACACAATTTCAGGTCCCAAATAATGTAAGCGTAAACAAAGTATAAGGCTTTGTCCACAATAATCCAGCTAAATCTAAAAATGCATCTTTGTCTCATACCTCTCACATCTGGGTATGTTTAAATGCGCCCATTTTCATTGAGCCGAGTGAATTCAATCTGATTGCGGATTCCAAAAGTACTCTTTATAGATGTATGCCAAACATAGCAATTTAAGTCTATTATTCGTTTACATGTGTATTACATATAATCCCCCTCAAAAATGCAAAAGTTACACATAAATAAATTTATGCAGCACTGCACTGAGCTTTGAGTAGAGTTTTTGAATCTGATAGAGAAAAGTCTGATTCAAGTGTTTTCATGCCAGTTATGTCTGAATTATACCACCATTTTCAACCTAAATCCAATTCATTTGGATCAAGCTCAAGCAGATCGAATTAGAATTTCTTTGTACTGCAGGTATTGTGCCTGCTATCAAGATGGAGCTGATAATGATTTATGCAATTTGTACAAATAAATTATAGTCATAAAGACTTTCCTGAACTAAAATATATTTCCAGAAACCTAAAATGGATGTAAAAGTAAAAATACATTAAGCAGTAAACAAAAGTTACATAGTACATTTCCAGGTAGTTTTTAAGACTTCAATACATTTAAGTAGTTTGTCTAAAGTCAGCGGGCATTAAGAGTGTGAGGACTTTGGCTCACCACCAGGGGGAGCGCTCTTCACAAATGTTAGTGTCGGATTGTTTACTTGATCAGCAACAGCAGCCCATTTGTACTTATGCACACTGACTGACCTGTTTGTGTTGTGCAGGTCACGTGACCATCCCAGCCTGGGACCGGCTGTGGCTCGGACTCCTCCCCGTTTGAACTCGTTCTCTGAGAGGTTGTCATCCAAGGTGAAGGTTGTTGACTGACTTCTTGTAAGCCTTTAGTAAGGAGTTGTGTATAGTGGTTTGGTTAAAGGTAAGGAATTAGGAAATGCCTATGACATGGACAAGGGGCAATGTTTAGGTGTGTTAGACAGTCTACTCACTTTCCTAAGAATGCTTTGATTCCCTTCGACTTCTTCTTGCCCTCTAGGCAGCTGGAGAGAGTGTTTGTACTGTCACTGTTGCTTGAATTCTGTGGCATCCCTGCAAGATCCAGATGGTCCATGCCGTTGTGCTCTGTTGCAGCTGTTCAAACACACATATAGCAGAAACTACATAACCACCAAGTGATAATGTGCTGCAGTGACCTGACAAGAACAACCCCTAATGCCAATAGATTTCACAAAAAAGAAATAAAAGTTGATGCTACAGTAATTCAAACTGAGGACACAAATAGCCCAGTGGAAAACAATCCTACATCAAATATTAGAAACACTGCTACATGACATCAATGCAGATGACATCTGGTCAGAATTAAAGAGTAACTGAAGCTGAGGGAAACTGAGAAGCCATGAAAATACATCCATGTGAGTTAGAAAATTTATTTTATTATAAAAGGGTAATATTTCATAGGTGATGGCTGCACTTTAAAGCCAGTATTGTTGCAAGGTACACGATTGTGTGAATGTGGTGAGATTGGATATGTAGAAGAATGTGGTTCTGGAATAACATGTTTTTGGTAGGAGCTACATCTCCATAGCCTGCAAAGCCAGCCGGCTCATTCTGGTAAAGTGGCATGAGCGGAATGACAAAATACACCAAAGACGAGGGATAATTCACAAGTGTACTTTATTTGCCATCACTGCTCATTTCTGCTTGCTCTGAGAAGGGAAATCTGGTGGAAACATCATGCATAAAAGTTGAGGTTGAAATTAAAGTCACTCAACATGCATAAAAAAAGCAAGATGGACTTTCAGATGTAAAGTTAAATGAAAATTTTGCCTGACTTTACTATTGTGAGCTATGATAATTGAACAGCACACATCCTTCCTTTGCACTTAGACAAAACACCTAATGAGATGTGGATATCTAAAGGAAAGGGTTTGGGTTTAAACATCTTTCATGTTCACTTTGGGTTACTGTTCAGCTACCTTCTAAAAACTGTGCCAGTGGAGATGAGGGAATAAGAGAGTAATGCAGCAGTGCTTTAGTTCTTTAAACACTCCAGCTGTCATACCGCCAACACCATCATGCTTGTCTTGTCCATGTTGAAGCATTCATTAATGAAAATGATCATCCTTAAAACGAGTAAGTGAGAAATTACGCTTTTAGGAGCTAACAGCAAAACCTGTCCTTCACCCCCTGAGACAGCCAGATGAGAAGGTTTGAGATGGTTACAAATGTTCTCCTATGAAATGCACTAGCAGTTGGACTAGCAGCATCTCACAATGACACACACACACAACATACAATCATGTACACAATTCCACTTGAAAAGAAAGTAGATTTACCAAGATTAGGAGCGCTGGCTGTCCTCTTGCCTCCCCTAAGCTTAAAGAAACCTCGTCCGAAGGAGGATCTGGCCTTCTTTGTGCCAAAAGTGTCATCTTCAACAGCACGGGAGCTGCTAGTGGACTTTGGTGGTAAGGTTGTAATCTTGTTGAACTCATCAAAAGCACGACTCTACAGCAACAAGAAATATCATTCCACAAAGATCTCACAAAATAATTGAGCTAAAATAGCAGAGAAAATACTGATGAGCAAAACTTACCTCTGCTGGACTCTTTCCAACTGCCAAAGGCCTCTGGGATTAAAAAAAATGTTTTAAATAAATATTAACATCATAATGAAGCTCCATTAAGACACAAATAATGCTCATATTGGTAAATCTGACTTTTTTCCCCTTCCACACTCACTGAGTCAATTGAAACTTCACCTTTTCACTAGTGCTGCCATCCAATTTGTTCAGGCTGCTGGATTTGGGAACCTCCACACTTCTGCAATAAGATTAAAACCATGTTAATCATTCATTCACAACTAAACATTCTAAAACTCTTTGTGCATAATTTCAGTTAGGTTTTTCTAGAAAAGGTTCAGTAATGTAGGTTCCATAATAAAGTATCTTTGTAAAATGGTTTAAATTAGCCGGACAAATCAAAGACTGGATAAGACTCGATGTACACAATCTTACTTATAACTGCACCAGAATTACAACTTTCAGAGTTGTAGAAATCATTTAATGATTGTGATATGAACCTGCACTGAAACATTGTTAACATTCAAAAACCATTTGTAAATCACCAGAATTCTAACCCATGTAAATGTATTCAGCACAAACAGGGCTTTAAATATTTAGAACAAATCCACAAAATCGGAATTGATTCATTTTCAGAGATGAAAAGAGTTTAAAACATGGTTACTAAACAGCAACCATCAAACACAAACTTATCTCTTTCACATTAAAGTCAAGCAAAAACATTTTTTGCTCATCAACCTTAACAGAGTCCCATGTATTATTTCCTAATACATGAATTCATAAATGAAACCAAACAAACTCTGGACAGGTTGCAAAGCAGAGGATGATTTCAGATTGCTGAGAAACCTCCCCTTATTTGCAGCTCAAACATACTCACTCCAGACTGGTATTTATCACGGGCTCCTGTGACTGACTTGGCTCCTGATGCACTGAATCACTACACAGGATAAACACACATGTATTGGAATGCTAGTATAGAGGGAAAGAAGGGATGGACAAGCAAGTTTGAGATGTAAACATAGTCGTGTGATGAAATGGTGTGAAAAGTGTATAAAAAATGTAAAGATGTTAGGCATGACTAAGCTTGGCAAGCAGCGTGGTTCTAATATGTAATGACAAGAGAAAGCAGCTAATATTTGTAATTAAGGAGAATAAACATGCACTAGATCAACATTTATTTATAGAAGCCTGAGATAGTGGCATGCAAACAAAATATGTTGTGTAAAGGAAATATGACAAAGAACAAAGTGAATGATCTTGTACATTAAATATAAATGCAATAAAAGGGTTTGTCGACTATTTCGAGAAAACAAAAAGATCCTTTTGGAAGTGTGCTTTTTGTGATCAGATCACACTGATCGATAGTGAGCCGGCCTGCGGGCCAGTCAGGCTAAGATTTATTCCCAAGAAGCAGATCCTCTATGAAGTGTGTTAAGTGTATTGAGAAGCTCACCTCTGTGACTGCACTGGCTCCAGGTTTACATCAGCCTCTGGTTTGGTTTGTGGTGTGGTTGCGAGCGAAGGCACATGCAGCGTGCTGAGAAAAGTCGTCGGCTAATCGCAGAAACCAAAGGGAGACAGAAAAGAAACAGAGATTAGTATTATAGGTGCACAGCTAAACAGAATATTGAGTCTATAGGTTTCAGTCATCACTCCAGAGGACCATAAGGATAAACCCATGCAGCATGGCAAGTAACTAGTGATGTGCATCAGAACAAGAGTCAGGAAATAAAAGTTACAGAAGCCTTGTTCTTATCAGAATCCCTGTTCTGATGCACACATCTAAACCAGAGTTAAATGTGGATGGGTGTACGTGATCAGAAAGAGTCGCATGACCCTGAACGGTGTGAACAGCAACTGATAAAGCCGATTTTTCCATTTTATTATGTTGAAGGAAGAGGACTCCACAGCATTTCTGCATACACATGGTTTAATTTTACCTACAGTTGAGGCCAAAATTATTAGCCCCCCAGGAATTTTTGAACATTTCCTAAAGATCTTTCCAATGTTTGCAGCATTGATAGAACTTGATATAATCAAACATTCACCAGTGCTATTTAGTAGCTTTTGGTACATTTTGGAATATAAAATACATTTTTAGGCTTGCTTTATATCAAATATAGTGAAAATGGGGTGGTCAAAAATATTAGCCCCCATGTGAATTTTTGCTTTCAAAACACACCTAATTAATCAATCAGCTTTCAAACCACACCTTTGTAGTCAATTGGCTTCCGAACAACACCTGAGCATTCAATCAACATTGAATGGGGTGGTCAAAAATATTTGACCACCAAGGAACAGGGCACTTGAGCTCAGAAAGAAGATAGTGGAGGCTCATGATAAGGGGGACGGCTATACTGCCATTTCCAAGCCTTTCACAGTGTCTAGAACCACTGTACGTTGCATCATTGCCAAGTATAAGGAGACAAATTCTGTAAGAAACAAACTTGGATGTGGTCGTAAGCACAAGATTTCAAGAACTCTGGAGAGGAAAATATTCAGAGATGTCAGCAAGATGCCCCAGACATCTGCCAAGATGATTGTTGCTGACCTGGCCTCTTCTGGAGTTGATGTTTCAAGGAACACAGTTGTGAGGGCGCTTCATCGTGGTGGGCTTCAGGGCCATCGTCCCAGAAGAACCCCTTTACTCAAACAGCGGCACATCACAGCCAGACTAAGGTTTTCCCATGAACATTTGAAAGGTAAAGATGAGTTTTGGGAGTCTGTGCTTTGGTCTGATGAGACTAAACTGGAACTGTTTGGGCACATGGATGCTGCTTATGTTTGGCAAAGAAAGGGTGAGGCCTTCAACCCTAAGAACACAGTTCCCACAGTTAAACATGGTGGTGGGAGCATCATGCTGTGGGGCTGTTTTGCAGCTTCAGGCACAGGGAGCCTTGTTCGGGTGCATGGCATCATGAAAAAAGAAAATTATGTTGACATTTTGAGGGATAATATGCAGAAATCTGCTCATAGTCTAGCCTTAGGTTGTCGCTGGGTCTTCCAACAAGACAATGACCCAAAGCATACATCGAAATTGGTCCAACAGTTCCTGAAGGATACCAAAACCAAGGTCCTGGAGTGGCCCGCACAGAGCCCAGACCTCAATCCTATTGAGAATCTATGGCAAGTGCTCAAAGTGAATGTCTATGCTCGGAAACCATGTAATTTGGACCAACTGGAGCAATTTGCAATGGAAGAATGGGCTAAAATCCCTCAGAAGACCTGTGCCAACCTAAAACCTCTCTAAGAGGTTGTCAGTTGTGGCTCAGAAAGGGTACACTATTGACTGTTAATGACCAGGGGCTAATAATTTTGGACGTTTCATTTTTGCCCTTTCTTGTTTCAACTCACTATTTCAATTAAATATCCTAATCAAACTTAGTGGATATTTTGTCTCTCTTATTTTGGAAACAAACACTATAAAACACTTGTTGTTAATGGTCATTTCCATGGAGAAATCAAGAGTTTTGTCTAATTTCATAAGGGGGGCTAATAATTTTGGCCTCAACTGTAGATAAGCTTGGCCTAGAGAGCTGTCTATTTCTGACTTGTTGTAACTTAATGTGAACAGGCCGAATGTTGCAACTGAAATCAATCAGACATGCTGTGCAAAGCTCTAATATGAATCATCTGTAGACTCAGAGAGAGGCTTGGAATTGACAGTGAACGTCATCTACTCATGTTGGCTCAAATTAAAGTTCAAAAATAAAACTATTTCAAGGGCCATAGAGCCAAATGAGAAACAGTAACTAATAACGTTCCAGAATCCTTCCAAGTCACGCAAGTCTGGCGTTGAGATAAGGCCGGTTTCAGATACACTCAATTTAGACGCCATACCTCATCTTGACTCTTCACTTCCTCAGCACACGACAGGACGGACTTATCGGCATCCATGGAAACTGACATTGCTATTGACATGGTGAGAGAGCTGTCACTGTAGCTCTCATCACTTTCTTCTTCTTTTAATTTATCTGGGGGAAAAAAAAAAAGAAAGAGTCATTTAACTGGATCCAATTAGACTGAACGCAGACAGATTCAAACTGAACAGGCAGATTTCAGCATCAAATTGCACTTTTAACTGAATATCATTTATGTAACTGAAATGTGTCCTAAAAAAAAAAGAAAGTGGTATCTTGGAGAAAAAGGAAACGCCCTGAGACAAACAAAATAAACTTCCAGCGTAATTATTTTTGGCGTCAGGTTTATCGCTGGACACATATGTAAACTTTGTTTACCTTTTCTACCTTGCACTGACATGACCAAGTCTTGCACCTTCTTGTAACGTGTAAGTGACTGCCGAAGCTCCTCAATCTTGCGATCCTATGGAGCAGGCATTAAAATATGCACAGATTAAAACCATAGTTTTAAATGACCCAAAAACCTCAAAAGGCTAAAAAATGTAACAAATACCTTTTCTTCATTGGCTGCCAAAAGTGACTCAACTGCTTTTTTCATTCTTTGCACTTCCAAATCTGTAAAGCACAGCCCATGTAGTAAAACAAGGATAAAGCTGTAAATATCTACGTTCTGGCAGGTAAATGATCACATGTGGACAGTGACACAAGGCAGATAACAGAACATAAATTTCAGCATTACAGAAGGAGCTGAGGCCCAGCAGTGATGACATCACATACGGATGAGCTCCAGACAGTTTACTGTGTGAGTGGAGTACACAGACCTCCAGCCTCAAAGACTTCCTAGGAAGAAGTATGTAGGACAGGGAGAAAAAGAAACGATGTAGAGAGCTGATAGATGTGTCGACAGGGGCTACAGGCCAGGAGAGGTGTTATTGTTAATGCACACAGGCAAGGAGAATAAAAATAAATCAAAGTGCTTGCTGGGCCTAAGTGCGTAAACAGGACGCATCCAACATGCTGAACAGATGATAGATACTGACCTTCTTGCAAGCTGGTTTAGATTTTGATCTTAGCATTTATTTAAAATGAACACTCCAGCGTTTTTTCAAACCTAATCTACATCAACTGGTCTCTAATTAGCACAAACAAGACATTTCCAAGGGCTGAGAAAAGAAAGTAAAACCCATTTTATATGAAATTGACTAATAGAGGTTTAAAGGGAAAACTACAGTTGTTACACTCTAATAATAAGGCTCTTCAGATGAAAGAGGTATGAGACTTGTTTACTTTTGGTTCCCCTGGATCAGTGCTGCAGTGAATCTGATGTCGATCTTTCAGAGGACACCGTGTACACACATATTCACACACATCTATCTAGAAGCAATGCAGCATAGTCAGTCCACATAGAGGTATGTTCTCGCAAAAGTGGGAAGAAACCAGAGAACCCAGAAGAAACCAACAGGGACATGAGACAAAAATCCATACAGACAGTAAACTGAGTTCAGTCGTGAGGAAGCAACACTACCTTCTGCACTTCCTTCGGGTTACATTTCCTGAAGGTTTTGTAGTATCCAGGAAGAACAGGGCAGAAACTGGGTACACTGCTAAAGCTAATTTTTCCTTCTGTAAAAAAGTACCGTCTTGGAGCAGATGGATCCAAACGAGTTCATTTACAAATACCTTTGACTTAAGACTTAAATACGAAAGAACAAAAACGCGATGCAAATACTTCAACACCAGCCCTTGGATTTCCATTATAATGAGTTTCTAAACAGGTTTTCAGTTCTTTTCTCAGTCCTGGGTGGTGAATTGTGACTAGGTTGGGAAAAAAAATCACTGGAGTATTTTACCCTCCTATAATAAGTTGTACATATAATAACTGGCTCAGGGATGAATCGTTATTCTTGTCACAGAAATGCAATAACAATGAGCGCATACATGCAGGCTGTGAAAGTAGAACGGAAGTGAGCGAGACAACAGGCGTGAATGATTACATAGAAGGCAAGCCGCCCTTACGTTTCTCTTTGAGCTTCTGCTTAAAAGTATCCTCTGTATGGGAGACAGAGTAACGAAATACACTTCTTGTTAATCAGATATTGAGAATAAAATAAAACCTTTCTATTGGTTCATTCTATTACAGCATCCCCCCCAAACCCCCACCCCCCTTTTTTAATCGAGCATCTGGATGGCACAGTGAAAAGTCAGAAAGTCCTAACCCTGGCTGTGCATTAGGTTAATTCCCACAGCGTGTTGGAGCAGGTTGATGCTGACTCACCTCTCTCAGTGGTTTCTAAGCCTGCAGGTGTGGGTGATCTGGACCCTGTCTCATCCTGTAGCCTCCTTAGTTCTCCATCTTTACCATCCAGCTGCCTTCTTAATATAGCCAGCTCCTCCTTTAAAAAAAAAAAAAAGAAAATAAATCACACCCGCAATCACAGATCATAAATGAAGTGCTGAGTTTGAAACACCACCACAACGACTATCAACAAATCTCCACCGTGTTTTGTTTTGAACCTTTTCCCCCAATCACACAATTACACAGACGGCGGATATTTTGAACAGGAAACTTTTCAAAACATTTCATTTTAAAAGCTGCAAAGCCTTTACTGTCTCACCCAAAAGATTCCCATGGCTAGAGTGCCTTAAATTAAAGCATAGCTGTGGTTAGCAAAACATGCTGACTTCTTTCTCTGTGGTTCAAACAATATCATGGAAAGCATAGATAATAAAGAAACTTTCAAAACCTTATATTTATGTATGACATTTAGACTTGGCACATTAAACTACAGATTATCTGTGCTTTCTCTAAAGAAAGTTTGAGGGTTTGGAATTTTTTATTAAAATGGACAATTCTGTTATTTAAAAAACAAACAAAACAAAACCAAGTTTCGGTTAGTGAGCATAGTAAATATACTGTATTAAGAGGAAAGTTTGAGGGTTTATTTTTAGATAACTTATTTATATATTACTAATATAAGCAATAAATCTGGTTTGGATTTGTACTGTGAAATGTGTTTTCCAGAATAATCAAATCCTCCACACAGATCCAAAGTGTGGGTGTTTTTAATGTCCCTCTGGATTTCTGTCTGAAACAAACCCATCTGCTGAACCAGTAACCTCGAATTAATGATGAGAAATGACTTTTTGCAGGAGCTCACTTGAGCTATTAAAGCTGGTTGAAAACATTTGTTAAAATATGCATTATATGAGAAAGAAAATCTAAAAGTGCTAATTTTAATGTTATACAATCGTGAGGGAGGGATGAAAAGTCAAATACGGCCAAAATACACACAGTATGTTCACATTCAAGCAAATAATAAAATAACAACCGCAGCAAGGTAGGCCAACCTCGAGTGCCTGGATTTTGTGTTCCTTCCTCTGTTTTTCATACTGCATCTGGCCCATTTTGAGTTTCAGGCTAGACAGTCTTGCCATTAGTGACTAGCAGTGCACATATTAGCCAGGAAAGGAGAGAGAAAGAAACTGAGTAGAGAGGAAAAACAGACACTTGAAGAAGGAACGATGGAGCAGAAAGTCAACCCAGGTTATCACAATGAAAAGTCAAGAACAGTTCTCAATGAACAGTCAAGAACAAATGAAGCTCAATGAAAGGTCAAGAACAATAATACAGGGAAAAAAGGTGAGAAAATAGGAAAAAGCTGTTAAAACAGATCAAATAATCATCATTGTCACCTTTGTAGACTTTAGTTTCTTCTCATACTGCAACCGTTCGTTCTCCATCTCAGAATTGCGATACCTCAGCTCATTAATCTCTAGGATCAAACCCTGAAAAGGGGAAAAAAGCTCATATTAACAACCCGACAAAAATTCAATAAATTATTCTTCAAAAAGATTTCACTCTTGATTTAGTGAATAACGCTCAATGCAAAGTTCCACACAGTGCATGATCAAGTATCGACAAAGCCTCAAAGCCTTGACAGTCAATCTTAGCCATTGTTCAGAAACAAGAATACAGTGACAGCTACTTCCATTCAACACTAAGACCTCAGGCTGATAAGCTCTTTGTTAAGAGTGTCAAGAATCCTTAAATGAGAAATTTATGATTCAATAAACAAGCGAACAGCCTGGGGCCTCAAACCGATTAAACCACTGAAAAGAGACGACAATGTAATATCAGACGCATACAATTAAATAAACAGTCAAAGAAATATAGACTAACAAAAACAAACAAAACTTAAAATTATTCCTCGGGGTAAAAAGCATTTTTACAGTCTGTGTGCTTTAACAATTTTGTTTGGATCTTCCATTTCCTAGAGAATAAAATCACTGTATTCAAATGGCTTTGGTATGGCAAGAATCTCAAGAAGCTAAAAATAATAATAATAATAAAAAAATAAAATAATAATAATAGTAATAAATAAAAAGCTGACCTTCATTTTTTCATTCTTAAAACAAAAATATAAATATTGTTGACCATCCAAGACCAAACACACATGAAATTCTGTAAACTATAAACATAACTTGTCTGATTCTTGCCAGAAAATAATTTTTAAAAAATAAAAGAAAAAGGAATGGATTAAATCTGTCTGATTCGGATCGTATGGGTTGATGGGTTACATGTTTTTCATAAAGGCTTTCAATGAATTCTGTCTGCTTGCATAATTTGAACAGTTTAACTTTGTAGTTATAGACAGTAAACAAATTCACAGGCAGGAAAAAAAAGTCAGCATGTGTGATTTTGGATAACTTCTCTCTTCCGCCTCCATATAGAGAACATGAGGCATCCATCTGTTTCCAGAAAGTCTTTTCTTATCCATAAAATTTCCACATGTGTTTGTACACAGCACTAGCACAGACCCTTCACACAGACCTCCCTGAGACACCCACACTCTTAGGAAACAGCATTCTCTGATGTGTGTGTCCGATGATGGAACAACGTTTTTGCTGTAATATCTATTTTCCAGAGAAACCCAAAGCAGCCCAAGACAAGTTTATAGAACAAACAGTGTTTAGCAGTCATTCTCCTGCTTTTAGTAATTAATAAATGTGACCTAGATGTGATTACAACCTCACTATCTCTGAATTGTTCATCAAAGTCAATTCTCTCCTTCTCCATGGCATTCAGCTTTAGCTTTAAATTTGAAATCTCAGCCATCAGCTCCATCTTCTGAGACTCAAGACCTGACCTACAGAGAAGCTCCTGAAATAGAAAAGAGAGAAAATAAAATTCAATACATATAAAACAGATGGCATCTGAACCTGTAGGGAGATGTTGTTAGCCTTGAGGTCACAAAACACCTGATGCAGAAAACAAGGATGTCAACTTACAGGTCCCTAAACTCACACACACACACACACACACACACACACAGACACACAGACACACACACACACAGACACAGACACACACAGACACACACACAGACACACACACAGACACAGACACAGACACACACACAGACACACACACAGACACACACACAGACACACACACAGACACACACACAGACACACACACAGACACACACACAGACACACACACAGACACACACACAGACACACACACAGACACACACACAGACACACACACAGACACACACACAGACACACACACACACAATTCCAGTTCATCCTAAAGGTGTTCCGTGGAGATGAGGTCAGGGATTTGTACAGGACACTTAAGTTCTTCCACTCCAACCATGGCAAATCATGACTTTGTGTACATGAAGGGCTTTGTCATGCTGGAACATGTTTGGGCCTCTTTGTTCCAGTGAAGACAACTTGTAATGCTACAGCATACAGAAACATGCTATACAATTCTGTGCTTGTAGGTTTGAGGAAGAACCACTTATAGGTGTGATAGTCAGGTGTCCATAAATGTTTGGCCAAATAAATATAGTGTGTATGGCTGATACACCTGGAAAAATATACATCATTGTGCTGCATTAATAACAGTTTCCAGTTTCTTTTCAAGATCTGCCTCTTAAAAGTGACCATCCGGCAACATACCTGTTGTAGCATTTCCTCAGTGGAATTCAGTTTTTCACGATGTTCCTCAAGGCACAAGTCTAAGTCTCTTATCTTTTCTCCTTGGACTTCTACTTGGTCCGTCAAGACACTCACCTGCAAGAAATAATTTCAGCTGTAAAAGCAGGCATAGGTCTGAGAGCGTGCCTATTTATTTGTAATCTTGAAAAGTGTTCGATTCCAACATATGATCGATGCTACATGATGGAAACTCCTTCTAAAGTGTCACACTAATAAACAGAAGACATAAAATGAACGTGTTCTGAATGTGTTTCATTTTCAGTGACATCAATCAAAGCAAAACAGACAACAACAGCATCTCACTACAAGAAAAGTAAGCTGAAAAATCTTACGGTGCTTAAACAGAATCATTAACAGAGAGCACGAGGGTAGCTGACATGAGTGTGAAGAGTAGAGTGGTCATTAAAAACACAGAGAATATTTGTACGCAAGTCTAACTAAATCAAACTGTCAAACAAGTGTCTTTCGCATAGCCTGCAATTTAAGATGCACTCATTTAATAAAACAAACAGATCACAAGGAGCTGGCTATGAAGTCAGCAAGAACATACCAGCAGCCAACATAAACAGAGCTGAATAAAATAGACCTTTATGCAGTATTACAACCATACAGAATTACACAGATTATAGTGCATATTAACCATCTATCAATTCATTCATTCAACCATCTTCTGTTCGGATAAGCCTACACAGGATGTATACTAACCAAAATATATATGTATAATGTTAATATATGTATAAGGTCAAACATTACCTGAAGAACGAGGGATTCTTTGTCACTTTCAAGGCGATTAAGTCTGTCTTGGTAAATATCACCAGTCACTGAAATGTGGCCATTTGACTGTAACAGAACACAATCATGACTGTACAACAGAATAATAACATCTATTAGCTTTGAACTTTAAGAGTCCTATTTTTTATGACCAAAATTAGCTTAATGAATTGAGCGAAATCATGTAAATGTAAAGAAAGAAGCAAAAAAAAATGAAACTTAGTGCTCATGAAAAGTACTTGCATTGCAAACGCTGTTAATCTCCTAGCACCTTAAATGGTGACCAGACTAACACAAAAGTAAACAGAAGAGTTATGGTATTACATGCTGCCTCTGGCATTTGGTTGGAAGTATACCAACATGTCTCTCTGCCTCTCTCTTAGCATACAGTATTAAAGATTTTAAATATTTGTATTGATGAATATAATCATCATCTATATATAGAAATATAACATCATACAAAATGTTGCCTTGGCTTTTAATCACCAAGGTTAAATAAATGTTTTATGGGGATGTGGTAGCCCAATGGTTAAGGCTTAATGGTTCAATTAACGCTTAATGGTTCGATTACATGATTGGAAGGTTGAATCCCAAGTCCACCAAGCCGCCACTGCTGGGCCCTTAAACCCCTATTGCTCATTATTCAAAGGTATTCGCAAGTACAAATAACAAAAGAGGAATTCTATTTTCAACACAGCAACATCAAGCTATTCTTACTACTCGCCTACATGTAAAAGGAAACAGCAGTAATGTGACACAGTTATGAGATGAGAATGCATACTAGATGTCCCTGTAGCCACTCCACCAGACTGTGTGCTGTCGAGTCAGGTATCTGGCAGCGCAATCCCTCTCTCTCTTCTGTGTCCATGAGCTCTAAAACCCCCCTCAGATCCTCGATTAGGTGCAGCGCCCGCAGGCTTCCCATGAATGGTGAGGTTGGAGACTGGCAGTCAAAAATCCCATTGGAATAGTCAAGAGATTTAGAGCCTGGTAGAAATATGAGAGTGTTACTCAGTCAATGGCGTCTAATGTGTAGAGATGGTTTGTCTCAGATTAAAAAACATAACCAAAAAAAATTCCTGTCAATTAAGGAGGAACCATTATTAAAATCCAATGAGGGTTAAATGGTGATTCATAGTGTGCTGAGCTGAATACGGTCCTTTCGTTTAATTTACACAGAATAAGAATTCCCAATGTGTTCATGAATTACTTGCAAAGATTAATATTTTCAATATGAGTGATCAGGTCAAACATTGATCTGATATAGCTTACCACAACATAATTTGTTCATTCACTGAGCGTTAGTAGATGCCTTTTCCTTATAACAGAGGAACTGGAGTCTATCCTGGGAACACTTGGTGTAAGACAAGTATACATTTGTCTGGTTCTGTGTCCAGCCCATCACAGGGCACCATGCACACACTCAACCACACACAGGGCAACTAGGGGAAATTTGAAGTAGCTGATCCACAAAACAGTATGTCTTGGAAGTTCTTTGGAAAGTAGGAGGAAACTGAATAACCCACAAAAAATACCCATACAGACACTGGGTGAACATGTGAAACTCCACACAAAAAGTAATCTGAGCTTCAGATTAAACCATAGAACCTTGAGCTATTAGACAGCACCATTATCTGCTGCACCACTATGCCGCCCTGCTAAGAGATCAGTCATATACAATTATCTAAAGTTGGGGAACAAAAACAATGGAACCATCCACTGAGATCTGAGGGCTATATTTCTGGTACAGGCCAAGACAATGTCTAAATTGGACTGAAATAAGAGTTACAGTTAACAAGACCTCAGGGCATCACATCGTATGATAGGCTACGACCCAAAACGGCAGCTTTATAATAAGCTAGACACATCAAGGACTCTCAAATGTCACTATGGTATTTGGTAATGGTAGTCAAAGCATCAAAGCAGTCTTCCCATTCTCATTCCACTGTGGATACTGAACTGTAGTTTTTTTACACAAACAAAAAGAAAAAAAATCCTTGGTAATCACTGAAATCAGTCCTGTACAAAGACAATGAGATTTTGTGTTTGTTAGTTATTTTATCTTGAATGTATGAACTTTAAATGCAAAAAAAGCAACAAATCTTATAAACCCTATCTCCAAAAGTATGTGGACTTCTGATGTCACACCCATATACAGACTTTCACCAAACTGCTGCCACATAGTTTGAAGCACCCAATTGTACAGGATGACTTTGTACTTTCAAACTAAGTGGTCGAGTCCAAACATGTTTCAGCATGACAATGCCCCTGTGCACAAAGCAAGGACCCATGAAGACATGGTTTTATGAGGTTGGTGTTAAAGAACTTGAGTGGCCTGGACAGAGCCCTAAACACCTTTTAAGTAATAAATTGGAATTACCAACTTCACCCCAGGTCTTTGCATCTGACATCAGTGCCAGACATCACTTATGATCTAGGAGTTGAATATGAGCATGGAAGCCTTCCAAAGAAGAGTGGAGTTTATTATAACAGCAGAGGCTGACTAAATCTGGGAGAGGACATTAAACAATTGCATATGGATATGATAATCAGGTTCCCAAATATTTGTAAAATGTAATTAATATTACCTGCTATAATGCCATCCATTTGCTCCAAAGCAGCAGCCAACATATCACTCGCATCAGACATCATCTTCAACCTGTTTAGTTAACCTTAAAAAAATAAAAATAAAAAAGCATTCAAAATAAGTGCTATACCAATTATTTCTTTACTGTGTAATATGCGACAAGACTTAATTTAGGGAACATATTAACGGAAAAACATCAATGTACAGACAATGTGTCTGCGCTGACGTGTGCACTGATGGGACATCATACCTGATAATGTGCTAAAAGAAAAACAATTTAATACCAGTAGTTCTCTGTTCAAAGACCCAGGGAATTAATATTATTCAAAATTTTATACATTTAATTGAGTAATAGTAACGTTTAATTAAAAACCAAAATTTGAATGAAAAAAACCTAATAGCTAAAATCTAAAGTGAATAAATAGGCTAAATCCCATTGAGTTGGTTGATTTAATGGTTGGGATTGTCCAAACAACATGGTACCTAAATAAATACTAACCTAATTGTCCTCCCTCCCTCACTGACCATCTTATTTGAATGTCCCAAGGCTCTGGTCAGTGAAACTGCAGCTAATTATCTGCTGCCAATCCATGTATCTACAAGCTCATCTACAGCAGCAAGTTACTGACATTACACTTGTTTAGATCTGCTTTTCCTTCAGTGTGCCACATCCTATCAAGATTTTACCTGCCACTGCATCCAATAGTTATCATTTGAGGTACAGTACCTGTCTAAGGCAGATTGCACCACTTGGCAGAAAAGTGTGTGCTTCCATACCATGCTTACTCTGCTTTGTTATAAACCTTCACTGTGACATCCTGGCTTACAAAAACTGTTAAGCCGTGGTGGTTTGGGATTCCTTGGTGCTTAAACTAAACATCAGCTGGTAAAATGGACCGCCTGTTAGTTTATGAAGAGCCAGACCTGGGCAGAAATGAGCCGAGAAGTGGTCCAGGGTTCTATTTATAATTCGGTGATGACAGTAATGGTATTTTCTCATCTTTATACAGCTTGTATTGCTGTAGACAGTAAAATTATTTTAATATCTCAATAGCCTAAAGTATTACTACATTGATGTTTGCTAGCAAAAAATAAAATAAAAATAAAATACATGAAACCTCACATGTACCATGTTTCTATTTATTAGAGACATGGTTAACCATGGTACATGTACTCTTGAATGTGCAGCCTTGTATATAATTGTCTATTCAACAGAAAACATATTTTCAAGTCATAATAATAAGACATATTCATTCATTCATCTTCTACCGCTTATCCGAACTACCTCGGGTCACGGGGAGCCTGTGCCTATCTCAGGCGTCATCAGGCATCAAGGCAGGATACACCCTGGACGGAGTGCCAAACCAGCGCAGGGCACACACACACACACTCTCATTCACTCACACAATCACACACTACGGACAATTTTCCAGAGATGCCAATCAACCTACCATGCATGTCTTTGGACCGGGGGAGGAAACCGGAGTACCCGGAGGAAACCCCCGAGGCACGGGGAGAACATGCAAACTCCACACACACAAGGTGGAGGCGGGAATCGAACCCCGACCCTGGAGGTGTGAGGCGAACGTGCTAACCACTAAGCCACCGTGCCCCCAATAAGACATATTAAGAAGTCTTAAAAAATATTTATTGTCTGATCCAATGTTTAAATTAGAAGTTTGGAATTAATTGTTGGGGAATACAAACACTATTTCTGACTTGATTTGAAAGAATGTTTAGCTCATCATCATGTTGAAAGCTCTATGGTATCCAGATCTGGGCCTGACTTATATTAGCAAGAACATCTTGAACAATTCAGGATGCTATCAATCTTCCACTAGACATAAAACACCTCCAAAGCATCACATAATCCACCTTCATATTTTCCACCAGGTTTCAGTTGCTTTTCCTTATAAGCGGTCACATTTTTTCATGCAACATGCAGCGGGTCATTCTAATCTGCAGGTTTCGTTTTGGTCTCATTTGAACGCAACACATGATTCGTATTGTACTTATACAATGAGTTATAACACTTGATAAAGTTCATGTTACAAAAACACATTATCTGCAGTAAAAACAAATATTACCTTTGGAAGGTCAAATAATCTATTTTACAATATTATCCTCACTGAGACGTTAGTCCTCCACCCATTAAAAGGGCATGAGCTACAGGAAATTGGGGCTGGTTTTATAGGCAAAGCCTGTGGGTGTTGTGTGTTTGCATCTTTTCAGTCTCTGGCCTTACAAGATTATAAGAGAGATTATATACGGATCCTTCTCACCTTACAAATCTACAAGGCTCCTTCAGAATGTTCTCTTATACAAATGATATTTAGAAGTTGAATAAAAAAATGGTAAATGTGGATTAAGTTGAAAATCCTGCTTATTAAATGGAATATTAGGTGATTAAAAAAAATTAACCTGCTTTTCTTTTCTGAAAAATGTCCTTTTTAAACAGGAGCCCTTTTCCTGTTGAGGAAAAAGAATTTGTCTCATGTCTCAATGCAGCAGATATGAAATCACAGTCGAGCTGTAAAATTCCTCTTTAAGGCATGACAGAACACTAAAGAGTGGAATTTGTGATCCTCCAAAGTTAACAAAATTGAATGGCTGGGTCTCATAAGGTTAGGATTATCTTCTCAAACAGCGATCAAACCTAACCTCCCTCAATAAAATGTTTATAGTCGCCCACACAGGCTACGGGCTAGGGCTTTTGTGAGAGAATGCTCGAGTTGCCTTGAACACAATCGATCTTTGGAAGGTGGGAAAGCAGGATGATTCTTCACTCGTCCACTGTTCCCTAGGTTACGGAGTCAGGATAAGACCATGAGCCAGTGATTGTAAGGAATAATTGGGTCATTTACCTCAATTATTGGCACAGTGTTCATGCTGCTGCTCTGGGACACAAGACACTCTGTTGAGAGATTAGTGGGTGCAGTCTGTGAGGGTCTTTTGGTGCACAGCCCAAGAACACAGCAGTACCATTATTTCTAGAGCATTAAATCCTTAGTGCAAACTAAGAATAAATGGTTTCTTATTCATACGCACATTCATAGACACACAGACACAGAATATACAAGGTAAAAACACACATACAGCCTTCCTAAATTATTCCAAGCTCTGAAATGATCCTTTTTTATGTGAAACCCTTTTGTCTAATAAGGCTCAAGATACATTCAGAACAATCTCGACCCACTCCTACATGCACAACATTTTAAACTCCCTAATATCATGTCTGTGCATGTGGTTTCTTAGCCAGCTTCTTAGTTGTGGTTCAAATTTTTTTTCTTAAATTCTCTTAATTTTTTTTTTTGCCAGGTTTTGGCACCAAGTATCTTGGCATCAGATTTTTGGAACCAGCTGCATCAAACCTGAGCCAAAGCATCAATAATCCACCATCATATTTTACAGCAGGGTATCAAGTGCCCTTTACTTGATATTAAAGTTCAGATGCAGAATTTTGTGAGATGCTCTCAGCAAAAGCCTTTATATTGTCTGTTGTTGTCAAAATGGCAATTAACAGCTTGAAACTGTTGAATGTAATTTCTAACTGTTGAATCTAAATTAGCAACTGTCCTTTATAGGTTTCAGCTTTTTCTCGTGGTTCTAATTGTGCTTAATGATATTATTAACAGCTTATGTTCCTTTATATGCATGAACTGATTTGTGCAGGTCAACATTTATCTGTCTCTTTTGAGTTTGAAGTGCTTTGTTTTTCCTACAATAATAGATAAAGAGATTTTGTGTGTGCAACCTCATATTTATACCCCAAGGAAACAGGATTCGGTTAAATGGTAACAGGAGTGCAACGAGTGCAAATGGAAAAAAAAAGATATTTTATTGTTTGTATTCATTTAAAATACTACTTAGTGTTGTCAATCTGTTTTTTTTTTGTTTTTTTCTGCTTCAGAAAAAAAAGGCATAATGTATGATTATGGATTAAAATGTAGGGTTGAGATGCCGCTTTTACCAAACCTCCCAAGCACGTCGTTTTATGGCCAAAAAGGAAAGAAATCAGATGCAGAAACTGGGTAGTGGATGCTTGGCTTGGAGCCAGTGTAAAGATAGGTGAGCATTTTAAACTTTCAGAAACAGACCTCAGGTTTGTAGCTTGCTACTACTGGCTAAATGTGGTGTAGTGTAGACTTACAACAGCTGCTAGCTAAACCCCAAGTTCTTTTATTTTTATTTTATTTTGAAAGACCGCGAGCTAGCCGATGTCCAACACAGTACACAGAGGCACCAGCAAACTAGGTGATTAAAATTACCTACCTAAATAAAACAAGCAAGACAATTGCTTGTTACAGTCATGAAGAGGTGAACAATAAGTTTTTTTTTATACTTCCATGTGTAAAGTCTCTGATGATGTTGGATAAGGATAATGAGTTCATGAATGAATACATGACCAACACCCCAAAACCACGTTCTGACATAGTGCTAGTACACAAGTTACAACATATTGCTTTAGCGGTTACAAAGTGCACTGTGTAGGGAATATCGTGATTTTACCAGGTTAGGAGGAACTATTCAGCCGCCCAGTAGAACGGTGGGTTTTATTTAAACAGCTGGGCTCCAACAAACTCTAACACACTGGTGACACCCAGCATTCATCCAGTGGTTTTCACTCTTGATGTTTCATAGAAACCACCCACAAACATGTACCACATCAAACGGAAATAAATCCACGTTAGAGAACATGGAACCAATCCCTCCACTTTATCCTGATAGCTTTGTTTAAATGCTCATTCCAACGGCTCAGAATAACCAGACACATCACTGCTTTCTTAGACTGAGGTAATTCAAACTGAAATGGCTTCACGACAGCAATCTGAAAATTACACAGGAAACAGTGTTTTGAGTAAACTAGTATTTTACTACCATTCTTAAAGAAAAAAAAATTTTAAACTCTAAAGCTGAGGTAAGATTCTGTCAGGCTTGGTAGATTATCTGACCTAGTGGGTTGAACAGAAATCACTGTTTCTATCAAATTCAAAACATATTCAAATAAGAAAACACACAGAGACACACACACAGAGACACAGAGAGAGAGAGAGACACACAGAGAGAGAGAGAGAGAGAGAGAGAGAGAGAGAGAGAGAGAGAGAGAGAGAGAGAGAGAGAGAGAGAGAGAGAGAGAGCAGTAATGTCGGACAAAGAGGGGACACCCAGAAGTCTGTCTGGACCACAAATAAAATAGAAGACGCCTTGAGATTTAAAGCCTTTTAGTTTTTTTGGAACTGTGTTCAAATATATATTTAGAACATTACAAACTTTCTCGCTTAGGCAAAAAGGTATGTACTTAGCTAAACATTTTACTGAGAAAACATTTTCCATGGAAATGTTCAAATAAATTATGACATAAAGGGGTGTTTTTAACCACAACAAAGCAGATTTTTTTTTTTTTTAAACAACTGTTTAATTCCTCTTATAACATAGCAACATGACAAATATTGAGTTTTTATTTATTAAAAGTGCATTAGGTAAGTTTAGTGATTTTGTTTTTTCAAGATTAGGCCTCAAACGGATTGTTAAGAGTTGAACTGACATTTTTGTATTATAACTTTGATCTCTATCCCCCATTATGTTCACAAAGCTCCACCTCCAGGATCTGGACTGACAGGAGGGTAAATCAAAACACACATTTCAGATCCGGAAGTCAGTCTTCCAAACTATTTTTCACAGTGATTCAAATATACTCTTGCTACAGCAGTGTTTTTACCCATTATTTTTCCTAATGCATTGCTTTAGAAAATGTTACGCCCCAAAAATTACTAATTCAAGCAATCAAGCTTCAAGACGGTGTCTGTGTTTCTCCTGAGCATGCTGTGTGTCTGCTGCTGTTCGCAGTGTTCTGTAGCTGTGAAAACTTCAAGGCCAGGTCAAACCTGTTGTTAGAGATTACTAGGTTCTCTCTCTCTGGAAAAACAATAATAGCTCCTGAAGTCTACGAGGCCAAGGAGTGAGGATGTGAAGCAGTAGAACACTGTGCTGCATCCTTTGGTTGCACGATGCAGAGAAAACTACTCTGCAAATAAAAGAATCACAAATGGAAACACTTCTCTTTAACATATGAAAAAAATTTTTTTTTGAAAAAGCGGGGCATGAACAATGTCTTTCAACGACCCCAAGTGAAAAACAAAAAAACAAAACACAGTTTAGCTATGCAGTGTAATGCTTGCAAGCTTTTTGTGCATTCCTTTGTGTACAGCATGCTAGTTTTGTGTCCGTCCAAACACGTTCGTTGTTCTCGGCCTCTCGGTTCTCGGCCTTCACTGCTTAGAAGACTATGTTTTTACATACACATCAAACACACTTGCAAACTGCTACAATCACTTTGCATTGCAGATTCTTGCTTTGCTGGGGAATTTCCTCTTGTGCCAAGAACAAAATGGTTCCAAGGCATGGACATCAATAACACAATGACAATAACAAGCTCTTTGTGCTGGTCATCACTGTAACATGGCACTACGTAGTACTCTATCAGATTCCTTTATTACAGCATGCAGGGATAACGCGAATTCCTGCTCCATGAGGACGCTGGAATTTCACATCAGAAAGTGAGCCAAACAGCAGAAAACAATGAATGCCACTAAAATAGTGTTTTAGTGAGATTTAATTTATGTCTTTAGGAATTCATGAGGTTTTCTTCATATTTGTTTCCAATACAGACATCAGAGAAAAGTCACACAGCGCTACGGCTACACAATACAACATCTGTGTTTACTGCAATACCAGTCTGTGTAAAGCAGCACTCTACACATCACATCAAGTTTGTGTGTGTTCTGTGAGAAATCTGGGCACTGAAACGAAAAATTCACCCTGAACTTTTTACAATATTATCTTTATACTTAACAGATATTCATCAATGACATTCAAAATTTGTCAATATTACATTTATTTTGTCCTTTTTTTAATCTATAAATACTTTTTTTTTTTTTGTTTTTTTATCATTAACATTTTTGGTCTGTTTTCATATTGGTTAATTGTTTACCACATTACCCACAACGCCATTCGACTACCTGCTGATAGTGCTGCCAGCGGAAATTAGCCCTTCGTTCATCTCATCTATTGTGGTGGTTTTCACCCTGGAAAATTTGTGCAGGTTGTGGACAACAGCAAATGAGAACATCTGCTGCGTGCTGCTCTGGTTTCAGTCTCACTCTAAGCAGTGCAACTGTGTTCATCTGGATGTGGTAGTCTAGTGGTTAAGATGTTGGAGTATAGCTTGGAATGTTGTGAGTTTGAATCCCAGGTCCCTGTGCAAGGCCCTTAACCCTCAATTGCTCAGTTGTATAAAATGAGAAAATGTAAGTCACTCAATAAGGGCCATAAATGTAAATATTAAATAAATGTGTCCCAAAGATTTCCCCACCCATTTTGATACACACGTGATGTGGAAAATAACGACGTTATCATCAGCTAAAACACATGTTTAGGTTACTTTACTTCCAGAACAAGTGCAGACCAAGCACAGTTTAGTGCAACCAAAGTCACACCACTTCCTACAGGTTCAAGACGGTGGTGCACTGCCTAGTCGGCATGACCAGCATTTCATTTGAGTCATGCTCCATTATGGACTAAACTGTTTTGGACTCTTTATTTCATAGCTATAGACAGTGCTGCAGCAAATTTTCAGTCTCACTTTCATCTGTCAAAACTGACCAGGTTCCATTGCAAATTTTCACTGTGAATTTCTCCAACAACACAATCACTTTATCATCCTGTAGCTCACCAAGTACTCGAGCAGAGTCACTGCTGTAACTCAGCATAACCGCATCTAACTGCTGCAATGCAATCTGGATCTGTGTTCTACATTGACCTTCCATTAATACATCATTGAACATCACTGGAACATAGTGAGTGAGAAAACTCTGTTGTTCTGCTCTGTTGTTTTGCAAGACCTGACTATCATCCTTCATGTGTAAAACACACACAAAGAATAACTTCTCACTGGATTAGCAAAAGCCAACAAATTATCACCAGAATCATTAAGCACATTGCAAAATGTTTAAACATAAAGATATCGTATGTGTGTCATGAGAGGAGTTTTCCTTACACATTACAGACTTGTTTTAGTATATTGCAAGTCACCACATGGCTTCAGTATGAAGCATGAAAATCACACTATGATGTCACTGTTTGAGATTCATACGTCCAATGCATGTTCCTGTACTTCACCAAAACTTGCCTTTAAAAAACAATTCTCTGTCCTAATGGGTTTGGAGCTCCATCAGGATAAATGTCTTTAGGCTACACTACACAGTGGACGCTTTCGTAACTACAGACCTTCTCTGAACCCATCAGACTCAGTGACCGTATAAATAAAAAAGAAAAGAACCATCCATCTCTACACAAAAACAAGTCTTTATGGTTGCTATGTTGTTGCAAGGTTGTTTCAAGGCGTGCACCTCAGAGTAGAAATATGGCACAGAGACAAAAGAACAGAATTAAATCTCAAAATACAAATTATTTCATACTTAAATATTATATCAGAACCCATGCATTAGTATAATAATCATCTTTCTGTACCAAAAGGTTTCAGAAAACAAGCTGAGAGGAATCGTTATCAACATGCTCGGAAATGTCACGTGATCCGCCCTCACATGTGGAGCTTTTAATTATAACTCATGGTGTTATTTTGGTTTGGAACTGGCGCCACACTTTATGGACTGAAACATAAGCTGTTGTGATTTCCGGTTTCTGATGAAAGCCACATATCAACTGTTGACCAGTCTACAACAAGGCTGCTTTTTCTCCATCCATAACTGTTCGTTCCTATCAAAAGTAGGAAGCAACAGTATATAAGCAACACCGCTTCCACCACTATACGATATTTAAAGTGCTTAAATGCACAAAACCTGAACTCTTAACTAAGCAAACTGTGTCTTAAGATGTTACAATATCAATGACTATTACTCAATAGATCGACATTTTAAGAGCAATAATTAAGTATCGTATCTTATTTCCAGCCTGAAAGACAGAGGAATACGACTTATTCCAACCTCTCGTAAGTGTAACTGCAGGAAGATGGACTGTTTCTCTATCTATAGCACACTGTCAAATTCAAAATAAAACACTTTGCAATAAAACACACCCATAGGGGCAAGACCACTAGCACAGAGAGAAACTAGAACTGCATCGAGTAATGATATCTGATATATTGCATGTACAAAATTTTTTTGTATATTGTATATATACACTCTATTTAGACATGCAGATGAAATACAAAGTGTATACATGGACAGATATTTTAGGGACGGAGCAGTCTGTATGATTACACAGTGAACCATTTTAGCTCTAAAGTTTAGTCTCATGTTTGCAGGATCGCCATCATTTCAGGGACGTGGAAGCCTAGTGGTTGAGGCATTGGACTACTGATCGGAGGGGTTGAGTTCAAATCCCAGGTCCACCAAGCTGCCACTGCTAGGCCCCTAAGCAAGGCCCTTAACCCTCAATCGCTCAGTTGTATAAACTGAAATAAAAATGGAAGTCACACTGGATAAGAGTGTCTGCTAAAATGCCATAAATGTAAAAAATTATTTCTAAAAGTGTGCAAAAAAAAAAAAAAAGATGTTTGCTAAATAAGAGCTGTGATTTATTTACTTTTTGTTACAGTGATGGAAATCAAAACAACACCATTGTCAGTCAAAGGGATTCGGTTTATTATTGGAGATCTATAGATGGTAAATCTGTTTGAATTAAATTCGCTTCATACAAATCTCAGTAGCATGAAAAAGTAAAAAAAGAAGAAGAAGGTCTATAAATCTCTATAAATATAAAATCCTATAAAGGTCTAAAGTCTAATGTGGTCTATTTGTAAAATTTGAGTCAATTTTATTTCATTTATTAACTAATATTATTTTACTTATTGCCAATAAATGAGCAAAAATACAAACGAATATTTGAATAGATGGATTATAATCAGGAATAAATGATTACTGAAAGGTTTGTCGAGTTCTTAAGTGTAAAAACTAACCGATGGTCTTTTGCACTACAAATTTTAAGACATAGAGCATCTAATATCTTGTATGTTATCTGTACTAATGTCCTGGGACACGTATTAACAGCCCAGAAAGTCGTGTTCATCCCAGTGCACAAAGGTTTTCCTCTCTCTTTACACACTTTTTCCCCTGTGAATGATGGAAAAGTAGCAGAAAGCTGCTCTTGTTCCTCTGATTACGTGGAAGGCATGAATCACAAGCCAACAGTAACTCAGAGGACATCATATTATTTTACTGATTCCAACACAACACCATGTGAGAACACGATTATGAGAATAATGTCGGATTTGTACGTGACTTTGGGTGTTATTTTGTGTTTATGTCCCCTCTGGCTACGGAAATTACTCAGAGTCAAGCAGCTGTAGTTGTTCTAACTGAATCCTGGTGTCATTTATAGACTTTTATATGATTACTGCTCATTCTATTCTTCAAGCCAAGCTCTAAAATACTTCATCTTACACATGAAACAGTGTAACATCCATTAATCACAGGTTACATGTAGCTTTCCGGCTCAACAACAACTTTTGGAAAGTGTGAATCTGCACACAGTCTAATGTGGAGAGTTTAAATGACTTACCAAAACCGGAGTCTGAACTGTTTACAACTAAACTTTCCTGTTAGGATGGAACTTCTGCCGTCGTCCTCGCTGCGAAATGTAATTTCACAAGGTTTGCTGTGCGAAAACTCCGCGCTGCGCCTCCGCCTGCGCCATGTCGACAATGACTCGGGAAGGCGCTGACGTCACGGCAAGGGACGAGGAAAAGGGACTCGAATCGGTGAATCGACTCTTTTGAACTACACATTTACCCATGATGCGGGATTCGATTCTAAAGGACATCCTACTTGTAGCCAATCATCATATTTGTACCCAATCACACTGTCTGACAACATAGTGCAAAAAAGAAAAAAACAAAAAAGAAAAGTGATTTATATATATACACACACACATATATATATATATATATATATATATATATATATATATATATACACATATTCATTCATCTTCTACCGCTTATCCGAACTAGGATAGGCAGGATACACCCTGGACGGAGTGCCAACCCATCGCAGGGCACACACACACACTCTCTCATTCACTCACACACTACGGACAATTTTCCAGAGATGCCAATCAACCTACCATGCATGTCTTTGGACCGGGGGAGGAAACCCCCGAGGAAACCCCCATGCAAACTCCACACACACAAGGTGGAGGCGGGAATCGAACCCCGACCCTGGAGGTGTGAGGCGAACGTGCTAAGCCACTAAGCCACTATAGCCCTTATATATATGGTTAGCACGTTCGCCTCACACACTAACTACTAGGAATCCCCAGAGGCCTAACATTACTTTTTTTTCCATTTACCCTTATTTCAGAATCACAACCTATTTGTCCTGTGATCTTGTGATCTCTGACCCATAATCTTGTGATCTCTGTCCTGTGATCTTGTTTTCCAGATCATGATTTATTTCCTGCCTCACAGCTGCATGGATTCTGGTTCAATCATGTGTGGAGTTTCTTATACTCTCCTCGTGCCCAACTTGGTTTCCTCCCACCTCCCAAAACAACATGCCAGTCTATGAACCGGTAACCCTAAATTGCCACAAGTGTAAATGTGAATGTGCCATGTGATGAACTGGTGCTCCATCCAGAGTGTTTTCCCGCCTTACAGCCATTGTTCCTGGATTAGGCTCCTAAACCTCCACAACCCCCAAAAAGGATAAAGCACTTACTGAAAGAGAGGGAGTGAGATCCTGAACTAGATTTATCTGCTTCAGAAGCCAGATGGACAAGAAGACACAACTCAACAATAATAGGGAAGAATAAGATAAATGCAGTCTTTGTAATCAGATAAAGAGAAACTTATATGATGTGTTTATTATCTAAGACGTCCATGTTAAATTGCACAGGATCAAGTGTTTTAACCCAAAGCCTAAATAACACCTACTATGATGGACAAAAAAGAAGGATTTGCACTTGGCTGATTCTTCTGATTCACTCGAAATGAACAAACTGCACATCAGAATTGTTTTTATTTTTTTATTTTAGCTTTTTGTGTTTATTTGTAAATTAAACTGTAAATGATCACATTAAACAAATTATGTGTTATTGTATTGACATGCATGTAAACAAGAAAAAACACAAAGAGGAACTGTGCTGATGTTTATTCAAAATGCTCTTATGTAAAACTGAAATGTCTTGATGTCTCTATAATGTCTTATTAAATATGACATAAAAGATATTTATAAAAAGATAACTTATCAACTGCATGCTGCACCTTCAGCAAAAAGTTGCCACTGCTGTAGTGTCTACAATGGGCATGTGGTAGCTTAGTGGTTAAGGTGTTGGGCTACCAATTGGAAGGTTGTGAGTTCGATCCCAGGTCCACCAAGCTACCACTGTTGGGCCCCTGAGCAAGGCCCTTAACCCTCAATTGCACAGCTGTATAAAAATGAGATGATATAAGGGTGTCTGCAAAATGCTGTAAATGTACAAATATTAGTAATAATAATAGTCTCCAAATTGTAGTGTTTATTAATCTTAAAAGTTAAATAAGAAGCTGGGTGTGTTACAGCAGGAAAACTTTAGATATGTGGTGTAGGACTGTCAGAGATATTATTCTACTGCTCCAGCAGATGAGCGTTCATTCTGTAGACTCAAATGAACCCAAAGATTTATTTCCAGAGCAACCCTTAAGGGTTCTCTCTACCTTTACAGTGTTGGGGTCACATGCCAACATCTCTCTTATCCAATCGTCAGCCAGAGCCCCATCAATAAACTCCTCCAGACTGATGATGGCTGTAAAAAGAAAAATGGTTCCTGTTATTTTATACACTGCCATTACATAAGGCAACAGACGCTAAGAATAAGAGCATGGTATGGATTTTATTCTCATAAATACAGTGATTCATTTGAGTTAAAACTATGCTAACAATAATGTCAGCAGTTGATAATATCTTAAATCTAGCAATATTTCTTATTTATTTTTTATTCTAATATTAAATAATAAGTAAAATATAAGATTATTAAGTTAAATGTTTGCATATTTTAAATTAGATGTAATTTTATAGTCAGATAATTTTGCATCTTTCTAGACATAAATACTTAAAATTAATAACGTGTCTAGAAATAGGTTTGATAATCATATATTTGGATTTTTCTAATCATTTATGAGGAAATAATAGATAATTTTGACAATATTCTGTAATTTTTTGCAGTGTAGACTACAGTACTATTACTTAAACTATTACCCTAAAACAACATTGAATCATATAATTGAATTTATTTTGAAACATTTCTGATGTGCTTAGTGAATCTGGTACTTATTTTTTTTATGCGTTTTTGTTATTCCCTTGAAAAGTTAGTGGTTAGTGGTTAGTGGTTCAATAACCTCGAACATAAGGCATAACAATCAGTTTTTGTTTGTGGCTCCTAGTAATAAAAGAGCAAGCACATCTTTCTCACTCACTATTTTCCAGTGACATGCCTATATCCAACACAGAAGTGTATCCAACAATGTAAGCAATGCTGACACAGTGAATCAGGTTGAATACATTATTTTGAGTGATCAGATTACAGAGAGTACCCTGAGAAAGCTGGACAGACTAAAACACTAAAGCTGCTACATTGTAAAATAGGACACTGCTAACCAAAGTGAAATTAGACCAACATGTAAATGAAAGAAGGTTAAACAATTTACAATATGAATCTTGGATGGTACTGAAGATTCACACATTCACCCATCCATCCATCCATCCATCCATCCATTCATCCATCCATCCATCGTCTACCGCTTATCCTACACAGGGTCATGGGGAACCCAGAGCCTGTCTCAGGGACCTCAGGGAACTAGGCAAGGGACATCCTGGATGGGGTGCCAACCCATCACAGTGCACACACACACACCACACACATATACATCCACAATACATACTGTATACACCACACAAATACATATAAAACAGATGGCATCTGAACCTGTAGGGAGATGTTGTTAGCCTTGAGATCACAAAACACCTGATGCAGAAAACAAGGATGTCAACTTACAGGTCCCTAAACACACGCACGCACGCACGCACGCACGCACACACACACACACACACACACACACACACACACACACACACACACACACACACACACACACAAACATTCACACAAAATGGACAATTTAGAGATTCCAATCAGCCTACAACGCATGTCTTTGGACTTGGGAAGGAATCTGGAGTACCCAGAGGAAGCAGAGGCAGGAATTAAACTCCAAACCCTGGAGATGCGAGAATCAAGTTACCTGAAATTCAAGTTATTTTTCAAGATTAATATGAGAGATCTTTAGCATGGACTTTTCCTTTAAAAAAACAACAACTCTTTTCCACCTTACCGTTGTTATCTTTGTCAAGTTTTATGAATATCCTGTTGGTGCATTCCTCAGCAGTCAGTGGATTAGGGTTGGTTAAAGAGGCTGCAACACTCATCTTATACACAGCCTGCCAACAAATAAGACACAATCACAAAATCTGAATCACCCTCTAACAAAGTAGACCAGTACTACTCACCTCATTTTACACAAATACCTGTCTTTAAATGGTGCATGCTGAATCAGAACTAGGTCTGATTTTATTATTCAACATTAAGCATTGCAACCAAAGCAAAGACCAATTCTATATCCCAGTGACGTGTACAGGAATATAAAAACACACCTGCATGATATCAAGCATTTCTGATCGTGTTATGGCTCCATCCTTGTCTTTGTCATAAAGTTTAAATGACCAGCGAAGCTTCTCCACTGATGAGCCTTCTAACAGCATGCTGATGGCCATCACGTACTCTCGGAAGTCGACGAATCCATCCTGTTACATACATTTTTGGAGGTGTGCAGAAGATATCAACTTTGAAAGTCACAATTCATAGTGTTTCACACTGTTCTCAAAAAGAACTAATCGAAAGAGACAGGCAATATAATACTGACTGGCCAGAAAATGTTTATATTCTATAACAGCGGCTTTGACAACTGTATCATCAGTAATTCTAATAAGAGGTTTACAGTAAAGTGTTTGGCTAAATGTTTGTGGACACCTGACCAGCACACTAATATGTGAGTCTTGGAATTGTCTAGAATGTTTTGTATGCTTTTTCTATGCCTTTTTTTTTATGCCCTTGTTCCAGCCTGTTGCATAAAGACGTTAAATGGCAAGTGGGGCCATCCTCACCTTAACATCACTGAACACATATGGGATGAACTGAAATGAACTGAAAATAAAAATTTCACTATAGTAACTATATGTTTCACTTCCGGCCACATAATATTACGCTGTTGTTGATTATTTTCCTATAACAGCATGTCCCAGCAAGCTCTATTCCTTAAACCAAAATTATTTTGTCTTTTAAGTCAACTTATCTGATCACAGTACAGTTGCAGTGATACTGTAACTATAAAGCAGAACAAAACTCAAGGCAAATCCTAGTAGGTACTTTATATTTTCTAAATAAAACAAGTTAACATGCTTCCTCTGATCCTAGTCAATATGTTGATACATGGTTTGTCATACCTCATTGTTGTCTAATGTCCGGAAGATCTGCTCAGCGTATTCAGCAGACTCCATTCCCACAGTTCCAACACAGAAGTGGCGTTTGAACTCATGCAGAGTGATCAGGCCACTCGGACACTCCTTTAAGAACATTCTGTCAGAGATAGACAATACAGGGCTGATCGGCATGGCTGTAGCTTACTTTGCTCAGAATATTAATTTCATACTTAATTCCTAATAGTTTTAGCAGCCTGAAATTTCAGTCTGTAGCTAATTTGCTTGGTTAATGGAGATTATTACCTACCAATTATGTGCTAGAAAATAGCTTAAAAAATCCAAAACTATATGTTTTCTTATAAATCTACAACTCGGTCAACTATTATTAAGCAGCAGAAGAGTCAGACCAAAAACACATTATGAATGCTGAACGCAGGTTTGTGCAAATATGAAATCATTTGTGAATAAACCCTCGGCCTTACCTTACCCACTCATAAAGTTCTGTGATGTAGGTGCCTCTGCTTCTGCAGGGTAAAGTCGCAGCCTGTCCCATCCTTAATTCTGCTCCACTATCAGCTATCACAGGTACACATGTTTATATACCAGAGCCCAGCTTACCTCTCTCAAGCTTAAGCGTTCTTACAGGTGCCATCCTGAGGCCGTGAAATTAGGCAAAAGTAATCTCTTAGCAGGAGGCACAAGCAGTTTGGGGGCTTCAAATGTAATTACCTTGAGAGCAGTTATATTTAGGAGCGATTGGGTTGGGGGTTGTTATGGTGATGACACTTAACTAAACAGCCTTCCATACTAGATCCAGATTACTGAATTACAGATTGTTTTTTTTTATCCTGGTGATACACTACATGCAGATTATTCTTTTCCTATTACTGATATTTGTAATTTATTTTATAATTTGTTTACTGAAAACATTTGCAATATTTTCTAATGAATTTATTTGGTTCTGCTTCACAAAATACTGTATATACCTCCTATTAGCTTAATTATAAGCACCATGATCCTGAACAGTTAGTAAGATACTACAGTATACTCTACTATACTAGATTGAATGCAGACTTTCTATGTGATGAATAAAATGACATTATAGCAGGTATAGATATTAATAACGTTATATGGTCAAACGTTTAAGGACAGCTGAGCATCACACACAACTCATTCCAGATCCCATAATAACCTCCACTCTTTTGGAAAGACACCCGGTAGATTTTAGAGTGAGATTGTAGAGATTTGTGCCCATTTAGCCACAGCAGCATTAGTAAGATCAGTCACTGATGTCGGTGTTCCAGTTTACCCTAAAGGTGTTCAGTAAGATTAAGGTCAAGGTCATCATTTCCACAAATCAACACATTTTTCACAGAGACATAATCATGCTGGAACAGGTTTGGGACTCTTTGTTCCAGTGAATGGAAACTGCAGCGATACACCATTTGAAGACATGGATGTCTTAGATGATTGTTTATACACTTTGTGGCAGTTTGGGGAAAGCTTACATGTAGGTGTGATGATAAGGTGTCTACAAACACTTGGAAACATGTATTATTAACAATCATTATCAATTATTAACAAGTGTATTATTAACATAATCATCTATTTGTATGTTATTTTATATTATAATATACAAAAAATAACAGAATTTCCTTTGAGAAAAGGTAAAATATAATTTTATCAGCTAACGCTGTTCTCATATTTATAAGCCACAACATCCAACCACTTCCACCATTCCAAGTTAGAAAACTTGGGCAAGACTAAATTTTTTTGCAAATGTTCAACTCAGTCCTGAAATTGGTTTGCTGTCCAACTGGATTTCTTACATATTAAAATTGCTGCCCTTTCATGGCTGTAGTTTACATTTCTCAGAATATTAATTTCCTGAAAGTTCAGACAGCAGTTAATTTGCTTGGTTAATGGAGGAAAGTTAAGACTCCTTGTGAGCCATTACCAGCTGGTACAAGGATGGTCTGTGCACCTATTGGGCTATTGGGCCTATAAGGTGTAAATAAATGTGTATGCATAGTGCTGCCATCCCATTCAAAGTGGGTTGTCAGGACAGGTTCTGGATCCACCACAATAAAGCAGATGTGTTTAAAAAAATGGTACAGTTTAAAATGGGAAATACACATCTTTATAATATAATTCAATGAGAAAGATGATTCAAATGTAAATTAAACTAATATTTATTGAAGTCATTTTGTACATGATAGCCTAGATATAGACAGCTTCTCTGTCATGAACCAGGCCTGTTCACAGCAGCAGCCATGGCATCATAAGTATAAAACACAGAATGATGATAATATTTCGAATGTGGCCTTGATGAAATCCTCTTCTTTTCCGACAGCCTCTTCTTTATTATTATTATTTTTTCCAGGAGACTTGTACAGAGTGATTCATGTCCCACGTCCAACCACATTCCCCTCACAAGCAGTTCATGGAAGGAGGAACTACAAGTGTCCCCAGTGGAACAGTCTTAGGTGAACTAATCACCAATCTCCAAAACATAAGCAAGGAAAAAACATCAAAATGACAAAACATTTGAGTCAATAACATAAGGCAAAACATTAACTTTATCCAATACTAAAAAAAAGTAAAAAAAAAACAAAAACAAAAAACAGACAAGCAAAAAAAAAAATTAACTCCAAAAGGCCAGCATGCATGAATATCACTAGAAGTTCAACAACATATATATAGCATGTTTCTATGCAGGCTATTTGAATCTAACTAGGACTGAAGTAGTAGGTGTTATGGCTGTGGTTCTACTCTAAGTACAGTACTAATTTTTTGCTTAGTGCCAGTGCATATAGCACATATTCACACTGAAAGACAGTGACCCTATGCTAGGGGTGAATGCATACAGTACGTAGATCCTAATAATAAAAAAAAAAACAGCAACTCAAAAACAATTTTTTTTTCACCATTCACATATGGCACATGTATCACAGCTCACTGCTTGTTTGTATGGGTCGAGTAAACAGCTGTTTTATGCTTAAGGCCCCAAATGACCAAAACCAAACCCTCAAACATCCCAGGGAATGGTGGTCTGTGGTATTCATCCATTCAGGGGTCCATGTGTTAGACCCTTATGTTGTTTAATATCTTGTCTGAAGAGCTATATATTTTGTAATATGTCACCATTAATACTTGAAAAAATTATTTTTTTTTAAATTGTTTATATCAAACCAAACTAGTGTGGTGGCAGTTTACACTAGACAGGCATAATAGCTAACCAATATGGCTCATTGTCACATAATTAACTCGTCACATTCAGCTTCATGTACACAAGAGTCACATTAAAGTGTCTAGAAATTCATTGTGTCCAAAAGGGAGCAATGTTGGAAATCTCAGCAGGTGGAGAATAAAGTGTGCCTCTTAAGGTTTATAATGCGCATCATTCACCGTACAGAAAACAATCTCTGTAATAGATTCCTGTGAGTGATTCTCTCCAAAATAAAAACAAAGAAACAAAAACAACAACCTATAGCTAAATACTGTACAAGGTGAGTGGAAAAAGAAAATAAGCCAGTCAGTTGCTCCCTGAGTGTTGTGGATTAATTTGGATATCATCTTCATGTTTTAAATACTTTACGGTGACATAGTTTACCAGAGAATACTTTCTGAAAAAAAGGACATATGTAATATGGCTCTGTCACTGTTCTACTCTGCTTAGATCCGCTCAGCTAGCTTTTCATGCCATGAAAGCATCATTAAGAACTATAGATGTGGATCAAGGTTGAACCAATGTCAAATGAAACATGCATCATCTTTAAGACAAAAAAAAAAAACAAAAATAAAAAAATCCAAAACCTTGAAAATGTTTTAGAATTCAAGCATCAAATGTTAACTCCTCAGAAGCCCTGAACTACAAGCTGTGTGTGTGTGTTGGGAGCGCTGTTTAGCATGCTATGCCATTATGTTAAACTTATACCTAGTTATTTCAACTTAAGATAATAATTTGAAACAAGGGCATAATAACTTAAGTTAGCTTTACTATACCTGCACACACTTACATAATTGTTCGTGTCAACAGGTAAGAATTACTAAAATGTATAGGAATTACATGCTAATTAATATTCAATTAATGAATCTCTTTTTTTCCTGTTAATAGATTGGAGGTTTTGAGTGTATATGACGTCCAAATTAATAAACAACAAAAATAAAGTAATAAATGATCAAGACCAAAAAAAAAAAAAAACTAAAATAATTATAAACTGAGTGCATAAATAAAAAATAAATACAAATAAAACACTAACTAACACATTGATATAAAATGAATCCATATAAATAAGTCAAAATAATAATCTTGAATAAGGATTGATCTTTTTTCTGCTCACTCGAGCATTAGTACTATACGAATATCAGAATGATGCGTTGATTCAGCCACAATGAATTTCAGGTGGTGAACTTAGATGAGCAGAGTGAAATAGACCGGTGTTATACAAAAACACCAGAACCTTGGAATGGCGCTTGTCAAATTAATGAAGCAAGTCTGACTGCTGTATACCATTTGTAAATTAATGGTATTGATAGACCTTTGGGTGTTAAACATAACATCAAAATTATGAAGTAATATGTTAAAATCACTAAAAAATAAGCAAAATAATTAGGTATTATGTCTAAATAATGACATGGCACTTACAACTTTAAGGGCTCAGGGCTTCTGTATAATTCTCTCAGAACAATGTTTTCGACAAATTTCGACCACAAACCTTCCTCTTCACCTCCATGATGCTTGGCTTCGAAAGCTCACTTCTGGCAAAGAGAATAATAACCAGCTTTCTGTCCTTTAAGGATGAATCCTGCAAAATATTCACTGTTTTTAAAGATAAAGGTATAAACCCAAGGAGGTGTCTTTTCTTGCTCTCTCTATATCTCTATTTCCTTTGCACTGATGAACACTGCAGGACAGCAATTATATATATATAAAAGCCGATTGAAAATAGTTCGAAGACATAATTAGGCCCAGATGATCTTAGGCCCAGTGATAAAGTTTGTTTAACCCATGAATTGTTCCAAAACAATACCCTTTCATTATTATTTTCGAGATTAAAAATTAAATAGATGAAATTAAATATATATATATTTTGTTACTTTTTTTTTTTTTGCATAAATCTGTTTATCAGACCTAAATCAACCTCAGTTCTGATCAAAACTACTAAATATATTTATTTAATTGTCAATTCCATTAGTGATGTCACTGATTTGGGGGGATTTATATTTATTTATTTATTTTACCTTTTATCACACTCTTGGATGTAAAAGATTAGTAACAACATTGGC
Organism: Tachysurus vachellii; assembly: GCF_030014155.1. NCBI lineage: Eukaryota > Metazoa > Chordata > Actinopteri > Siluriformes > Bagridae > Tachysurus > Tachysurus vachellii. Next base: position 18,341,758 of record NC_083468.1, on the reverse strand, counting down.
TTTAATGCATTGTTAGTTTTTGTGCAGCATCAGATTGAATTTTTTCCCCCTCATTTACTCTTCGTGGTTGTTTTTACCTCATTGACTGCCAATATAACGAGGCTTTTTTATATGGAGTTCTATGTAGTATATCAGCATGTTATAGTGTGTGTGTGTGCGTGTGTGTATATTTATGTGCCTGCTGCCTTTTGATGGTGAGAAGTCCAGACTAAACAAAAACAATGTAAGTTGTTGTAAACACTTGCATACTGTGTTACTAATCATTTGTCATTTGATTGGGGAAGAGCAACAAGCACCATGAAGAATAGATGAGCAGCTTCTGCCATGCAGATTACGACAGTACATGCCCAAAAAAATGGCCAAATATGGACTTAAATTTGGGCGACACGCCACATCCTTTGCCTGGAGGTGTGATCTTTGACCTGGGAAAGACAATGGGGCAAAATAAGGCATATCCAAGACTGTGATAAAAGGTAAAAAAATAAAATAAAATTCCAGTCCACAATCACTTTTTAAATAAAAAATAAGTCACTTTTGTGTTTCCCCACCAAATCAGTTACATCACTAAAGAACTGGTAATTAAAAAGTCAAAATCCTAGATTTCTAAAAAATATTTAGTAGTTTTGATCAGAATTGAGATTAACAGATTTATGCAAAAAAAAAAAAAAGAATATAAAATAAAGTATAAAATATTAATCTGATATATTTTTAAAACAGTTTATCTTAATGGATATTTTTATCCTGAACATAACATTAGGATATTAAATCTGTTAAAGACCTGTTGTAAATTCTTATATCATCTTTCCAAAATATATGTCAAATTAAGGGTCGTTGCCAAAAATTATTCCATTTGCTGAAACAGAGAATGTTTTGGCCAAATGATGTGGAAACTACGGGCAAAAACATCCCGAGTGGTCCATGAAGGTTAAAAACTCCAAACAGATAATAAAAAGGACTTAACCAAAAGAAAAAAGATAATAATAATAAAACTCAAGAAAATACATTGGAGCTCTGAAGTTAAAGAGACCAGCGCATCTCATCAAAGTTCACGCCATCTCCCAGGTTTGCATCAGTTTCCAGCAGGCTCATTATGACTGCCATGGCGGCTTCGTCGCTGCTTAGACTTCCTAGCCCTGGAACCCCTTCGAGATCCAATTGAGACGGTCCCCCTGTAGCAAGGAAAGAGGAACACAATGATTGCTTTGGTTGGATCTTATGAGAGAGTGATTATACTGCAGGTTGTGTAAGTATCCGCCCCTTTAAAATTTTTCCTCCACATTTTATGTACTGCTAATTGTTATTAAAAGTGAAATTGCCATAACTGAGATTATATATCATGAATATGAACAAAATAGCTCAAAATACTGAAATGGGGGTCCACATTGCATGCAAAATAATTTATAAATTTAAAAAATAAAGTAAAAGCGCTGATATCAAAGTGAAATCTTTAAATTAATTGTTTTGACAAGAGGCCTGGTTACTGAGCCAAATTTAGCTTGCTTCCTAATGGTAATAGACGTGCTTTTGTGTTTTTGTTTAAAATAGAAATCACTCACATTTCAGTAATCGGTGTGAAGTGTTTCATTACATTCTGTAATTGATCTGATTTAGGTTGTTAATAGTTTATCAGATTCAGGTAGTGTATTAGAACAGCCGTATTCACCCATCTATGCTAAACGCCAATGTTTCAAGATTGAGTTTATACTATTCATCCCTGTAGTGATAAAGTGTAGCAGGTACCCATGACATTTTCACTTCCGGTAAAGGGTCCACTGCGCGAGCCATCCTCCGTACTGGACTTGCTGGGCACATGAGTTTCTGTCACGTCCCCATTTGGCACCTAAACACACACACAAAGCAGTCAGCAAAACCTCATTTTGCATGCACACACACACACACACACACACACACACACACACACACGCACACACACACGCACACACACACGCACACACACGCACACACACGCACACACACGCACACATCAGAGTGACTCACATTACAATCTTGAGTAAGGACCAGTGGAGATTTGTCCTGCAGCAGATTGAAGGGGCTGGCATTGCCACTAGATGGGGAAGAGTTCATCCTGTGAAGATTGTCAAGTGTACATTCCATATTTCAGCACTTTCAAATAACTTCCATTCCAAGACATTTCTCTAATATTCAGTGAAAGACTTACCTATTAAAATCCAGTAGCTCATTAGCTATTTGTGTCCCGATGCTTCCAGCATAAATCATGGTGCCTGAAGCATTCGAGATACCTGGGATGATGGGGAGTGATTTTTTCGCATCATCTAATAAGAAAAATACAAAATAACTCTAGATTAACTATAAGAGGACCAAAAACCTAAAATAATCTGATCTGTTATCACTCGCTTATGCAACAGAACACAGAAGGGATGGTGTTATAATGATCTACTGCGACCAAATCACACCAATAATTTAGTAACGTGTGATAATACACCACCTCAAAATTTGTATTGTTTACTACGCCTTACTAATTGAACAAGAGCAGTAAAAAAAAAAAATAAATACGACAAACACAATTGCAAATATCCATGTTTAAAACAGCCCCTTTCTTCAACCACACACACATACAAAATAAAAAAGTGTTCGCAAAAAGTGTCATGTTGCTACGTGTTGTTATTTGGTGAATAAAATACATTTTGCTGTCTGTAGACCTTTTGTTTATATTATATATATATATATAGTGTGTATATATATATGTGTGTATATATATATATATATATATATATATATATATATATATATATATATATATATATATATATATATATATATACACACACACACACACACACACACATTATATATATATATATATATAAAAAAGATGACTCCTCAGAAATCATATTCGAGTTTTATTTAAACAATAAACGGATAAAAAAATTAAATAAATAAATAACAAAAAAATCTGATTGAGATTATATTCTTTGAACACTTTCATCACTTTACTTACAAATTAAACACACAGATGTTGTTCCAACCTTTTGCGGAAAAAATATTTTACAGTCCAATCTTTGCTTTCAGCCTTCAGAGGGAAATTTCTCCAACACACAGATGAACTTGTATTGTGTTTGTCCGCCATCTAGCGGCGAAAATGATTAAATGTATAAAATAATAATACCACAGAAGGTCCTGGATCTAGACATTTGAATAAAACATTATTTAAGGCTCGTAACAGAATTTGTTTTAATAAAAAGAAGAGGGAGCACAAAAAAAATGGACCATAATTATACTTGTGTGTAGAGTATAAGGAATGTCTTACATTATCTTTTCTAATACACATTTATTTGTTAAAGTTTTGTTTATTAAAATTGCTATAGAGGAAAGTGCTCAATGGTGTTACTTAATATGAATGAAACATATTTGGGGGGAAATAAACATGCTGCATCAGAACTAACACACCGAGAAGAAGCTTTCAACCAACCAATCAGATCAGACCAAGGAGCGAAACAATCGGATGATCCGAGAGGCAAAAAACTTGACACAACATTCGGAAGTAGATTATTATTCTAAATTAATTATTATACAAAAAATAAAAATAAAAAATACATTTAAATGGATGTACACAGGATAATATCAAATCATATCATATCATATGTATAATCAGTGAGATTATCAAATATCAAACTGTTGCCTTAGGAAACAAAATCTTAATAGTATTGTTGAAGATTCTGTGGTTTCGCCAAATAAAGCACACACCTAGTCAGATCTAACTGTTGTACAAGTGTATGTAACAAACATTCTGTTCCACATTATCTCACACCACCAGTATAATCATTTCTACTAAGGTCCATATTGTCCATGAGAAGCAATTAAAACAGCTCTTTGATATTGTTTAGTATCGTGCTATAAATACAGAGTTTACCAAAGCTCAAGAAGCAACAGAGGCCCTCACCTTCGGAGGCTTTGGAGGAATCTGTCGTCTGTTCTGACTTGTCCACTGATCTGCTTGAATGGCTCGTATCTCTGCATCAGGTAACACAAGAGTATCACAACAAACATTTTCCATCACGCATCCTGCATAAAGGCTTTGGCTTCTTTCTGTTTATAAATTCTTCATAAATTAGGAGGAGGCAGTTGTACTCACGATATGACCGTGTTTGTTGACACTATATATTCTACTTCTTTGGTCCAGGGATTTATAAAACTAAACCACTGACTTTGCAAGGTGACGAAAGAGCCGTATTTTGTTTTGAACTTGTAGCAGTTTGTCTCGATCTTTTCTTTACTTCTCAACACTAAAAAAAAAGGGAAGGGAAAAAACTAATTATATGAGCAAAACTACAGGTCTAAGATGTGAGAATTCAGCTATGCAATAACTTATAAACTGGAATTTCACTACAGCTAGAAGCCAGCCTGACCAATTATCATTAGAGAAAGAACGATAGCCTAATTAAATTTTGGTTAAGCTTTCAGTGATTACAGTGATACTTCGAGATACGAGTTTAATTCGTTCCGTGACCTTGCTCATATCTCAAAGCAAATTTCCCCGTTTAAATGAATTGAAATCCCATTAATCCGTTCCAGCTCGCAAAATTCCACTCCAGTTGTTTTGTTTATGTGTTTTGAATATGAAAAATGTACAGTACCTGTATTTATAAATGACATATATTGTATAAAAAATTACAGTAATAAAAGAGAATGTTAAAAAAATAAACTGGTTTTACTTTACGGAAGATGCGCACGGAGGTTGAGGGAGGAGTAAACAGGCGGAGGAATTAGGAGGAATTACACTTTTACTTTCGTTCACTTACTCGCTACTGTACACTCTTAATGCTACTTTACACTTAAATGGAACTTAACTAAACTTCATTTAGAGCGGGGAGATCAGCAACTAGAAAATAGAATAGACCCCCGGGTAACAGAACCATTAATCATGCATAGAGTTAAAAATAGGAAAGGAAAATAATAAATGAATAAATGGATAAATAAATAATTAAATAATTAGAGAGAGAGAGAGAGAGAGAGAGAGAGAGAGAGAGAGAGAGATGTGGAGATTTATGACGTAAACTGGTACAGCGAACACGGGTTCCGGCATGGTGGAGTCGGGGTTGGAGGAGGGAGTTTAAATCGCAGCAGCAGCGAAGCGCTAGAGCGACTCAATGAATGGGAATTTAAATGGCCGGGTAATATGGCGTAACCGGATTGGTGCGCGTCGTGGACAGCTGATTAACAGCTGATGCACGCTTGACGACGTGGCCTGCCAGAACTAACACGATGCTTGATTTCTCTTAACTTAACTGAACTTAATTGCTACAATTTCTGTTTTCTTTACATTAATTTTGCTTAATTTTCTTCATCGCTTTTCTCTTCACTTGTTTTTGCCTTTTTTGTCACTCTTTCCTCACTAACATCTGCCGGTTGTTTTAATAAAAACCTGTCCGGTCGGCATATCAGATGCGGTGTAGTCGCACAGGTTTAAATTTTTTAACGGATCCAACTCTTAAAACGGATCAGAAAATTACGGATCCGCAGATGGTCGGCACCTCACGCAGCTCCTTTGCGACTCTCCGTAGGAAATGAATGACTTCCTGTTTTATCGCCCGTCGTTTGACGTGTACAGTGGAAAGGCGGCTTTAACCGAGTGAGAAGCGGGAAGCTGAGGCGGGAGAAACAGAGCACACGTGGTTGTTGGGGATCTTTGTTTCGGCGGCGGCGGCTCGGATGCTCGTATGTCAAAAATTTGCTCGTATCTCAAGCCAAAAATATGGTCGAATCACAGCTCGTATCTCAAAAAATTCGTATGTCAAAGCACTCGTATCTCGAGGTATCACTGTATTTGACATGGTGGTTCTTATCAAATTAACAGATTACATTAACAAAACACGGCACTGCACTGATATCACCTTTTCGGTGTCGGTCTGCTAAATGAGGCAAATCGTCCTGATGAAAGTATTCATAGCAGGATGTGCCTAACAGCTCCTGTGGTAGATATCCAAGTATAGTGGTGGCTCTGCAAACAGTGGAAACAGTGTAGTTATCTCTGTAATTTAGCCTGAGGGCTAAAACTGTCAATCAATAGCAATAACAATCAAAACTTCAGTACATTTCAAATAGCAGTAAAAAGGATATGTCCCTGTTTATCTGTTAAAATAAAAATAATCCAAGGAAAAAAGAAATAAACCGAGATAAATCGAGTCAGATCTTTTTGCAACCAACACAATTCTAGAGAAAAATAAATAGAAACCTTTCTTGGGGGGAAAAAAGAGAAAAAAATATAGGTTACAATAATCCAGTTGGGTAATTGTGCACACCACTCACTTTAGCAATTTTATTCTGTTCTTCCTTGTAAAAAATTTTTCAAGAGGTTGTCTTCAGGGTTTAGATCTGGGTCTCTGACTAGGCTATTCCAAGTTTGCTGATCGTCTTCTTTTCTTTTGTTCACATGTATTTGTGCTATTAACCATGGTCATGCTAAAAAGTGAAAGCATCAGCTCTCTCACACAAGTCTGCAGATTTTATGGCAAAACAGACTGGTATTTGGAGCTATCCATGTCTAAACCAGAGACTAGTGCATCAGTCCTAGATGAAGCAGCCAGAGCATAATGCTGCCACCACCATGTTTCTTGGTGATAATCTGTCATGATTTGCACCTTGTATACTTTTGAACAAAACACTGAACCTTGGTCTCATTAGACTAGAAAATATTTTGCCAAAGCGTTTAGAGGTGATTTAGGTGGGCTTGGATGTTTTGTTTTCTCTAAAACGAGCTTCTCTCTCTTCATTCTACTTTATAACCCACTCATGTGAAGAACAAAGCAGCTATTGTTACAGTCATGAGTGTCGCATGAACTTGATAAATCTTCCAGCAGCTCTTTTATTATTGCTGTAGGATATCTGGGCAGGCTCTCTAATACATGATGAGGTTGTTCTACATTACATCTAAAGTTGTGAGCCTCTTGAGTTCTCGTACTTGCTTTGTAAGCTCTTTGTGGAGCATGGCTTTAGCGTGGTTGTTCCCAGTAAAACATTTCTATTTGTTTCTTACTTGAACATCAAGTTTATCACATTTAACGTTGAAAATTAGCTGATTTATCTTTCCACTGCATATACTGTAAATAATAAATAAATAATAAATAAATAAATAAAGCAAGAATTAGTGTCATATGATCTCCTATGCTGATTTTATGTTGTCACACCATAATAGCTACCTTTAAAATTATCCTTAAATTTATATACCGTTGATCCACAAATGTGAATTTGCCATCCATGGCACAGCGAGTGATGAACACTGTAGGCTTGACCTTCACCTCTCCGTTGGCCTGGGGGATAGTATGAGGGTGCACGCGGCCCACGGCTACAAGGCAGCTGAAGTGTGAGCTCTCCTTATCTGCCTCGGCCTCTCCCTCCGCTCCGAGCTGACTGGTGGGCCAAGTGCGCATATAGCCGGTGCAGTGCACGGTACAATAACGCTGTGATTCTTCAACAGCACAGAGAGAGAGACGGAAAGAAACTTGGGATCAGACCTTAAAAGCTGGAAATGGTGCTAAATTTCCAAATAAACAGAACATTTTTAAAATTCAACTATGGACAGAGTTCATTTAGGGAGGGAGTGGAAGAAGGGGATAGTGTCTGGATTTGGCATCAGTCTTTAAAGTCTCCCTAAGTCTTCTCTCCACTTCTCAAGGGAAGGTAGCGGGATGTATCTTTGCCTTGTTTTTATACAGACAATTATAGATGAACACCAACTGGTACAGCAATGTCAGCTATGTCAAGCTACACCCAGGGATTTAACATAAATACACTGTGAACTCTGTGCCTAGGGGCAGTAATTAACAATCATGACAGCATTCAGCAATGACAGCAATTAAAGCATTCTGTGAAATCTGTATAGAGAACATCACCAAAATTTTATTCTAGGTTCAATATGCCTTCTTATCATCCTTTCTTCTTCCTCTTTTTTTTTGAACAATCTTATCCATGATGTACTGAAATATATTTAGAAACAGGAATGCACATGAACTTGTTACACATTCCAGCCTTATCTGTACTGTTAATGATCACAAAACAAACACGACCAATAGCTTTGACTTAAAAGTTAAAAGTCCAGTTTAAATACTTTAAACACTTAAAATCATGATTTTCTTGGCCTTTTAATTAATTCATGTGAATTCAATGCAACATTGAATAAAACCTGAGCTTCTAAACATATCTTTGTAAACACAAGCGAGGTTGTTTCTCTTGCTCCTCGTGTACTCATGTGAACACATCTGGTGTTCTACAAGTAAGTGCATGTCAATCAAATCAAATTCAAACTTTTACACAGCCACATGCAGTAGGACATGTAGTAAAATGTTTTTAGACTGTCTGCATCATAAAAAAATTGGATCGATAATAAAAGTATAAGAATACAAATGGAATAAGAATAAAAATATACAAAAATGTAAATTACACTAACAAAAATAATGAACTGTATAGGTGAAAAAGGGAAGAAAGTACATGGAAAGATCTGAACATTTATATTTGACAGCACAAATAAAATTGAATAAAGTGTCTAAAAAAGTCAGCTAGAGGTAGTGTGCGTTGAGTCGGTGAGTCAGGAATAAGTCCAGCATCTAGCTATTGTCCTAAATGAGGGACCAAATGGCTTGTGGGAAGAAGAGCCTCCAGCTGTACTGTGCAACTTTGTGAAACCTTTCTGATCTGACCATGAGAATTATTTCAATGTTTGATTCTGTTGTCAAAAGCATTGTTAAGTCTATCTTGTGTATAAAGACATTTTGGGACAAAGTGCTAATTTCCCCATGTATAGTGTCTTTGGGGACTGTGTGTATGTATGTATGTATGTGTGTGTGTGTGTACTCATATACAATATAACACCTCTTTTTAAATCAGGAACATTAAATGCTACCTGGTATGGGGAATTAAAACTATCAGAGGTTTGTACAGTTTGACAGCAGTCAACCGAGTATTTCTTCCTTAAAAAAAAACAAAACAAAAAAAAAACACTTAAACCGCAAACATGCCAACCCTAACTTTCCATCTGCAATCTCAGGTGGACAGATGGGTACTTAAACTAAATGTCAGCTTCCTTTTAGTGCTTCATTATCCTCTCAACTGATCTCAACACAATCTCTCTCTGCATGCTGCAGGTGGATGCCTCTTTAAAGCCGATTTGTTTGGAGCAAATGAAAAGTCCTCACCTGATGCAAGCAGCTGCTTGTGTTCATTTGAGCTTATCAGGTGCGACACCATGAGCCAGAAGAACTTTGAGATCATTTAGAGATATAGATAAAGTGAATTTAGAGAATGTATTGCAAGTAAGTTGGCCAGCGAATATCTAAATGGGAACCTTGTGAAAGAAGGGTCAGCTGATCGATCTTGTGGCTTTTGCGGTAGTTTAAAAGCACCCACATCACTCAGGTGTTCTTAAGCACATACTGTACAGTTCAACACCTTAAGCATGTACACTTCAAATGCACTGAAGCGCTGCCTTCCACCATGTTTTTTTTTTATTCTGACAGCTCTTCCATGCCAGGCCCACTAATTTATAAGAGAGTGCATCAGGGTTTTTCTCACCTATGGTTTTATTAATATTGAGAATATGGACAGATTACTCCTTTGGCATACTGCATTTAACTAAATAGTAGGTTAGTAGGGATAGGGCTCTGCCAGTGCAATTGCCAGCAATGAATTTATTTTTTAATATAGAAAAAGATAGGCTGAACATTTTGAGAGCTGAAATTAACACCAGGATATACAGAAGCCACTGATTTGTGCTGCGTACCTTTCTTTTTTGACGAGCTGGCATGGAAGTCCTTTTCTTCTTTAACGGCAACTTTGTTGCACTTCATTCGACAGAAAAAAGAGCGACGTGCTCCTGAACACATTCGAGTGGCTCCTACAGGCAGGTCAGCTTGCACCTGGAGTCCAGCTACACACACGTGCATTGAGGAAATCGCATACACAAACATTACATTCAGTAGGCACATTAAATGGTACGCTAGGACTTGTATACAATGTCCTCAAAGAAGAATTTCTGATCACTTTAAAGTATTTACTTTTGGCGTCTATAAGGCGTTCCCGTGGGTACAGTTCAGAGGCTGAGAGCTGCTCCTTTACTTTTCCTATGTCCTTTGGATGAACATAGTCAAACAAACTTTGGCCTATCAGCTCTGGCTAAAAGGCAAAACAGTAAAATGAGTCATAAATGTGTAATAAACGTCCTGCAATTCAAAAAAATGTATGAGGCCCAAACTGGTTAACCAGCTGTTCATGAGGCAACATCGTTTTATAATGGTGAATAATAATATGCTCACCCGAGTGTAGTGCAGAATCTTCGAAACAGACTCTGAGACAAATACTATCTTCCCTCTGTCACATCCAACCACAAACAGGAATCCATCCACAGCCTAGGCAACATGGAGAGCACAGAGGTCAGTGGAATGAAAAACATACAAAGAACAGCTGGACTACAGACGACCTCCAGAACACCAACACATCTCTCTGTACACAGAGGTGGCCAGGAACTGGGGGGTTGGGGGAACTCAAACTGTTTTATAGTTGAGTTACAGGTACTACACATTGCTCTCTTTAAATTATAGGCTGTATACTGAATCCCACATGGGTTCACCAGAGATGTGACAGGAGTCCATATTTTAGTCGTATGTGCATAAATTAGATTTTCTGAATGTTTTCAAATACATTTTTTCCCAGTTTTTTCTTCCCACTCACCTGTCAGCTCTCCCCCAACATTCATCAACCACCCAGGCAGAATAAAAGCTGAAATGTGCTTATTCCAAGACATGTGAAAGCCAAACTTATCTTCTAATACTTATCATTTTGCATCAAAGGGCAGCAGGACATGCTCGCTGTGCCTGTAGTGCATTACGTAGACCATAAAATTAAGTAAATATCTGTAGTGAACTAAACTAGCTAGGCATCATACTGGTCCCAATGCTTTACATGTCTCAGGATTACCCTGAGAACAAGGTGCTTGAGTTCATCATCAGGAAGGAATGAAGGCTTGTATTTGGCTTCGGCAAAGGAGCTGGTCGCACCTGGCCAAACAAGAAGAGCTACGGTCAGGAAATGATTTACTGCTATTTAAAACATGAAAAGAAATCTTTAGAAGAAACGTACCTCTGAGTGACTTGAGGTGTTGCACAGCCATACGCAGCACAGTGAGTTTGTCGAGCTTGCGGGACATCGGGTTACATGTGGGTATCATGGCCGACAGCTCGTCGATCAGGTTATTCATCTTGTCCCGCCGCCGTTTCTCGATTTGGCTGTGAGGTTCCCTATGGGATAGAAGGCTTATGATCATGCAAGATCAAGACAAATGGGTTACACAAACTGTTACTTTAGATCCTGTTTCAATAATACATTTCTAAAAGTGTGAAAAAAACTTCTCCAAAGTCAGTTTTTGCTGCATGGGCTAAAAGTGCACCAACTGCAAAAATAACTAAATTGCAGGACGTTGGGGTCTGGTTGGTCCAAGTGCACCACTGTCGCTTTGACTTCCTCTAAAAGCACTTCACAATGTAGATCATCAACAAATGAAGCCCTTCTCTGTCCCTTCCTCTCTCTCTACTTCGATTCTCTTCAGAGACCATAGTATGTTTCCTAAATGTGCTAAACAATCCCAGACTGTGGCTGTACATTTGCCTTATGTACTACTCAGACTAAGAAACTGCATGAAGTAATGCTAAGAAAGGATGTCAGAAGATAAATTAGCGACTATCTGAGTCAATAAAATGAAAGAGACGGTCGAAAAGGTAGAGATTAAAGAATTAAAGAGATTAAAGAGGCATTAAAGAAAAAAAATGTTACATGAAAATATATTTAAAACCCAATAAAAAAAAAACTTTCATTTTGTGTCTAAAAGGTATCTTTGTAGAAGTCACTACATAATGTAAGTGGAAAAAACATTAAATGACTAAGTACCTGAAACATTTCATTTTCACGTGTGGATCATCACCTTCTGACCTAAAAAAAATCATTAAAAATTGTTATGAAAAAAGTTACTGAAATAAAAAAAAGAGTTCAGAATGTATTCAGAGAATGAGAGACCTTTCCTGATCATCCTCCATGTCCTCATCCAGCACTGACACTGATTTTGTTTCCCTGGAAACAAAGTGGCTTGGTGATCAACACAAACTAGATGAACAGTTAGCCTTCTGTCATTTTTAATAAAAAAATAAATCAGACGCTTTTCATTCTGCCCTCATTCAGGAAAAAGTAATAGATGGAAGTCCAAATAGGAGATTTTCACTCAAATGGACCAAATTATGTTTTAAGTTATGTGATTAAGTTATGCACACATACACTCACCATCACTCACTCGCTCATACGCCGACACACCCCATCACTCGCTCATACGCCGACACACCCCATCACTCGCTCATACGCCGACACACCCCATCACTCGCTCATACGCCGACACACCCCATCACTCGCTCATACGCCGACACACCCCATCACTCGCTCATACGCCGACACACCCCATCACTCGCTCATACGCCGACACACCCCATCACTCGCTCATACGCCGACACACCCCATCACTCGCTCATACGCCGACACACCCCATCACTCGCTCATACGCCGACACACCCCATCACTCGCTCATACGCCGACACACCCCATCACTCGCTCATACGCCGACACACCCCATCACTCGCTCATACGCCGACACACCCCATCGCTCGCTCATACGCCGACACACCATCACTCGCTCATACGCCGACACCCCAGTGATGTTGTGATGGTGGTGTGTGTCGGCGTATGAGCGAGTGATGGCGTGTCGGCGTATGAGCGAGTGATGGTGTGTCGGCGTATGAGCGAGTGATGGCGTGTCGGCGTATGAGTGAGGGTGAGTACGCCGACACACCATCACTCGCTCATACGCCGACACACCACTCACTCATACGCCGACACACACCATCACTCACTCATACACAGACACATCATCACTCATTCATACACCACCACTCACTTACTCATACACAGACACACCATCACTCATTCATACACCACCACTCACTTACTCATACACAGACACACCATCACTCATTCATACACCACCACTCACTTACTCATACACAGACACACCACCACTCATTCATACACCACCACTCACTTACTCATACACAGACACACCATCACTCATTCATACACCACCACTCACTTACTCATACACAGACACACCATCACTCACTCGTACACCACCGCTCACTTACTCATACACAGACACACCATCACTCACTCATACACCACCGCTCACTTACTTGTCGGTGCTGCCCTTGCGCTTCCTGGTCAGCTCCATGCCGGATGCTGTGCCAGCAGCTGAAGTTTTGGTCACCAGACCGGAAACAGAGACAGAGTGAGTCTGAAAACCCTCCTCCAACACATCTCCTATAACACACACAAGCATAAACAAAGCAAAAAACTACATTTTTCTCAGACTTGTGCTTTAATATAGGATGAAGAGATTAATGTCTAGTTTAAAACAAATCCACTAACCATTTATTTACCCTGACTTTATTTACAGTATGGACTGGATCGTTTTTATACATGACACTTTTTTACCAGATCACCAGAACATGGACATAGAGATTTAAAAATTTTAGATTAGATGACACCAAGAATTACATAGTTTAGAAAAAAAAGTGTAAAATATGTTTAACTTAACAAATATCAATCCAAAAAGATGTGTTCATAATTACAGTGCATTATGATCTGCAAGATATTACGCTTTACACTGCTGCCACATGCTTGGATGACTGGATAATTGCATACACCTGCAGTTGTACAGATGTTCCTACTAAAACAGACGGCGAGTATTTATTAGTTTATATTATTAAGAGTGATGTTGATGGGAATACTGTAAAAAAGCTAAATATCTTTAAACAGCATTAATATAAATTAATATAATATTTCCAACACATTGGGGGGAAAATATCACTAAACTTGGCTGTTATTTATTGATAACATATTGATTTATTGTTATTTATTGGTGCAAAACAAGCAGCTGTGATGGTGGAATTTGTACTTGTAGAATTTTTTTCCTCTCACAAATCCAACACAACAGTTACACCTTCTCAAATTCTAAAAGCACAACTACTGTTTTACGAATCACAAATTAAGAAACTCACATGCTCACATTTTTGCTACAGTTGCAGCCACAAATATGAAGTAATACACATTTACACACCCTTAATCCATAAATGTGAAGTCAGACACATCAGTATGTGAATACAGGTGAATTCTACAGGTGTGCAACTGCTTGCATGAATTCAAGTCACAAGGCATTAACAACAAATCTGCTTGAATGGGCTTGAAAGTCTCAAATCCATTTTTACACCCACTCACAAAAAACAAGTTCTGCATGCTCTCAATGTTTTTGGCACTGTTCAGAAGTTGGGGAATTTTTGGACAGTCAAAGGAGCTCGTACGCACGGCATGACATGCAATGGCTGCTGACACTGTATGTGAAACTCGGTCATGGACAGCTGACTTCATTGAAAATTTCCAAGGTTTTCCCAATTTTTAGAAGTCTGGAACATCTTTTCACCCAGGCTTGGTGGATCACTGGAGCGTGCTGGAAATTTTTGGTGCCATACACTGACTCAATTCTCCGGAAGTTAATTGAAGAAATCTGCTCATGAGACTTCCTACACTCTGAAAACTGCCAAGAAAATGTTTGGACATGTCAGACATTCATCTGAAATGATTATTTATTCATCTAGCATAATTTTCCTCTGCACAGTGCCAAACTCTGCAGACCTCAGATGAAATTAGGCCCGATTCTGCACAGTAAAAATGTTTGGCATTTACAATATGGTGCAAACCGATGATTTTTGTAAGTACAAATTTTGTTCCAGATGTTTAAATAAATAATAATAAAAAAAAGACATGCATCACGTCTTCGAGTACTCTTGTGGATCTTTTTCCACAAAAATGTACTATTACCTCTGTTTAATTGACTTTATTTGACAAAATTGAATTGAATTGATTGACTAAAAAACATTTAAATGTCTGAAGGCCTCCTATTCTGTGTCCCAAAATGTTCCCCTGACACTCATGTAGGATACATGTTGTGGAAATCATTAGCTAAAACACATGCACAAGTTACTTTACTTTGTAAACAAGTGCAGATCCAAGCACTTCCAAGCACAATTCATAGGAATCATTTACAGGCAAACTTTTGGACTAAAATGCCAGTGAAAGTCTCCTTAAATGCTTTCCTGAACTGAGATGCTTCTCTTTTTACATGTATATCTACTAGAAGTAACATTATATCATCATTTTGTAGTCTAGTTTCCACCAAAGGTGAAGAATAAGGACACTTTTGACTTCAGAGCATTCGATAATTGGTCAACTTCAATAGTGATAATAAAATAATGAGAGTTATAATACAAAAAAATAATGTCTTATCGTACTAAAAAGCCAAACCTCTTTTAAAGGTTATTAGACAGAATTCGAAGAAACTAATTAAAATAATGCTGAAGTCAACTTTGCATTATTTCAGGTGAAATGACCTTAAAATATCAGGAGCCTGAATCATGACGATGCCACAGACACAGAGAAGCACTAAAAAATCAGTTTGTCTCTGTGAAATTATGAACGTGAAAAAGGGAAACCAGCACCTACTGTATTCCGAAACAATCGGCTGTCATAACATGAGCAGCAGCTTGAAAAGATGCACTGACTGGCTTCGTATGTCTTGGAGGAAGTACGTGTTGGCCCTCACTCTGCCTGAGGCGGTTGTCTGCTGTATGACACAGGAGAGCTAGCTACTATGTACAAATTGGCAGATGACCGAATAAATTAAATTTAAGTAAAAGGAAAACAACTTTTTGTCCACCATTTTTGGCTGTTTTCCTAAATTCAGTCACAGCTGAATTTAGGCTGGTGGGTTTCCCCAAGCCTGCCACGCACAACTCCATGATTTTTAGTCAGGATGTTTCCTAAAAGGAAGTGTCTTCTGGAGGCTATAAACCTGACTGGCTTCCCGTTGTTGAAATCTGCCTCCACAAGGGATGCAGGGAGACGTCACAAAATACACACTGATCACATAATTCAGCAATACCTTACAAGCCAGATGCTCTCTGGGCATTGACCTATTTTTTTTTTTTTTTTTTTTTTAGAAGTAGGATACAAAAGAGCAATCCAGCAAAACTTCATGTCAGAAATCCTTAATTACTAGTTAAAGGCAATCTGACTAAACGAATGATGCCTAGTCGTGTTCTTATGTACTAATTTGTTGTTGATTTGAAGCAGCAACTAGACAAAACACTGGAGGAAAAAAAAAATCTTAATAAACCATCATCTTCAAACACCCTCCTCCAAGCTGTGAGATTTGTACGCATTCACGTATATAGAATATTAAGCATTACTATTATCACTATTCTTGTCTGTGTGTATTTTTTTACTTTGGCTCTTTTTTGTTATTTATTTATTTATAACATTTTTTACATATGACAAACTTGAAACTTAATGTTCTGAAGGAATGTTAAAGTCTGTTTAAAAGTAAAAACATTTCCAGGATAACAAAGAATCTGCCAGAGCAAACTAAAATAGCGAGTGTTCCTGTGTCTATTTTTGTGTTGGAAGGAAGCCATAGTGGAAATTGTGTTGGAGCAGAGTGAGACTGATTTCACTATCAGTATTCAAGCACAAAAAGAAACTTCCAGGGGACCTTAAATACAGACACATTTGCTTCTGCATGACCGAATAAAAGATTTTTTTACAGGATTTTAAGGATGATCCTATGAGCATCAGCTGATGTTCACACACATTGATTTTATCCCTGCAAGCCAACAGTCGCTGTTCTGGGAGGTTTCAACCTTCGGTAGCTATAGCAATATCCTTTCACTTTTCAATGATCAGTTTTCTTGTGCCTAAGATGAAACATTCTGGAAAGAGATTTGGTGTTTGTATATACAATTCAGCAGTGTATGTCTGCATCACATCAGGTGAGATGAAGGAAAAGCTGCATGTGATCTTTGCCATGGATTGTGTACGTTCCTACTGTCTTCAGTCCCGTCACACTTTTTTGGATACGGCCACATCTAGTCGCCTAAGGCTGCTTATAATGCCAGATGTCACCAGCTCTCATTAGGGCTTCACACTTTTACACACAAACTATTTAACACTGAATATGCCGGACAATCTGGGAATCCTGGGTTATCATGTGCCATTCACAGCACTCAAACTTTACCAGGGGTGAACAACTGATCCTGTTTATTCATAATCTGAAGTTTCACACTATTCCTTCCTAATACCATGGGTTAACATTTTTATTAGCATATCTGCTGCATCAACAACCGTGACTGCGACCGGTTTAAATAAATGGCTTGTCTTGTGCTTTCACAGCATTGAAAAAAGATGATATAGATGCAGTTCTGCACCCTAGCAGACACTCATATCTTCCACAGCTTGTTGCATAGTTGTCCAGGTGTTCATTGGTATGTTTTGCTAAATTTTTCAGTGTCACATATATTTTCCCTTTACTACAACGCACAATTCAGTTATGTTGAGTGTGCTTGCCGCCTGAGCCGTATTGGTTAAGTGTTGTTACGCTTTTGGCACTGCAATGCTTAGAAGCAGGGTTTCATAAACTTGGTACAAGAGCTACTTCTAAATAACAAGACCAAAATTCTCTACCTGAGGGTTAAGTGGGGTTTAGAATGACTATTGACCTATTGAAAATGAAGGGTTTTGGTTGCTTTGTCTCCGTGAGTCGGTGTGTGAATGTACAATAAAATGCCACAATTTAGCTGCTACGCGACACAAAAGAGAATGAATTCTTAAACACCAACACCAATACCAATACACAGTTTGCCTTTAGTGCCTTGCATATGTACTAGACGAGTACTATCACAATCTTGTTTGACAAATGTAAGTATGTTCACATTCAGTCAGAAAATGTGTCAGTGAGTAAATATAATGCCTGAGCTTTGAGTACACACAGAACTTTATGTTTGCTCTACTTCTTCGGCTCAGCTTCATTGTTGAATATAGACACAACAAACCTGAATGCAAAAAATGAACAATATAACCAGTTTTTGTCTCTTTAAAAGGTCAGTGTGGACAGTAGGGCAAGCGTCATATAACACATCCTTCACAATATGTTTTACTAGAACTCAGAATTTTCCTTTTCTAAAATTCAAAATGAACAATTCCATTCATGAATCAAAGCGTCTTCCTTGGACTGCACGTGTGTATGTGTGTGGCCAAACTTGAACCTTTTTTCCTCGCTAAGCCTATAAAGCATGTTTAATTTCCCCTGAACCCCTCCTTCGCTTCTTCAGAGCGGCACAGTTGTGAGTCACAGAGTTCAGTGGATCGGGCCAGAGCAAACCCAGCTCTCATCCATGGCTCCTCCACTTAAAAGTGGCCCACAAGCCAAGTGACCTAAATAGCCATTAACAGATCAGCAGCAGGCTGATTTTTTAATCCTGGGCTCTGGATTGAACATTATTAGGCTTTACAATGTGATGCTGTGGCCACATTTTGCAATGATCTACCTCTTTCTTCTCTTTAAGAAAGTAATTTATACCCAACACCTTACTTTAAAACATTTAAAATAAAATGAAGGGTATTTAAGTAGAATAAAAAACTCAGCATACTACAAAACTAGCCAAATACTAAGGACTTTATTAGCGCTTTATTAGGAACGCCCATATATCTCCTTACTCGTAAAATTACCTAATTAGCTGATCGTATGGCAGTAACTCAATGTATAAAGTCATGCAGATGTCACCCAGATGAGGATGGTTCCCATTTGAGCCTGGTTCTTCTCGAGGTTTCTTCCACATATCATCTCATGCTGTAAATCTCAGGGAGTTTTTCTTTGCCACCGTTGCCTCGGGGTTGCTCGTTATGGATTAATATAAATATATTTTTAAAATTTGTAAATTTGTGTAAAGCTCACAAATTAGTAATTCTGTAAAGCTGCTTTGAGACTGTTCCTTGCTTTGCAAGCTGTTCCTTGGTATCTACATTCAGTTCAATACCAAGGAACAGCTTGTTCACATCAGAAAAAATAAATAAAATTATGTGATCTCAGTGACTTTAACTTTGGCATGGTTGTTGAGACCAGACAAGATCACTGAAACTGGGCAGTAGAAGATAAAATGGCTTAAAGTGGACAATCAGTGTGCCTATGCCCACTGTAGCCTCAGATTCCAGTTCTTGGCTGACAGGACTGGAAGCCAGCATATCCTTCTTCAGTTATAACCAATCCAATTCAATGTTTGATGTTTTGTGCGTTTTGAGATGTTTTTCTGCACACCACAAGAGAGTCTATTAGAATTACTGTATCTTTCTTGTTAGCTAGAACCAATCTGGCCAATTTCCTCTGACCTCATCTGATCAACAAGGCATTTCCACCAACACAGGTTTCCCTCACTTTGTTTTGTCTTTTGTTTGTTTGTCCCTATA
This sequence comes from Tachysurus vachellii, assembly GCF_030014155.1. Classification (NCBI taxonomy): domain Eukaryota; kingdom Metazoa; phylum Chordata; class Actinopteri; order Siluriformes; family Bagridae; genus Tachysurus; species Tachysurus vachellii. The sequence goes on along the minus strand of NC_083468.1, from coordinate 18,322,342 downwards.
CAATATTAAGTGAACTCTAGAGACTGCTGTGTGTGAAAATCCCAGGAGATCAGCAGATATAGAAATACTCTATAAACCAACGTGTCTGGCACCAGCCTTTCTGTCATGGTCCAAATCACAGAGGTTGCCGATTTTCTCCATTCTAATGGTTGATGTAAACAGTACCTGAAGCTATGAACCTGTTTATGAGTGATTTTATGCAGATGAATGTTTTTTTGTTTGCTTTTTAGATATAGATAACAGACTGAGAAAAAACATTAAACACACCATGTATTCATAATCTCAATGGAAGTCTGCAAATATCTACAAAAAGCTTTTCCAAAATTTAAAGCGAAATTAATAAACAAACATTCACAGCCACCTTTAGTAAAATTCTAGTCAAGTTGAATAAAACAAAATGACAAAAATAAGAATCACAACAGCTCTTTAAGAGAACGTCGATTTTAATCATTACACTATCTGCCGGTCTACTGCAAAAAAAGTGCACAATAATTAGCGTCACATGGCGACCCTCATTTCAACATCGTACTTGGTACAATTTCAGACACCACAAACCAAAAAATGGACGAAAAAAAGAAAAGAAAAAGATGAGCTTGCTCTAAAAATCTGTGATAATGTATAAAAAAAAAAAAAAGAAAACGAAAAAAAAAAAGTGGGACAGTTTTCATAACTGTTCCACAAAGTCACAGCCGTACGACTTTTAAAAGAGTGGGATTTAAAAAAACAAAAACAAAAAAAAACCAAACAAATCTAATTTAAAATTTATAAACATAAATAAAGTTAACATGTGCCTGTTAAGTATGTACTGCTTGCTGGATAGTTTTCATGACCTGGCTTAATGGTGTTTCTTCTTTACACAAGATCTTGGCAATTTACTGTGCAAAGGCTGCTCCAGTTTCTCTGAAAACGGCTCACACTTTCACGGTTTCTCATGTCCTGAGAAACCTCGCATGCAAATATTAAATCAACTGCCCGTCCTCTACGGAGATTTCTGCATTAGTCATCAAACTAGCATAATTAAAGCTATTTTTGTATCATTACATCATCAAGCACATAAAACAAACTAGAGAAACTGAACAGACTGTGCACACACCCACATAGAGTACGCTCCAAAATTACTTGCACCCATAGGAAACATAGTTAACAGAAATATATGTGAAATTTATGAAAGGAAACTGTGGCTGCTTCATTTAAACGCACTGAAAACATCCATATCCACATAAAAAAAGTTCAATAGACATGGCCAACCCAGTCCCCTGACCTAAAAAGGTGGCCTGTATTAAAGAGTGTCCAAAAGAGAGGACTTTGTACTCTGGAGCGATTGTGTAACGAGGAGTTGCCTCAAAACTTTAAAGGAGACAATCAGAAGAAAGACTTTGTTATACTGAGTATGCATTACAGTAAAAATGATCCCAGCTTGTTTAGAATTTGGGGTCAGAGCACATGGTCTAGCATGACATGGCACCCCTGATGCAGGGAGGGCTCATCATCAAGAGCCCAACATCTTGGTGGTGCTGAATCAGTAACTCAGAGACATCACTGAGTCACTACTGCCCAAAGCAAACTGTCCTTCAAGTCAGATTTGAACCAACAACCCAAGGATGGCCATTTCAGATCCACCGCTCCTTCAACAGAGCCACTGAAGGCTTTTATTCTGCAGCATCATGTTATGTTAACAATGGGACGCTGCAGAAAATTATAAGTACAGAGCTATAACTAATGACTGATGTTTTTTTTTTATTTCCCGAGAATAAATTTACATCAAAAAGTATAGATTTTTCACATATTTTCACTGCAAGATGAAGCTATTATTAACAGCCATTTCTTATAAACATATTTATCGTGTGCCAATAATTCTGCTAACAATTAGGTCCATTAAGAACTGCAGTAACCGATGCCTTAATTAACACATACACATGGCACGTTTAATGAGGTGCAAAACCAGTCTGTGAACTAAAGTAAACATGATAACCTGCTTTCTACCATCACACTATAAAGTCATACAACGCACACACATCACAACTCACTTTGGACCAGAATTATGCTACATTCACATATGTAGTGACTCACAGCGACAAATCGACGGGAGAACGTTCATTTCCAACGAGAGTTCGCGTCTTCCATTGACATGAGAGACGGTGACCATTGGCAACTAGATGCGGGTGTGTCCTACAATGTGACAGAGCTGGGGAAAGTTAAATTTGATGCAAATATGGAGCAACTTCGTGCAGCAGCTACCAAATGAAAACAGCAGAACCGTGAAGCATGTGAACCGGAGCAAGAGCACACAGCGCTGATTATTTTTTTTCAAACACAATTTTTCTTTGCAGCAAAGAAAATTGATTTGGAATGCTAATGCACCACCCACTAATAAACATTATCACTATGGCAACCAGTAGTAAAAACGCCTACTGGTGACTTCATAGTGAAGCAACTGGTGACTTTATCTCTGCACGTGTGACCGTAGATTTAGACTAAACACTACATGTTCAAACACAGAGCGCTAGTATTCTGTAATTCAGTTTCCAGTCTCAGTGTTCTTCATTTGCTACATTTCATCTCTTGCGCACTATAGACACATTAATTCCTTTTACAGTCCCTATTCACATAGTCAGCACTGATAAATTCATGAGCATGATATGAGAATATTTACGGAACATATTTTCCACAGGATATCAGCAAAGACATGGGAATTCAGCTGCATTCATTCCCCCTCTTTTCCCCCACAAGAGCAGAGCAGCTGACACCTGAAACAACTTTAAAGACGCAAATCCCTAAAATACTGTAACTGTTATAAATCAGGGCTGTGTCTTCATGTGCATGAGGAATAAAACTGTGCATAATGCTTCTAGGCAGATTGTAATCTGCTTTTGCCCATCACTCCTGCATCCCTGTCCGCTGCCATGGATTCAATCAGAGTGAGGCAGAAGGTGAAGCAACAGCATGCTGCTGAAAATAACCTACTTTAACCTACTTTTGAGAAAGGGTTGTCTCGTGTTATATGCCAGCTGTGGGAGTAAGCTATAAAAGGTCTCTCTCACATTCCTGTTTTCTGAATGGATTCCAAGTTACTTAAATCTTTTATGTGCAAATCATTTCTGCAATAATGATCTGGTTTGTATTGACCGTGTCAAAATACTTAAGACAATAAAAGTATTTGACAGCCAATTTGGATAGAAGTTATTACTCGATGCACGGACCGAGAGTTGGTAATAAAATTACAGAATGTGTGACAGATTTTTGTTCTATGAACATACGCTGCTTTCTTTTTTTCACTACGTGCATTTTCCGTTCTAGCGTTTACTCAGTAACTCGTAATCAGCAAATTAAGTAAGTAACTGTGTGCCATTGTTGTACTACAGGTTTGGAAGAAAAGAGGCACTGTACTGTATTCCTGCCTCATATTATCCCAGTGTTGCTAAGACAGACTGTGGACAACGCAACCTACTTAAAAATTTACCATCTCGCTCACTTCAATAAAACACTCAAGGAATAGGCAGCATGAAGCACATTCATAAAAGCTAAAGACCACAAAATGCATTTAGGGTGTCATTTAAAAATAAAAAAAAAGAGCAGTGCTTTTTTTTTCCACTGCATGGCATGTCATCATGTAGCAGTACAGCCAATCTTTGTACAAGAAGATTTTTAGCCATGCAGGCTGGCACAACTCCTCACAACGCTCTCAATCCACTATTGTAAATTGATTTGCTGTGATCAACTGCCCTGAGATGTCTATATGTGTGTGCGATTCCTTGCAATGGATTTGTGACCCACCCAGGGTATAGTCTCAGTTCTCACACAGCATTTATGGGTTAGATTCTGAACCCTGACAAAGGGTTAGTTACTGAAGACAAAGGACCCTAAACCACCACAAAAATTAATTAGACATGACATCCTGTAAATACTGGGTTTGCTCGCTGCAAACATTTTTTTACACATCTTTTTTTAACTGGTTGTGTGGGTGTTATGTTTGTTGTCGTAGTTGACTGGTTAAGGCGTTGGACTATCATTTAGAAGGTTGTAGGTTTGGATCGATATTGAAACCTTGTGAAAAATAAAATAGATCAATGTAAGTTGTTCTGGAAATTAATATTTAATAATTAATGGTTATAAAGGTTTGTGGAGTTTTCTTGTTTAAGCATGCTCGCTGAATGTGTTATGAGGACATCAGAGGACTGGCCTACAACAGTGCTGAGTTTGACCCACATATTACACAAGTGCCGTTTACGCGTTAAGCACGGTGCAGCTCCAGGCGCACTGACAGGGAGAAAAAACACAACACCTCAGTCATATTTACACTTTCACATTTTCACTTGGGTAAAAAAAAGGTGTGGTGTGTGCATATTTTCATTCCTGCAAAACGTCTGAAGTCCCATACGGCATACTTCTGTTGCTTATTTACATGTACAGCATTAAGCAGATGCCCTTATATCCAGAGCGACTTACATTATCTCATTTTCATACAACTGAGCAATTGAGGGTTGGGGCCTTGCTCAGGGGCCTAACAGTGGCAGCTTGGTGGACCTGGGATTCGAACTCACAACCTTCTGATCGGTAGCCCAACATCTATCATTTCATCTGAGCTGAACAATAAAGTTGTGTACATGTTTACTTACATTTGCACCACAGGCTATAAAAAACTGAGTCAAAGCAAAAGCAGGGCTTAAAATAAAATGAGACCTCCAGGGCTGATGCCAGAGAAACATAAATCACACAAGCACCAGGACCATCTAGCTTATGGGCCACTACAAAGCTTCCCAAAACAAGTCATAATGCACAGTATTTTACTTACAACTTAGTTATTCAGACCCTGAACGTCAAACTCAATCAATAAAGACATGAATATTTCAAAGTGTCATTTTTTTCCCCACTACTATGATTAGTGCCTTAACACAGAGGATCAGGAACAGAAAGTTGTGCTTTAATACAATTACACAAAAGGCTTGAACTGTTCCTTGTGGAATCGTTTCCAAAGCAGTGCAGTGCAGAGAGTCGTGCACAGAAGCACCAGCGTCAATCCTCGACTGCGAGAGTTTGCTCTACTGAACTACTGACCTAGTTTAAGCGTGAACACCAATGAGAGCTGAACACAGCTCGCTCTCGCTCTGTGTGTGTGTCTCTCTCTCTGTGTGTGTGTCTCTCTCTCTGTGTGTGTGTTTCTCTCTCTGTGTGTGTTTCTCTCTGTGTGTGTCTCTGTGTGAGTCTCTCTCTCTCTGTGTCTCTGTGTGAGTCTCTGTCTGTCTGTCTGTCTGTCTGTCTCTCTCTCTCTCTCTCTCTCTCTCTCTCTCTCTCTCCGTGTATCAGCCTGCACGACAAACCCCTAGAGGAGAACGTGTGTTTAAACCCACCCAGATGACCTACCTGTCTCTCCCCCGGAGGCTCTGTCACCGGCGGCAGCGGCTGCATCTGTCCACGACATGACTGGAGCCGGTCCGCCGGGGCCCAGCACTCGGCTGCATGTGGAGGAGGAGGCGGTAATAAACGCTGGAGACGGTGGGGGGTGAAGGGGGAGTGGAGGCGGGAGGCAGCGAAGATTTGTGTAACTGACCGTTTTGCTTCTCCTTCTGTCACCTAATTTAGTCGGAGAGGCTGCAACCATGAGCATGAAAACGCACAAACCGTGTGTGTGTGTGTGTGTGTGTGTAATCAGGACGCACGGAGGGGGGAACGCGGAAGCAGACGCCCGGGACTCCGCCCATCGCGCTCAGGCTCCGCCTCCTCCGCGTTCCGTTCCCTCACGTTTCTAATCCTGCAGGTCACGCGATATGTTACACAAGCGCAGAAAAATGCGGTCACAGATTCTATAGCGGTTTGCAGCGGGAATCGGGTTAATGTCACGGAAAAAGTTTGCACTGTCTGTCTGTCTGTGTAGTCAGCTGTCATGGCTTTGTCTCCATCGATTAATTACTATTTTAATAACACATCATCATCACCATCATCATCATCATCTCCATTATTATTATTATTATTATTATTATTATTATTATTATTATTATTGTTGTTGTTGTTGTTGTTGTTGTTATTAATATTATTATTTATTGTTATTGTTGTTATTATTATTATCATAATTGTTTTTATTGTTATTATTATTCATTCATTATCTACCGCTTATACGAACTACCTCGGGTCACGGGGAGCCTGTGCCTATCTCAGGCGTCATCGGGCATCAAGGCAGGATACACCCTGGACGGAGTGCCAACCCATCGCAGGGCACACACACACACACTCTCATTCACTCACGCACTCACACACTACGGACAATTTTCCAGAGATGCCAATCAACCTACCATGCATGTCTTTGGACCGGGGGAGGAAACCAGAGTACCCGGAGGAAACCCCCGAGGCACGGGGAGAACATGCAAACTCCACACACACAAGGTGGAGGCGGGAATCAAACCCCCAACCCTGGAGGTGTGAGGCGAACGTGCTAACCACTAAGCCACCGTGCCCCCTGTTATTATTATTATCATCATTAATATTATTATTATTGTTGTTGTTGTTATTGTTGTTGTTGTTGTTGTTGTCACAGCTACAGTGGGATCCAAAAGTCTGATACAACAATTTTCATTGTAAAATGTATTATTGACAACAACCTTTGTGACAAGAAGAATCTTTTACATATTTACACAGAGCCGATCGGCCCTATACTCTCACTACGCAAGTTGCGTAGGGCCCCGCAAATTACGCAAGGCCCCGACTCCCCCTGCCTCATTTTACAGCACATGTTCATTTTTACTGTGTAGATGACAATATGAAGTGGAGCTATCCATCTGGCCATGAAAAAAGAAAAAAGAAACAAATTGAGAGTGAAATGCGAGAACAGCAATCAGGTAAACTTGTGTTCTCTTCAAGTTTGATGTCAGCAAGAGCAAAACAGTAAAGTTAAGTTGATGTGATTCTGTCTCTAGTCTCTATCTGACTAGCTAAATTAGCGCCCAGTGCATCTCTTGGCCTGTCTTGGCCATTCGCGTAAATAAACGCCCAAGGCCAACGGTGTTTATAAACAGCAGCTCAATAACTGCGCTGCGCGTGAACATGCAATCATGCACGAAATGACACGCGCTCAAAATCCCCAAATCCAAAGCTGTGTTCTATTTCTTTATATTAATATATATATATATATATATATATATATATATATATATATATATATATATATATATATAAAGAAATTGAACATTAGCACATGAATATTAACATTATCTTAACATGATTATCTTAAATAAGCAGAAAATAAATTGTTATTTTCTGCTTATTTAAGATAATGTTAATATTCACTTTAAATTCAATTGCTAATATTCAACTCAAAATTCTATTTAAAATATTCCATTCAATAAAGATTTGTTTACCTCATTCAATTCTGTATTGTTTTACTCTTTTACCAAGAGATGGGGCTTTTTTTTAAAAGGAGGGAGGTTTGTAGTGGGAGCAGTGGGGTGACAAGTGTGAATGTGTGGCAAATGGTTTACATGGCTCACGGGTCAGGTAAGAGGGCCCCTTAGCAGAATTTTGCTTAGGGCCCCAGGGAGGTCAGGATCGGCACTGTATTTACACGTGATATTTCACACGTCAAAATTTTCTGTTTTCTGTTATTTATGTGAAAATGTGATTTTCTTAGTATTTGCTCAGTCCCCTTTGCTTTAATGACAGTGTACACTGGGGCTAACATGCAAAATCTAATCATCCACTTCAAAATCTAAGGATCCATTGGAGTGTCCTCTGAACACGTGTTTCAGTATTAGGCCTGAGGAAAATCAGACCTTTTCTACAGTTTGCTTAGAGACATAGAAATAGTGTAGAATATTAAATATTTAATTATTTAATATGTATTTATTTAATATTTATTTCCAATTTTAAATAAAAAAACACTGTATATTGGCTTGTTTTTTTGTTTCTTATCATACATACTTCAATTCTTTATTCTACTGTTTTATATATATTGTATTGTTCTGTATTTTATTGGGAAATATCCACATAGATACATTCAGTTTAGATAATCTAGGACAAATGTACAGTTATTAACAGACAGACAGTGTTGTCAGCGAAGAACAATATTGCTCGTGAGCACAAAAGAACAACGAAGGACTTAATACAATGGCACAGAGGCACAGCAGGTAGAATTCAATCTTGAGCTTACACTTGAAGCTACAATCAGAGCGTAAACCCTGTTTGGACTTCCACATGGTTTCCATGTGTGGATGGTTGAATTGGTGACACTAAATTACACCTGTTATGCATAAGTATTCACACTATTCTGATTTTTTTCTAATTTTGTAGTGAAACAACCTGAAATTTAAATAATGCATGTACACTTTGAAAAAATGAGGAATATATTTAGTGTCATGATCAATACTATGGGTATTGTAAATACGTCATCGGGCATCAAGGCAGGATATACCCTGGACGGAGTGCCAACCCATCGCAGGGCACACACACACACACACACTCATGCATCTCCTCTTAGAATGTCTTAATGCTTCATGAAGCAGAGTCCAACCGGAGCTGGTACATTTTTACATCTAAATCCTCTCAGGGTTGACCTCTTCTTAATAAAGGTCCACAATCTTCATGACATGGAACACAACTGGAGCTGGTACAATCTCTGGATGCCTCGGGATCAGTAGAAAAAAGAAAAGTAGTGGAAAGGTATAAGCATAGCTGCTGTTCATAATATTAGCAAGCACTAAATAATAATGTGCCTCAGATGTACTAGAGCATAAGATTATGGTAAGTATTATGTGTATGCCTGACTAAAGAGATATGTCTTTAATCTTCATTTAAACTGGGAAAGTGTGTCTGAGCCCCAGACACTAGGGAGGGTATTCCAAAGTTCGGGAGCTAAATACAAAAACTCTCTACTGCCTTTAGTAGATTTTGATATTCTGGGAACTACCAGAGGTCCAGAGTTTTGTGATGTCAGAGATCGTGAAGGATTGTAGTGTGTTAGATGACTGGTTAGATACGTAGAAGCTTAACCATTTAGCAGCAGCAGCAGCAGTTTGTAATCAATTCTAAATTTAAATGTAGCTAGTGTAGAGATGAAAAAATTAGGTTATATTATCATATTTTCATATAATCTAAATATATACAGTGGGGCAAAAAAGTATTTAGTCAGCCACCAATTGTGCAAGTTCTCCCACTTAAAAAGATGAGAGAGGCCTGTAATTTTCATCATAGGTACACTTCAACTACTGTATGAAAGACAGAATGGGAAAAGAATCCAGGAAATCACATTGTAGGTTTCTAATGAATTAATTGGTAAATTCCTCTGTAAAATGAGTGTTTTTCTACACTCACCTGACTGAATCTGCAATAGGTAAGCAGCTTGGTGTAAAGAAATCAACTGTGGGAGCAATTATTAGAAAATGGAAGACATACAAGTCAACTGATAATCTCCCTCAATCTGGGGATCCACGCAAGTTCTCACCCCATGGGGTCAAAATGATCACAAAAACGGTGAGCAAAAATCACAGAACGACACGGGGGAACCTAGTGAATGACCTGCAGAGAGCTGGAACATGTACTTAAGCCAGTACATGTCCGGGCCCATCTGAAGTTTGCTAGAGAGCATTTGGATGATCCAGAAGAGGACTGGGAGAATGTCATATGGTCAGATAAAACCAATATAGAACTTTTTGGTAAAAACTCAACTTGTCGTGTTTGGAGGAGAACGAATGCTGAGTTGCATCCAAAGAACACCATACCTACTGTGAAGCATGGGGGTGGAAACATTATGCTTTGGGGCTGTTTTTTCTGCAAAGGGACCAGGACGACTGATCCGTGTAAAGGAAAGAATGAATGGGGCCATGTATTGTGAGATTTTGAGTGAAAACCTCCTTCCATCAGCAAGGGCATTGATGATGAAACGTGGCTGGGTCTTTCAGCATGACGATGATCCCAAACACACCACCCGGGCAACGAAGGAGTGGCTACGTAAGAAGCATTTCAAGGTCCTGAAGTGGCCTAGCCAGTCTCCAGATCTCAACCCCATAGAAAATCTTTGGAGGGAGTTGAATATCCGTGTTGCCCAGCGACAGCCCCAAAACATCACTGCTCTAGAGGAGCTCTGCATGGAGGAATGGGCCAAACTACCAGCAGCAGTGTGTAAAAACCTTGTGGAGACTTACAGGAAACGTTTGACCTGTCATTGCCAACAAAGGGTATATAACAAAGTATTGAGATGAACTTTTGTTATTGATCAAATACTTTATTTTCCACCATAATTTGCAAATAAATTCTTTAAAAATCAGACAATGTGATTTTCTGGATTTTTTCCCCCTCATTTTGTCTCATAGTTGAAGTGTACCTATGATGAAAATTACAGGCCTCTCTCATCTTTTTAAGTGGGAGAACTTGCACAATTGGTGGCTGGCAATACTTTTTTGCCCCACTGTAAATATAAGAACATAAATAACATAACATATAGCATAAATATAAATAAATGTATTACAAATATATCTTCTTCTTCTTTCGGCTTTTCCCTTCAGGGTTCGCCACAGCGAATCATCTCTCTCCACCTAACCCTATCTTCTGCATCCTCAACACTTGCACCCACTAGCTTCAAATCCTCATTAATTACATCCATATACCTCCTCTTTGGCCTTCCTCTTTGCCTCCTGCCTGGCAGCTCCATTTCCAACATTCTCCTACCAATATACTCACTCTCCCTCCTCTGAACATGTCCAAACCATCTTAATCTCGCCTCCCTAACTTTGTCCCCCAAACGTCCAACATGGGCTGTCCCTCTGATGTACTCGTTCCTAATCCTGTCCAATCTTGTCACACCCAAAGAGAACCTCAACATCTTCAGTTCGGCTACCTCTAGCTCTGACTCCTGTCTCTTCTTCAGTGACACTGTCTCTAAACCATACAGCACGGCCGGTCTCACCACTGTCCTGTACACATTCCCCTTGATTCTTGCTGATATTTTCCTATCACACAGAACTCCTGACACCTTTCTCCACCCACTCCAACCTGCCTGCACTCGCTTCTTTACTTCTTTCCCACTCTCTCCATTACTCTGGACTGTTGACCCCAAGTACTTAAACTCCTGTACCTTCTTCACCTCTTCACCCTGTAACCTTACTATTCCACTTCCCTCCCTTTCATTCACACACATGTACTCAGTCTTACTACGACTGACTTTCATTCCTCTTCTCTCCAGCGCAAACCTCCACCTCTCCAGGTTTTCCTCCACCTGCTCCCTGCTCTCACTACAGATCACAATGTCATCTGCAAACATCATCGTCCAAGGAGACTCCTGTCTGACCTCCTCTGACAACTGGTCCATCACTATAGCAAACAGGAAGGGGCTCAGAGCCGATCCCTGATGCAGTCCCACCTCCACTGTAAACTCCTCTGTCTGACCTACAGCACACCTCACCACTGTCCTGCTCCTCTCATACATGTCCTGCACCACTCTGACATACTTCTCTGCTACTCCTGACTTCCTCATACAGTACCACAGCTCTTCTCTTGGCACCCTGTCATACGCTTTCTCTAAGTCTACAAACACACAGTGCAACTCCCTCTGACCATCCCTATACTTCTCCATCAACATTCTCAGAGCAAAAATTGCATCTGTTGTGCTCTTTCTCGGCATGAAGCCATACTGCTGCTCACAAATTTCCACCACCTTCCTTAACCTAGCTTCCACTACTCTTTCCCACAACTTCATTGTATGGCTCATCAACTTTATCCCCCTATAGTTGCTGCAACTCTGCACGTCACCCTTATTCTTAAAGATCGGCACTAACACACTCCTTCTCCATTCCTCAGGCATCCTCTCACTTTCTAATACCCTGTTGAACAAACTAGTTAAAAATTCCACTGCTGCCTCTCCTAGACACTTCCAGACCTCTACCGGGATGTCGTCAGGACCAACTGCCTTTCCACTTTTCATCCTCTTCAAGGCCTTCCTGACTTCATCCTTTCTAATCTTATCTACTTCCTGTTCCACAGAGTTCACCCCTTCTACTCTTTTTTTCCCTCTGATTTTCCTCATTCATCAACTCCTCAAAGTATTCCTTCCATCTCCTCTGTACACTCTCCTCACTTGTGAGCACCCTTCCATCTCTATCCTTAATAATTCTAACTTGCTGCACATCCTTCCCATCTCGATCCCTCTGTCTAGCTAACCTGTACAAGTCCTTCTCTCCTTCTCTAGTGTCTAACCTAGTGTACAACTCATCATATGCCTTCTGCTTGGCCTTAGACACCTCCCTCTTCACTCTGCGCCTGTAACTCCTTGTATTCCTGTCTATTCCAGTCCTGTCCATATCCCACTTCTTCTTGGCTAATCTCTTCCTCTGTATACTATCCTGAACTTCCTCATTCCACCACCAAGTCTCCTTATCTTCTTTCCTCCTTCCAGATGACACATCCAGCACCTTTCTCCCTGTCTCCCTGATCACTTCTGCTGTAGTTTCCCAGTCATCCGGCAGCACTACCTGACCACCCAGAGCCTGCCTCAACTTCTGTCTAAATTCCTCACAACATTCCTCCTTTTTCAGCTTCCACCACTTAGTTTTCTTCTCTATCTTTGACCTCTTCCTCTTACAGACCATCAGAGTCATCCTACACACCACCATCCTATGCTGTCTGGCTACACTCTCTCCCACTACCACTTTACAGTCACTAATCTCTTTCAGATTGCCTCTTCTACAAAGGATGTAGTCTAGCTGTGTTCTCCTACCTCCACTCTTGTAAGTCACTCTATGTTCCTCCCTCTTCTGAAAATACGTGTTAACCACAGCCATGTCCATCCTCTTAGCAAAGTCTACTACCATCTGTCCTTCAAGGTTCCTTTCCTTAACTCCAAACTTGCCCATCACCTCCTCATCACCTGTGTTCCCCTCACCAACATGTCCATTAAAATCCGCTCCTATCACCACTCTCTCACCCGTGGGAATACTCTCAATCACCTCATCGAATTCACACCAGAATCTCTCTTTCTCCTCTAACTCACAACCTACCTGTGGGGCATAACCACTAACAACATTCAACATCACCCCTTCAATCTCTAACTTCAGACTCATCACCCTGTCTGACACTCTCTTCACCTCCAGAACATTCCTCACAAACTCCTCCTTCAGGACCACACCTACCCCATGTCTCTTACTATCCACACCATAATAAAACAGCTTGAATCCTGCTCCTATACTACGAGCCTTGCTACCCTTCCACTTGGTCTCCTGTACACACAGTATATCCACCTTCCTTCTCTCCATCATATCAGCCAGCTCTCTACCTTTCCCTGTCATAGTACCAACATTCAGAGTCCCTATTCTCAGTCCTACACTCTTACCTTTCCTCTTCTCTCTCTGTCTGTGCACTCTCCTCCCTCCTCTACTCCTTCGACCAACAGTAGCCCAATTTCCACCGGCGCCCTGTAGGTCAACGGCGCCGATGGCGGTCGTTGTTAACCCGGGCCTCGACCGATCCGGTATGAAATTCTTACTGACAACTCGCATGGTTAGATTTGGCAATGTTTTATGCCGGATGCCCTTCCTGACGCAACCCTCTCTATTTATCCGGGCTTGGGACCGGCACAGAAGTCACTGGACTGTGACCCCCATGGCTAGATTGTATTACAAATATATATATAATCTAAAATGTATAATGCTCTTTAACAAATGCAATTTCAGAAAATATATAAATATATGAACATAAATATAAATAACATATAGCATAAATATAAATAACATAAATATATATGTATTATATATATAAATTCTAAAATGTATAAAGAAAATGCACGTTGAGGGGACTAAACTATTGTGACATCCTTTTATTGGAAAATAATTAAGTTTGGGGTAACTCTGCAGCAGCGTCCCACAGGTCCTAGCGTCCACCACAACATTATTTTTAAACATCAGAAAATTATTGGGTGTGGCTTAGTGGTTAGCACGTTTGCCTCACACCTCCAGGGTTGGGGGTTCGATTCCCGCCTCCGCCTTGTGTGTGTGGAGTTTGCATGTTCTCCCCGTGCCTCGGGGGTTTCCTCCGGGTACTCCGGTTTCCTCCCCCGGTCCAAAGACATGCATGGTAGGTTGATTGGCATCTCTGGAAAAATTGTCCGTAGTGTGTGATTGCGTGAGTGAATGAGAGTGTGTGTGTGTGTGTGTGTGTGTGCCCTGCGATGGGTTGGCACTCCGTCCAGGGTGTATCCTGCCTTGATGCCCAATGACGCCTGACGGGCACAGGCTCCCCGTGACCCGAGGTAGTTCGGATAAGCGGTAGAAGATGAATGAATGAATGAATGTTTCTTGAACCCTGGGAGCGTGCAAATGCTAGAATATCTTTCTTATTTTGTGGTAGAGTGCATTTTGAAATACCCGTTAATGCAAGTGTAGAGAGGTGCTTTTAAGGCAATAACGCTTTCTTACACGCTTTCGTTTTCACCAGTTGTTCTGCTCCTGTCACACTAAGAATTTATGCAAAATAAAATGATGACCGTCCATCTGATAATTTGTAAGATTTCTGAAAGTTAGTATTTTCAGTGCTTTAGATTTATTAAAGGTGTTCATATTATATTATATTATATTATATTATATTATATTATATTATATTATATTATATTATATTATATTATATTATATTATATTTTGGGTCATTTCCTTGACAAAACCACTAGGTGTCGCACTGGAACTTTGGGAATTTTCTTTTCAGCCTTTATTGGCAAAAATCAGCATTGTTCTTTGTGAAAGCTAAGCATTCATTCAAAAGAAAACAAAGATGGAAATTAAAAAAGATTTTCTTTAAAGATCAGATTTTCAGTTCACTAAAATGAAGAGCAGCACAGAGACAATTATACTGTTTTTTGCTTATATGAGTTATTATTTAGTTAGTAATGACCATTATGGAATGCCATAAGGGGTTTTTGGCTTGGCTTTTTGGAATAATACCTAAAGCTGCTCTCTGAACATGGCAGCAATGAACCCCATTATCTCACTATATATTACCATACAAACTGCTGAAGTCCTTCATATTTTTCACATTACACTATTGATCACTTTTATATTTCTTTGTGGGTTTTGCACCTGCATTTTGAACATTCACATCAGTGTGTCATTGCTGGGGCTGACACTCTTTAACCTGCTATGGTTTTGTTACACTAATACAGAATGATCATGAGTCTGAGAAAAAACGCTGTGTCTCTGGTTACACCTGCTTATATCATACAACAGTGAGCCTGCCTGCCTAATGCTGCATTTAATCTTTAATGACTTGTGGCTGACTGTCTTACTGACCTGCTCTAAATGAGACAAGCATTGGAGAGTGAGGATTGGAGGGGATACAGGTAGGTATCCTCTGCATTTGTTGGCGCTGTGAAAAGTAAAAGCTTCTCTGGGATCTTTAGTTTCTCGATATATTCTTCACAATGATATAGTCACTCAGGGCAAATCACTTTCCCAGCCTTTTCTTATTCTGCCAAACAAGCTTTTCAAGGTGCTTCTTTATGCTCATGCCAAGTGAACAAGTTCACAGAGATCCTTGGACTGCTGAGGACATCTGAATTACGTGTTCAGTTCCTGCACTTCCAGTTGGTGCCACCGATCTAGTGCTGCTAGAGCATCAAGGCGCAGCATCCCACCTCCCCTCTACTGTACTTCAGTCAAACAAGCCCAACCAGAAGAGGATGAGCATTAACGCCTAGTGGACCTGTTGCCTACTTGGCAAAAGCAGAGCAATTTAGGGACGCAATTCACAGACGGTCTGTAGAAGAGCAGTGAAAGGGAAGGAGAGATGCCGTTTGGAGGGCTTGCAGGACTGAAGGAGAAGGTGTTGAAGCCAGGGAAGGAGGAGATGAAGTACACTGTGGGCGACTCTATGGGGAACCTGCAGAGGTAAGTGTGGAACATTTCGTTTATCTGTTTAGAAAACACTACATTTTGCAATTCTGTTGTTTAACAAAGTTATGACAGCATATTTTACTGTTTAGAAGTTGAACTCTTTATTGTGAACCACCCGGATGTAATAAAGATTTGAATTAATGCGATTAATAGTCATGATTTTTAGCTATAACATTGTTTTGTTTTTTAATTAAAGTTCTTAACTTTTATGCTGGTTCTTCTAATACTGGTGTTACTCCTGTGATATATTTGTCCAGAGGGTTGGGTATTAGGTCGATTAACCTAATTGTAATTTTATCTGAAGTATTAACTGAATATGCTGTATATATTGTGGACATGTATACGTATAAATATAGTTTATAGATCATACTGTAAATAGAAATTATGCTCCCAGGGTAATGCTTTTAGACACTGACATATTCACAGAAGTGTGACATACTTGCAAACTTAATATAAATGGAAAATCGCTGTCAAAAGTAAGACAAACAGATAAAAGCGATAAAGCGAATAATTTCCTGTGCCTGTGTAATATTCTGTCATACACAGTTTAGGTGCTGCATTCTGGATTCTACAAAAGGGAACTGCTGAAATTATCTTGGAACCACAAAACCTACAGCAGAACACCACATTAAAGTGATTTGTAATTGAACAGATACTGTTAAATATATAATTTAGAAATATAGTGACCACTGTGCAAGTGAAGTTTACTAAATTAAGAATAGTGTAGTATTTATCTTGCTGAATCCTAACCTAAAGAAATGTGGTGCATCTGACAAACTGTACCAGAATTATAATTTATCATGTATTGACATGTATTGACATTGTCATTACCTGTAGTTATAAAAATGTCACATTATCAGTCAGTGAGGTCTCCTGTATCTCCTTTTTTAACTACTGTCTATGGTTCTTATACAGATCAAATTATTGTAATGCTTAGATAAATAAATAGGGAGTAAAAAATAGACTTTGGTTGTACATTTGGGTTAGAGGATTAAATGCTGGACAATTGAACGATATTATATGCTTGTCATTGTGTTCATGCTATTTGTGAGCTAAAGCAAACCTTGAAAGAGCTCCCAATTTTTCTACTCTGAGTTCACCTGATGCATAAACATCCGTAGAGAGAAAGACCAGGGCTTTGGGATTCTTCATGAAAATAATCCACAGTTCTATTCTACAATAGTTCCACTAAACTCTTAGTGAATACTCTCCAGTCTCTGAGAGGCAGGAACTTGAGAGTAGACATGAGAAAGTCGTAGCTGTTATCTGGTGCATAAGAGACATGATGGAGTTTCTATAACAGAGCTGGTGTATATGTGGTGAAAGGGAGTGAGAGACAAAAGCTCCACTCTGTGACCTTTCTCAGGCCATGTTTTTGGTCAAATTCTGATCTTGCTGATGGCAGACAGAATAAGAAAGCAAAAACATAATGAGGAGCATCAGCTGAGATACTGAAGTAGAAGAACAATTGAAAGAAGAGCTGGCAGGAGGAATTTAATTGAGTAACAAGGTTTGTTAGGTAGAAGTTTAGTTGAACACTTTCTTTTTATGTCACATGTCTACCACCTTTCTGCAGGAAGATTGATGGCACCAATGTAGACGATGAGGCACCAATAGAGCTAACGGAAGATGGCAGGCCCGTGTCAGCTTCTCACCGCAGCCCACCAATGCTCGATTGTGGCTGCTTTGGCCTGCCCAAGCGCTACATCATTGCCATTCTCAGTGGACTGGGTTTCTGTATCTCATTTGGTATCCGCTGCAATCTAGGTGTGGCCATTGTGGAAATGGTCAACAACAACACGGTGTACATCAATGGGACTGCTGTGATGCAGGTGAATAAAAGAATGTGCATTTATTCATTCATTCATCTTCAGTAACCACTTTATCCTGTCAGGGTCACTGTGAATCGATAGCCTATCCTGGAGAAACTAGACACAAAGAAGAAATACACACCGATTTAGACCAATTTGGACTAGCCAGCATGCGTTTTAGGTTGAAGATGAATTGAGGTTGAAGAAAACGAGAAATCCCAAATAGACAAGGGAACAAGTGAAATTCCACACAGACTGAACCTGAGCTAAGGTTTGAACCAGGATCCTGGAGCTGTGAGGTGGTAATGCTACCTCCTGTGCCATAGTGCCATGCAACAGCAAAGACCAGTTGGGACAAATGCCCTTAGAACAGTTTATGAGTTCATGAAAGTATCTCTTTTTATCACTCATATCTTTTTCACTGACTTAAGACCACATCCCTTTGAAAAAATTAATATTGCAGTTGTTAAACAGAAGACAAAGTAATTAACCAGTTCAGCTGAGGCGACAAGAGATTATCTTCTTTTTGATTTTAGCTGAAAAGCTTATAAATGAGTTTCAGTGTAGTTAGGTACAGCAATTTCCTGTGGTCTGATTAAAGGGAAATACAAATATCTAAATGACTTTTTTGCTCTTTCCCTTTTTCTGTCTCTGTATTGCACTTAGTAATTGCATATTTTAATATTTGTTGTTTTTTACAGCCTGCCCAGTTTAACTGGGACCCTGAGACAGTAGGGTTGATACATGGCTCATTTTTCTGGGGTTACATTGTTACTCAAATCCCTGGAGGCTTTATTTCCAACAAGCTAGCAGCAAACAGGTAAATGTAGTCCTCCTGGCACCATAAACCACGTAGAAGCAAAGAGGTAGGTGATGCATGAAACTTTTGTTTTCACACAGTCTTTCCTGATACTGAGAACACTTCAAGTCTAGTTAAAGATAAGACAGTAATTAGTATCATATAACAAAATACACTATTTATGTACAGATTACTGTGAGAACAAATGCCTGGTCAGGGCTGGAAGGGTTAAAGCGGTGTGCTGTGTTGATGAGAGTTGTGATAGTGCTCCTGTAATAAAAGCCTCACAGGAAAAAGAGGACGCAAGGCTGACAGAGTTAATAATGAAAGATCCTGTCGCAGATCTTTCCCTGAAACATCAACCTCTAGAATATTACAAGTGTCACTTGCACAAGATTTTATAGGGGTGAAAGCATAAAATGATGAAGTAAATGGTGACAAAAATAAGTGAATGAATCAGAAAATGCCGCCTTGCGATATGACAGAGCGGTGGACAAAACGTCCATCAAAATGTTTATCATTAAGTCTTTACTTTTGCTCTTTTTTCATACTTGGCTTTAGACATATTCATTGCCAAACTCCATATTCAGAATTAAACTGTAGATGTCACTCATTCACCATTAGTTAGTATTATTTAACCATCATAAGGCAAATCTCATGCGATATTGTGAAATACTCAACAGTGAAAGTTTAAACCTTCATTGTAAGAAATCAACTACAATAGCATAAAAACTGAAATGGCTCAAAATTTGTCTCTCCATGTTTTCTCAGGGTGTTTGGAGCTGCTATTTTCCTGACGTCAATTCTAAATATGTTCATCCCATCAGCAGCGAGAGTCCACTACGGCTGTGTTTTGTTTGTGCGAATCTTGCAGGGGCTGGTGGAGGTCAGTGCATTAGGACATTAGAACAATACACTGTTAATATTTAGTTCAGAAGAGTCGACATTTTATCATTAATTATTCCAATGTTCAAAAGTACATCTTACATCAAAACGATTTTACTATATCAACTAAGGATTTTAAATAATTATTAAAAACAAATTTTTATCAGAACATTAGTTGTTACAACAATAGCAACACTAATAGTCTAGACATTAGAAAAAGAATTAAGAAATGAAACAAACGAAGTTTAGACAAGGGGAAAGTAAGACAGAATATATAACATATATCATATATACAGTAACAGTAATAACAGTAACAGTAATAACTATAACATAGCAAAAACCAGGAAATGTATTTAAACACACTAATGACAATGATGCAGAATCAAATCTAAAGCATTACTAAATACAAAAATACAAGTAAGATCATGAAAGTGACATGACTCTAAATACAAGGCTAGTAGATTAGGCTATTCAGGTCCGTGGAAAAGATTTTGCTTTTCAAAGTCTCATCCATACAAACTGCAGGTTTTAACTGAAGCATATTAATTGTGTTCCTGTCTTCATAGTGAAACTTTTGTGATGCGCTGGTGCTAATTTATTGCTTGGTGGATTGGTTGGCATTGCTAGCACAGTTACTACTGCCTACAGCTAACATACTGCCTACATAGCCCTGTGCTATGGGTGTTAGTTTTCAGAGCTCACGGACCCATAGAAGAATCATTCTATTACCTCTTCTTATTCCTTATTGCTTTCTGCTCCTCCACACATACGCTGTCAGGAAACAACACGAACCTTAGGAAAGAGACAGTTGAGAGGTGAAACTGACACTGACACTTGGCCTCGCTGTATAGCCTGTGCTTCAAATGTCACACAGACCTCACACTTCTCTAAACACATTCTCTGGGTTCCAGGAATACTGCAGGATCTATACAATATAAATCTTTTTCTATATTTATCTGTGATACTGAAGCTCATTTAAAAAAAAAAAAAAATTCCCAATTGAAGCACTGAACTGGGTTTTGTCCAGACAATAAGGCATTACCAAAAATTCCTAATGTCCAAGGGTCATTGAAAAAGCACTCTTGTACATACTGTACTTCTCAAGTCACGTAGTCAAAACTCTGGCTCTATGCAACTTTTCCAGTACAGGGAGTAATGAACTTCTTAGTGACCTGGTTCAAATCCTCAGTAATCAATTCACAGCCCTAAACCTCTATCCTTATTCTCCATAAAGAAAGAGCTAGGATATAAAGCGTCAAACAAACCCATGCCTAGAGGTCTCCTGCATGTACTTAGCCATTTCAGCAATCTCCATGATGAATAACAAGTAATTGTGGAGAACTGGCAGCAGGTTAACAATACAGCCTAAGTGTTTGTGTTGTTTTTTTTTTGTTTGTGTTGAGTTTTTTTTTTCACATTGCTTACTCAGGATATCTGTCCAATTGTGGTATTCGTGTGACATACACCTGCAGTGGTGATGTAGTGGACAGGGTGGCAGCTGCATCTGCATTGTCATTCAGACTGAGCCAGACACTAAACAAGTGCCACAATAACATGACCACTCCCTTCCACACAGGCTGTTATTTCTGTTTGTACCCCTTATAACATATTGTGATTAACTTTTTTAAATTAATATTTACTGAAATATAAACAAACAAGGCATTTAAACCACAGAGACTCAGACCAGGATAAATTAAAGTAATTGATTACTGAGGAATGTGGATGAATGAATACAGTAAGCTTGTATTATCAGTCATTACTAATGCTTACTAGAACTACAATCGAAATGAGTTAGGTGGACCTTACTTTTACCCCCAGTTACCTCATTCATTATTTTTTCCCACTAATTTATATTATCAACGTTCAAAAAAATCTAACCAGCAGAGTATCATGTTTACCTGATTGTTGCCTACAAGAAACCTTTGGAAAAACCTTTGAATTTTTGATGCTGTGAATGTTTTTCAATCCAGAACTTTAAAGATATGATTTATGAATTCGTAAATTGTACATTTTGTTCACCTGTTAGAAGCTGGTGCACATATTCATGGATGTATGCAACCTTCTCAAAGCATCTGACCACAAAATTGTACGAATAACAAGCCCTTCAGGTGTTCAACGCTCTTGAGAGGAGGCTAATGTAACTGTATAACTATAATCAAATCTACATTAAATAAACTGTACTTCTTTCTTACTGTATCTAGTCTTAGATAGAACTGAACTTAATACATCCCTGTAATAAGGTATTTGTAAC
The DNA here is from genome assembly GCF_030014155.1 of Tachysurus vachellii. NCBI lineage: Eukaryota > Metazoa > Chordata > Actinopteri > Siluriformes > Bagridae > Tachysurus > Tachysurus vachellii. The sequence continues at coordinate 18,300,742 of NC_083468.1, read as the reverse complement.
GATCAGGGGCAGATGCTACCGGTGACAGGGATCGAGCCAAGACCTCCGCCGTAGGCTAAACCACCCGCAGTAGCAAATCAGGCCCAAATGAAGTATTTCAGTGTGTAACAAAAAAAGAAAACAAACAAAAAACTGTACATTTAACATAACAAAACCTAAACGTAACTATGACATGGAAACCTCAAGGTAGCAAATAAAACACAACTTGGACATACGAGCCGCACATGACAACAACAGCAACAACGTTAACAGATATGAACAAAGTTAACAGAGAACAAGACAGGCAACCAATCAAGGTAAAAAAAAAAAAAAACAGGTGAGATGGCGGGAACATAGGACAGGAAAGGGCATAGCACCGCTCACATAGAAGCAATATGGTGGGCGATGAGAAAACACCTGCCAGTCCCCCTCTGGTGGTCTGGCAAGGAACTGTCCAAGCACCTGGCAGCATTTATGATGGCAACCCAAGAGAAGCTCAGTTAACTCAAAAAAATTAAGTCTCTGGTTTTTTTTGTGTTTCAGGGAGTCACCTATCCAGCTTGCCATGGAATGTGGAGCAAATGGGCTCCGCCGCTAGAAAGAAGCCGCTTGGCGACTACATCATTTTGTGGTGTGTACATCTACAACAAATTATATTACACAAAGACACTGAAAGCAATATTGAACTGCAAATAATTAAGATTTGAAACTGTGAATTTACTAAACACATTATATGAATGTTCATTTCTTTCCAACACTTCTGTTTCCCTCCTACATGTCAACATATTTATAATATGAAAATGAGTTGGAACCAAGGACCGATAGATGCTCAGATAGCCATTAAACAACCTGCACACAGTGTCAGTGTTCGGTATTAGGTATTAACCAGTTGAGCACCGAGGGAAAGTTGTTTTATTTTGCATATTATATATATATAATCTACATATTACATACCCTCCCAACCGCCAACACACAAATCCATCAAAATATCCTTTATTTTTAATACAATGTGGTGCCATGGCAACCCATTCAACACACTGCTCTTGATACTGCTTATAAATAGAGGTGTTCAGCACCTTCCGAATGTGTAAGAGACCTCCTCTCATTGATCGAAAATCAAAAAAAAGAATTGCAGAATCTCTCTGCACAAAAGCAGAATGGAAAACAGAATGTAAGTTGTCCTGCACAATTAACTTATGTATGTTTACGTACAAAATCATGTGTTTTCCTTATACATTCATACAGCACCTTTCTCAGCAGTTTCAGAACTAGGGCTATATAGCATCACAAAAATAAAATATGATTGCTATAGGTAACCTGTGCTCATTTTTCAGCTATGTCTGCAGCCATTTGAGGCCCCTAATATATTTCATGGGAGACTTGCTGTAATTACAGTTCATATAAAAAAATTCCAGGTCTTGCTCTTGGTGACATACTAACTACTCTCGTGTGGATTCTTCTTGACAGGCTCATATGCAGGGGCTGTGATTGCCATGCCTCTGGCAGGAGTGTTAGTGCAGTATGTAGGCTGGCCCTCCGTTTTCTACATCTATGGTGAGATTCCTTTTCAAGTTTATACAAAAATCACATGTTAAGACTAAGGAAACCAACTGACCAATACTTCATTGTAAGATTGTACATTTAAAGGAAACAAATAAAAGTGTAGTGATATTTTATTTCCATTCTTATTACATTCAGATCAAACACACTTACAATCTGTAGGAAATTGAAATGAAAGTAATATAATATCATAGATGAGTTTTAAAAAGTAAGTCCAAACATAACCCCAGGTTTTTACACAACCTATATTGCTCTGTCCTTGGAATTGTTTGCTGGCATATGAAAAGCTTATAGCTGATATATGAATACACTTATCACATATCAGCAATTAGCGATTTTGACCATTTAAAGGATAGAGTGAGTCATTGCATCCCAGGTTGAACTACTTATCATCCCAGGTTGAACTACTCAACAAATTACATTTCCATCAGGAGTGTGTTCAAAAGGTTTTTATTTTATTTCTGTGTAATAATGTATTTATCTACATTTTATTTACTGCACATATAAATGTTACCAATGTTTTTGGGTGTTTGTATTCTTCAGGAGTGTTTGGAATCATATGGTATACTTTCTGGCTACTGCTTGCCTATGAAAGCCCAGCTGTACACCCTACTATTAGCGAAGAAGAGAAAACATACATTGAGACCTCAATTGGAGAAGGGGTCAACCTAATGAGTGCTACTGAGGTACAGGCTTAGAAACCAAATGTCAAATCAAATTTAATTGCAGATGTTTTGAAATCATGGATGCCATGATTGCTTTCTGTTCAGAAATTCAAGACTCCATGGCGACAGTTCTTCACTTCTATGCCAGTCTACGCCATTATAGTGGCCAACTTTTGCCGTAGTTGGACTTTCTATCTCCTGCTTATTAGCCAACCAGCTTACTTTGAGGAGGTTTTTGGTTTCCCTATAAGCAAGGTGAGTTGTTTTTCTTGCTTGGTGCTTGAACTTTTAAACAATGCTTTCAAGCAACCAATAAAATCCTCCCAATATGGTCACTGTCAATTATCAGCCACTAGCTAGTTATTCTTTGTCAACCAACAGCTACTAATCATGAAGGATCAATGCTAGAATGTGCTTCCCCTGAGACACATCAAACCAGCCACTGCCTATTTGCAAAACCACTGATCATTCATCATACTAACAGAAAACTGCCTTTTTCCACATAAAGTCACAGATTCTCATAATTTTGGAAAAATTATTGTCGTCGCTCCCTCCCAGACAGCATATCCAGTTTTGCTCTTCCTGGCCACAGATAGTAGAGAAATTGTTGGCATTCGAATTTTTCCTGCAATAGCCTGAACACTTATTTTAGAAGCTGGTACTCAGCATATGAATGTATCATCTCTTAGGTGGGTATTTTGTCAGCTGTGCCCCACATGGTCATGACCATCATCGTGCCGATCGGAGGGCAGCTCGCAGACTTCTTGAGGAGCCATAAAATTCTGTCCACCACAACCGTGCGCAAAATCATGAACTGTGGAGGTTGGCACTAACATAAACACAGTTGTTAAATCAAATAAGATCTATAAAATCGATAAAATGTTTTATAATGAATTGTTAATACAATGAACAAACACTCCTTTCATGAATGTGTGGGATTGTCTTAGGTTTTGGGATGGAAGCCACATTACTGCTAGTGGTGGGATTCTCACATACACGTGGTGTAGCCATTTCATTTCTTGTCCTGGCAGTAGGCTTCAGTGGCTTTGCCATATCAGGTTAGAGTATCAGAAAGTTAAATTATTATATATTCATATCTACCAAAAACATATTGATAAAGTTTTGTTGTGAATTTCAGGTTTCAATGTGAATCACCTTGACATTGCTCCCCGTTATGCAAGTATTCTGATGGGAATCTCCAACGGCGTAGGCACACTGTCTGGTATGGTGTGTCCTCTCATCGTTGGAGCACTGACCAAACACAAAGTGGGTGCTGCTCTAATTGTTGATATGTGCATTTGCATAGAGTGATTTACACCAAAGGACCAGTTAAAAGGTATAAATGTTTTAACAGTAGACAGCAGTTATTAGATAATTAGGGTTTGTGATGTTTTTAAATAGAGCAAAGTTCTTTGGATCTCTTTGCCTCAGCCAAAAACATTGTTTCCCTTTGATTTATTACTTCTGTAATAACATGCGTTTAATTTTTTTTAATAGACTCGTCGGGAATGGCAGAATGTCTTTGTGATTGCCGCCATGGTCCATTATTGTGGCGTGATCTTTTACGGCATCTTTGCTTCGGGTGAAAAACAAGACTGGGCTGACCCTGAGACCACTAGTGAGGAGAAGTGTGGCATCATCGGAGAAGACGAACTTGCTCAGGAGACTGAGGCCAGCTATGACAGCTCCCTCAACACCAAGATGAAGTCTTACGGAACCACTACAGAGAACTCAGATGGCCGTAAACAGGGCTGGAAAAAGAAAAGAGGTGTGACCACACAGGAGGAAGATGAAAGAGGACCATCGCGCTATGAGAATGGGAACTATTAGCAGAATTATTGGTGACGTTTGGGATTTAAGGTTCATCAAGAGCCTTGGACTCCTCTCACCTCATTGGTGTGCTTTTAAGGTGATGAAATCAAAATGAGCAACTCCACTGGATCCATGCAACCTTACCCATGTGGTTGTGCAATATAATAGTAGCTTTATTTTGCAATTAATTTTATTTTGTGTCCTTTTTGACTTTTTCGTCTATCCTCTCTGAAACTGCGTAAACCCATTGATGAGGTCCGAGTTCTTTGTTAGACATCAGTCTCTGTGGTTATGTGATGGGCTATGCTAAGATTTTTATCTAAAATATTTTGTCTGTTTCTTCATATTTCATTTTGAGAATCCTGCAGATCCAGAAAATCCAAAAAGAAAGATTCAAGTATTTCATTAAGTATTAAGATTTATATAAATAATCTAACTCTCTTATTGGTGTTGTAAAACAACATGAAATAATCTTGGGGAAAGATGGCTTATGGTTTGCCTCACACTTCTGGGGATGGGGATTTGATTCATTCCTCTGGCCGGTAGGTGTGAAGTTTTTCTATACTCCCTGTGCTTCTGGGATATTTTCCAGTTAGTTCTGGTTTCCTGTCCCACTCCAAAGACATGCCTTGTAGGCTGATTGGCATCTCTAAATTGTCCATAGTCTGGTCCATAGGCTGTCCCCTATCTTGTGCCCTGGGACAGACTCCAGGTTCGGGTGACCCTGTGTAGGATAAGTGCTACAGATAATGGATGGAAGAAATGATCATGCAAATCAAATTATTAATTTGAGATTTATCCTCATTCTTTATCAATAAGCAAAAATTATGCATTTACATGTGTATTTACTTTGATTTATTAAGGCCTGTTGTTGTAACCTATGCAATAAAAGGTAAATATACAATTTGTGTGAATATTTATACTGGATCATCGAAAACACTCTGAGCTATACTGTACTTCTTCACGTTGCTTATTTGCATTGCTATTTTAGGGTTCAACCTTCAGGTTTCTTTCTAAACCTGGCAAATTAACCAAAATGCCTTCAATATTTTAACATTAAGGATCTCTAGAATTAATGGCGTTCCACAAGGAACCCCTAAATCATATAAATATAGTATTTATGTTATGTCTTTTGATTATTGTACCAGTTCAGCACCAACACAAGATGAAAATGTAATAAATCATGTTCAAAACCAGCAATGTGCCTCTTTTATAAGTACAGCGTAACTCTATTGTCAATGTAAATTTATTGAAAAAATAGATGTTTAAATGTAAAGTTATTGCAGCTAGTACTATCTGTAACAGTCCAATTTGAGACAAATAAAGTAGATGTTTCAATTCATATTGTCTATGCATTCTTATTTATTATTATAGTTAATTTGTATAATGATTCCAGTAATGCAGTTTGTTGCATGTAATCTTAATCTTAATCTTACACTATTTTAACTAAACTGCAAAAAAGAGTGTTGATCATAGTGAATAATCTACATTTGCCCATTCCTAGTTCCTTACAATGTTTTTTTTTTGTGTGTGTCATATTTAGAGACGGTTTTGTGGTATTACACTAATGAGCTAAGTGAGTAAACAGTGATGCTCAGTAACCAGAGCCTCTATCTTGTGAGCTGTTCATGTTATCATGCTGTTCTGCTCATCTGTGCTTGTTTACAGTATGCTGACTTGCTTAATTTGGCTCAGCCAGTCATTATTAAGAGCTGACAAAATTCTGCTGGTTTGTGTCATGTGAAAGTAAACATCCTTTTCTTAATCACTTTTAAACCATCTGAACATTTTATTCCTAAAACAGCATGTTATTCCATTTTCCAACCGAATCTAGTGTTCAGTATTCTTAGTTCTCTATTCTGCAAATACCACACATAAAAAGATACTATAGCCATTTTTCCCATTATTTAATTCTTTAATCCTAAATTATTTCTATTTTAAGTAAAGTACACCACAGGGGTAAAAAAATGTAAGCAACCATTCTGGTTTACCACTCTTGATAGTACCACAGCATTCAAATGTGCTTTTTGGATCAACCTTGTAAAAGTTCAAGGTCATGAACCATGTCATAGTCTGACTCTAACACAGTGTTTGATTTTGATGGCTCATGTTTAAGGGACAGTTTCTCAGATTAAAGAGCTTTTTAATTGTTTTACATCACCATCCTGCCTTTTATCTAAGCTTTTATGATTTGTCATGGTTCTATACAACTGATTCAAACACACATTTAATGTGACATTTAATGTCACACAATGTGGCCTTCAATATATTACACTACTGTCTGAGTACACTGCTCCTCTTTATTTAAAATCTTGTAAATATTTAACAGAATTAGATAGAATTGATAATGAAATAGCTTCTGTCTCTGATCTGGCAATTTTGATATCTTTTCTGCTGGGTTATAATAATGGTGAGTAAAGTCCATAACAACAGTGTACAGTAGCTGATAGAAACGTGTGTGTGTGTGTGTGTGTGTGTGTGTGTGTGTGTGTGTACGTGTGTGTGTGTTTTAGATCTGTGTCTGTGTGGTGTGGTGTATGTGTATGTGTGAGTGTGTGTCCTCCTCTCAAGGCCAACTACTCCCTATTCCACTTTTCACTCTCTGAGCGACAACTACACAAACAGCAAAGAGCCAATGGCAAAGGTTTTGTTTATTTCAGAATGCTTTGTGTGTTGACTCAGAAAGGCCCACTCTGGATGAAGCAAGAGCCAGTAAATGATTAAGAGCTTATTCACAAGTATAACAGCATTGGCTTTCATCATAATTTAGATGAATTTATTTTCAGAAATATAGTCTGGTGACTAAAGGTAAACAGGATGTAATGTGCCAAAAGAGCCCACATTGAGGAATCTGTGAGTGAAATCATTATATTTGGTTATTATTGATAGTTCAGTTTTAAGGGCAGTTTTTCAAGAATAAAGACTATTTTGTACATATTCAACACTTGAGACCAATAGATCTTTGATGTCTCGTATTTCGACTGCATTTGGACACAAATCATATACTACTCTTTTCTGCAATATATGTGTGAGAATAGGACACACTAGATGAAGAATACATTCTCAGAGTGGAATGACTGAACCATATTTCCCTAAATGCTTTAGCTGTAATTATGTTTTTACCATCTGTTTTCCAAGAGTTTGTAGTATTGTTTCCATATGACACTTGTGCTGTATGGGTATGAGCAGAAAAGGTGATAAGGCAAAACTGAAAAGAAACGTATAGCTGTCTGTATGGATTTTGGCATGTTCTGTGTGAACATATATTTGCTCCAGGTTCCCACTTCCCAAAAGAATGCATGTAGGTGCATTCATGTTACTCCAATCTGTTATGGATATATTCCAGACCCATGAGAGACAAGCTGACTGATTAGAAAAATGAGCAGACTTTAGATTTTGGCATGTCTTTTATCATAACAATGGATGCAAGGATGCAATTGTGTGTATGTGTGTGTGTGTGTGTGTGTGTGTGTGTGTGTGTGTGTGTGTGTGTGGTCCCTGCTTGGGAGTAAGTTATGCTAGGATGATATCTAGGGAGGGGATGGTGCTGCTATATTCATGGGGCTGTCAGCCAAGGTTTAGGGGATGATGGGAGAAGCTGGGTGAGGGGTTAGTGGGAGGACTATTAGCCCTAATGGAGAGAGTTTAATTAATAACTACTGTCCCCTTTCTCCATGACCTGATCTGTTCAGCCCAGGCTCCTAGCAGAAGCAGATATTTGTCCGTATCCGAATACTGATGATTCTAAATATTTGGTAAAGTTTTGAAGGACTCTAGGAAGCCAAGCTCAACCCAAAGAATAAATAGTTAAGAAAGGTAAGATATCACAGACAAAATAATTGAAATGCAATGGCTTGATAGCATACTTATACTTTGCTAGATTTATAGTCCTCAAGGAGAAATATAGTTATGAAATTGAATGTATTTTGTGCTATTGATTACTGAGATCTTCTTAATTATGATTCTGTTCTGATATGCTATTTTCTAAAAAGTATTACAGTACCTATGGTGCTTGGTCTGTTTTAGTATTCTAGATAAGTAGAAGAAGAGGCATGTTCTTTTGTGCTCAGCTTTAAAATTAGCTTTAAATAAAATACCATAAACATATGATTAATCCTTAAATATTTTTAAATGTCATTCATTAAAAATATTAGACAAATGCATTTTATTACAAATGTTCAAGCAATATGACACAGAAGTAACAGTATGGACTCACTTTTAAGAGACTTGCCAAATCTTTACCAAGGTGCATTGAAGCTGTTCTGCTGGTCCATGATAACACCTTTAATCAGACATTTTCAATTATTGATTGTGAAATAAATATAATTAAATGTTTTTATATATGAAATAAATTACTATATAAATATCTGTGTGAAAAAAACTATAACAATTAATATTTGTACCTTTGGCCTGTAAAATAGGTACACTGTCAATACACTTTGTAAGGAAATTAGCTAGTATATGGACATAGTACATAGTAGGTGGAGAGCTTGTCATAGGTCCTTTGTATATTCTCCCAAGCTTCTGTTTCTACAGGTAATTCCTGTCCTTTTAAATTGAATCAGTTTACCTTTTCTCCTATATATAAAATAACTATAAAATAAATATAGATATAAATATATAATGAGAGAAAAGTTATGATTCATTTGTGGTTGGTTTAATAAAAATATAGTGCTGAGAACCTTTGTAAATTGCATATAATATATATAATGTAATTATAATATGGTAGAAGAAGTAAAAGTCCAGTGAGACCCATTGTTTTGCATATCTACGTTTTTTTTACCTCCTAAAAACTCATGAGCACTTTGCTTGCACAGCTCTTGAAGAACCAAATAGTACAAATTATACAAATATTCTTATTTCTCTGGAAACTTAATGCGTTCCAATCCAGAACTTACGCCTTATTACATCCAGCATTATTGGTATTTTATATTATTAGCTTCTTCTTCAGAATCATACATATAATTAGATTACAGTATAATTACAGTTCCCACATGTTTCACCTGGACTCCATACACACATGGCTAGGTCTTAATAGAAATGACTTATGTTACTTATGGTATATTACTATGCATTGATCTTAAGTATATTTTTCACTCAGGGTTAATTCCATCATTTCCATTCTGCATTGAGGAACCAGAAATATTTTGGCCTTAGGGCCACACATAGGATGAATGAGTGGGTGGGCCCTGATGTCAATGTTTTGGGACCTCTGCAGATGCCACCAAGTGATGGCTTCTCTCTGCCAGAGGGATCACACTTCTTTGGTAAGAAGTTCTATTTTTATATAAGAAGAATTCTCTGCAAAATAATGCAAACATAATACTGACAAAATGATGATGGAATAACAACTAAATCCAAGCCACTGGACATACTGTTGCTGACTTCTCTCTCATTTAATTCACACTGTCTCATGAATGGTTATTACATAAACATTCATGTACCTACAGTATATTACATATATTACGTCTTAGAATATTGATATGCACTGTGTTGGAAAAATACATCTAAAAGTCTCTCTGCTTTTTATGATCCAGCTACATGTAATAGATACAGAAATGAGACTGTCAGGTTAATAAGCAACCATGGCAACCTTTGTTCCCCTTGGCACTATTAAGCCAAGATTTAAGTCATCGTGGAGTGACTGGGTTTTATGTCATGAAAGATCTCATTTCCAGCAGCAAAAAAGGAGTTATTTTGATGAATTGAAAAATGTTTTCAGTTGGTCAGTTTTTGACCCAGAGGCAGATGAATGGTGCCCACACTGGGTCCTGCTGAAATGTTCATGGGGCAGGAAAAGACTTCAGGTTGGTACACAATGTCTTGTACAGAGTCAGAAGAAATGTATGGATTTTTTTTAACTTAATATTAGACTCATTTAAGCGTAATGGGTAAGCAGTGTACTTAAGGTTTTTGTGCTGTCTGTACACTTTAGTGGTCCTATCGATAAATTTTACATTAAGCAGCTATTGTTGAAATTGTCAGTGTAGGGCCGCTGAAAAAATACCTTAAAACCTTAAAGTGATGAAAAATATATTTGCTTTAAAATGATGTGCACATATTCTTACAATTCATACAATTGGGTTATGTATCAATATATGTCAATTCGGAGTGAAATGAATGGCTAGGGGATGGCACAAAGTGTGTGCAGTTAATTATTTCTGAATTTATTCGAGGGTATTGTCGACTCAAGTGCAACAAAATTCAAGTGCAACAAAAGGTCAAGTGCAACCAAAAATAAATTATATATCTAAAGCTGTTCAAGTAGAAAAAAAAAATTAAAAAAAGAAAAAAATACAAAAACATGCAAATGTCTATAAACAATATACTTGATTCAATTCATATGAAATGGTTAAGGTCAGGGTTAGGAGTATTTGTCCCTTTTTTATGACTTAATTGCTATGAAATGAAGCATCAACCATTTCCGTTCACTTTGCCAATACTTAGCACAAATTTTCTTTCAAAACTTTACCAAGCTGTGGTGCTATTGTTGCTACTGTTAAGCGAACAGGTAACAGTACTACTGTTTGTTGTAGTTTTGCTAATTAATGCTTTGGTATAGGGCACATTAACACTGTGTGCCAGCATCACCATGCTGTAAACCTGATCTTTGTAGTTTGATGGCATGTGTAAACTGACAGCCTGCTATTGTCTCCTTCTCCTTTAGATATTCTGGCAGAGCAGAGCAGCCCTCTGCTTCAGGACCAGGAGGTCTTGCCTTTCGGCAGCTATCCAGGCATGCAGTACTCCACAATGGAGCAGGCCATGCCCTCGCCATCATACTACTCCAATCAGCATTACTATCCCCAGTACAACACAGAGGAGTGGTGCTCTCCATCATCCATGCTGGAACTACGAAAAGGCCCACTAGAGGGAAATTTCGAGACAGAAATCGAGGAGCCAACCCCTGTTGTTCCCAATGTGTATAAGAGACCCAGACATGCTGCCCATTTAGGCAGGTTCAAAGGAGAAGAACTATGTGTGGTGTGTGGGGACAAAGCCTCTGGGTATCACTATAATGCCCTGACATGTGAAGGATGTAAAGGTGAAGAACAGAGATTGCTTTGTTGGTTTGAGATGATCTTATGGTGTAACATATGCTGCCGTATTTCATCAACCCCCAGAATTTGTGGACATATCATTCCAATGGATTATCTGTAGCCTTCCATTAATAATATAATGCCAAATGTCTATTTCAGTGACTAGTTCATCTTCCTCTAAATTCCTCACATAAACACTAAATGACACAATGAAACGTACATCATCATAGCACATATGAGACAGTAACTCAGCCCCTATAACTCTGACGCAGTATACCTGTATGACACACAACCCAATTTTAGCTCTTTGAAAAAGCCTTGGCTGAATGACTGCCAGTGTAATTCCACCTGTGCATGGACAATGCCCAAAGGGCAGCCACTGGGCTGTACTCTTCAAGTCCCAGAGGCTCGATGCTCCCTCACGCCTAGTCTAGATTTGGTTCCCTCTCAGCTTTCTGCTGAATAATGACGCAGGCAACTAGAGCCTTGTGCTTCCATGCAATGTTAATGTAAGTCATTGTGTTCATCAGCTCATGCTAGAATGTGTAATTACTTGTCCAAGAAGCACTGGACTGAGGAGGTCTGATGCCTGGAACTAGGAATGGAGCAGTACTGCATTACAGCATCATGTGTAACTTACACTGAAATACACTAATCATTTAAAGGAAGCAATTTCAAGGTCACACAGAAGCAGCATCTATTTGTTGTCCCAAGCTATTGTCTTATTTAACAAAGAACAAAATTATGTGTTACTTAATGTACCATCGGCAGTCAGGTGTTCTGTATAAAAAAATTTTTAAAAAAATTTCAGAAAAAGCTTTAATACACTAGTTATATACATAATGCCATATATTGCTTTCTTGCAGGGTTTTTCAGAAGAAGTATAACAAAGAATGCAGTTTATAAGTGTAAAAGTGGAGGGAACTGTGAGATGGACATGTACATGCGGAGAAAGTGTCAAGAGTGCAGACTCCGGAAGTGCAAGGAGATGGGAATGCTTGCAGAATGTGAGTACAATAAATACAGAGACCAAAAACCCATTTCCCATGACCAACACAAATACACTATTTCATTTCAAAGCTAACCTAACAAAATTATTATGTGCTATTGTTTAAATGAACCTACATAAGAGAATGATTAAAAAGACTTGTATCTTTAAATTGTAGTATAATTTTATTGAGATGTTGTTTAGATAAAAATTTATTGAGATGCTCAGCCATAGTGCACCCCAAATGTTTACTTCTACCTAATAGTAGAAGTAGATAGATAGACAGTCAGGCTGTGGACACTGGCTGAGATCAAACAGATAGTGATTATTGCAGAATCTGAAGCTAATATACTGCAACGTATAGACAAGAAGTCAGACAGTTCATAAAAGTGTGACAATAGGGTTAAAAATGTAAATAAATAAATAATACTCCCTGAATGACATACTGTACTGTAGCAGTCTATCACAAGGCATCATGCACACACATACATACACCTAGGAGCAATTTAGCGTAGCCAATTCACCAAACAGCATGATTTTGCCGGAGGTAGAAGGAAAGCACAGAATTCTATAAAATTCAAAAGTGACACTGGGAGAAGATACAATACTCTCCATAGACAGTAACCTAAGCTCAAGATTAAATCAGGAACCCTTCAACTTTGAAAGGAAACCATTACCTGCTGCACAACTGTGCTGTCACACAGTGGAACTGGGTCTCTCTATATCCCTACAAGAGTGTTTCCCTGTAAGACAGGATATTAAGTGAAACCTCTGTAGAAAGCCCATTGTTTCTATAAAAATGTGAATAGAATTGTGGATCACCCATGAGGTCTTGCAGCTCAGGAGGTTAACTGAGAATGTGTCTAAATGAGTTTTACTAGAATGAAAGAACAGCCGACAGTAAGGGTTGGTGTGATGAATGCATTCATATGGGCTTCCCAGTGATGAACCATAATTAGGCACACTGCAGTGCATGGAGCTGACAAGGTACAGTGGAGAGCAGGCTGTACTCAGCTCCTGTTGCTCATCAATAGTGCATTAACATTTATATAAATATTGTAGGCAGCAGGCATTCAGCGTTCAGCCTGTTCCCACTGCATGTCCAGTCAAACAGCTGCTAATTTGGCTTGGAAAGTGTCCAAAGACTGTCCTAGAGTCTTTTCTTATTCACTGAGGGGGCAGTTCCCTACAGCTCACTCTTATGTAATATCATCAACTAAACACCTATTTTTTAAATGTAATATACATTTAAAAGTGAATTTCTAAATATAAAATTTTGAGGTTTTTTATTGTATAGAGAGTTTGTAATGCATAAACACAAAAATGAAGTTACCTCCAAGGTTATACACAGAAAGAGACAGAATGCACTCTGTGCATGATATAAGCAAAAAAAAATTGGTTCATCCTCTCGTCTGTGTGTTCTTATCCAACATATGTATATGTATCCGACATAAGTTTTTAATTGATGGTGCCCTCTGCATTCATGTTAAATCCATAATGAATCCAAAAATCATGCTGATGCTCATTATATTTTGTTTAGAAACTCCTGGTTGTAATGATACATCAACTGATGCTCCATTACAACCAGGAGTTTCTAAACAAAATATAATGAGCATCAGCATGATTTTTGGATTCATTATGGATTTAACATGAATGCAGGGTGCACCATCAATTAAAAAAAAAAAAAAAAAAATATATATATATATATATATATATATATATATATATATATATATATATATATATATGTATATATATATATATATTCCACCATATATAGTTTTAGAAAGGACATTATTTATAATCACATATATAAATAAATTCAATTCAAGTTTATTTGTATAGCACTTTTTACAATTGACATTGTCTCAAAGAAGCTTTACAGAACATAAACATAGAACAAAAGTTTAATATAAAGAATAATATAAAGATTAATAGAATACAAAAGTCAAGATTAATATTAGATATATTTAGTTCACAATGTGTATGTATTTATCCCCTATGAGCAAGTCTGAGGTGACTCAGGCAGCAGTGGCAAGGAAAAAGTATCTTAGATGTTTAAGGAAGAAACCTTGAGAGGAACCAGACTCAAAGGGGAACCCATCCTCATATGGGTGACACTGGAGGCTGTGATTATAAATATACAGTCTAACAAATGTTGTATTGATGCAAAAGATCGCATGGAGTTCACATCTCCTCTTTAGTATCGCAGAGTCTAACTGGAGCTCTTGATGCCTCAGGATTCTCAGAGTCGGCCTCAGCTCAGTGGAGGTCCAAAATCTTCATCGCACGGAAGACGATCTGAGCTGGTACAATTTCTGGATGCCTCAGGATGGGCAGAAAGAGAGAAGCAGTGGAGAGGGATTAACATATCTGCTGTTCATAATATTTGCAAGTCTGATGTAATAGTGCACAACAAATATAAATAAATGAGGATGGTTCCATTTTGAGTCTGGTTCCTCTCAAGGTTTCTGGATATTCTGAATTTCTATATTACTATAAAGCTATATTCGTCAGTACCTATTGTTGCAAGCACTATAGAAATAAAATTTAGGTCAAGTGAATGGAATTAAGTTGTTTTTGTCTGTTGTAACCAGGTTTACTAACAGAGATCCAGTGCAAGTCCAAAAGGCTGAGGAAAAACCCTAAGTCTTCATCAGAAGATGGTACAACAGATGATACAGAAGTGGGAGACAGTGGAGATGCAAAACAGGTCACATCCACAACAAAAAATTTAAAAGTGAGTGCTCTCTTTATATCCAGCATCACATGCCTGGAAATGAAAGAGTGTGCCTATACAATGTGATCTCTAATTTAATTCTAATGCACATGTACACACATCCAGGTTTATTACAGTATAACATAATCACAAGTCACACATGATGACTTTTATTAATGATTATTAAGCAGGTACTAAATACTTCAGTCACTAACTTCCTGGTGCAAAGTTCCTATGTGTATCTGGGGAAAAATTCCTTTGACAGACCAAAAGCAACACTGCAGATATGAATTACTTTGCATATTAGCTTTTGTTAATTACAGTAAATGTCTTTTTTTATCATAGGAAAAAGTGGAGCTAAGTCAAGACCAGAAGGCTTTACTAAGTTATATTCTTGATGCTTACAACAAACATCGCATTCCTCCAGACATGGCCAAGAAACTGGTACTTTAAGTATATAATGTACTGTGTTGTACTAATGAAACATAATTATATGAAACCTGTTAACAGTAGGACATAAACCTACTTGACACCTATACAGTACAATGTGTTCTTCTTACATTTATTGAATGTATTAATTTAAGACTTTAACCTCTGCTACTGCTACAGAGCCGAACCTATGCTGAGTAAATGTTTAGCTTCAGTTTGAGTATGGTTGTATAAGTCCCGTTAACCACTCTTATTATGATAAAAAAATCTACAGTAGTAATTTGCTAAAGTGTCCCACTAATTACAGCTCCAAGAACAGTTCAGCACAGAGGAGAACTTCCTCCTTTTGACTGAAATGGCAACCAGCCATGTTCAGGTTCTGGTCGAGTTCACAAAAAATATCCCAGGTCAGAATATTTTTTAAGGATATCAATCTTGTCAACAGTATTTTTTTTTGTTTGTTTTACCAATTTCATATATACTGTAAGCAATTTCAGATAGAAGTGTCATGTAGTAGCTTTTTGATGATCTGTGAGCAGGTTTCCAGTCTCTGGACCATGAAGATCAGATCGCTCTACTAAAGGGTTCAGCAGTTGAGGCAATGTTCCTGCGTTCAGCCCAGGCCTTCATCAAGAAGCTGCCTCAGGGACACACAGAGGTGCTGGAGGAGCGAATAAGAAAGAGTGGTAGGTGCCTTTTATCACGAACAACATTCTAGGACTGTCATCACTTATATCATAGCTGTGAAGTGCTTCAAAAAAACTCTTCATGTTAAACAGAAGTGGGGCAACATTTTATAATCCTGCTCAACAATCCGTGACTTGTTACCTGTGAGTTATTGAATAGTATGATACAGGTGTTACCTTGAACTAGTCTGCTTAAATTGAATGCATTGTCCATGTGTTTATTCAATCTACAGTGACAATTTAAGTCTGTTAATAAGCAATAAATGAGCATTGAATTAAAAGCAAATGCTAGGATAAACCCACAGCAGTATACTTGCCCTGTTAGATGCCATTCATAAAGGTTAACATAAATAATGCATCAGTCTGTTCTAATTAAGGAACCTAAGATATTTCTCTTTATTATCTAGAGATGTACAGTTGAGGCCAAAATTATTAGCCCCCTTATGAAATTAGACAAAACTCTTGATTTCTCCATGGAAATGACCATTAACAACAAGTGTTTTATAGTGTGTTTGTTTCCAAAATAACAAAGACAAAATCTCCACTAAGTTTGATTAGGATATTTAATTGAAATAGTGAGTTGAAACAAGAAAGGGCAAAAATGAAACGTCCAAAATTATTAGCCCCCGGTCATTAATAGTCAATAGTGAACCCTTTCTGAGCCACAACTGACAACAACCTCTTAGAGTAGTTCTTTACTAGGTTGGCACAGGTTTCCTGAGGGATTTTAGCCCATTCTTCCATTGCAAATTGCTCCAGCTGGTCCAAATTACGTGGTTTCCGAGCATGGACATTCACTTTGAGCACTCGCCACAGATTCTCAATAGGATTGAGGTCTGGGCTCTGTGCGGGCCACTCCAGGACCTTTGTTTTGGTATCCTTCAGGAACTGTTGGACCAATTTCGATGTATGCTTTGGGTCATTGTCTTGTTGGAAGACCCAGCGACGACCTAAGGCTAGACTACGAGCAGATTTCTGCATATTATCCCTCAAAATGTCAACATAATTTTCTTTTTTCATGATGCCATGCACCCGAACAAGGCTCCCTGTGCCTGAAGCTGCAAAATAGCCCCACAGCATGATGCTCCCACCACCATGTTTAACTGTGGGAACTGTGTTCTTAGGGTTGAAGGCCTCACAGTTTCTTCGACAAACATAAGCAACATCCATGTGCCCAAACAGTTCCAGTTTAGTCTCATCAGACCAAAGCACAGACTCCCAAAACTCATCTTTACCTTTCAAATGTTCACGGGCAAACCTCAGTCTAGCTGTGATGTGCCGCTGTTTGAGTAAAGGGGTTCTTCTGGGACGATGGCCCTGAAGCCCACCACGATGAAGAGCCCTCACAACTGTGTTCCTTGAAACATCAACTCCAGAAGAGGCCAGGTCAGCAACAATCATCTTGGCAGATGTCTGGGGCATCTTGCTGATATCTCTGACTATTTTCCTCTCCAGGGTTCTTGAAATCTTGCGCTTACGACCACGCCCAGGTTTGTTTCTTACAGAATTTGTCTCCTTGTACTTGGCAATGATGCAACGTACGGCGGTTCTAGACACTGTGAAAAGCTTGGAAATGGCAGTATAGCCTTCCCCCTTATCATGAGCCTCCACTATCTTCTTTCTGAGCTCAAGACTGATTTCCTTTGTCTTTGGCATGGTGAGTAAAAGTAGTCTCTCCCAATAATGTGTTCAAGTGCCCTGTTCCTTGGAGTCCTTTAATGCTGATTGAATGCCCAGGTGTTGTTAGGAAGCCAATTGACTGCACAGGTGTGGTTTGAAAGCTGATTGATTAATTAGGTGTGTTTTGAAAGCTGATTGATTAATTGGGTGTGTTTTGAAAGCAAATATTCACAAGGGGCTAATATTTTTGACCACCCCATTTTCACTATATTTGATTATAAAGCAAGCCTAAAAATGTATTTTATATTCCAAAATGTACCAAAAGCTACTAAATAGCACTGGCGAATGTTTGATTATATCAAGTTTTATCAATGCTGCAAACATTGGAAAGATCTTTAGGAAAATGTTCCAAAATTCCTGGGGGGCTAATAATTTTGGCCTCAACTGTAAATTACAAATGGATACAGCGCTGGGTTCAAGTGGAAACAGATTTACTTTTAAGCCTTTAATAAATAAACATAAATATAAAATATGTCCAAAAGGCTAATCTTCTAAAGCACATTTGCATAATAAGAGGCATCATCAAGTATTGCCCTGGATGTAAATATGCATATAATGGTTTTGAGGGTATTATATAGTGTCATATCAATAGTAAAACAATCAGGTCCATATTTCTTAGTTTATTATAATATTAACGTTCAGAGTTTAATTTCTCTGAACCAATGCTTTTTTAAATTTGGATGGAAACTTGGCTAATTTACATAAATGTATAAATAAATCATAATTGAATTTGACTTCATCTAAATTAGAAACAGAGGTCACATGACTACATATGTGTAGCTGTAGTGATATTAGGAAATGGTTCTATTTTCTACAGAAAGAAACACACCAATAATGTCTTTTTTTTTATTTAACCTCTAAATTCTTCTTTTTTAAACTTTTCTTATTTTTATTTTACTATTTCTTCGGGTCTTTGGACATTTACTATATTCTTTAAATTTTTCTTAGGCTGTGTTTCATTGGGGCCATATGTACAGTACATGATATAATAAGTGGATTCATCATTTGTGGTCAAATCACAGCTCATTTTCCTATCATGTCATGAATCAAATGCAGTTCCTATGAGTTTTAAAGCTTCCTTGAGAGTGCAGCAAAATACATTTGAAAATTACATTTCAGCTTGTTCGGTCCTTTGGGGGTTGATGGAGTGCTGTCATCTCAGTGTTATTGATATTTCTATATAGTGAATGCACTGCAGGAGGAACTGTCACTCTGTCCCTCTGTAAGAGCTTAGAAATATTCACACCAAAGGCCATCCAAAGCAAAAAAGAACGCTTCTGTCTAAAGAGGCTATTGTTCTCTATCTGAACATCGAGAGCTCTATTGTCCGTCTCTCTGCCTCTTTGCGCTCCTGACATTTCTCTGGTTTGAAGGGTCTTTGATCTGCCTGTGTATGCAAAGTCTGTTTCTCCATCCGTCTCTTTGGGGAAAGCTGGTGACAAATGTTATCCCTCAATCTGAAAGGTTTTCAATGGTTATTTAAAAGAAGTTAAGGATCTAGGGATGATTGCATCTGCCCGAGCAAATAAATAAATAAACAAACAAACAAACAAACAAATAAATAAATAAATAGAGCGCTCTCTCTCTCTCTCTCTCTCTCTCTCTCTCTCTCTCTCTCTCTCTCTCTCTTTCTCTCTCTCTCTCTCTAACATACTTGAGCATCCTGGATCTTTACTACGAATTTTCAGAATGGTTTCCCTTATATAAGACTATTTATTTGTTTGTTTCAGTGTGTAAAAATTGAATTATTAAAATCACTGCAACACCAGTTCGCTCATGGAGATAAAATGAATCACCTCACAGCATTTAATGACCTTTGAATGAGGGCTCCCCTGATTGGCTGATTCGAATGAGATATCATCTCCTGGCTCTTCATGCTGAATGCTTTACATCAAAATAGAGCTCTAGGCTCTCATAACCAACAAAGAATAATAATTGCACCAATGATAACGATATAGACAAAGACCTCACACAAAGCAGGCGAGCCCTTCAAAACAAGCTCCAAATGGATGGGTGTTCCTGAGAATCCCTCTGAATGTGGAAACACATGCACAGCTGCATGTGAAGACCAGCTTCAGCCAGACCCAGTTTCATGGCTTGCCCTCATCTGTAATAACCTTAATAATAATCTCCTTCATCTGTGATTGGCTTTAAATTCACACATTCAGTCTTATAAATAGTTATTTATGTAGTGTTCTGAGTTTTGTGTTCCAGAAATGCACTCTTGATAGCAGAAAGTAGTTTGTCGCTAGAAAATGGGGAAAAAAATGTTGTTTGTATGAGAAGATGTAACTTCTCCTGTAACAAACAACCTGTAGTAGATGGATTGTTTAAGTATTAGTGTGACATGCACTTGTTAGGATTGCATTATATGTGATGTATCAAACTGCCTCCTAGTGGCTATATGCTTTACAGCCCTTTTATTGCAAACTGCCTTGAGACTATATAAGTGATTTATTTATAAATTCTTAAATAAATGTACTTTGTTTTTTAATAATTACTATTTTGGCAGATTCATAAATATTTTATCATTATCTATCTATCTATCTATCTATCTATCTATCTATCTATCTATCTATCTATCTATCTATACTATACTATATTTTTAAATTCATTTTAATGCATAATTATCAGCTAAAATACCTTTTCACTGTTGCATCAGCTTTAACTTTCTTTCTTTCTTTCTTTCTTTCTAAAATAACCTTAATTTCTACTAAGATTAAATTAAAAATCTTTAAAAAGCTCTATCATCTATCTATCTATCTATCTATCTATCTATCTATCTATCTATCTATCTATCTATCTATCTATCTATCTATCTATCTATCTATCTATGTCTGTCTGTCTGTCTGTCTGTCTGTCTGTCTGTCTACTGTATCTATCTATCACAAAATGTAAAGAATTGAACACAACCACCTGAAAACAAACAAACAAATCTCAAAAGAAAATTTCTCTTTCTTTACATTTTTAATTACATTTTCTACTGCTTATTACAAATCTCAATTGCCATGAGATTTTTTGTTTGTTTTCAGTCGGTTGTGTTAAATCCTTTACATTTTGTGATAGATAGATAGATAGATAGATAGATAGATAGATAGATAGATAGATAGATAGATAGATAGATAGATAGATAGATAGATAGATTTGTTGTTTGTTTTCAGTCAGTTCAACTCTTTAGACTTTGTCTGCTATGTTCTTGGTGACGGAAATCTATCCAGGTGTCTTATGTCAAAAGTGGTCACAGACTTCTGGAGCTTGTTACAATGTGGGATAAGCTATGACACATTGAACTTTGAATCCTACATAATCCAACTGTAACTCAACTAAAAATGAGAAACTGAGGGTTTTGTTTTTGCATTCAGCTTTAACGTGAACTTGGTTAGGGAAGTAATACAATTACTAGTTAGGAATAAAGCCAGGCATCACTGTGCACTTTAAGTGTATTAACATTAAGTTTCCTTTCTGCTTCTGATTTTCACCACAGGGATATCTGAGGAGTTTATTGTCCCAATGTTTAACTTTTACAAAAGTATTGGGGAGCTGCAGATGATGCAAGAGGAACATGCTCTCCTAACAGCCATCACTATTCTATCTCCAGGTGTGTAAATGTCCATCAAAAAATTACCTATTGATTCATTAACAGCTGAGCTGCGATTTTTATTTCCTCCAGCCCGGTTGTATCAACGAATGGTTGATGATGTCCCATATATTTCATTCATTCATTCATTCATTCATTCATTTTCTACCGCTTATCCGAACTATACTCGGCTCACGGGGAGCCTGGGGGGAATCTCAGGCATCATTGGGCATCAAGGCAGGATACACCCTGGATGGAGTGCCAACCTATCGCAGGGCACACACCCACTATCATTCACTCACGCAATCACGCACTACGGACAATTTTCCAGAGATCCATATATTTAATTTTTTTGTAAAATTGCTAGATAAATATCCCAATAGATTATTTGTTGTTTTATGGTTTCATGAGCTTCCTTCATGAGCTTCCTTTCATTGTCATGAAATGAAAACGGTTTCAAATATTGTCATTCAGGAAGTTTAAACATTAAAAGACTATTTAAATAGTTAATAATAAATGAAGGGAGTATTCTCAAAACCTTGTTTTTCCTTAGCAACCACCTTTTCCTTATTGGTTAGTCTTAAATGACCTTGTGTAATGTGACCATATTTCTAGGCGTTCTTCAGAAATTTTCATGTAGTGATGATTGTTGGTTGTTATCTAAGTACATCATCTGTTTGAGAAGCATTATATTGTTATTGTCTTGTTGATTTTAAGTGCCATATATCTACATATATCTTATTTTTGGTGAAATATCTGCTACTGTCTGAGATTTGCTGGGTGATATTGGGATTTAAGAGTGTGCTTTTAAATAAATGCAGAAATTAGACCTGATGAAATAATGCTCAAAATACTCAGGCATTATGCTTTTTGTGTCATTATATATTATATACAGTGCGTTGCAAAATTTTCACCAATTAGGACTGAAATGGAAGGTTTAAAAGTTGAAAATCAGATTAAGATTTAAGCATCTCTTAAATCTGATATATTCCTGATGCTATTTTTGTTCTGGTAGATCGGCCATATATTAGGGACCAGCAGGCTGTGGAGCGACTCCAGGAAGCCATGCTAGAGGTGCTGAGGAAGGTCTGCAAGCTAAAGCACCCTCAGTGGCCACAGCATTTTGCCCGACTGCTGGGCCGACTAACCGAGCTGCGCACGCTGCATCACCACCATGCTGAGATGCTGGAGTCATGGCGCACGAGTGACCACAAGTTTAACCCACTGCTTTGTGAAATCTGGGATGTACAGTGACTCTGCAAGAAGAGGAGAAAGGAATCTAGACATTAAGAACTTTTAAAATAGGGTTTTAGTTCCTGGGAGTTGTGTCAAGCTGTGCCTCTAATATGGGAGACACAGATTGTGTTTTTAAGACTGCAATTAATTGAATGTAATGAATATTGTTGGGTTATCTGTCACTAAAATGCTTAAGGAATGAAATACCTATGATATAATTGCAAAATAAATATGATGTTCGTATTTGCGTGGATTTTGATATTGTTTGGTATAAAATCATATTCTGTTAAAAAAATTACAGTGTCCAAATGTCTCAGGTCCAGCGATTCTAAAGCACTTAGACATTCAAGGTACACCATTCAAACAGCACAGTTTTTGTCCTTGCTTGTTTTATTCAGCAATTATTTAATGTAGTTCAATCAAAAACCATAAACAGCCATTTAAATCAGTTATGATATAGTGGGAAATCTTAGTAATCTGTGTTTCCTGGCAGCAACCACTGATAGCTTCATTAACCGTTAACTCCATTAACCCAAGAAAGTGGAACATTAGCCTTGAAGGGGTTTTTACACATTTTAACAATCTTTCAAATTTCCTTTTTCTTCTTCCTCATTTTTTTTTCCCATGACAATAAGCTAATAACAAACTGATTGGAGTACAGATAGGAGGGATTTATAAGTGAAGAAGCCTTCCTCCAGCATTTAAAGGTTCTGACACTTAATTTTAAGAGAAACATTTCTCTAAGGAAAACAGCACTGTGTGTGGAACACTATGGAAGAAAAAATGAAAGAAAACCAGCTGAGGTATTATATAATGTTGTTATATACATTTGAATTAATATCAGTTAAAACTTGAAAATAAATACATTGTTTACAGAGTTTTAATATAGATTTTAATTATTTTATATACTTTACAGACCTATACATTTTTAAATGTATTTTAATAACAAATAACATGATATAACATTTTATAATAGAAATATATTTATGCTGAGACTATTATTATTATTGTTGTTGTTCTTGTTGTTATTATTATTGTTGTTGTTTTTGTTGTTACAAACAGAAAGTCGTGGGACACGTGTAGAGAAGTTCCATATATTCAAGATGAACTAAAAACCCCAAAACGACTCAGTTTTATGAAATGGCTCTGCTGGAGCATAGTTGGTACACTGGTGTTTGCTCTAACAGTACTGAGTAAGGTAAGCTGTGTGGTTTACCACTAAAAAAACCTACAGTAAACTGTACATTACCATGCAAAACCTACATGCACGGCACTGTGTGTAATGGAAGGTACATGTACTGTAAAGTGAAGCAACAATGCCCTTAAAAAAATGGAAAGTAAACATTTCCACATAATAAATTCAATCTAGAGCTGTGAACAGTAATAAACTAAAGAAATTCAATATTTTGTGTGACTTTACAAAAATTGTTGTTCTGACTTAATAATACATAAAATAAACAAATATAACAAAAAAAAGTGGGTGTGTAAAGCTACACAGTGCTGCATATGAATTAAATTAAATTTCCCTCAAGAAATGTTTGTTAATATTATATTATTGTGCTTTTCATGCAGTCATCGTTTCTTATTTTGGTAACACTTGGAAACAATGTCACTAAGAGTGTACCTGAAGAGCAAAAAGCGAGTGCTCTGCTGAGTATCGGCTGTATGCTGGTTGGACCAAATATTTTGCTTCTGCTCAAGAGTCTATGGAAATTTATTTTCAAAAGTGCAATTAAACCATCCAAGAAAACAGTCATGTGGGTAAGTTTATTTATTAGGACCAAATAAGCTAAACTACTATAACTAATAATGGTACAGTTATTTAGTGACCAGACAAAGCAGGTATCTATAATGGATGTGTTTATCTGTCCTCTAGGTGATCTTTGTTGAGTTTTTGGTGTCATTTGGTGAGGTGGTACTGACAGTGATGGCCATGCCATATTTTGACATTATTACTAATGTGATGATCTTGAACAGTGTGAGCATCCTGTCAGCAGTCTTCCAGGTGGTCGATCAATTCCGTGCCAGATGTAAAAGAGAAAGTGAATCATTCCAACCAATGTCCTGCAAAGTGGAATGTGGAAAGTGGCTCAGACCAATTGCTTCCATCATCTTCATTATTCTGGGCTACATCCTCTTCATAATAAACTACTTAGTAATAGAAGAAAACTCCTTTCAAGTTAAAAGAGCTGTGTGTCTGGCCATTGTAGGAACAGTTTTCGTTTCATTGAACTGGTGGGAGAACTACAGCAGTCTGTTTCCATTTTTGGAAGACATTTCCAAAGACATAGCCAGTTCCCAGAATGTGGTTTGCATTCTGTCCAGTGTGGTGAAAGTCCTGGTCACTGCAGCTGTTGTTGTATATAATGTTCCTCTAAACTTGATCCCTACAAGTGTGAATAGGACAGTCTTTGGATTGATGGCAGTCCAGATTGTTTCTTCTGCAATGTGCCGCTGGTTTGTAGTGGTGGCTTGCAAGATACATGCCCTGCGTCGTTGTTTTGTTGTGCCCATGTACTTGTCCTCTGTCGCTGTCATGCTACTGTTTATTGGTCTGTTTGCCCCTATTGTTCATTGCCCTAATTCAAATAGTAAACTTTTTACAAGTGAGCAGTTGTATAACCAGACTTACAGTATTATTCCACTCTGTTCATTGATTACCAACATCAGGCACACACTTTCCACACGCCGTATTGTGTCAGAAATGAATGTTGAAGGATTGGTGGTTCTTGCCCTGTGTGCCTTTAGCTGGTGGCTGGGATTCATGCTAAGCACTGGTTACATTTGGTTTCTGAAGATCCAGCGCATCGAGAGAACTCATGATCTGTTTGTGAAGCAGATGTATGAGGGAGCATTTCTAGAACAGTCCATGTTGCTTAACACACGTTTTGTGGCCAGGGAGAAAAAGAAGGATGAAAGGTATATATTGACAAAACATTATGTACAATATACTGACTGATAATAGTGTGAAATGCTGAAAAAGTATAAACACTGCTGTGCTTCTCTTTAGGTCAAAAGGCCCGGTATCAGTCTATTTGTGTGCAACAATGTGGCATGAGACGTATGATGAAATGATTAAAATTCTCATCTCAATGTTCAGGTAATTTGAGTCACATATAAATGGTAATGTGTTTGATATAAAATAGTTTTCACTAAAAACAAAATTTTGTGAACAGGCTCGACAAATTCCGTCCGAAAATCAATAACTACAATGATGCTTTCTTCGAGTTTCATATTTACTTTGACGATGCTTTTAAGGATGTGCAGAATGGCAAAGTGCGACATGTAAACGAATATGCTGAGACCCTAGTGGAAGTAGTCAAAGAGGTTTACACGTAAGCTTTATCACAAGACCTATTCTATCCAATTTAACAAATTACAGAGATGAGGAAAAATAAAGCAGTACATGCTTGGTTATGTTTTAGAATTTTTAGTGAGGATGACCCATGTATATTCAAGAAGAAGCCCTGCCTCCCTCAGCAGAAGATCATCAGCACACCATATGGAGGTCGTCTGGAATACACACTTCCTAAAGGCAACATAATGATGGTTCACCTCAAGGACAAACAGCTGATTCGACACAAAAAGAGATGGTCCCAGGTAAGATCCAACGCAGTTAAAGAGGTGTCAATAAACTCCAATCGTTTACTGTAAGATAAAAAGTTTGGTGAATACAATCTACTCCAAATAGATCATGTACTTATACTACCTACTTGGTTGGAGACTTAATGGCAAGTACCTGAAGATGTTTGAGAAGGGTGGACATGTAGATGAACTGAGGGAACATCTAAAGGTAAGGAGCTGGCATAGGATCAATAGTCCTTCCAGGACAACTTATGATACTTTATTTAACCTGAATCAGAATTACCCAAAGACTTGGAACTTTCCAAGTAAACACCCAGAACATTAAATAACAAATTGTTGTCCATAAACAGGTCTTAAAGAAAATGTCTTGTATATAGATTTATTAATCAGTCTTTTTCTGAATCAGAAAGAGAAAGAGAACACATACATCTTGGCTCTGGATGGAGACACAGATTTCCAGCCCTCTGCTGTGATGTTACTGATTGACAGACTTAAACTCTACCCAGAGGTGGGAGCTGCGTGTGGCCGGATTCACCCCACTGGCACGGGTATGATGAGCAGCTTGTTTTTAGTTCAAGCTCGTGCTTTTCAAATCTCATGTCTTTCTTCCATAACAGAATTTTGTGTCAATTTTCATTAAGTCCATTAATTTCATTAAATAAAATATGTGAATATGTGTTGATATCATTAACGTGCTGATACCATGTACCACTACATGAGAGCTATTTAAGGCACTTACATTTATCCCTATTCAAATTGTGTATTAAGGGCCCATGGTGTGGTATCAGAAATTTGAGTATGCAGTGGGCCACTGGCTGCAGAAGACAGCAGAGCATGTGATTGGCTGTGTGCTCTGTAGCCCTGGTTGCTTTAGTCTCTTCAGAGGTGCTGCCCTCATGGACGATAACGTCATGAAGAGATACACCACCAAACCAACAGAAGCCATTCACCATGTACAGTACGACCAAGGTATTAGCTCTTGCATATCTTTTCCCACATTCAGCAGGAATTCATTTTTAATGCTAAATCCTGATTGAGCTAATTCCATACATAATACATGCAAATAATGCTTCTTCTTTTTTTTATTAGAAACTGACATGGTTAATTCCAGTATTAGGAATGCATAAAGAATGTTTATGACTTCTGTAATAATGACAGCACCACTGCATTTTTTTAAATACCTTTCAGTATTACATTGAAAACAGTAATTATATGAATATCAAATTAACCTAATGCCTTATGGGCTCATGGGCAGTAAAAAATTTGATCTTGCACTATTGTGTGATTCCAGGAGAGGACCGCTGGCTCTGCACTCTCTTAGTACAGCAGGGTTGGCGGGTGGAGTATAATGCTGCGTCAGACGCCTACACTAACGCACCACAGGACTTCAAAGAGTTCTACAACCAGCGGCGGCGCTGGGGGCCCTCCACCATGGCCAACACCATCGATCTGCTCGGCTCTGGGGGCTTGACCGCTCAGAGGAACAGCTCTATCTCTAAACCTTACATCGTTTATCAGGTCATCAGCATGGGTGCGTCCATTCTGGGCCCTGCCACCATCTGCCTGATGATAGCAGGTGAATAGATTTGTTTGAAAAACCTAAAAGTAGCCAATATTGTTGCTTCTCTTTTGTGTTTAAAAGTCCTTGACATTTGTAATGTCTCTTACAGGAAGCTTTAATTTCATAGTAAATATGGATCAAAAGGTTGCTCTCATTGCAGCCACGGTGCCTCCAACAATCTACCTGGCACTGTGCTTCAAGCTGAAAGCTGACACCCAAATCCAGATAGCAGCAGTCATGAGTGTTTTGTATGCGTTCCTCATGACTGGAACTATTCTCTCAATCATAGGTAATATTGTTGTCCTTGAAAATTAAAATAGTTATAGAGGTAAAATTTAAAGAATGTCAAATAAAAATCATATATCTGACCATTTTATATTTTAATGAATATATATTTGTGAAAAAGAGAAACAAGCCGGAAATTAATCTGACCCCAACCTTTTCTGTACTGTTTTTCTTAGGAGACATAGTGAAGAATGAGACATTTATGACCCCCAGTGGCCTGTTTCTGATTAGCATGACTCTACTGTACCTCATCACAGCAGCTCTTCACCCTCAGGAGCTTTCTCTGCTCATCTATGGGGTTCTCTATTTCCTCTGTATACCCAGTGGCTATCTCCTGCTTTCTATTTACTCCATCGTGAATATGAACAATGTCTCATGGGGGACACGAGAGACTGGGGGCAAAGTGGAAACTGTAGCAGTGAGCGCCATAAAGAGGAGGGTCAAACAGGCAGCATGCTGTAAATACCCCTGCTGGAATACCAGTGATGATACAATTGAAATTGAGCCACTGCTGAGCTCTGTAGTGTCAGAGGAGCAAGATCTTAAGATCCACACTGATTCTGAAGAAAATGAAAGGTAAAAAAAAAAAAAAAAAAAAAATTTAAATTATAGTTACTATTTTCTACTCCCATCAGAATGTGTACTTTGAAATGATCTTAAGATAAATAAATAAATTATGACAGTATATAAAACATTTTCAGTTATATATGGTTATAATCACTATCTAGTCCACATATTTATGTACAATATCAGGATCATACTTTCTGGCAATCTACCTGTTTACCACCACCATGTGTTACAATATCTATGTGTATTATTTATCTATCAACACTATGTTTTTTGTTTAAATCTATTCACAGTTCAAATAAATACTTCACATTACAAACTCCTAGAAGTAAGTGTCAATATTTGTAGTAGTTCTAATGAAAAAATATTTAAATATAATAATTTATATTGCACATTATCAAGGATGATCATGTTTTTCCCCAATTGTATTTAAACATAAAGGCTGGATTGAAGATCTGCAAGGAAAATTTCATGACTTTCCACTTCACCAGGACATACTCTCAGAGGTAGAATTTATCCTTTTAGTAAATCTGCAAAAATGTAATATTGTATCTTGGACTATATTTTACATATTTTTCTCCTGATGGTCCAGGATGAAACTGAGTTTTGGAAAGATCTGCAAAAACAGTATTTAGAACCTCTTAAAGAGAACAAAGAGCAACAGGAAAAAGTCGCTGAAGACCTCAAAGAGCTTAGAAACAAGGTCAGATTGTATAGAGTATGCAGACATCATAAAATATTCAAAGCAAAATGAAGAATTGCAAATGATTTTGTAAGATTTTTTTTATTTAGGTGACATTTGTCTTCTTCATCTGCAATGCTCTTTGGTTGATAGCCACCTTGTTCCTCCAAGCTATTGGCCAGCCTGTGGCCTTGGCTATTCCAAAGATATATCCAAATGGGACTGTTGCAAAAGGCGAAACATTTTCTGTTGATCCAATATCACTGATGTTTCTTCTGAGCTTTGCCTTGCTCTTACTTATGCAATTTTTAGCCATGCTTTATCACAGGTAACAAAATCTATTTTAACAGTTTGTATAAAATATTTGACATATATTGCACATAAGTAAAACATAAAATGTATGGCTTACACTCCCAAAATTAATTCAGATATGCACATTATTATTATTATTATTATTATTATTATTATTATTATTATTATTATTATTATATTTATTATTATTTTATATATATATATTTTTGTTACTACTATTATATATATATCTTTTTTTTTTTATTATTATTATTATTAAATTAGGGATGTTTTCATTTACTGCTAGATTTAATGCTAGCAATGTCAGGCGATCCAAGTCATTCTGAACGATGTTTTTCTTCCTGTAAAAAAAAACAACAAAAATTAGCACTGAAATTAAATACTTGTCTTGTTTGAATACATAATATAATTGACAATGAAAAATAGTATGCTTGCAGTATCACTTCTACTCAGTTGGTGAAGCAGTTTTTAGAGTAACGCTCCTTTATGGTGCTTCTTAAAGTACATTTTGCTTGTCTTATGGGCATTATCTCCTTGTTAGAGCAAATTTGCCTCTAGATTTCTGATATAGTTTACAAAATAGCAAACATTATTTTTCAGGTCACAGCTCAAATACATGCATACAAGCTCTTTAATGTAATTTGTAAATTGTGGAAATGCCCAGTCACTTGGGTGGATGTACTATGGGCATTTTGCATTTGCGTTGCTTTATTAAATAATGGATCCTATGCAATGTTAACAGCCTGCAGCATATTTTTGACAGGTTCTAGTTCATGTAATGATTATGTTCATAATGCAACTCCATCACGGTCAGGCAGAAAAAGTACCTCCTCCCCTGAATAACAAGAGGTTAAGAAAGTTGACAAATAAAATTATGAATCACAAAATGAGATTATATGACTGTGACATCAGTCTGGCTGTAAATAGATTTAGTGCAGTTGTATGATCCATGGTATGTTTTCTTATTTGGTTGTTGTTGTTGTTTTTCAGAATCTACACATTAATCCACTTTGTGGCCTACCTTGGCACTGAGATTGAAACTGTTAGGAAATCAACTGTACCCAGTCATGAAAAAATGGTATTTTTTTTTAGAATTTACACTGAGTATTATAAAAAATTCCAACAAATATGAGTAAAAAAAACAGGAAAATATGTTTATGTTTTTTTTGTACAGGTTCCTAAATCTTCAGAAGCTAAGATTAAGTCTAGCACACCACTGGAAATGGCTTCATATGAAGAGATCCCAGCTGCTACAGAAGAGATCTTTAAAGCAACTTTATTATAAGATGTCAAAACAAGAAACCATGCTTAACTCAGTTGAAGGACACTCTGTCTGTTCAATGCATTACAGTAGATGAAATAATTTTATTTAGAATAAAATCCAATAAACAGATGCTCCTACAATGTATGGTTGCACCTATGTGCTATAAATATACTAGACTTCTAGTTACACTTGAAATCCATTGCATGGTGTCTCTGGTTGGTTGTGCTGTTGGCAGACAACATCTCATCTGCCTCATAAAAGCAACAGACTGTAGCTCTTTTACACACTGTGTCCTCTTCACACATTGTGGTGTAGCAAATCTTAAGGTTAACACATACACCAGTATGTCATGGTAACAAATACCACCATTATTGACCATTGGTATTTAATACTTGCTTCTTATTTATTGATTGATTCATGATTTTGTTAATGTTACAAACCCTTTTTTTAGTTGTCTAGGGAAACGGTGCAACATTAAAACACTGAACGTGTACTGGAAAATAATTAGAAACATCATATATCCATCCATCCATCCATCTTCTACCGCTTATCCGGGGCCGGGTCGCGGGGGCAGCAGTCTGAGCAGGGACACCCAGACTTCCCTCTCCCCAGACACTTCCTCCAGCTCCTCTGGGGGAATACCGAGGCGTTCCCAGGCCAGCCGAGAGACATAGTCCCTCCAGCGTGTCCTAGGTCTTCCCCGGGGCCTCCTCCCAGTTGGACATGCCCAGAACACCTCCCCAGGGAGGCGTCCAGGAAGCATCCGGAAGAGATGCCCGAGCCACCTCAGCTGACTCCTCTCGATGTGGAGGAGCAGCGGCTCTACTCTGAGCTCCTCCCGAGTGACCGAGCTCCTCACCCTATCTCTAAGGGAGCGCCCAGCTACCTTGCTGAGGAAACTCATTTCAGCCGCCTGTATGCGGGATCTTGTCCTTTCTGTCATGACCCAAAGCTCATGACCATAGGTGAGGGTAGGAACGTAGATCGACTGGTAAATACCACAACAGACCGGTATATCGACCGCATCACTGCAGAAGATACACCAATCCGCCTGTCAATCTCCCGCTCCATCCTTCCCTCACTCGTGAACAAGACCCCAAGATACTTAAACTCCTCCACTTGAGGCAGGAGCTTTCCACCAACCTGAAGGGGGCAAGCCACCCTTTTCCGGCTGAGAACCATGGCCTCGGACTTGGAGGTGCTGATTCTCATCCCCGCCGCTTCACACTCGGCTGCAAACCGTCCCAGTGCACGCTGAAGGTCCTGATTTGAAGAAGCTAACAGGACAACATCATCTGCAAAAAGCAGAGACGAAATCCCGTGGTCCCCAAACTCCCTCCGGTGGTCCGTGGACTCCCTCCGGCCCCCGACTGCGCCTAGAAATCCTGTCCATATAAATAATGAACAGGACCGGTGACAAAGGGCAGCCCTGCCGGAGTCCAACATGCACCGGGAACAAGTCTGACTTACTGCCGGCAATGCGAACCAAACTCCTGCGCCGGTCATATAGGGACCGGACAGCCCTTAGCAGAGGGCCCCGGACCCCATACTCTCAGAGCACCCCCCACAGATCACCACGAGGGACACAGTCGAATGCCTTCTCCAGATCCACAAAGCACATGTGGACTGGTTGGGCAAACTCCCATGAACCCTTCAGCAACCTGGTGAGGGTATAGAGATGGTCCAGTGTTCCACGACCGAGACGAAACCTGCATTGTTCCTCCTAATCCGAGGTTCGACTATCGGACGAATTCTTCTCTCCAGTACCCTGGCATAGACTTTTCCGGGGAGGCTGAGGAGTGTGATCCCCCTGTAGTTGGAACACACCCTCTGGTCCCCCTTCTTAAACAGAGGGACCACCACCCCAGTCTGCCAGTCCAGAGGCACTGTCCCCAACCGTCAACCAAGACAGCCCCACAACATCCAGAGACTTGAGGTACTCAGGGCGGATCTCATCCACCCCCGGTGCCTTGCCACTGAGGAGCTTCTCAACCACCTCAGTGACCTCAGCTTGGGGGATCGACGAGTCCTCAACCGAGCCCTCTGCCTCTGCTTCCTCAGTGGAAGACATGTCGGTGGGGTTGAGGAGATCCTCGAAGTACTCCTTCCACCGTCCAAGAATGTCCCCAGTCGAAGTCAGCAGATTCCCACTCCCACTGTAAACAGTGTGAGCAGGGCACTGCTTCCCCCTCCTGAGGCGCCGGACGGTTTGCCAGAATTTCTTCGAGGCCAACCGATAGTCCTTCTCCATGGCCTCACCGAACTCCTCCCAGACCTGAGTTTTTGCCTCTGCAACCACCCGGGCTGAAGCTCGCTTGGCCCTCATCATATATGTTTTTGTTTATTTTAGTGAACCCATATCCAACAAATCCAAAAATATTATTTGTAAATGTATGTAAATAATTATATACATTCATTAACCAAACCAAAAATAATTCACAAAAGAACGGGGACAAGAGAAAAGAACAAGACCCAGAGCCAATCGGCCCTATACGCTCATTACGCAAGTTGAATAGGGCCCCGCAAATTACGCAAGGCCCCGACTCCCCCTGCCTCATTTTACAGCGCATGTTAATTTTTATTGTGTAGATGACAATATGAAGCGGAGCTATCCATCTGGCCATGAAAAGAGAAAAAAGAAACAAAATGAGAGTGAAATGCGAGAACAGCAATCAGGTAAACTTGTGTTCTCTTCAAGTTTGATGTCAGCAAGAGCAAATAACAGTAAAGTTAACTTGATATGATTCTATCTCTAGTCTCTATCTGACTAGCTAAATTAGCTGTGTGGCAAATTTACATGGTTTACATGGCTCACGGGTCAGGTAGGAGGGCCCCTAAGCAGAATTTTGCTTAGGGCCCCAGGGAGGTCAGGATCGGCTCTGACAAGACAGTGCCAAATCAAAGAAAGAAACAAAACATAACCAATCTTACTAAACAGGAAACGAAACTTCTAATCTAACTCAACCATCAGTATTCACCAAAATAAATCCTCTATATTGAACAAAAAGAAAAATCTTCAGCGTCCAAGTTGCCCTAAATATACTACACTTACTAAAACCAAAAATACAGAGAGTGGCACGTGTCACTAAACTAGTGTTCTATACAACAATTGATGACTCAGTGTGGCACATGCATACTGTATCACGTGGTATCTTACCTGTTCTTTATCTCTTTCCCCGTTTAGTAATGTCATTTTATCACCCAGATAACCGGCAAGAAACACCAGAGAGACAAGATCAAATGAGCCATGAACACTGACTTATCAAAGAACACAGACTTAACTAACAAAAATTAACACAAGGATGTTACAGGGCAAAACAATCACGCGAGTCAACCACCAAACAACAAAAGAATATGTGGCGTGCCAGAGAACTCCCGCCTCCGGCACAGGTGTGCGCTTTAATCATCAAGTAGAGCGCCCTCATTGGTGAATCCATGCGTTGTCGTCACCACGCGTCACGGTGATTGGCAAACACAAATTGACCACGCAGGTACCCGCATCACCCTGCTAAAACAAAAGTTAAGACAAAGAAAGTGAAAGGGAAGAAAACAAAAACAAAATACCATTACAAAAAAACAAATAATAATATGGGACGTAACAGTTCTATCTCATAATGAAATGTCTTGCTGATCACTTGAACATGTAGAAAACACCAGAATGTGAATTTCTATATTCCTATTTATTTTCTTTTTAGAATAAACACGTCTTCTCTGTAACCATGTTTTTGCTTTGTGTTTTTAAAGCTTAAAATGTCTTATGTTACCATGCCAATCCATATTACACAACCAGAAGCTTGGGACTAGCCCAGTCATGAAGCCAATGAAGGAATGAAAGTATCATTCCACAATATCATAGTACTTGACATTATCCATGGCTGAAGAAAAAAGTTGGATAAAACAAGAGTACAATAATAGAGTAAAAATATACAGTTGCAATCAGAAATGTTCAACCCCCTCACCTCAAAAGACATTACATTGATGTCAATGAATGGATAATGACAATAAATGACAAAGAAACTCACTAAACAACAAAAAATATTTTTTGATCCTTATTTCAGTTATTTTTTATTTTCAGTTATTTTGTTGTTGCATGTGCAGTATTATTCAACCTCCAGATTCAGTACTTTGTGGAGCATCCTGTAGCTTTTATAACTTTTAGCAAACGTTTTCAGTATGTACTAATGAGCTTCTTACACCTCTCGAATCAGAATCTTTCCCCATTCTTCATGTGCAAAACCTCTAGATCAGTGATGTTTGATGGCTTCTGTGCTGCAACTGCCTTTTTTAAATCTCACCAAAGATTTTGAATCGGATTTAAATCCGGTGACTGAGAAGGCCACTCCAGGATGTTCCAGGAGTTTTTTTCAACCAAGCTTTGGTTGACTTGGAGGTGTGCTTGGGATCACTGCCTTGCTGGAAAGTCCAATGATCACCAAGGCTTGGTTTGTCAAAAGAAGGCGTTCCTTTTTAAAATGGCCTGGTATTCCTGAGAATCCATGATGCCAGGTACACAATCAAGATTGCCAGTTCCTGCCACAGAAAAACAGCCCCACATCATCAATGACCATGGGGATAGTATTCTTCTGGTCATAAGCCCGCCCTTTCAAATGTCAGACATACCATTGGTCCATATGTCCGAACAGACCCAATTTGGTTTCATTAGTCCAAAAGAACTGTCTCCCAAAACTCTGTAGTCTTTTCCAAATTCCTCCTGGTATATTCTAGATGACTTTTGATGTTCCTTGTGGTTCTAGAACTACAGGATGCATGGAAATGGGTGCAAAAAGGCAATAACAGGGAACACTGTTGGGACTAGGCTACGTATGGTGGTTCAAATGGCGGTTTAAGACCTACTTATTCAGAAAACACTTCAACTAACACTTCTTTCCCTATCAACTTTTTAAAAAAAAAAAAAAAAAAAACAATGTTTTAAACTCATGGTATCTTAAGTATGTAACCTAGTGAGCCAGCATTAATGTATCCAATGTTAGAGATTTAAGCACTTACGTATGTCGCTCTGGATAAGGGCGTCTGCCAAATGCTGTAAATGTAAATGTAGGCTCATGATCCAGGGCTTCACTGAACCTCTCTTCAATGTTAAGAACAATGGCCACTACTAGGCACTCAGTGTTTACGTTGGTTTCCATGGGTGAGGGTGCCTGAGGAAGAAGCAAACAGTTGTGAGAGGGCATCAGGTTTAATGTTCTTGGAACCAGGGCCATAAGGGATGGTAGAACTGAACCTAAAGAAAAATAAAGACTAGCGGGTCTCTTGGCTGTTTTGAGATACTCAAGGATACTGTGGTCGTTTCAGGGCAGAAAAAGGTGTTGGGCTCCTTCCAACCAATGCCTCCATTCTTCCAAAGCCAGCTAGATGGCAAGGAGTTCACAATCCCCAATGTGGTAGTTAAGCTCGGTGGGTGTGTGACAGTGAGAAAAAAAGGCACATGGATGTAGCTTGTTGTCTTGGGGATTACTCTTTGAGAGGATGGCCCCCACAACATTTTCAGAAGCATTAACCTTGATGGAAAACTGTAGCAAAGTATCAGGGATAGTAAGGATGGGGAAGAGGAAAATCTGTGTTTTAAATTGGAGAAGGCTCTTGTGGCTTGACTATTCCACAGGAAGGGTAGCTTGGTGGAGGTGAAGGCTGTGAGAGGGGCAGCCACAGAACTATAGATCCTGATAAACCTTCGATAAAAAAAAGACCACTGGAGGGCTTGATGTGAGTTGGGTGTGGCCCAATCCAAGACTGCTGTGGGTTTAGAGGGTTCCATTTCAACTTTTGGAAGGGAAGATCCTGAACCCAAGAAAAATTCACATTTTTCAACCTTACCATAAAGCTTATATTCAAGCAGTCTTTGAAGAAACTGCCAGACATGAGACAGATGATCTTTGAATGAATGAGAGAACATCAGGAGATAGGTGTCATTAAGATAGGTGAAAATAAAAACATTGTGGACCCTAAGAACATCATTAATGAGGGCCTTGCAGACTGCAGGTGTATTGGTTAATCCAAAAGGAACCACCAGATATTCATGGTTACCTGATAGGGCGTTAAAAGACCATTTTCCAGTCGTCCCCCTCCTTAATACGGACCAAGTATTACACGTTCCTGAGGTCCAGTAAAAATACAGGCCCCCTGTTAGAGTTTAAAGGCAGAGGTCATGAGGGACAGATTCTTAATATAAATTTCATTCAGGCAACTATAATCAATACAGGGCCAGAGAGACTTATCCTTCTTTTCAACAAAGAAGGACCCTGCTCTTGCCGAGGAGAAGGAAGGTCAAATTATGCCGGCACTGAGCAATTCAAAGATGTATTTTCTCATGGCATCTGTCTCAGGTCCAGACAAGGAATACAGACAGCCTCTCGGAGGGGTGGTATGAGGGAAGAGATCAATCGCACAGTCATAAGGGAGATGTGGTAGCAGGAAGACAGCTTGAGACTTGCTAAAAACAAATCAGAGGTGGTGTGGAAAATCGGGAAAAGGGAATTCGGTTCCAGGCTGCTGCCATTAGGAGCTCGAACAGGGAGAAAACATTGTAGGGTAATAGAAGGTATCCTGAGTCCGGCCATCATAGAGACACAGATAAGGTTTTGGGCAGCTCAAGAGACAATGAGTGACTTAACCACACTAGGGGGTGTTTTCGTTTTAAAGGACAGCTCTGGCAAAAGTGGCCACATTTGCCACAATAGAAGCATGCCCTTTCCCTGAGCCTACATTGGTGCTCCTCATGGGAGATGTGAGAGCGGTCCTCTGGAGGAGTATGTCCTCATCCGTTGCCGGAGACAGTGGTGTATGCGACCAGCAAGGTCCATGAGATCATACATGAGATCAGTCAGGCAGATCCCTTGAGACAAGTTCATCCTTGATGGCATCGTCCAGACCACTAAAAAAGGCATCGCACAAGGCACAATTGTCCCAGCCACACAAAGCAGCAGTGTAAAAAAACTCAGTGGCATAGTAATACATGTAGTGAAACCTGACATGGTTGGAGAATCTGCCCAACAGACTGTCCTCCAGTGTTGGAGTGATTTAGCACTTGGACCATCTCAATGGTTAACAATGCCAAGTCAGTGCAACAGGGTGAACACGCATACCATAGAGCTGTATGTCACTCCTGTGCCCTACCAGAGAGGAGGGTGATGATGAATGCTACCTTAGACCTTTCAGTGGGGAATGACAAGGTTTGGAATTAAATGAACACAGCCACACCATAGTCCAGAAGACAAGGCAAAGGGCAACAGAGAGGGAATATACATGATGATAATTCAGTAAACGTCTCCACAGAAAATAAATGGCTGGGAAGTAATCCATGAGAAAAAAAAAAGTCAGGCGATAGACTACTAGAGGCGCCAAGAAAAAATCCAAAATCTCCAAAAGGCAAATAAGTCCATAAACATGGCAACAGAATGCACAACAGTTAACAAAAGGAAAACCAGCCCTAAACATAACAAAGTTCAGGCACCTGGGACAGAGGCAAAAATCCAGAGGGGAAAAAGAGATAAGAAAATAGGAAAACCATAAAGAGGCAAAAGCTAAGCAGAAAAAATGACGAGAAACACAATAATCCAATGAAGAGCTGAAAGAAGAAGTAGAACAAGGCTATAAATACAGGAAGTAATAAGCAGAGAAAATAGGGAACAAGTGAGTTGTGCTTCTGCTGAGGAGAGAGGTGGAATCAAAACTCAGGACTGGAGTGAGGAGTGAGGTGCTATGTTGAAACGGGACATGACAGTTTAAACTCCACTTCAGACCATAAAAACTGTAAGAAAGCTTTAAAAACAACACTATTATATAGGGGTTGAAGAATTGTGACATGGCTTAACACATCACAACAAAATATCCTGTTACACACAAATACTACATCATGCATTTTCTGTGTTGATTTTATGTATCACTCAACTCATAAAATAGTCATCCAAAGCAGAATCTTGTTCTTTGAAAAAGTTTAATCGATAAATCCTTAAAATCTTTGGGGGTTTTTGCAACTGTACATATTGTGTATAGATAGATAGATAGATAGATAGATAGATAGATAGATAGATAGATTGATTGATTGATTGATTGATTGATTGATAGTGTGGTTAAAAATTTAATCCAAGGATGATCTAAAAACGTACTGTATCTGACTCAAACACCACACTGACCGAACTAGCTGAATCGAGCAGGATTTAAAGTAAAGAAGATGAAGAATTATGCAGACTGGATAAATGCAAATACAAGGTCTTATTTGTCACACCGGGAGGAGGAAGACAGACCCAGATACGCAGAATAGCTTTAAATAAATAGGGTTTAATAAATATTAATACACTGTACAGGAACAATGATGACAACTAAACAGCACAAAGGACGAGGGTACACTGACAATGATTCCACCCTGCCATTGGCAACGCGGCACGGTTAGGCACACAGCGAGGCCGATGTGGGGAGCAAGGCACACAGCGAGGCAGCCAGAGAGGGCCGAGCAAATCCACACCCGAGCAGTAGGGCTGAGCGACATCCACAGCCGAGCAGTAGAGCTGAGCGACATCCACAGCCGAGCAGTAGGGCTGAGTGACATCCACAGCCGAGCAGTAGGGCTGAGCGACATCCACAGCCGAGCAGTAGGGCTGAGCGACATCCACAGCCGAGCAGTAGGGCTGAGCGACGTCCACAGCCGAGCTGAAGGGCCGAGCGACGTCCACAGCTGAGCAGAAGGGCTGAGCACAACCCCCGACACATCGCGGCCAGACCATGTCTCAAAGACCAGAATGGGATGAAGGGAGGGCGGGAAAG
Organism: Tachysurus vachellii; assembly: GCF_030014155.1. Lineage (NCBI taxonomy): Eukaryota > Metazoa > Chordata > Actinopteri > Siluriformes > Bagridae > Tachysurus > Tachysurus vachellii. The sequence continues at coordinate 18,261,334 of NC_083468.1, read as the reverse complement.
ATCCTCCGCCAGGAGCCTGCAACACCCCCCGGAACAGAAGAGAGGCAACGTCCTCCTTGGGGAACCGGAAGTGGAGTGACCTCCCCCACCGGAACAGGTGCAGGGCACCAAAAAAAAAGGGCAAAATCGGGATGGTGACTTTCTCCGCGGAACAGAAGTGAGGCGACATCCTCCTCTGGGAACAGGAAGTGGAGCGACATCTCTCACCAAATAAAATGCAGATCGATGGCGGGGCAGACATGTGACACAGAACATAAACAGAAGCACATGGCCAAAGGTCCGGGCTGAACCGTAACATTATTTTAATCAGTGCTGTTTACAAGAATTGATCTGCTCAATTGATCATCAAAACAACCTCTGAATCAAAGCTTCAGTCTATTTATTCTTTTCACTTATCTTCAAATGATGACTTAAACCAAAATTTCTCAGCAGAAACACCCCACCTGTTTTTCTCTTTGAAGATTTGTGACTCTTCTAAACACCATTATATTCTACTTTTGACATTTTCTTTTTCTAAGTTTTAATTTTCATTGCAATCAATCTTTGGCCATTTCTATGCATATCACTTGGGGTTTTCCAGCTTACATTTGTCAAACAGGCTCATTCTGCTTTGTAAGACAACATGGGTAAGTTGTCATGTCCTCAGAGCCACCACTCTTCCTTTTTATCCTTTTGTTTTGTTTTGTGTAATTGTTTTAATTGTGATCAATTGTTTCAATTCAAAGTTTCAATGCAGGGTAGATTCTCTCAAAGCTCCAAATAAAACTTCTCAAGGAACCAACACTTCCATGAGTGGTCCGGATGGCCTTGACTGGAGCCTTAACTCCAGCTGCACTAAAGTTGATGCAGCAGTTCAAGCTTCATCAGTTTCTTAAAGGACTTGTCAGACTAGCTTTGCAGGCCGCTCAAATCCTGTACAGAGTTAAGCATTCAAAGTGACAAAAATGCAAAGGGATATAGAGGAAAAATACTCTAAGTACTCTATGATAAAATGTTCAAATAGTTACCCCTAAATTATAAATATGGAATAAACAAATAGGGTGGCCAAAAGGTTTAGGGTTGCAGAAAATTCATGCTCATTTGGGGTTGATGGGGATCGGGAACCTCTGTTCTATAGTTTGCCTCAAATTTTCTTTGTAACAGGATCTTTATTCCAGTTAACTGAAATCGTATATCTGAAGTAAGAAATTAATGGTTTCCAAGGAAGGTAATCAAAGAGGGTAATCAAGAAAAAAAGAAATGCAAAGGTAATGATACCCTGCATTATTGATTCTATTCTCTTTTTTTCCTAGTAACTAAAAGGTTTAGTGTCCAAAAAGAGTCCTTCATTCTAAAGTCTGACAAATTACTAGGAAAAGGAATAGACTAATGAATAGAATCATGAACAGTGATTACCTTCCTTGGTAATACATTTCACTTACTTCAAACAAAGGATATCAGGTAACTTTAGTAAATTTCCTTTTCCATAGAAAACTGTAGAACAGAGGTTCCCATCAACCCCAAAAGAGTATTAACTGGCCACCTTATTTATTTATTCCATATTTTCAATTTTGGGCTAATCATTTGATCATACAGCACTTTAAGTATATTTCCTGTAAACTCTTTGTATATCAGTCACACTTAATGGTTTCAAATCTGTGTACAAACGTGATATAAGAGAAATACTGCAAGAAGGTTATTTCTTTTTGAGAGTAATTTTGAACATTATTATGCATAATGTTACTCTCTAAATGCACAAAAAAGGAAGTCATATGAGAAACAAAGTGAAAGTGCTATATCATTTTATGATAAGACCCTAAATATATATTTAAGGCGTTCCCCCCCCCCCCCCATTTTCTCTTCCTTCTTCCTCATACTTCTTTCAGGTAAACATGCAATTGTGCTATTGTCATCTACATCTAAACAGCTTGAGGATTAGTGAGAATATCCTCCATCAGCATTTAAAAGCTCTCACTGAGAGACTTGATCATTAGACAGTTTTCACAGCCCTGCCAAGCTTCACTATGGAAGAGGAGCACAGAGAAAATAAATACAGGTATCTGAGATGGATTTCATTATATGAAATAGGAGTTTTTATCGCCCTTTTCTGAATGAAAATGCTTTGCTGATATCGTTATTACTGCTAGTAATACTCATAGGTTTTATTCTTTATTCTTATTCTCATAAACAGACAGGCATGGGATGCATGCAGACAACTTCCAGATATTCAAGATGAACAAAAGCAAAAACCCAAGAAACGATTCAGGTTTATGAAATGGTACTGTTGTTGTGTGGTTGCTATCCTTGTGTTTGCTCTTTCATTAGTGAGTAAGGTAAGTTTTGTTGTTTACTTTAAAAAACCTGACATGTTAATCTTAAGGAATATCCTTTAACATTATCATTCTTTTTTGTGCAGTCATCGTTTCTTATTTTGGTAACACTTGGAAACAATGTCACTAAGAGTGTACCTGAAGAGCAAAAAGCGAGTGCTCTGCTGAGTATCGGCTGTATGCTGGTTGGACCAAATATTTTGCTTCTGCTCAAGAGTCTATGGAAATTTATTTTCAAAAGTGCAATTAAACCATCCAAGGAAACAGTCATGTGGGTAAGTTTATTTATTAGGACCAAATAAGCTAAACTACTATAACTAATAATGGTACAGTTATTTAGTGACCAGACAAAGCAGGTATCTATAATGGATGTGTTTATCTGTCCTCTAGGTGATCTTTGTTGAGTTTTTGGTGTCATTTGGTGAGGTGGTACTGACAGTGATGGCCATGCCATATTTTGACATTATCACTAATGTGATGATCTTGAACAGTGTGAGCATCCTGTCAGCAGTCTTCCAGGTGGTCGATCAATTCCGTGCCAGATGTAAAAGAGAAAGCGAATCATTCCAACCAATGTCCTGCAAAGTGGAATGTGGAAAGTGGCTCAGAACAATTGCTTCCATCATCTTCATTATTCTGGGCTACATCCTCTTCATAATAAACTACTTAGTAATAGAAGAAAACTCCTTTCAAGTTAAAACAGCTGTGTGTCTGGCCATTGTAGGAACAGTTTTCGTTTCATTGAACTGGTGGGAGAACTACAGCAGTCTGTTTCCATTTTTGGAAGACATTTCCGAGAAAATAGCCAGTTCCCAGAATGTGGTTTGCATTCTGTCCAGTGTGGTGAAAGTCCTGGTCACTGCAGCTGTTGTTGTATATAATGTTCCTCTAAACTTGATCCCTACAAGTGTGAATAGGACAGTCTTTGGATTGATGGCAGTCCAGATTGTTTCTTCTGCAATGTGCCGCTGGTTTGTAGTGGTGGCTTGCAAGATACATGCCCTGCGTCGTTGTTTTATTGTGCCCATGTACTTGTCCTCTGTCGCTGTCATGCTACTGTTTATTGGTCTGTTTGCCCCTATTGTTCATTGCCCTAATTCAAATAGTAATCTTTCTACAAGTGAGCAGTTGTATAACCAGACTTACAGTATTATTCCACTCTGTTCATTGATTACCGACATCAGGCACACACTTTCCACACGCCGTATTGTGTCAGAAATGAATGTTGAAGGATTGGTGGTTCTTGCCCTGTGTGCCTTTAGCTGGTGGCTGGGATTCATGCTAAGCACTGGTTACATTTGGTTTCTGAAGATCCAGCGCATCGAGAGAACTCATGATCTGTTTGTGAAGCAGATGTATGAGGGAGCATTTCTAGAACAGTCCTTGTTGCTTAACACACGTTTTGTGGCCAGGGAGAAAAAGAAGGATGAAAGGTATATATTGACAAAACATTATGTACAATATACTGACTGATAATAGTGTGAAATGCTGAAAAAGTATAAACACTGCTGTGCTTCTCTTTAGGTCAAAAGGCCCGGTATCAGTCTATTTGTGTGCAACAATGTGGCATGAGACGTATGATGAAATGATTAAAATTCTCATCTCAATGTTCAGGTAATTTGAGTCACATATAAATGGTAATGTGTTTGATATAAAATAGTTTTCACTAAAAAAAAGATTTTGTGAACAGGCTCGACAAATTCCGTCTGAAAATCAATAACTACAATGATGCTTTCTTCGAGTTCCATATTTACTTTGACGATGCTTTTAAGGATGTGCAGAATGGCAAAGTGCGACATGTAAACGAATATGCTGAGACCCTAGTGGAAGTAGTCAAAGAGGTTTACACGTAAGCTTTATCACATGACCTATTCTATCCAATTTAACAAATTACAGAGATGAGGAAAAATAAAGCAGTACATGCTTGGTTATGTTTTAGAATTTTTTGTGAGGATGACCCATGTATATTCAAGAAGAAGCCCTGCCTCCCTCAGCAGAAGATCATCAGCACACCATATGGAGGTCGTCTGGAATACACACTTCCTAAAGGCAACATAATGATGGTTCACCTCAAGGACAAACAGCTGATTCGACACAAAAAGAGATGGTCCCAGGTAAGATCCAACGCAGTTAAAGAGGTGTCAATAAACTCCAATCGTTTACTGTAAGATCAAAAGTTTGGTGAATACAATCTTCTCCAAATAGATCATGTACTTATACTACCTACTTGGCTGGAGACTTAATGGCAAGTACCTGAAGATGTTTGAGAAGGATGGACATCCCTCAGTAGATGAACTGAGGGAACATCTAAAGGTAAGGAGCTGGCATAGGATCAATAGTCCTTCCAGGACAACTTATGATACTTTATTTAACCTGAATCAGAATTACCCAAAGACTTGGAACTTTCCAAGTCAACACCCAGAACATTAAATAACAAATTGTTGCCCATAAACAGGTCTTAAAGAAAATGTCTTGTATATAGATTTATTAATCAGTCTTTTTCTGAATCAGAAAGAGAAAGAGAACACATACATCTTGGCTCTGGATGGAGACACAGATTTCCAGCCCTCTGCTGTGATGTTACTGATTGACAGACTTAAACTCTACCCAGAGGTGGGAGCTGCGTGTGGCCGGATTCACCCCACTGGCACAGGTATGATGAGCAGCTTGTTTTTAGTTCAAGCTTGTGCTTTTCAAATCTCATGTCTTTCCTCCATAACAGAATTTTGTGTCAATTTTCATTAAGTCCGTTAATTTCATTAAATAAAATATGTGAATATGTGTTGATATCATTAACGTGCTGATACCATGTACCACTACAAGAGAGCTATTTAAGGCACTTACATTTATCCCTATTCAAATTGTGTATTAAGGGCCCATGGTGTGGTATCAGAAATTTGAGTATGCAGTGGGCCACTGGCTGCAGAAGACAGCAGAGCATGTGTTTGGCTGTGTGCTCTGTAGCCCTGGTTGCTTTAGTCTCTTCAGAGGTGCTGCCCTCATGGACGATAACGTCATGAAGAGATACACCACCAAACCAACAGAAGCCATTCACCATGTACAGTACGACCAAGGTATTAGCTCATGCATATCTTTTCCCACATTCAGCAGGAATTCATTTTTAATGCTAAATCCTGATTGAGCTAATTCCATACATTATACATGCAAATAATGCTTCTTCTTTTTTTTTATTAGAAACTGACATGGTTAATTCCAGTATTAGGAATGCATAAAGAATGTTTATGACTTCTGTAATAATGACAGCACCACTGCATTTTTTTTGAATACCTTTCAATATTACATTGAAAACAGTAATTATATGAATATCAAATTAACCTAATGCCTTATGGGCTCATGGGCAGTAAAAAATTTGATCTCGCACTATTGTGTGATTCCAGGAGAGGACCGCTGGCTCTGCACTCTCTTAGTACAGCAGGGTTGGCGGGTGGAGTATAATGCTGCGTCAGACGCCTACACTAACGCACCACAGGACTTCAAAGAGTTCTACAACCAGCGGCGGCACTGGGGGCCCTCCACTATGGCCAACACCATCGATCTGCTCGGCTCTGGGGGCTTGACCGCTCAGAGGAACAGCTCTATCTCTAAACCTTACATCGTTTATCAGGTCATCAGCATGGGTGCGTCCATTCTGGGCCCTGCCACCATCTGCCTGATGATAGCAGGTGAATAGATTTGTTTGAAAAACCTAAAAGTAGCCAATATTGTTGCTTCTCTTTTGTGTTTAAAAGTCCTTGACATTTGTAATGTCTCTTACAGGAAGCTTTAATTTCATAGTAAATATGGATCAAAAGGTTGCTCTGATTGCAGCCACGGTGCCTCCAACAATCTACCTGGCACTGTGCTTCAAGCTGAAAGCTGACACCCAAATCCAGATAGCAGCAGTCATGAGTGTTTTGTATGCGTTCCTCATGACTGGAACTATTCTCTCAATCATAGGTAATATTGTTGTCCTTGAAAATTAAAATAGTTATAGAGGTAAAATTTAAAGAATGTCAAATAAAAATCATATATCTGACCATTTTATATTTTAATGAATATATATTTGTGAAAAAGAGAAACAAGCCGGAAATTAATCTGACCCCAACCTTTTCTGTACTGTTTTTCTTAGGAGACATAGTGAAGAATGAGACATTTATGACCCCCAGTGGCCTGTTTCTGATTAGCATGACTCTACTGTACCTCATCACAGCAGCTCTTCACCCTCAGGAGCTTTCTCTGCTCATCTATGGGGTTCTCTATTTCCTCTGTATACCCAGTGGCTATCTCCTGCTTTCTATTTACTCCATCGTGAATATGAACAATGTCTCATGGGGGACACGAGAGACTGGGGGCAAAGTGGAAACTGTAGCAGTGAGCGCCATAAAGAGGAGGGTCAAACAGGCAGCATGCTGTAAATACCCCTGCTGGAATACCAGTGATGATACAATTGAAATTGAGCCACTGCTGAGCTCTGTAGTGTCAGAGGAGCAAGATCTTAAGATCCACACTGATTCTGAAGAAAATGAAAGGTAAAAAAAAAAAAAAAAAAAAAATTTAAATTATAGTTACTATTTTCTACTCCCATCAGAATGTGTACTTTGAAATGATCTTAAGATAAATAAATAAATTATGACAGTATATAAAACATTTTCAGTTATATATGGTTATAATCACTATCTAGTCCACATATTTATGTACAATATCAGGATCATACTTTCTGGCAATCTACCTGTTTACCACCACCATGTGTTACAATATCTATGTGTATTATTTATCTATCAACACTATGTTTTTTGTTTAAATCTATTCACAGTTCAAATAAATACTTCACATTACAAACTCCTAGAAGTAAGTGTCAATATTTGTAGTAGTTCTAATGAAAAAATATTTAAATATAATAATTTATATTGCACATTATCAAGGATGATCATGTTTTTCCCCAATTGTATTTAAACATAAAGGCTGGATTGAAGATCTGCAAGGAAAATTTCATGACTTTCCACTTCACCAGGACATACTCTCAGAGGTAGAATTTATCCTTTTAGTAAATCTGCAAAAATGTAATATTGTATCTTGGACTATATTTTACATATTTTTCTCCTGATGGTCCAGGATGAAACTGAGTTTTGGAAAGATCTGCAAAAACAGTATTTAGAACCTCTTAAAGAGAACAAAGAGCAACAGGAAAAAGTCGCTGAAGACCTCAAAGAGCTTAGAAACAAGGTCAGATTGTATAGAGTATGCAGACATCATAAAATATTCAAAGCAAAATGAAGAATTGCAAATGATTTTGTAAGATTTTTTTTATTTAGGTGACATTTGTCTTCTTCATCTGCAATGCTCTTTGGTTGATAGCCACCTTGTTCCTCCAAGCTATTGGCCAGCCTGTGGCCTTGGCTATTCCAAAGATATATCCAAATGGGACTGTTGCAAAAGGCGAAACATTTTCTGTTGATCCAATATCACTGATGTTTCTTCTGAGCTTTGCCTTGCTCTTACTTATGCAATTTTTAGCCATGCTTTATCACAGGTAACAAAATCTATTTTAACAGTTTGTATAAAATATTTGACATATATTGCACATAAGTAAAACATAAAATGTATGGCTTACACTCCCAAAATTAATTCAGATATGCACATTATTATTATTATTATTATTATTATTATTATTATATTTATTATTATTTTATATATATATATTTTTGTTACTACTATTATATATATATATATCTTTTTTTTTTATTATTATTATTATTAAATTAGGGATGTTTTCATTTACTGCTAGATTTAATGCTAGCAATGTCAGGCGATCCAAGTCATTCTGAACGATGTTTTTCTTCCTGTAAAAAAAAACAACAAAAATTAGCACTGAAATTAAATACTTGTCTTGTTTGAATACATAATATAATTGACAATGAAAAATAGTATGCTTGCAGTATCACTTCTACTCAGTTGGTGAAGCAGTTTTTAGAGTAACGCTCCTTTATGGTGCTTCTTAAAGTACATTTTGCTTGTCTTATGGGCATTATCTCCTTGTTAGAGCAAATTTGCCTCTAGATTTCTGATATAGTTTACAAAATAGCAAACATTATTTTTCAGGTCACAGCTCAAATACATGCATACAAGCTCTTTAATGTAATTTGTAAATTGTGGAAATGCCCAGTCACTTGGGTGGATGTACTATGGGCATTTTGCATTTGCGTTGCTTTATTAAATAATGGATCCTATGCAATGTTAACAGCCTGCAGCATATTTTTGACAGGTTCTAGTTCATGTAATGATTATGTTCATAATGCAACTCCATCACGGTCAGGCAGAAAAAGTACCTCCTCCCCTGAATAACAAGAGGTTAAGAAAGTTGACAAATAAAATTATGAATCACAAAATGAGATTATATGACTGTGACATCAGTCTGGCTGTAAATAGATTTAGTGCAGTTGTATGATCCATGGTATGTTTTCTTATTTGGTTGTTGTTGTTGTTTTTCAGAATCTACACATTAATCCACTTTGTGGCCTACCTTGGCACTGAGATTGAAACTGTTAGGAAATCAACTGTACCCAGTCATGAAAAAATGGTATTTTTTTTTAGAATTTACACTGAGTATTATAAAAAATTCCAACAAATATGAGTAAAAAAAACAGGAAAATATGTTTATGTTTTTTTTGTACAGGTTCCTAAATCTTCAGAAGCTAAGATTAAGTCTAGCACACCACTGGAAATGGCTTCATATGAAGAGATCCCAGCTGCTACAGAAGAGATCTTTAAAGCAACTTTATTATAAGATGTCAAAACAAGAAACCATGCTTAACTCAGTTGAAGGACACTCTGTCTGTTCAATGCATTACAGTAGATGAAATAATTTTATTTAGAATAAAATCCAATAAACAGATGCTCCTACAATGTATGGTTGCACCTATGTGCTATAAATATACTAGACTTCTAGTTACACTTGAAATCCATTGCATGGTGTCTCTGGTTGGTTGTGCTGTTGGCAGACAACATCTCATCTGCCTCATAAAAGCAACAGACTGTAGCTCTTTTACACACTGTGTCCTCTTCACACATTGTGGTGTAGCAAATCTTAAGGTTAACACATACACCAGTATGTCATGGTAACAAATACCACCATTATTGACCATTGGTATTTAATACTTGCTTCTTATTTATTGATTGATTCATGATTTTGTTAATGTTACAAACCCTTTTTTTAGTTGTCTAGGGAAACGGTGCAACATTAAAACACTGAACGTGTACTGGAAAATAATTAGAAACATCATATATCCATCCATCCATCCATCTTCTACCGCTTATCCGGGGCCGGGTCGCGGGGGCAGCAGTCTGAGCAGGGACACCCAGACTTCCCTCTCCCCAGACACTTCCTCCAGCTCCTCTGGGGGAATACCGAGGCGTTCCCAGGCCAGCCGAGAGACATAGTCCCTCCAGCGTGTCCTAGGTCTTCCCCGGGGCCTCCTCCCGGTTGGACATGCCCAGAACACCTCCCCAGGGAGGCGTCCAGGAAGCATCCGGAAGAGATGCCCGAGCCACCTCAGCTGACTCCTCTCGATGTGGAGGAGCAGCGGCTCTACTCTGAGCTCCTCCCGAGTGACCGAGCTCCTCACCCTATCTCTAAGGGAGCGCCCAGCTACCTTGCTGAGGAAACTCATTTCAGCCGCCTGTATGCGGGATCTTGTCCTTTCTGTCATGACCCAAAGCTCATGACCATAGGTGAGGGTAGGAACGTAGATCGACTGGTAAATACCACAACAGACCGGTATATCGACCGCATCACTGCAGAAGATACACCAATCCGCCTGTCAATCTCCCGCTCCATCCTTCCCTCACTCGTGAACAAGACCCCAAGATACTTAAACTCCTCCACTTGAGGCAGGAGCTTTCCACCAACCTGAAGGGGGCAAGCCACCCTTTTCCGGCTGAGAACCATGGCCTCGGACTTGGAGGTGCTGATTCTCATCCCCGCCGCTTCACACTCGGCTGCAAACCGTCCCAGTGCACGCTGAAGGTCCTGATTTGAAGAAGCTAACAGGACAACATCATCTGCAAAAAGCAGAGACGAAATCCCGTGGTCCCCAAACTCCCTCCGGTGGTCCGTGGACTCCCTCCGGCCCCCGACTGCGCCTAGAAATCCTGTCCATATAAATAATGAACAGGACCGGTGACAAAGGGCAGCCCTGCCGGAGTCCAACATGCACCGGGAACAAGTCTGACTTACTGCCGGCAATGCGAACCAAACTCCTGCGCCGGTCATATAGGGACCGGACAGCCCTTAGCAGAGGGCCCCGGACCCCATACTCTCAGAGCACCCCCCACAGATCACCACGAGGGACACAGTCGAATGCCTTCTCCAGATCCACAAAGCACATGTGGACTGGTTGGGCAAACTCCCATGAACCCTTCAGCAACCTGGTGAGGGTATAGAGATGGTCCAGTGTTCCACGACCGAGACGAAACCTGCATTGTTCCTCCTAATCCGAGGTTCGACTATCGGACGAATTCTTCTCTCCAGTACCCTGGCATAGACTTTTCCGGGGAGGCTGAGGAGTGTGATCCCCCTGTAGTTGGAACACACCCTCTGGTCCCCCTTCTTAAACAGAGGGACCACCACCCCAGTCTGCCAGTCCAGAGGCACTGTCCCCAACCGTCAACCAAGACAGCCCCACAACATCCAGAGACTTGAGGTACTCAGGGCGGATCTCATCCACCCCCGGTGCCTTGCCACTGAGGAGCTTCTCAACCACCTCAGTGACCTCAGCTTGGGGGATCGACGAGTCCTCAACCGAGCCCTCTGCCTCTGCTTCCTCAGTGGAAGACATGTCGGTGGGGTTGAGGAGATCCTCGAAGTACTCCTTCCACCGTCCAAGAATGTCCCCAGTCGAAGTCAGCAGATTCCCACTCCCACTGTAAACAGTGTGAGCAGGGCACTGCTTCCCCCTCCTGAGGCGCCGGACGGTTTGCCAGAATTTCTTCGAGGCCAACCGATAGTCCTTCTCCATGGCCTCACCGAACTCCTCCCAGACCTGAGTTTTTGCCTCTGCAACCACCCGGGCTGAAGCTCGCTTGGCCCTCATCATATATGTTTTTGTTTATTTTAGTGAACCCATATCCAACAAATCCAAAAATATTATTTGTAAATGTATGTAAATAATTATATACATTCATTAACCAAACCAAAAATAATTCACAAAAGAACGGGGACAAGAGAAAAGAACAAGACCCAGAGCCAATCGGCCCTATACGCTCATTACGCAAGTTGAATAGGGCCCCGCAAATTACGCAAGGCCCCGACTCCCCCTGCCTCATTTTACAGCGCATGTTAATTTTTATTGTGTAGATGACAATATGAAGCGGAGCTATCCATCTGGCCATGAAAAGAGAAAAAAGAAACAAAATGAGAGTGAAATGCGAGAACAGCAATCAGGTAAACTTGTGTTCTCTTCAAGTTTGATGTCAGCAAGAGCAAATAACAGTAAAGTTAACTTGATATGATTCTATCTCTAGTCTCTATCTGACTAGCTAAATTAGCTGTGTGGCAAATTTACATGGTTTACATGGCTCACGGGTCAGGTAGGAGGGCCCCTAAGCAGAATTTTGCTTAGGGCCCCAGGGAGGTCAGGATCGGCTCTGACAAGACAGTGCCAAATCAAAGAAAGAAACAAAACATAACCAATCTTACTAAACAGGAAACGAAACTTCTAATCTAACTCAACCATCAGTATTCACCAAAATAAATCCTCTATATTGAACAAAAAGAAAAATCTTCAGCGTCCAAGTTGCCCTAAATATACTACACTTACTAAAACCAAAAATACAGAGAGTGGCACGTGTCACTAAACTAGTGTTCTATACAACAATTGATGACTCAGTGTGGCACATGCATACTGTATCACGTGGTATCTTACCTGTTCTTTATCTCTTTCCCCGTTTAGTAATGTCATTTTATCACCCAGATAACCGGCAAGAAACACCAGAGAGACAAGATCAAATGAGCCATGAACACTGACTTATCAAAGAACACAGACTTAACTAACAAAAATTAACACAAGGATGTTACAGGGCAAAACAATCACGCGAGTCAACCACCAAACAACAAAAGAATATGTGGCGTGCCAGAGAACTCCCGCCTCCGGCACAGGTGTGCGCTTTAATCATCAAGTAGAGCGCCCTCATTGGTGAATCCATGCGTTGTCGTCACCACGCGTCACGGTGATTGGCAAACACAAATTGACCACGCAGGTACCCGCATCACCCTGCTAAAACAAAAGTTAAGACAAAGAAAGTGAAAGGGAAGAAAACAAAAACAAAATACCATTACAAAAAAACAAATAATAATATGGGACGTAACAGTTCTATCTCATAATGAAATGTCTTGCTGATCACTTGAACATGTAGAAAACACCAGAATGTGAATTTCTATATTCCTATTTATTTTCTTTTTAGAATAAACACGTCTTCTCTGTAACCATGTTTTTGCTTTGTGTTTTTAAAGCTTAAAATGTCTTATGTTACCATGCCAATCCATATTACACAACCAGAAGCTTGGGACTAGCCCAGTCATGAAGCCAATGAAGGAATGAAAGTATCATTCCACAATATCATAGTACTTGACATTATCCATGGCTGAAGAAAAAAGTTGGATAAAACAAGAGTACAATAATAGAGTAAAAATATACAGTTGCAATCAGAAATGTTCAACCCCCTCACCTCAAAAGACATTACATTGATGTCAATGAATGGATAATGACAATAAATGACAAAGAAACTCACTAAACAACAAAAAATATTTTTTGATCCTTATTTCAGTTATTTTTTATTTTCAGTTATTTTGTTGTTGCATGTGCAGTATTATTCAACCTCCAGATTCAGTACTTTGTGGAGCATCCTGTAGCTTTTATAACTTTTAGCAAACGTTTTCAGTATGTACTAATGAGCTTCTTACACCTCTCGAATCAGAATCTTTCCCCATTCTTCATGTGCAAAACCTCTAGATCAGTGATGTTTGATGGCTTCTGTGCTGCAACTGCCTTTTTTAAATCTCACCAAAGATTTTGAATCGGATTTAAATCCGGTGACTGAGAAGGCCACTCCAGGATGTTCCAGGAGTTTTTTTCAACCAAGCTTTGGTTGACTTGGAGGTGTGCTTGGGATCACTGCCTTGCTGGAAAGTCCAATGATCACCAAGGCTTGGTTTGTCAAAAGAAGGCGTTCCTTTTTAAAATGGCCTGGTATTCCTGAGAATCCATGATGCCAGGTACACAATCAAGATTGCCAGTTCCTGCCACAGAAAAACAGCCCCACATCATCAATGACCATGGGGATAGTATTCTTCTGGTCATAAGCCCGCCCTTTCAAATGTCAGACATACCATTGGTCCATATGTCCGAACAGACCCAATTTGGTTTCATTAGTCCAAAAGAACTGTCTCCCAAAACTCTGTAGTCTTTTCCAAATTCCTCCTGGTATATTCTAGATGACTTTTGATGTTCCTTGTGGTTCTAGAACTACAGGATGCATGGAAATGGGTGCAAAAAGGCAATAACAGGGAACACTGTTGGGACTAGGCTACGTATGGTGGTTCAAATGGCGGTTTAAGACCTACTTATTCAGAAAACACTTCAACTAACACTTCTTTCCCTATCAACTTTTTAAAAAAAAAAAAAAAAAAAACAATGTTTTAAACTCATGGTATCTTAAGTATGTAACCTAGTGAGCCAGCATTAATGTATCCAATGTTAGAGATTTAAGCACTTACGTATGTCGCTCTGGATAAGGGCGTCTGCCAAATGCTGTAAATGTAAATGTAGGCTCATGATCCAGGGCTTCACTGAACCTCTCTTCAATGTTAAGAACAATGGCCACTACTAGGCACTCAGTGTTTACGTTGGTTTCCATGGGTGAGGGTGCCTGAGGAAGAAGCAAACAGTTGTGAGAGGGCATCAGGTTTAATGTTCTTGGAACCAGGGCCATAAGGGATGGTAGAACTGAACCTAAAGAAAAATAAAGACTAGCGGGTCTCTTGGCTGTTTTGAGATACTCAAGGATACTGTGGTCGTTTCAGGGCAGAAAAAGGTGTTGGGCTCCTTCCAACCAATGCCTCCATTCTTCCAAAGCCAGCTAGATGGCAAGGAGTTCACAATCCCCAATGTGGTAGTTAAGCTCGGTGGGTGTGTGACAGTGAGAAAAAAAGGCACATGGATGTAGCTTGTTGTCTTGGGGATTACTCTTTGAGAGGATGGCCCCCACAACATTTTCAGAAGCATTAACCTTGATGGAAAACTGTAGCAAAGTATCAGGGATAGTAAGGATGGGGAAGAGGAAAATCTGTGTTTTAAATTGGAGAAGGCTCTTGTGGCTTGACTATTCCACAGGAAGGGTAGCTTGGTGGAGGTGAAGGCTGTGAGAGGGGCAGCCACAGAACTATAGATCCTGATAAACCTTCGATAAAAAAAAAGACCACTGGAGGGCTTGATGTGAGTTGGGTGTGGCCCAATCCAAGACTGCTGTGGGTTTAGAGGGTTCCATTTCAACTTTTGGAAGGGAAGATCCTGAACCCAAGAAAAATTCACATTTTTCAACCTTACCATAAAGCTTATATTCAAGCAGTCTTTGAAGAAACTGCCAGACATGAGACAGATGATCTTTGAATGAATGAGAGAACATCAGGAGATAGGTGTCATTAAGATAGGTGAAAATAAAAACATTGTGGACCCTAAGAACATCATTAATGAGGGCCTTGCAGACTGCAGGTGTATTGGTTAATCCAAAAGGAACCACCAGATATTCATGGTTACCTGATAGGGCGTTAAAAGACCATTTTCCAGTCGTCCCCCTCCTTAATACGGACCAAGTATTACACGTTCCTGAGGTCCAGTAAAAATACAGGCCCCCTGTTAGAGTTTAAAGGCAGAGGTCATGAGGGACAGATTCTTAATATAAATTTCATTCAGGCAACTATAATCAATACAGGGCCAGAGAGACTTATCCTTCTTTTCAACAAAGAAGGACCCTGCTCTTGCCGAGGAGAAGGAAGGTCAAATTATGCCGGCACTGAGCAATTCAAAGATGTATTTTCTCATGGCATCTGTCTCAGGTCCAGACAAGGAATACAGACAGCCTCTCGGAGGGGTGGTATGAGGGAAGAGATCAATCGCACAGTCATAAGGGAGATGTGGTAGCAGGAAGACAGCTTGAGACTTGCTAAAAACAAATCAGAGGTGGTGTGGAAAATCGGGAAAAGGGAATTCGGTTCCAGGCTGCTGCCATTAGGAGCTCGAACAGGGAGAAAACATTGTAGGGTAATAGAAGGTATCCTGAGTCCGGCCATCATAGAGACACAGATAAGGTTTTGGGCAGCTCAAGAGACAATGAGTGACTTAACCACACTAGGGGGTGTTTTCGTTTTAAAGGACAGCTCTGGCAAAAGTGGCCACATTTGCCACAATAGAAGCATGCCCTTTCCCTGAGCCTACATTGGTGCTCCTCATGGGAGATGTGAGAGCGGTCCTCTGGAGGAGTATGTCCTCATCCGTTGCCGGAGACAGTGGTGTATGCGACCAGCAAGGTCCATGAGATCATACATGAGATCAGTCAGGCAGATCCCTTGAGACAAGTTCATCCTTGATGGCATCGTCCAGACCACTAAAAAAGGCATCGCACAAGGCACAATTGTCCCAGCCACACAAAGCAGCAGTGTAAAAAAACTCAGTGGCATAGTAATACATGTAGTGAAACCTGACATGGTTGGAGAATCTGCCCAACAGACTGTCCTCCAGTGTTGGAGTGATTTAGCACTTGGACCATCTCAATGGTTAACAATGCCAAGTCAGTGCAACAGGGTGAACACGCATACCATAGAGCTGTATGTCACTCCTGTGCCCTACCAGAGAGGAGGGTGATGATGAATGCTACCTTAGACCTTTCAGTGGGGAATGACAAGGTTTGGAATTAAATGAACACAGCCACACCATAGTCCAGAAGACAAGGCAAAGGGCAACAGAGAGGGAATATACATGATGATAATTCAGTAAACGTCTCCACAGAAAATAAATGGCTGGGAAGTAATCCATGAGAAAAAAAAAAGTCAGGCGATAGACTACTAGAGGCGCCAAGAAAAAATCCAAAATCTCCAAAAGGCAAATAAGTCCATAAACATGGCAACAGAATGCACAACAGTTAACAAAAGGAAAACCAGCCCTAAACATAACAAAGTTCAGGCACCTGGGACAGAGGCAAAAATCCAGAGGGGAAAAAGAGATAAGAAAATAGGAAAACCATAAAGAGGCAAAAGCTAAGCAGAAAAAATGACGAGAAACACAATAATCCAATGAAGAGCTGAAAGAAGAAGTAGAACAAGGCTATAAATACAGGAAGTAATAAGCAGAGAAAATAGGGAACAAGTGAGTTGTGCTTCTGCTGAGGAGAGAGGTGGAATCAAAACTCAGGACTGGAGTGAGGAGTGAGGTGCTATGTTGAAACGGGACATGACAGTTTAAACTCCACTTCAGACCATAAAAACTGTAAGAAAGCTTTAAAAACAACACTATTATATAGGGGTTGAAGAATTGTGACATGGCTTAACACATCACAACAAAATATCCTGTTACACACAAATACTACATCATGCATTTTCTGTGTTGATTTTATGTATCACTCAACTCATAAAATAGTCATCCAAAGCAGAATCTTGTTCTTTGAAAAAGTTTAATCGATAAATCCTTAAAATCTTTGGGGGTTTTTGCAACTGTACATATTGTGTATAGATAGATAGATAGATAGATAGATAGATAGATAGATAGATAGATAGATTGATTGATTGATTGATAGTGTGGTTAAAAATTTAATCCAAGGATGATCTAAAAACGTACTGTATCTGACTCAAACACCACACTGACCGAACTAGCTGAATCGAGCAGGATTTAAAGTAAAGAAGATGAAGAATTATGCAGACTGGATAAATGCAAATACAAGGTCTTATTTGTCACACCGGGAGGAGGAAGACAGACCCAGATACGCAGAATAGCTTTAAATAAATAGGGTTTAATAAATATTAATACACTGTACAGGAACAATGATGACAACTAAACAGCACAAAGGACGAGGGTACACTGACAATGATTCCACCCTGCCATTGGCAACGCGGCACGGTTAGGCACACAGCGAGGCCGATGTGGGGAGCAAGGCACACAGCGAGGCAGCCAGAGAGGGCCGAGCAAATCCACACCCGAGCAGTAGGGCTGAGCGACATCCACAGCCGAGCAGTAGAGCTGAGCGACATCCACAGCCGAGCAGTAGGGCTGAGTGACATCCACAGCCGAGCAGTAGGGCTGAGCGACATCCACAGCCGAGCAGTAGGGCTGAGCGACATCCACAGCCGAGCAGTAGGGCTGAGCGACGTCCACAGCCGAGCTGAAGGGCCGAGCGACGTCCACAGCTGAGCAGAAGGGCTGAGCACAACCCCCGACACATCGCGGCCAGACCATGTCTCAAAGACCAGAATGGGATGAAGGGAGGGCGGGAAAGATCCTCCGCCAGGAGCCTGCAACACCCCCCGGAACAGAAGAGAGGCAACGTCCTCCTTGGGGAACCGGAAGTGGAGTGACCTCCCCCACCGGAACAGGTGCAGGGCACCAAAAAAAAAGGGCAAAATCGGGATGGTGACTTTCTCCGCGGAACAGAAGTGAGGCGACATCCTCCTCTGGGAACAGGAAGTGGAGCGACATCTCTCACCAAATAAAATGCAGATCGATGGCGGGGCAGACATGTGACACAGAACATAAACAGAAGCACATGGCCAAAGGTCCGGGCTGAACCGTAACATTATTTTAATCAGTGCTGTTTACAAGAATTGATCTGCTCAATTGATCATCAAAACAACCTCTGAATCAAAGCTTCAGTCTATTTATTCTTTTCACTTATCTTCAAATGATGACTTAAACCAAAATTTCTCAGCAGAAACACCCCACCTGTTTTTCTCTTTGAAGATTTGTGACTCTTCTAAACACCATTATATTCTACTTTTGACATTTTCTTTTTCTAAGTTTTAATTTTCATTGCAATCAATCTTTGGCCATTTCTATGCATATCACTTGGGGTTTTCCAGCTTACATTTGTCAAACAGGCTCATTCTGCTTTGTAAGACAACATGGGTAAGTTGTCATGTCCTCAGAGCCACCACTCTTCCTTTTTATCCTTTTGTTTTGTTTTGTGTAATTGTTTTAATTGTGATCAATTGTTTCAATTCAAAGTTTCAATGCAGGGTAGATTCTCTCAAAGCTCCAAATAAAACTTCTCAAGGAACCAACACTTCCATGAGTGGTCCGGATGGCCTTGACTGGAGCCTTAACTCCAGCTGCACTAAAGTTGATGCAGCAGTTCAAGCTTCATCAGTTTCTTAAAGGACTTGTCAGACTAGCTTTGCAGGCCGCTCAAATCCTGTACAGAGTTAAGCATTCAAAGTGACAAAAATGCAAAGGGATATAGAGGAAAAATACTCTAAGTACTCTATGATAAAATGTTCAAATAGTTACCCCTAAATTATAAATATGGAATAAACAAATAGGGTGGCCAAAAGGTTTAGGGTTGCAGAAAATTCATGCTCATTTGGGGTTGATGGGGATCGGGAACCTCTGTTCTATAGTTTGCCTCAAATTTTCTTTGTAACAGGATCTTTATTCCAGTTAACTGAAATCGTATATCTGAAGTAAGAAATTAATGGTTTCCAAGGAAGGTAATCAAAGAGGGTAATCAAGAAAAAAAGAAATGCAAAGGTAATGATACCCTGCATTATTGATTCTATTCTCTTTTTTTCCTAGTAACTAAAAGGTTTAGTGTCCAAAAAGAGTCCTTCGTTCTAAAGTCTGACAAATTACTAGGAAAAGGAATAGACTAATGAATAGAATCATGAACAGTGATTACCTTCCTTGGTAATACATTTCACTTACTTCAAACAAAGGATATCAGGTAACTTTAGTAAATTTCCTTTTCCATAGAAAACTGTAGAACAGAGGTTCCCATCAACCCCAAAAGAGTATTAACTGGCCACCTTATTTATTTATTCCATATTTTCAATTTTGGGCTAATCATTTGATCATACAGCACTTTAAGTATATTTCCTGTAAACTCTTTGTATATCAGTCACACTTAATGGTTTCAAATCTGTGTACAAACGTGATATAAGAGAAATACTGCAAGAAGGTTATTTCTTTTTGAGAGTAATTTTGAACATTATTATGCATAATGTTACTCTCTAAATGCACAAAAAAGGAAGTCATATGAGAAACAAAGTGAAAGTGCTATATCATTTTATGATAAGACCCTAAATATATATTTAAGGCGTTCCCCCCCCCCCCATTTTCTCTTCCTTCTTCCTCATACTTCTTTCAGGTAAACATGCAATTGTGCTATTGTCATCTACATCTAAACAGCTTGAGGATTAGTGAGAATATCCTCCATCAGCATTTAAAAGCTCTCACTGAGAGACTTGATCATTAGACAGTTTTCACAGCCCTGCCAAGCTTCACTATGGAAGAGGAGCACAGAGAAAATAAATACAGGTATCTGAGATGGATTTCATTATATGAAATAGGAGTTTTTATCGCCCTTTTCTGAATGAAAATGCTTTGCTGATATCGTTATTACTGCTAGTAATACTCAGAGGTTTTATTCTTTATTCTTATTCTCATAAACAGACAGGCATGGGATGCATGCAGACAACTTCCAGATATTCAAGATGAACAAAAGCAAAAACCCAAGAAACGATTCAGGTTTATGAAATGGTACTGTTGTTGTGTGGTTGCTATCCTTGTGTTTGCTCTTTCATTAGTGAGTAAGGTAAGTTTTGTTGTTTACTTTAAAAAACCTGACATGTTAATCTTAAGGAATATCCTTTAACATTATCATTCTTTTTTGTGCAGTCATCGTTTCTTATTTTGGTAACACTTGGAAACAATGTCACTAAGAGTGTACCTGAAGAGCAAAAAGCGAGTGCTCTGCTGAGTATCGGCTGTATGCTGGTTGGACCAAATATTTTGCTTCTGCTCAAGAGTCTATGGAAATTTATTTTCAAAAGTGCAATTAAACCATCCAAGGAAACAGTCATGTGGGTAAGTTTATTTATTAGGACCAAATAAGCTAAACTACTATAACTAATAATGGTACAGTTATTTAGTGACCAGACAAAGCAGGTATCTATAATGGATGTGTTTATCTGTCCTCTAGGTGATCTTTGTTGAGTTTTTGGTGTCATTTGGTGAGGTGGTACTGACAGTGATGGCCATGCCATATTTTGACATTATCACTAATGTGATGATCTTGAACAGTGTGAGCATCCTGTCAGCAGTCTTCCAGGTGGTCGATCAATTCCGTGCCAGATGTAAAAGAGAAAGCGAATCATTCCAACCAATGTCCTGCAAAGTGGAATGTGGAAAGTGGCTCAGAACAATTGCTTCCATCATCTTCATTATTCTGGGCTACATCCTCTTCATAATAAACTACTTAGTAATAGAAGAAAACTCCTTTCAAGTTAAAACAGCTGTGTGTCTGGCCATTGTAGGAACAGTTTTCGTTTCATTGAACTGGTGGGAGAACTACAGCAGTCTGTTTCCATTTTTGGAAGACATTTCCGAGAAAATAGCCAGTTCCCAGAATGTGGTTTGCATTCTGTCCAGTGTGGTGAAAGTCCTGGTCACTGCAGCTGTTGTTGTATATAATGTTCCTCTAAACTTGATCCCTACAAGTGTGAATAGGACAGTCTTTGGATTGATGGCAGTCCAGATTGTTTCTTCTGCAATGTGCCGCTGGTTTGTAGTGGTGGCTTGCAAGATACATGCCCTGCGTCGTTGTTTTATTGTGCCCATGTACTTGTCCTCTGTCGCTGTCATGCTACTGTTTATTGGTCTGTTTGCCCCTATTGTTCATTGCCCTAATTCAAATAGTAATCTTTCTACAAGTGAGCAGTTGTATAACCAGACTTACAGTATTATTCCACTCTGTTCATTGATTACCGACATCAGGCACACACTTTCCACACGCCGTATTGTGTCAGAAATGAATGTTGAAGGATTGGTGGTTCTTGCCCTGTGTGCCTTTAGCTGGTGGCTGGGATTCATGCTAAGCACTGGTTACATTTGGTTTCTGAAGATCCAGCGCATCGAGAGAACTCATGATCTGTTTGTGAAGCAGATGTATGAGGGAGCATTTCTAGAACAGTCCTTGTTGCTTAACACACGTTTTGTGGCCAGGGAGAATAACAAGGATAAAAGGTATATATTGAGAAAACATTATGTACAATATACTGACTGATAATAGTGTGAAATGCTGAAAAAGTATAAACACTGCTGTGCTTCTCTTTAGGTCAAAAGGCCCGGTATCAGTCTATTTGTGTGCAACAATGTGGCATGAGACGTATGATGAAATGATTAAAATTCTCATCTCAATGTTCAGGTAATTTGAGTCACATATAAATGGTAATGTGTTTGATATAAAATAGTTTTCACTAAAAAAAAGATTTTGTGAACAGGCTCGACAAATTCCGTCCGAAAAGAATGGCAAAGTGCGACATGTAAACGAATATGCTGAGACCCTAGTGGAAGTAGTCAAAGAGGTTTACACGTAAGCTTTATCACATGACCTATTCTATCCAATTTAACAAATTACAGAGATGAGGAAAAATAAAGCAGTACATGCTTGGTTATGTTTTAGAATTTTTTGTGAGGATGACCCATGTATATTCAAGAAGAAGCCCTGCCTCCCTCAGCAGAAGATCATCAGCACACCATATGGAGGTCGTCTGGAATACACACTTCCTAAAGGCAACATAATGATGGTTCACCTCAAGGACAAACAGCTGATTCGACACAAAAAGAGATGGTCCCAGGTAAGATCCAACGCAATTAAAGAGGTGTCAATAAACTCCAATCGTTTACTGTAAGATCAAAAGTTTGGTGAATACAATCTTCTCCAAATAGATCATGTACTTATACTACCTACTTGGCTGGAGACTTAATGGCAAGTACCTGAAGATGTTTGAGAAGGATGGACATCCCTCAGTAGATGAACTGAGGGAACATCTAAAGGTAAGGAGCTGGCATAGGATCAATAGTCCTTCCAGGACAACTTATGATACTTTATTTAACCTGAATCAGAATTACCCAAAGACTTGGAACTTTCCAAGTCAACACCCAGAACATTAAATAACAAATTGTTGCCCATAAACAGGTCTTAAAGAAAATGTCTTGTATATAGATTTATTAATCAGTCTTTTTCTGAATCAGAAAGAGAAAGAGAACACATACATCTTGGCTCTGGATGGAGACACAGATTTCCAGCCCTCTGCTGTGATGTTACTAATTGACAGACTTAAACTCTACCCAGAGGTGGGAGCTGCGTGTGGCCGGATTCACCCCACTGGCACAGGTATGATGAGCAGCTTGTTTTTAGTTCAAGCTCGTGCTTTTCAAATCTCATGTCTTTCCTCCATAACAGAATTTTGTGTCAATTTTCATTAAGTCCGTTAATTTCATTAAATAAAATATGTGAATATGTGTTGATATCATTAACGTGCTGATACCATGTACCACTACATGAGAGCTATTTAAGGCACTTACATTTATCCCTATTCAAATTGTGTATTAAGGGCCCATGGTGTGGTATCAGAAATTTGAGTATGCAGTGGGCCACTGGCTGCAGAAGACAGCAGAGCATGTGTTTGGCTGTGTGCTCTGTAGCCCTGGTTGCTTTAGTCTCTTCAGAGGTGCTGCCCTCATGGACGATAACGTCATGAAGAGATACACCACCAAACCAACAGAAGCCATTCACCATGTACAGTACGACCAAGGTATTAGCTCATGCATATCTTTTCCCACATTCAGCAGGAATTCATTTTTAATGCTAAATCCTGATTGAGCTAATTCCATGCATTATACATGCAAATAATGCTTCTTCTTTTTTTTTATTAGAAACTGACATGGTTAATTCCAGTATTAGGAATGCATAAAGAATGTTTATGACTTCTGTAATAATGACAGCACCACTGCATTTTTTTTGAATACCTTTCAATATTACATTGAAAACAGTAATTATATGAATATCAAATTAACCTAATGCCTCATGGGCTCATGGGCAGTAAAAAA
Organism: Tachysurus vachellii; assembly: GCF_030014155.1. Lineage (NCBI taxonomy): Eukaryota > Metazoa > Chordata > Actinopteri > Siluriformes > Bagridae > Tachysurus > Tachysurus vachellii. Next base: position 18,237,879 of record NC_083468.1, on the reverse strand, counting down.
TTTGATCTCGCACTATTGTGTGATTCCAGGAGAGGACCGCTGGCTCTGCACTCTCTTAGTACAGCAGGGTTGGCGGGTGGAGTATAATGCTGCGTCAGACGCCTACACTAACGCACCACAGGACTTCAAAGAGTTCTACAACCAGCGGCGGCGCTGGGGGCCCTCCACCATGGCCAACACCATCGATCTGCTCGGCTCTGGGGGCTTGACCGCTCAGAGGAACAGCTCTATCTCTAAACCTTACATCGTTTATCAGGTCATCAGCATGGGTGCGTCCATTCTGGGCCCTGCCACCATCTGCCTGATGATAGCAGGTGAATAGATTTGTTTGAAAAACCTAAAAGTAGCCAATATTGTTGCTTCTCTTTTGTGTTTAAAAGTCCTTGACATTTGTAATGTCTCTTACAGGAAGCTTTAATTTCATAGTAAATATGGATCAAGAGGTTGCTCTCATTGCAGCCACGGTGCCTCCAACAATCTACCTGGCACTGTGCTTCAAGCTGAAAGCTGACACCCAAATCCAGATAGCAGCAGTCATGAGTGTTTTGTATGCGTTCCTCATGACTGGAACTATTCTCTCAATCATAGGTAATATTGTTGTCCTTGAAAATTAAAATAGTTATAGAGGTAAAATTTAAAGAATGTCAAATAAAAATCATATATCTGACCATTTTATATTTTAATGAATATATATTTGTGAAAAAGAGAAACAAGCCGGAAATTAATCTGACCCCAACCTTTTCTGTACTGTTTTTCTTAGGAGACATAGTGAAGAATGAGACATTTATGACCCCCAGTGGCCTGTTTCTGATTAGCATGACTCTACTGTACCTCATCACAGCAGCTCTTCACCCTCAGGAGCTTTCTCTGCTCATCTATGGGGTTCTCTATTTCCTCTGTATACCCAGTGGCTATCTCCTGCTTTCTATTTACTCCATCGTGAATATGAACAATGTCTCATGGGGGACACGAGAGACTGGGGGCAAAGTGGAAACTGTAGCAGTGAGCGCCATAAAGAGGAGGGTCAAACAGGCAGCATGCTGTAAATGCCCCTGCTGGAATACCAGTGATGATACAATTGAAATTGAGCCACTGCTGAGCTCTGTAGTGTCAGAGGAGCAAGATCTTAAGATCCACACTGATTCTGAAAAGAGGTAAAAAAATCTTGCTATTATTTTTGCTACTTATCTTAACTGGCAATACTGCATGGCAAACCTTTTATTGCTTACTTTTCTTTATTTACTTTATTAGAGTTCATCAGTTCATGAGAAACAATATCAGCATTTCAGTTTATATATTATTCTAACACTTTCTTACTAGCCAGTTTACTTTCCTAAAAGAGTATTTTAAGAAATTAAGAGTATTTTAAGAGTATTTTACATTTTGTTAAGAAATTTAAGAGTATTTTAAATTTTATGATTCACCTTCCTCAGTCGATAACCTTCATTTTAAAATAATATCTAAATCAGTCGCTCATGATTATAATCTACTGTATCATTGGCTAAAATCTTTTGGCATATTTTGTCTTTTAGTAGATCACATGAATGCCTCACATTACAAATTCCTAAAAGTAAGTGTTGTGCATGGCTATTACATTTTTATATGTATATACTGTATACTACAAAATAATGAGATCTCATGGTTAATAATAATAATTTTTTCCATTTCTATTTCATCGGATAAATAAAGGCTGGATTGAAGACCTGCAAGGAAAATGTCATTGTACTTTATTGTACTTACTTAATCCTATTCTACATATTTTTACCCTCCGTTCTAGGATGAAACTGTGTTCTGGAAAGAGCTGCAGACACTATATTTGGAACCTCTTAAAGAGAACAAAGAGCAACAGGAAAAAGTCGCAGAAGAGCTCAAAGACCTTAGAAACAAGGTCAGACTGTATAGAGTATGAGGTTACATCTGATATACAACATGCTAAAGGTGAATTTGACCTGTAGCTAAAATGAAGGCTGATAATGGATCATTACTTTTTATTTTTAGGTGACATTTGTCTTCTTCATCTGCAATGCTCTTTGGTTGATGGCTACCTTGTTTCTCCAAGCCATCGGCCAGCCTGTCACACTGCCTATTCCAAAAATGTATCCAAATGGAACTACTTCTTGGAATGAAACATTTTCTGTTGATCCAATATCACTAATGTTTCTCCTGAGCTTTGCATTGCTCCTTATTGTGCAGTTTCTTGCAATGCTTTACCACAGGTAACTGACTTGCTTTATCCAGTATAACCATATATTAAGAGAGAGAGAGAGAGAGAGAGGGAGAATTCTCAATTGATTGAATTCATGCTGTCATGCTGAATTCTTGAGTTATTATTGATTACTTTAGTCTAACAGGAGCTCTAAAGTAGTGCAGGCATTTTGACAACTTGTCCTACCTTTTAAGACAGGATGTCTCTGCTCTTTTGCACTTTTATACACCGATTAGTTCAAGCTTCCTACTATATATTAAAGCTAGAAGCATCTGATAAGGTCACAGTAATAAAGCACAAAGTAAAGTTTTTTTGGTTTTGTTATGTCTTAGAGGACAGTGTGATAACGTAGTGCGACTGTCTAGAGCACAGTAATTTATAACGGGTATGCATTAGAGTTTGTTCTTATGTTATTGTTTCCATAGGAACAAACCATGTACAGCAGATGGGCCACATAATCTAAGCCTAATAATTGTGTCAGTCTACACAGCAATTACACAATTTCTGGTTTTTTTTTCCAGAATCTACACATTAATTCATTTTGTGTCCTATATTGACACTGAGATAAAGTCCTACTATCGGAAAAAGGTATTTTTTCAAGTGACTTAAAAAAAGCAGTTCATCAGTTCCACATCAGCATTTAATAAATATAATAAAGTAATTATTAAAATAATTGTCATTTTTATTTAGGTTCCTGCAACTTTGGAACCCAGTGTTCAATCTTTTCCAGGGATGGAAATGTCTATTACTACTGAAGCTGACACAAGCAACTTTAGGATAAGATCTCAAGACAGAAATTACCACAACTGAAGGACCTTCTTGCCCTGGATCACTGTGAATATTTATTTTGCCACTGAAAGAACGTTTTTGAAGTATGAAATGAAACGCATGCTCAAATCCATGTTTATGCTAAGCAGCTGCTGTATTATGCTTTATCCTTTAAATTACTCAGCACATTTCAGGACATTTAATGAGGACATTACTCAGTTTATTTCATTTAAATGATGGCACACAAACCTTATTGTTCTGCCTAAAATACAAAAACTATGTCCTAACTTGCACAAACCTATACAAGATGTTTATCAATAGAGAAAATAAAAACAATTATTTTAATCATTAAAAAAATCAGTGATGCTATAAAGCATACATGATATTAACAAGCCTAATAAAGAATTCTATTTGAGGTTCAGATTTCATGGGAAAGTTCTTTTCTTGTCCATAAAATCAGACTTAGGGTACACTAGAAACCCACTGAAGGTTGTGTAGCGTCCCTGGTTACTGTAAACAGCAAAGCGCTCATCTTGCTGGCTGTAAAGCCAAATGATATCTCCTTGGTTCAGTAATAATAACAAACTCTGGCTCTGCATTCCTCTTTTCTGTGACGTGTCTTCATCAAACACCATGGCCTGCACTTCGCCAGTCCCTTTCATTAACTTCACTGACACAGCCCGTCGAGGGTGCTTCCCTACCGTGAATGCAAAGAAGTATACTCCTGGCACTCGGCATATGAATTGGCCAGATGACTTGTTGAAATGGCCACCAATGTTGACATACTCCACGTCAAACCTCAGAGCCACCCTCTGGTCTTGTCTACTGTTTTCCCCCAGCACAGATGATGTCCTAGCTACCGAAAATGCAGACCTGAGCTCCTCTGGGGTTTGTCTCCAGCTATAACTGCCGTGTCCAGGGGGCAGGCACTCAGGACCAAGCCGGTTGTTACGGTATACCATAGATGATGTAGACTCTGGGTATACAAGATAGCCAGAAAAAGTGATATAAGGGGCAGCATTGCTGTAAAGGGCATAGTCTGGGTTCTGCTGCACCAGCAGCCATACTGTGTCCATGGGCAACAGGCTAATCATGGCACTCTGGCTCTGCACCTTTCGTCCTTGTTTCCTGTACTCATTATAAGCCATTGCTTGCACTTCCTGTCTGTTCTTTACTAGCATCACAGACAGTAACTTCTTGGGGTACTTTCCTACAGTCAGTGTGAAGTAATAGGTACCGGCGATCTGGCAGCGAAAGAGCCCTGTGTCCGGGTTGAAGTCACCACCCACGTTGACGAGCAGGCGGTCAAAGGTCACGACTTGCTGAAAGCCACCCAGCAGGCTGGTGCTGCGTGTTGCAGAGAACCCTGAACGCATGCTCGGCATCATGGAAGAAAAAGGGCTGACAAAGTTGATGAACAAGAATGTTTGACAGAGGGCATTTGTGGACAAGGTCCAGAATAATCCTAAGAATGAGAAAATAACAGTTAAAAATAAATATACATGTGGCCATGTGTTTTTTCCTTCATCCCAAAGAAATTATCTAAAAGAATTTTCATTTTGTAATGTTGTTAGAAATTATATTAAATTACAAATCAGTCTTATTACTGTTTTATTATTTTTTTTTTGTTGTTTATTTGTACTATATGTAATACATATTATAATGATTAATTTAAATTCAAATTAGTCTAATTTGTCTTAAACACATGTCTTTGGACTGAGGGAGGAACCCGGAGTACCCAGAGGAAATATCAAAAGCACTGGATGCAGGATGGAAATGAGACTTGAACCCACAATCCCAGATATATGAGGCAAACATGCTCATCACTAAGCCACCATGCTCTCCTGAACTCATGCATTGTTTTCTAACACAGTAATAATCCTAGATCATAGAATTACCAGCACTGTATATTATTTTGCTCAGCCCGTATAAACTTATTTTCATTTATTTTTATATGAAGGATGAACACCAGGGTCTTAATGTTTTCTTGTCACCAGGCAATGTATAGAACATGTTGAAATTCCATATGAACATGTTTGGAAGTCTGGTTTAGCCTTGTCACAATGCATTTCCTCTTTCCTATCAAGTGCTTAATGGAAGCAATAGCTGCGCTAATGCAGCTGGTATTGTCTGTTCACTCTGTGCACTGGGGTAAAAAGGCTGTAGATTAGCCACTGGCTCAGTTCCCTGGTATCCTACAACAATAACATATTTCGGAATGGATGAAGCAGTTCAGGAAAGTTTATGCGACCACAGTGTATTAAGGAAAGATTCAGTCTGAGAGTAATATACAAAGCCAAGCAGACATACAGAGAATCAGTTAAATTAAAAATAATAAGGAAATAACTAAATAAATATATGCATAAACAAATTCTATAGAATAGAATCATTTTATTATATTGTGATTATAAAAGCACAATGTCACAAACGAAAAATCACTGAGAGACACAATTTCATTTAATTTAAAGAATTTAAGATTGAAAATATGTATCTTTAGCTATCTTTAAATGCCCTAAATGTTTGTGCTGCACTGATATGGAGATTAAAAGTTATAAAAGTTTAACTTTTACTGAGCAAAAAGATAATTAAAAATCAGCTATGCAGTTTCTACTAATAAGAAATTGGAAACAGAAGTATTAGGGTTTTTTTTTTTACTGTGTTTACAGTGGATTGTTCTTTCTTTCTTTCTTTCTTTCTTTCTTTCCATCCATCCATCCATCTCTCTACAGAACACTAGATGAGAGGCTGAAATACCGCCCTGGATGATTTGCCAGTAAACACCACCCTCACATTCACACACTCATTTAACAGAACTTTTTATATTGCATATTTGTATGAAACTTGAACCTGAAGTCTACAAACACACAAAAATCCATTTTTTTTACTCACTTAAGCTTCTAAATAACTCAAACTTCACAAAGTAACTGTAATTTATTTGTTATTGTATTTTAGAAGTAGTTTTAATGGAACTGCACATTACATACCTGTTTTAAAATGCTGAAGAGAGGTCATGATTCTCATGAGCCTTATTCCTCTGTTACTGAAAGCCTCACTCACTCTCTAACACTAAAGTGGTGAACAATTCAATTTTTGACGTTGTGAAACCTTTCTATGGAAGGCCATTGTGGTCAAATTGGGTCTCAATATATACGTAGGTAATGACACGTGTTTATCCGAAAATACAAAATCGTTCCCATGCCACAATACATTATTTTAATATATAACTGCATGGTTTAGAGTGTGTTATTCAGCTTATTACCACAGTAATTTCTCTGTGATTACAATGTTTGATTTATTAATGAACATCATATTGAACACTTTTAAAGTGTGTAAAGTGTGAAGTCTCCTCCTGCTTTAAACTCTCCACAATCATCGGTCCCAAGAAACCCTCTATCACTGGACTGAATGACTGCAGGCCTGTCGCTCTGACATCTGTTGTCATGAAGACCTTTGAACATCTGGTATCGGCCCACCTAAAGACTGTAACAGAACAGATGCTGGATCCCCTACAGTTTGCCTACTGAGCAAACAGATCAGTGGATGACGCAGTCAACATTGGACTGCAATACATTCTGCAACACCTTGACTGCCCAGGGACATATGCCCGGATTCTGTTTGTTGACTTCAGTTCGGCTTTTAATACAATAATTCCAGTAATTCTCCACTCCAAACTCTTAAAGCTCACTATACCACCTGCCATTTGTCAGTGGATCACCAGCTTCCTGACAGGCAGGAAACAACAGGTGAGACTGGGACGTGTTACCTCTAGTATTCGAACAATCAGCACTGGCACTCCTCAGGGATGTGTCCTCTCCCCACTGCTATTTTCCCTCTATACCAATGACTGCAGTTCAAGTGACCAAACTGTTAAACTCCTGAAATTTGCAGATGATACTATGCTCATCTGTCTCATCCAGGATGGCGACGAGTCTGCATAAAAGCAGGAGGTGAAGCGGCTGGTGTTATCGTGCAGTCAGAACAGCCTAGAGCTAAACACCCTCAAAACTGTGGAGATGAGAGTGGACTTTAGGAAAGACCCCTCAACAATACTCCCCCTCACAATATCCAAAAGCCCTCTTTTATCTGTGGAGTCCTTCAAGTTACTGTTCACTACCATTTCCCAAATCCTGAAATGGGAGTGAAACATAAACTCCATCATCAAAAAGGCCCAGCAGAGGGTCTACTTTCTATGTCAATTAAGGAAGTACAGTCTGCCACAGGAGCTGTTGATGCAGTTCTACACTGCAGTCATTGAATCTGTCCTGTGCACATCCATCACCATCTGGTTTGGAGCAGCAACAAAACAGGAAAGGAACAGACTGTAATGCACAGTAAAAACAGCTGAAAAAATAATTGGTGCCCCCGTGCCCACTCCCCAGGACTTGTACCATACAAGAACCAGAAACCGGGCAGGAAAAATCACTACTGACCCTTCACACCATGGACAAAACCTCTTTAAGCTCCTAGCTTCTCTCAGGTGCTACAGAGCTTTGTTTACCAAAACTGTCAGACACAGGAACAGTTTCTTTCACCAGGCAATCACCCTGATTAAAAACTCACCATAATTATATTCCCTGCTTCGTATCTATAAGTACTTCATTATTAGAACTCTCAGTCATCACATCATCCGTATATGTTACACACACTTCTGCTGCTGCATATTGTTTAAAAAGCATAATATTGAACAATATTGCACATTCTCACCTGTTAATTTCATTATCTGTATGTTAATTGTACATATTGTACACACATATTGAACTGACTATATGTATGAGCATATTGCACATTTATGAGCATATTGCACATTTTCACCTGTTAAATTCATCTGTATGTTAATTGTTTCTGCAATTTCTGGAGTTCGCTCCTAAGAATTTCACTCACCAAGGCACATGTGCTGTGGTGATGTCACAATAAAAGTGACTTGACTTGAATATTTTTATTTGCACTACAGTACCATGCACTTCTCACACTTTGTGTACATAACTGATCAGTCATATACTCTGTATTCATATTTAATACTCATAATGTCTATATTGTTACATGGAGCATCGTCTGTATTGTTTTGTATAGTCTGTTTTGTCTTGTGTTGTACAGCCCAAGCAAATGTATAGTATACTATAGTTAGGGGTCAAGCCCCGAAGGTGCGTAGACACCTATTGTTATTGTCGGTTTTCTTCTTCTTCTTCTTCTTCTTCTTCTTCTTCTTCTTCTTCCTCTTCCGCCATTGAAGTCAATGGCAACCCATAGAACCATATGTAGGAAAGTTATGAAATTTGGCACACATGTAGAGGCCAGTCTTAGAAGTTACTATAGCAACTTTGGTGTGTCTAGCTCAAACCCTCTAGCTCCACCAACAGTCCAAAAACCCAATTTTTGCTGACTCATAAGGCCTAGAGACAAAATTCTTGCATCATCAGAATCGGAATCAGAATCAGAAAGGTCTTTATTGCCAAGTATGTTTTCACATACGAGGAACACACACACACACACTTACACACACACTCACACTCGCACACTCACATACTCACACACACTCACATACACACTCACACTCACAGTTACACACTCACTCACACACTCACTCACACACTCACACACACTCACTCACACTCACACTTACACACACACTCACACTTACACACACTCACACTTACACACACACTCACACTTACACGGAACTTACTCACACTTGTACAATTACTCACACTCGCACAATTACTCACACTCGCACACTCTCATACTCACACACTCACTCACATACTCACAAACACACTCACTGACTCACACACTCACACTCACACACACACACTCACTCACACACACTTACACACTCTTACACACACACACATTCACACTTACACACACTCACACTTACACACACACACACTCACACTTACACACACACACACTTACACACACACATTTTGAATTTTCATGTTAAGTTCAGTATTTTGCCAATGCAATGCCATATCGCTACGAAACTTGGTATGGTTCATCAGCGACATTTTCTGAGCGCATTTGATCGGCTTGACCCCGGTATCGCTGCTTGCAGCTATATTGTTATTTATGTCTGTACATTTGAGAGTCACAAACAGCTGGAACCAAATTCCTTGTGTGTGTCAACACACTTGGCCAATAAATCTGATTCTGATTCTGATTAATGGTTTATAGTTGAATTGCTGTGGAACATCCATGAGACAAGTTAGTTCCTGTCATCATTTACCTTATAGCACTTACTATAACCCCACAGAGAATATATCTAGAAGTTTTATGATGTCCAGGACAATTTGTTCTCACTGCAGTATTATTTTAATCCTGCTCCTGCCTGCTTCTGCAGAATGGTCCCCAAACCCACACCCCAAATTGTTATTTTTGTTTGTCATTTTTATATATATATATATATATATAAATATTAAATATATATATATTACGTATATTGTAAAATATATATATTACGTATTATTTATTTTTATATTTTTTTTTGTTTTAAATAAAATGACAAGTTTTATTTTCCAGAATATATTCATTTAAATCATTTTAACGAATGTGGGCATTCTTTATCCATATGACAAGTATTAGCAGACAAAGTATTAGCAAACAAAGTATTAGCAAACAAAGTATTACCAGACAAAGTATTAGCAAACAAAAAACGAACATGGAGCTTAATGAAGGTGATAGAAACATTTTGCAAAAATGAAGTATATACATCTATGTGTATAAATATATATATTTATTATTCTTCAAATCGGAAAATGGCGCCCAGTCTATTTACAAACTACATTTCCCATAATGCTTTGCTGGCGGCTTGGGTGCAGTGGGGACGTGACGCAAGGCGCAGAAGGCGTGAGCGCTGCGTCTCTGCGAGGAAGAGGCACTGAAAGTCGAAGCTAAACCCGCATTCAAGACAACATGGCAGGATTGCCCCGCAGGATTATCAAGGTAACCGTGACGCTAATTCACTGTACACGACACTCACACGCCCTGCATTATGGCATCAATACCGCCCTGAGGAGCTCGTAAGGCGGCGTGCGCCAAAGCAGAAGCCGGTTACATTCCGCTGCTGCTAGCGCTAAGTCACTGCTAGCGACTTCCGTTTAGGTGTTCGCTCTTATATGGGAGGGTTAAAAATACACGCACGACACATTTCAGCCAACAAAAATGGCGGATCGCCTGTTCCTGCTCCATAATTGTTCACAATGTCCAAATAAAACTGGGCAACAATTAGCACACGTCGCATTATGTGACCCAGAGTGAACGCTAACGAACAGGCTAACATGCTAACGCTAGCTAGTGATCAGCGCTGCCATTCATTGATTTGAGCATCGATAGCCAGTGCGCGCGCGCTATGCTAGCTTTAGCATTAGCATTATCTTTAGCTTTCCACTGTATTATGGCCCAGCTAGTGGGGATGGATATATACAGGGCATACAGAATTAATCGCCATCTTATCAATCATTCGAGCAGCTTTTACGCTTTTTATTTTGCCTATGTTGATAAAGTGTATCGATATTCAGCTTTGTTGTTACGTTTAAAGAAAGCGCAGTGGATGAAACGGCAGTCGTGTAGCTTAGCTGAGATGCTAACAGACCTGACTAGCATGTTGATAACGCTCTCTATATCTGCCTGCTCAGGTTTAGGCCTCGATAGCTATTTGCTAGCCGGTAAAATACGATCTTAACGGTGTTATAATGCGGGATTTGTATAAAAGACGGAGAATAAACAACCGTGTTTGTCATTTGTTTATCGTTTAAGGTGTTTGGAAATAAATCCATAATGAAGCTATTCGGTTTAGCTCAGTGCTAATAATCAAACGACGCTGCAATCTGGTCGGGTTTGGGGAATATATATATATATATATATATATATATATATATATATATATATATATATATATATAGTCGGATTCGCATCAAATCGCTGTTTATTTTGTGTATTTGTGGTTATTGGAGTGTAAAATACTTGGAGAAAACGCAGTCTATGCAGGTTGCAGTGCCGTAACAGTGCTATGAGTCATGTAAATCTGAATGACTAGTCGCTTTTTATTGTAGCCGTGGAGGAAAAGGCGTAGCCCAGAACTGGAGTCGGTCAGTAACAATGTCTGATACATTCGACTGGGGGTTTAAACATCTGATCTCATTGCGTTTTTACTGATGGCACTTTGCAAGGATTATAAAAATGACATTAATACGAATTAATGAAGCTTGTTCTCTAAAAGCACGCTATGATCGATAAACCCGATTCAGATTTAGATTCCGATTCAGACAGTCGTGTGCATTAGGCATGCGTGTTCTGATTAGTCTGACTGTTCAGCGGCGTTGGAGTCGGACCACAAGAGCCACACTCATGCAGTCAGAGTAACTGGATGTTGTGTATGCAGTGTGCACTGGGATTTGGCTCCAGCGTTGTCCGATTTTGTTTATGAAAAGCTCGAGACATTTAAGGAATGTTGAATGTTGCTCTGTGACTTTGAGACAATGCTTCTTTTTTTTTTCTGACAAAAAAAGTAGCATAACTACAAAGGGTTCTAAGTGATTTTATTTATTTTGTTTTTATTAAAAACGACCTAACTCGATCATTAGACTCGTTGACCTAGAAGTCTTGGTGCATGGTCCGCTCATTTAGAATTACTGGTGCGTTTAGTTTTCTTTGAGAAGTTTTGCACCAGAATTATTTGGTTGCAGTTGATTTAAAGGAATTCAAAGCATGTTGTAAGTTAGAATAGAGAGCACTTAATCAAGTCGTGTGACCTCAGACGCGTCACGTCTTGAGCTTCGCACATTCCATGGGTGCTATAAGATACTCTCGTCTCTTTATTCGTGTGTATTTGTGTTTGGAAAGGCTCAGAAGGTTATACTAGCTCACTTTTACAGTAATGGCTACTGTGTCTCTCAGTATATTGGTTCTCAGGGTTTCTTAAACTTGTTGCAACGAGAGACTCCTTTAATTGCTTACAAATAAAAAAGACCACAGACCTCCATAATGCAGGTTTATTTTTATAAACATAACCCAACTGTTCAAATATTAGGCTCACAATTCAAATTTGTAGAATATATTCTTCAGTATTGGAGTTTTTCCTTTTCACTTACAGAATATATTTTATTTAAAATCAGATACTGGATTATTTGTACAGTGATACCTCGAGATACGAGTGCTTTGACATACAAATATTTTGAGATACGAGCTGTGATTTGACCATATTTTTGGCTTGAGATACGAGCAAATTTTTGACATACGAGCATCCGAGCCGCTGCCGCTGAAACAAAGATCCCCAACAACCACGTGTGCTCTGTTTCCCCCGCCTCAGCTTCCCGCGTCTCACTCGGTTAAAGCCGCCTTTCCACTGTACACGTCAAACGGCGGGCGATAAAACAGGAAGTCATTCATTTCCTATGGAGAGTCGCAAAGCGGCTGCGTGAGGTGCCGACCATCTGCGGATCCGCAATTTTCGGATCCGTTTTAATCGTTGGATCCGCTAAAAAATTTGAACCTGTGCGACTACACCGCATCTGATATGCCGACCGGACAGGTTTTTATTAAAACAACCGGCAGATATTAGTGAGGAAAGAGTGACAAAAAAGGCAAAAACAAGTGAAGAGAAAAGCGATGAAGAAAATTAAGCAAAATTAATGTAAAGAAAACAGAAATTGTAGCAATTAAGTTCAGTTAAGTCAAGAGAAATCAAGCATCGCGTTAGTTCTGGCAGGCCACGTCGTCAAGCGTGCATCAGCTGTTAATCAGCTGTCCACGACGCGCACCAATCCGGTTACGCCATATTACCCGGCCATTTAAATTCCCAGTAAATTCTCTAGCGCTTCGCTGCTGCTGCGATTTAAACTCCCTCCTCCAACCCCGACTCCACCATGCCGGAACCTGTGTTCGTTGTACCAGATTATGTCATAAATCTCCACATATTTCGCTCTCTCTCTCTCTCTCTCTCTCTCTCTCTCTCTCTCTCTCTCTCTAATTATTTATTTATCCATTTATTAATTTATTATTTTCCTTTCCTATTTTTAACTCTATGCATGATTAATGGTTCTGTTATACGGGGGTTTATTCCATTTTCTAGTTGCTGATCTCCCCGCTCTAAATGAAGTTTAGTTAAGTTCCATTTAAGTGTAAAGTAGCATTAAGAGTGCAAGTAAGTGAACGAAAGTAAGTGTAACTCCTCCTAACTCCTCCGCCTGTTTACTCCTCCCTCAACCTTCGTGCGCATCTTCCGTAAAGTAAAAACAGTTAATTTTTTTAAAATTCTCTTTTATTACTGTATGTTCTTATACAATATTTGTCATTTATAAATACAGGTACTGTACATATTTCATATTCAAAACACATAAACAAAACAACTGGAGTGGAATTTTGCGAGCTGGAACGGATTAATGGGATTTCAATTCATTTAAATGGGGACACCTGACCTTCACAACCATATTGAGTCCGTCAACAAATTATTGTGACAAACTTGGAAGTAAGAGGTCAAAACCTGTTCCAACATAACAGTGCTCCTTATTCACAAATTGAAGTTCATGAAGACATGGTTTGCTAAAGCAGTGGCCAGTTTTCAGAAGATGAATGCTGGACTGACATCAGTGTCCGACCTTGTTAATGCTCTCGCGACTCTCTGAGCTCAAGACTCCACGACCACACACCTAAATCTAGTGGAAATTTTACCCAGAAGAGTAAACAGCAAAGTGGGAATAAATGTGAAATGGGATGTTCAGCAAGCACACACAGGTGTACATGTCAGTTGTCCACAATTGTTTGGTCATATAGTGTAAGTAATTGAAGGCATTAGACAGTTTTATTTATAAGTATGGACAGATAAATAAGTTTATTATTAAGTCCATCAGGCAACATTTATCTCAAACGTATGAAGGGCTGATTCTGTCCATTAATACAGATTATGAAACATGAGGTGAGTAACTGGTTCTATATTTGCATCCTTGCACCATTTTATCTCATTGCACATTAAAATGTTATTTGAGTCTGTCTCATGTATTCATTTATCACGTTATGTGATAAGTTTGTGCTAGAATTAGAATCAGAATCAGAACAGTTTTTGTGCTGCTCTGCTTTATTCGGTTTCACATCCCTGTATCTGGAAATATTCTCACCAGTAAAATTTGTCTTGCCTGCAGCTGGATGTGGTGTAGGTTCACGTGTAGTGCAGCAGGTGGCTGTGTATACCAAACAGTTGGTGCTGGTCATGGTTTATGAAACGTCAAATAGATAGTTTACTCTCGCAAAAGTCAATAGGAAGTGGAGTTTTTTCTCCTCGTGAAAAAATGCCAGTGACTATTATATCAGCAGCTTACTGAACTGTCTGAAAGAGGTAAAAGTGGTATTTCCTCAATTCCTGTTACTAACGCAACAATACGGTCCAATGAAACGAGGAACAAATTTCCAAACAACTAAACATTTGTCTAACGTTCGTGACAATAACATGTCAAGTGTTGAGGACAACGTTGCATAAAATTGTATAGTATATTAGGTAATATTTTGCTTAAATATTGTGGTACAAGTGCCATGGTTGGAAAAAAATTCCCTTATTTTTAATCAATTTCATTCTTTTGAATGTTGTCTTTGCTGAATTATGATGTTGCACATAGACAATTTCTTTATTCCATGATCATGGAAAGATCCAGAGACATTTCCACAAGAGTTTTGTCTGGCAGTTAAAATAAATGATAAAATGAATCACACATTTGATTAAATTGCCATTAAGCATAATCATGGCATTAAAAATTTGGAGCGATGGAAGTGGAGAGAAAGAGCTTTCACAGTTTAAGGATGTCAGGGATTACACAGTAGAACCCCTTCCTAAAATCAGCCTAAAAATGCAGCCTTTAAACTAAATGTTGTTGGAGCAGAAATTACATTGTGTTGTGGTTTAAGTGGCAATAAAACACAGCTCTGTATCTCCACTGTTGACTATAGGGATGGTTTTGTGGTTCTTGTGAAGGTTGAATGCAAAAATACAGCAAACCTCTAGGGTATTTTAGCCCAAAACCTGTGGAACAGATTTTATTTCCATTACATTTTGTTTAAAGAAGAGAGCATAACTCATTCTACTGTGAAATGATGGAGCATTATCATCATTTCTAGGAGAAATGGTAGCTAAGTGTATGCTAAATGAAACTGTGCCTGACTTGCCTTTTAAACTCTTTGTTCTCTGCAAACTTTCTCTTAATTATCACACTATTATCTACTCGTCATTGACTGGCAAATGTGAAACTTTATTTTGCATGAAGAGTTGTTAATAATTCAGATGTACATAATGTTCAGAAAGGAGAATTTTAAACACAGATAAAGCTTTTGTAACAGACTAAGGTAAAAACGTGAATCTGATTGTTCTAGCTGCTTAAATGTCTTACCTCAAGAGCTGGTGTTTAAAAAAGGGTCTGTTTTATTAATTTGTGCCACTTTCATCATTTTCAAACTGCCTCTGGAAGCAACATTTGCACAAGAACTGCATCAGGAGCTTCATGTAATGGCTTTGCATGGCCAGTCAGCTGCACACAAGCCTAACTGTCTCCATGCCAAGTATTGGCTGTAAAGCACCACCGCTGGATTCTGAACCGGTGGAAATGTGTTAATTGGACTGATAAATCATGTTTCACCATATGGCTGATGTTTGATCTGATTTCATCTGATTTGATGAACCTGGGTTTAGTGGAGTTAAGGAAAATGCTTCTTACCAGAATAGTGTCAGCAGTAGAAGACAGCGGTCTGGGGCAATTTATCCCAGGGTTTGGTTTAGGCAATTGTGTTTCCAACACTGTGGCAACAGTTTGTGGGGGAAGATCCTTTCTTGTTCAAGCATGACTTGTGGCTCATAAAACATGGTTTAATGAGTTTGGTATGAAGGAACTCCAGTGGGCTGCACAGAGGCCTGACCTCAAACACACCGAACACCTTTGGGATGAGTTGGACTGTTGATTGTGACCCAGGCATTCCCATTTTTTATATATATATATATATATATATATATATATATATATATATATATATATATATATATATACTGTGTGTGTGTGTGTGTGTGTATATATATATATGTATATGTATGTATATGTGTATATATATGTATATGTATATATATATGTGTATGTATATGTATGTATGTATGTATGTATGTATGTATATATATATATATATATATATATATATATATATTTAGGGCCTGAGCACCGAATGGTGCGAAGCCCTATTGTTTTTCCTCGGGAGTATTATTTTTTTTTTTTTTTGTTTTTTTTTTTTTTTTTTTTTTACCCCACACATTGGCCAATTGGGGTCCCTTAACATGCTCGAAAACTCTTGAAATTTGGCACACACGTCAGAGTCGCGCGACACTAGGATTGGACAAAGGTTGGAATACGGGCGTGGCAGGGGGGCTCTGTAGCGCCCCCTGTAATGCAAAAACAAACATTGGTGCACAGATCGGGCAATTATGTACGCACATGTACGAGAGTTGGTACGCATATAGATCTCATCGACCCGAACAACTTTCGCGCTCTAAACTATGAGCTCCGCCCAACAGGAAGTCGGCCATTTTGGATTGTTTTATAAGTGCATGCGGTGAACTTTTAAATACTCCTCCTAGGGAATTCATGCGATTGACATCAAACGTTGTGAACATGATGCCAAGACATTGCACTTGCTAAATTGCGAAGGGATTTTTGATATCTCGAACGGTGCTGCCATGGCGAAGCGACAAAGTTATGGCGAATTCAGAGAAACAGGAAGTGTCTAATATCTAAAGCAAAAAATGTCTTATTGGGATGACACGCGGTGTGTATGTTCGGCCAAGGATTCTGATCGCATCGATGTGCTTATTGTGAATCTCGGACATAGCGCCACCAACAGGCGCCAGGAAGTGTGTCAGTCACAACAGTTGCATGTGGTGAACTTTTAAATACTCCTCCTAGGGAATTCATGCGATTGACACCAAAAGTGGTGAACATGATGCCAAGACATTGCACTTGCTAAATTGCGAAGGGATTTTTGATATCTCGAACGGTGCTGCCATGGCGAGGCGACAAAGTTATGGCGAATTCAGAGAAACAGAAAGTGTCTAATATCTAAAGCAAAAAATGTCTTATTGTGATGACACGCGGTGTGTATGTTCGGCCAAGGATTCCGATCGCATCGATGTGCTTATTGTGAGTCCCGGGTATAGCGCCACCAACAGGCCCCAGGAAGTGTGTCAGTCACAAAGGTGGATTTTTTCACAGTTGCATGCAATGAACTTTTAAATACTCCTCCTAGAGGATTCATGCGATTGACACCAAAAGTGGTGAACATGATGCCGAGACATTGCACTTGCTAAATTGCGAAGTGAGTTTCGATATCTCGAACGGTGCTGCCATGGCGAGGCGACAAAATTATGGCGAATTCAGAGAAACAGAAAGTGTCTAATATCTAAAGCAAAAAATGTCTTATTGTGATGACACGCGGTGTGTATGTTCGGCCAAGGATTCCGATCGCATCTATGTGCTTATTGTGAGTCCCAGGTATAGCGCCACCAACAGGCCCCAGGAAGTGTGTCAGTCACAAAGGTGGATTTTTTGTCAGCTTCATGCAGTAAACTTTTAAATACTCCTCCTAGGGGATTCATGCAATTGAGACCAGACTTGGCCAACATGGTGCAGAGATATTGCAGATGCGAAATTGCGAACGGATTTTTGATATCTCAAACACTGTTCTCATGGTAACGTGTCAAACTTTACTTTCTTTTTCAGGCATATTTAAGTCTTTTGGCGTGCTTAGATTAACTTGAAATTTGACACATACATCACATTTGTCGGCTGTTAAGTGTGGACAAAAAGGTCAGACAAAGGTGTGTCTCTTAAGTGGCTCACTAGCGCCCCCGTTTGTCTAAAATGTGGGGTTTCATTTACCTACAGTCCCCAAATGGGTCAGTAACAACATAAAATAGTCCACTGATATTTACCCACTTGATGCACTTGCCCACCGTGCATTGTTTTCTGGAAGGCACCGTATAGCGATGAACAAACGTGCGAAGGCCCGTCATCGCTGCTTGCAGCTATATTCGTGTCTGTTTTCACAAAATCCTTTTTGACTGAATGCGCATGAATTCCCATAACAGACAAAATATTGCCCAAAAGAGAGGCCCTTAAAATTGAGGGCCAAATCTGCATTGTTGCATATGGTTTTGTAATGGGAATCCCAACAGTCTCAGATGCTCAGGTGACCCTATACTTCAACAACACAACAGTATGCCTGGAAAATATTATAGCAAACTACTCTTTTGTTGAATTATATTGATAACATTGGTTAAGACGGTTAGATTACTGACACGAATAGATTAAATAGCAGATGCCTGAGATCCCCTGAGGCTCCCCGTGACCCGAGGTAGTTCGGATAAGCTGTAGAAATTGAGTGAGTGAGTGAGCAGTTGAATCAAATCTTTCATTGTACCATGCACAAACTTTGGGATGGAAAGAGAATTTTTAGGAACTAAGGGATTTTCCTTCTCTTCAGGAAGCAGTGAAATCTGGGGTTTTGATGAGCCATCTCTGTAATTGAGGGATGATATCAAAAATAACATTTTTAGTCTGAAGGCTGCATAGGATTTTGCCAGAGATTTGCTAATGGTGTTTTTTTTTGGTGAAGTTGCAATGTTGGTGCTTCTCTATGAGGCAGAGAACTGTGCATCATTAACTAATTATTAAGTTGTCAGTGAAGTTACAAAATGATATATTCCTGAGGCACTTTTTCTCATGGAAGCGTAATTTTTTATTTTTATTTTTATTATGGATGGAGATGATTACCGTGGTTTGTAGTAGGTTGCAGTGAGACAGTTGTCTAACCTTGGTTGTACATGTTGGTTATTTCCTGTAAGTACTTGTCATTTCTTGTAAAGGTTTTGACTCAAAACTAAATGTGTATTTCTTTACTTCCAGCACTATTCTATGGAATCAGTGACATTTCCACTACCAGCTCTACTTCCCTTCTGCAGAAACATAGGGGGAACTTATCTGCGAATTAAAAAAAAAACAAAAACTGCTTGCTTAGTCACACTTGCACAGATGATTAGGTTAAACTTTATCCACGTTAAAACAGCTACGAACTGATGTCTGCGTGGCATCGGCAGGTTTTACCCTTTTGTAACATCACAGGCAATCTAATCACAAACACGCAGTGCCAGTCTAAGTAAAGGCACCACTAAGCATGTTACAAGCAAGTTCTGTTCCAACCTGCCACCATTTTTTTTTATTCCCTTTCATGGTGCGTGCGTGCATGTGTGTGTGTGTGACTAGGAAACTCAACGTTTGTTGGCAGAGCCCGTGCCAGGCATCAAGGCAGAGCCCGATGAAGGAAATGCTCGCTACTTCCACGTGGTCATCGCTGGACCTCAGGACTCCCCCTTTGAGGGAGGGACTTTTAAACTTGAACTCTTTCTTCCTGAAGAATACCCAATGGCAGCTCCGAAAGTACGCTTCATGACCAAAATATATCATCCCAATGTTGACAAGCTGGGGAGAATATGCCTAGATATCTTGAAAGGTCAGTAACCTGTTATTAACATAAACAGATTAGGTTTAAAGGAGCAAGGAAATTTTTGGGGGGAAATTCAGAAATGTGTGTTTTTAAATGGTTGAATGATCCTCCTGCTTTTTCTATGTAGATTGGTGTTTGGCTTCAGTAATGCCTGAATATAAAGTATTTGTCTAAGTGATTGTCACAAAACAGACCCAACGGCAGGAACCCATCACAGTTCAATGTGCAAATTATCAATGGCTGACTTGGTAGCCGGAAACTGTTGAAGTGCAGTGGCGATTTCTTCTGCAGTTCAGCACAATTTCCAAAAAGTCTTGCTGTACTGTAACTTTCGGCTTTGGCGTTCCTCCTTCATTGCTGTCCAGGATGCATTGAGATGCATTTCTGTTCACACTACAAATTTGATACTGCCCAGACACCCCTGGATGTGGTTTGAATGATCAGATCAGTGTCATTTGGAACGACAAAATTTGGATGATGTCTAAAAGGGATAGTTATTTCGGCTCAGGTTGTAAAAATGTATATATTTAGTTTCTGCAAGGAGCATATAGCATATATCTGGCTTTTAATATGACAATGAATAAGACTGTTATTAAAGAACAGAGATGGATGGCAATAATCCCTACAGAAATGTGGATCCAAAGCGCATAAACACATATCAGTGATGAGCTGATATTCGATGGGGAAAGCCAGCACAAATTATGGTTACATAATTCATAACCAGATCTAGAACATTGAAAAAGTATGTACGTACTTTTATTAGTACTTTGTATCTGCTCATTATTTAACAGCTCCTAGTTATTTGTTTCTTTTTTGTTTGGATGTGGTGCATCAGACTCTCCCACTTGCGTTCTGGCAGCTGAACATAGCCACAGTTTAGTTTTAAGTCCCTCATGAACACGTGGCCTTTTCCTGAGGAAGTGATTGCACTTAGTATCACAGCCTTGCATGTGTGTTGGGGGTGATTCGTGTTCAGTATTTTTCGTTGATGGTTAAAAATATACATTGGCCCAGATGTAAAATTTTATTGGGTTCAACATTTTCAAATATTTCACTTCTAAACAGGGAACATACCTTCCTTCATTTTAAGTATATTTAAACCTTTTAAGTGAACTTCTGTTCATCTGAGTTCCTGGGGATCTGAAACTTCTTTGAGTTTAACCACTGCAGCGTGCACATGTTTGTACTTCCTTAACCCTTATTACCTAAATTAGCAGTGATAAGCGCACCTTGGCTGCTGTATAAAACCAATGTGTGTCCAGGCGGCTTAAACTGCAACGCTCGCGTTCAATCAGCACTGAAATGCTAACAGATGTTTTGCTTAGCAGCACTAGTGCATGAGCACAATAAGAGAAAGCAGAACGTAAATATTTAATACTTTTAACAATTACCTTTTATTTTGTACTGCTAAATAGGTGCAGGTCAGGGTAGTATAAAGACAACTCTTGTTTTTCAGCCTGTTTTTTCAGTGTACTAGCTGTACCTGTCCTCATCAGTACAATCTAGGAGGGGTGACTCCATCTCTGAGGCATGTTCTTGCCAGCGGTCAATTTAATAGCTTGTAGGCTTTCCTCTGAAAAGTGTACTGTTGTACAGTTATACTTGGTATTAAAATAAATGCAGATGGTGCTTATTTCTGTAGTGTATATAGGGTTGCAAAATTCCGGGAATTTTCAAGGCTGTAAATTTTCCATGGGAATATATGGGAATTAACTGAGAATTTTTTAAAATATGTAGAGTTGCCTATAACAAGGAACTTAAATGTAGTTAAAAAAATCTTGCAGCATAATTGTGTTTAAAACAACAAGATTTAATGCAATTTAAGTTGAATTTGTACCCTGCATTCCTCGGTCA
Organism: Tachysurus vachellii; assembly: GCF_030014155.1. Lineage (NCBI taxonomy): Eukaryota > Metazoa > Chordata > Actinopteri > Siluriformes > Bagridae > Tachysurus > Tachysurus vachellii. The sequence continues at coordinate 18,216,533 of NC_083468.1, read as the reverse complement.
CTTGCACACATCACACTGCTTACTGGAGGGCCATTGAGGCCAAACCCACTGCATGTGCTTGCATTCTTCCATAACATGCACAGTAACACTTTATTTTAGGGTCATTTAACTAGTTGCTTATTAGCATGAATATTAATAGAATATTGGCTTTTTATTAGTACTTATTAAGCACATATATGAATGCCTTATTCTGCATTACCTTATTCTACATTCTTAATTGTACCCAATACCTAAACTTAATAACTACCTTACTAACTTTTAATAAGCAGTAAATTAGGAGTGTTACCACATGCACAGATGATTTGATGACCCCCCCCCCCCAACACACACACACACACACTCACTCCCCCTGACATTAAAAAAATCCTCTATAAAATAATGTTTATTACAATTAAGTTTATGTTTATTACAAGCATAATAATGTTTATTATGCTTTTGTGTTGCTCAATGAAATAATCAATTAAACTTCTATTTACAATTAAATCAGTCAAGAAGTCATTTTCAAAATTTGTATTACCTTGCATGCATGTCTGCTTATCACCAAACAAAATGTTTATTTAATGATAGTTTATATAAATTTCCCTATATTTCGAAATAATTCCCATAAATTCCTGTAAATTCCCGCAAATTTCCATAAATTCCTGTAAAGTTTCCAATTTGGAATATTTCCAAAATTCCACATATTAAGTTCCCGTGGAAAGTTTTTGGAAATTTACCCGAAACTTTCCGCCCCTTTGCAACCCTAAGTGTATATTTATTCTGCTCAGCAATAATGCAGTTTCAGAGCGAGGCTGATCTCAAGAACAATGCCTAATTCACAGACCTAGTTTTCTCCTTTTTACATTTTGGGATATATCTCGGTTTATCCCATGATTTAGCCACATAACTGCAAGGCTGGAGCTCATTCCAGTCCCAAGGTGTACCTCAGCATTAAAAAATGGACACTTTACACTCACACAATTTTATTTGATTATTCTTTGATTATATAATGTTGAATTGCTGAGGGTCCCTATACTAAAAAGCAATTCTGTATTTCTCAATAATGTTGTTTACTTTGTCATGCCTGGCCCGTTCTCTTCTGTATTGATATTTTGCTAGGTTGCTGGTCATTGCTTACCACTTCCTCTTCTCATCTTCCTTCGTCCCCCCTCTTTTTCTCTCTGCCATAATATATATTCCAGATAAGTGGTCCCCAGCCTTGCAGATCCGCACAGTGCTGCTATCAATCCAGGCATTACTAAGTGCTCCCAACCCTGATGATCCTCTAGCAAATGATGTTGCAGAGCAGTGGAAGACCAACGAAGCTCAAGCCATAGAAACAGGTGGGTTATGAAGCCACACTCAACTTCTTTTTTTTGTTTTGTTTTTTATTTTTTTTGTTGTTAAACTTGAGTACAACAGTTACGGTCTAGTATTTTGTTTCAGTTTTTGCACAACATCCTTTCAGCTGTGGTGCAGTGAAGCCAACAAGGAGAAAGTTGGTGATATCACTCATTGGTGATATACAGGGTATCGGTATCAGGGCCAATGGATCAATAACGGATCAGATTTGACTTTTTTGAAACCTTTGATGTATCTATGCTGGATCTATGGAACTGCTGATCTCAGACCAGTATTAGGCATTGGTAAATACTCAGAGAACCAATAATCAGTGTATAATCTTATCCAATTATACTAAATGGTCAAAATATATCGACACCTGAACGCCACACCCATATCTGCCCATTCCAGAAATTAATAAACAGTGAATTGATCCCTACTTTTACTGTTATTATATCCTCCACTTTTCTGTGAAGGCTTTTCACTAGATTTTGGAGTGTGGTTGTGGAGATTTTGCCCAATCAGACATGAGAGAATTTGAGGTTGAAGAGGCTTCATGTGCAGTTGGCATTCTCTAACTGCCAAAGGTGTTCAGTGGGGATGAAGTCAGTGCTTGGTGCAGGCCAACCGTAGCAAACAATGTCTTCATGGAGCTCGCTTTGTGTAAAGGGGCTTTTCATGCTGGAACATGTTTGGATGACTTGGTTCCAGTGAAGGAAAATCTTAAACCTACAACATACAAAAATCATTCTGCACAATTGCGTGCTCCCAACTTTGTGGCACCAGTCTGAAAACCAGCTTTTGGGTGTCATGGCCACAAAGGTGTCTGATTTTTGGCCATAGTTTATCAGCATGCTGGTATTTTTGCACTATCTGACCTTAGGTATAAATTAGTCCATAAAATTAAGTAATAATAATACGTAATTATTAATTTAGTTAAATGTTTGTGGTTGCTGAGTTAGAGCTCATAACTGGTATTTGGCAGTAGAATTGTGCACAGAGCCGAGAACTACTGTGACTATGGCTTTACTATAAAACAGTATGCACTAGGCCTGTGTTGTTTATCAGATTACCCTAATGAATCTCTCAGCACTCCATATGCTCATAATGGTATTTGGTACTTGAATGAAGAACAGTTATGGGTATTCACTGATACCGTTTACTGGCTCATTTCTGGCAATCACAAGAAGCCGTTGAAGCCTCTGTTATGTAAAACACACGAGGCAAGATGATTTAAATGGTCTATACCTTATTTACATACATGACAAAAATATCAGTGCACTAGGATTGAAAAATGTCAAATTTGATCGTGTACCAGTCAGTTTCTACCCAGTACAGACCCTGTTATTGATCCTCAGTAACAAATTAGGAAATGCCTCTAAATTAATCTTTCATGAAAGGAAAAATCTGTATGCTTATTGTTCAGGTTTTTGTAGCAGGTTTTGAGAAAAAATATTTGAGAATACATGCACTCCAAATAGGTGGAAAAAGTATCAGGAGTTGCACATAATCCCAAATTTGAGTCATGTTTCTAAAAGCACAGAAGTGTTACATTATTTTTCTAAATCCAGTCAGAGTCTCAGTGTAAGCTGAGTTAATGCTTTGCTGTTTGTTTTTCAGCCCGGACATGGACCAGGCTTTATGCTGGGAACAATATCGAAGTCTAGAAAAATAAGGGGGAAAAAGAGGAAAAAGTGGAAGTCAAGTGTGAACACAACTCCTCCTATTCTGCCAAGACCTATTCATTTGCATTTAAAGGACACAGGGATTAATGTTATAATAAAAAACACAACTGTCAAGAATATATTAAAGAAAAGAGAAAAATAAAGATTGACAACTGCATTTAATTTGTAATTTAAAGGCACATTAGGAAAAAAAAATACAAGAGAAAACCATCTTTGACCTAATTCACTACTGTTTAAATGCATGGGCAGAGGATTTAGATCTATTCACATGGCTTTCTTTTTCCATTGATCTGGGAGGCTCTGGGGTGGAAAAAGTGGCTGTCATTCATTTGTCCTGGCATATGGAGGGTGGGGGGGTGGTGGGTAAACTTTTTACATTTTTCTTTTAACCTCTGTTCTGTTGTTTAGTTTCATGATGCTGTTTCATGTTTCTGAGAAGCAGCTGATTAAACAACACCCTGTTCTGGCAAATCGCAAAAGTGCTCCCCTTTTAGAAGGTCTAGAAGGAAAAAAAAACAGCTTCGCTTTAAAAAAAAAAAAACATTCACATGAAATTTAAGACTTTTTGGAAGTGGATATGATTAAATTAACATGGAATAGCCTTCCACCCTCATGTTAACTATTGTGATCGCTGATCCTGTAGACTCTAACATAGGCTTTTATTCTCTATTTCTTCTTTTTGACTGCAGGCGAACTATAAGATTGTACCATGAGTTTTAGTATGACAGTTCTCTTACTGTATTTGGTGTTTAGTATTTTTTTTGTTCTTTTCCCCCATGCCGTCACTGTACTAATTGCACTCTCTGAACTCCATCACTGATGTGCTCCTTCTTCTGTGTCTGACACAGTCTATTGCATTGAGCTTTGTTTGCTGTTTTCTTCCCTTTAGCCTTTATTTTGCAAATTTAGGCTGCGTTGGAACTGGTGATGTGTGAACGGTGAGCTGTTTGAGGTGAGGTGTACAGGAGCCTACCGTGATCATTGATCAATGCTTGATCTCCATTTCCAAGATCAGTCTTTGCTTTGAGACTTCTCAATTCACTGTATGTTAATTCCTTCTTTCTAAAGGGGAGAACGATTTCCTGCTTTCAGAAAACAGCCCACATACTTTGTTCTTTCTGTAAATAAAATCTGTTGATTAATAAGATTTGTGGTGTCATTGATTAGTCAGCTTAGCTCCAGATTAGGTGACTGACACTGGATAGCTTTTGTGATAGATTTGAGTATTTTCAATAAATTCCTTTTCCCTTTCTCCTTCTTGCCTTGTACACACATACATTTTATGGTGCTATCTGCCTGGGAACAACTCGTCTTTTCATGATATGGACAGAACATCTGTAATGCAACACGAAATATAGCCCAAGCTCAGGACTGAACCAGGGACTGTGGAGCTGATCTCACTACTGAGTCGCCCTCTATATTAAATATATGTGGGAAGCTTCTGCATCCTTGTGACTAGAAAAGGCTCTGCTCGGTCAAGAATAAATATATTGTCATTTAACATGGCTGTTCTTACTAGTAAATACAGTTTGATCTTGGTTTTAACTGGTTATCCAAATCAAAAATATGAAAATTAATTAATTGCATGAAATGTTGCATTTTTCTCATATAGATTCTCACATGTAGAAATATACAAGATGTATATTTAAGGTCAGATACTACAAACAACCTACTTTAGGCTTTTTATAGAATGATAATAGAACTTGCTCAAACAGGATGCTGTTAAGAGCCATAAGTGTGCTAAAAAACTATTCTTTACACCAGCCTGGACTGTAGACAAAAGGCATATGGGATCAATGAATTCATGCTGCCAAATTATGACCCTACCATCTGTGTGCTGCAGCAGAACTTGAGATTTATCAGACCAGGTTTTTCCAGTCTTCAACTGTCCAGTCTGTGTCCTCTGCAGCTTCAGCTTCCAGTTCTTGGCAGACAAAAGTGGAACCCGAAATGGTCTTCTGCTTTTAAAGCCCATCGTTCCCACGGCTAAACCTGTGCATTCTGAGATAATTTTCTTCTCACCACAATTGTATGTTGACTGATTTTTATTTGTCAGCTCAAACGAGTTTGTCCATTCACCATGGCCTCTCGTCAACAAGGTATTTCTGTCCACTGTATATTTTCTCTATTGCACCAAAGACTGATGTGTGTGAAAATCCAAGAAAGTCCAAATTCAAATTTTATTTGTCACTTGCATAAACACACGGTATGATGTGAAATGTGTCCATCTGGCACCAACAACCGTGTCACAATCAAATTCACTGAGATCATATTTTCCCAAATTCTGATGGTGATTGATGTCTGATTGGATAATTGAATTGTATGAATTGAGTACGTACACTCAATTGGTGTTCCTATTAATGCGATGTGTGTGTTAGAGCCTCTTCTTACTCATCACCCAGAAGACCATAGAGGAAAAAAAACAATCTAAAAAGATTGTTTTGTAGGTTGTAGACTCAATGGATAATAGTAAATTGTTTAGGAAAAGAAGTATGCATGCGGTCTATGTATGTTATGCTCCTGATTATTTTAAGTCTGATTAACCATTGTTGGTTTCCACATCACTGAATGAAAATGCTAGGCACTCCTGCATTTTGAGCTCCTGGCTCTTCTTTGGTTAACATAATGACATAATGACTCCATGTGTTGCAAAATCTGATGTGCAGTATGTCAGAGTTGCAAGCTTTGCGCATGTCTGTGTTTTTGTAGCTATGACTCTCTCACACGTGCACGCGCCCACATACGTGTTCGTAGAATTAACATCAACTGCATAGATTGTGTGCATAGATTTTTTTTGTACAGAAGAGGATGCAGATGAATCATTGTGGCGACCCCTAACGGGAAAAGCCGAATGTAGAAGAAAAAGAATGCATCCTTATGGTGGTGCATCTGGATGCCAAGCACTTCATCGGGTATAAAAACTGTTCCTACGTTAGAGAGGGACGCTAGATGTCACCAGAGAAGCGCTAAATCTATTAAAAAACAATCCCTGCTATAAAAAGGTCCCTGTTTGTACTTTAAGTGATTTGGTTTCGCACGCTACGACGCACGCATACCGTGATTTCCTCACGCACGGTTGTTTGAACATCTCCCAGTCCATTTTTTTCTAGTCGTTCAGATTTCCAAAAGTCCGCTCTGTGCATGTTCCAGTCCTTGTGCACGCGTCTGCGCAGTGTGTGGAGGAGGAACAGTGCGTAAAGTGCGAAGCGCGCAGTCGGACATGATGCTCGCGGAGCTCAGAAACGAGCCACCATGGTGAGGAAAAGACCAAGAGAGCGAGGATTTCTTTTCAGCGTGAAGCTTAAAAGATACACAGTGCATGGGAAATTCAAAGATTTTGTTGTACTGGTCTGAGAGAAATCCACTTAGGACCGCACCAGGAACAGTTTCCTTATGCTTATGGAGAATCTCAGTGATCTGGAATACATGATGAAGTTCAAGCCCAATCAGACGCGGACGTACGACGGCGAAGGCTTTAAAAAACGGGCTGCGTGTTTGTGCTTCAAGAACGACCGGGAAGACGAGGTAGGCTGTGTGTTCAGCACTGATTTGTGATTAATGACTGACTACCAGCCTTATCCAATCCCTTAACGTTAACATACACTCTGATATTTACTCTTATATACCCTGATACACTTATATATCCTGATACACGTGATCTACACCCGGGTAAATGAACATTTTATATTTACACTGTTCTATACCCTGTTATATCAGATATACATACAGATACATGAGATGTCTGAGAAGTCAGGTCCCAATACTAGTACCAAGAAGCTCTCTCTCTCTCTCTCTCTACTCTCTACTCTTTTATTTAATGTCAATATCATTTTCAACTATAAGTTAAAAGTAGATTAAGAATAAATTAATAAAGTGTAGTTTAACTATTGGTTCCTTACTTTTTGGAAACCATGTACGATTATAAATCCTGATATAAGCCGCAGAATACATGATAAATATCCCAGCATACACTCTGAGATACATTAAATAGCTAAAGACTTAAGGACATGTTCCCATCACACCCCATGTGGTGTTTGAACATCCCAATCTGGATGTAGTCCCTTATTTGTTGTTATAATAATGTCCACACTTCTCTGAAGGATTTCCACTAGATTTTGTAGTGTGGCTGTGAAGATTTGTGCTCATTCAGCCACAAAAGCTTTAGTTAAGTCAGGTATTGAAGTCAGGTGAGGAGGTCTGGGGTGCAGTCAGCATTAAGATTCATCCCGAAAGTGTTCAGCAAGGTTGAGGCCAGGGCTTTGTTCAGGCCACTCATCTTCTTTTACTTGAATCTTGCTTTGTGCACAAGAACACTGTCAAGCTGGTCAGATTTTGGCATAATTCCAGTGAATGGAAACTGTAACACTACAAAAAACAGAAGACATTCTATTAAGTTGTGTGCTTCCAACTTTCTGACAACATCATGTGGAAGAACCACAAATGACTGTGATGGTCAAGTGTTCACAAATCTGTATAGTGTACATCTTTTTCATGGTGTGTGTCAAGTATATCATATTACATAGCAAAGCTTTAAACCCATGTTATTTTTATAGAGGCATGTCAGGCAATAGTCAAGTGTTAGTGGCAGAATTATACAGTACTGGAATCCCATTCACTCCGATACATCTGTCCATGGACACTTTTGAATCCATATATAAAAAAGTGCACAGAGCCAATCTCGCTATCACACAGATTTTATAGACATTTTGCAGCGAAGGCCCTTGTTAACCTAAAATACACTATGCAAACACCCTCCATAGTGATTTATTGTATGGAAATACTGAAACTATACAAATAATATTCAAATGTGTGCAGGGATTTTCTGTCTATTTATTAGAGCCATGAAGATTTTTTTATTCCTCAGTGGCTAACCTTTAACAACAGAGTACAAATTTAACATCATTAATAGGTGTTTTTATGTCTGACCAGTGAAAAATATGAAATGAATTATGACTTCAGTGATGGATATTGTAGCTTTTGTAATGGTAGGCTTTGACCACTTACACTACTTTAAGTGCTATACAAATAAAATTGAATTAAACACAATAAACATAAAACAAGTGACCCTGATTTATACGCTGTAATGTAATAATCAAAGCGTTTAAACATAACGATTTGTGTGCATACTAAAAAGCGTACTTTATTACTGTTATTATTTTATGCATTAGTGTTTTGTTCATTGGGTTTTAGAGGACTTTCCCCTGTCTACCAGTAGACTAGTAATTGAAATTGACTTATTAGATATTATCAGTTAGTATAAACAAATGATTTATTTTATTGTCAGAAGTATAATATTACACTATCTGGACACTGCTGGTGAGTAATTCGATGAGAATTGGGAGACTACAGGTATCTCTTGTGGTTTGAGAGACAGTTTTTTTATATGGTTTTTCACCTTTTATCTGTTGTCTCCTTCATCTGTCTTGGATTACAGAGCACATTAAGCACTAATCATCATTTGAACAGCACAGTTTTAATTTCAAGTCCTTCCTTCTGAGTATTTGGCCGGCTTTTTCTCTCATGTGATCAAAGTCCCAGAAGGAGCACATTGAGTGTACTGTTCCACACAGTCTTTTTTCTTATCCTTCTTGGATTGTTAGACATTGCATTGCATTGCATTGCATTGCATAGCATTGTTAGACTTGGTGCAGCTTCCTACCAACTTAATTTCATGAATATCTCACAAGTTATAGAGTGGAACCTTAAAGATTGGAAGAACATCACCTGGTCTTTTTCCATCACTAATCCTGTGTCTACTGTAGTCTCGGATTCCTGTTCTCTACAGAAATGAGTGAAACCTGATGTTGTCTAATGTTGTTGAAGCCTATTCACCTTCTGTGTTGCGCGTTATGACATGCTTTTCTGTTCACTGAGTTTGTAAAGACTGGTAATTTGAGTTACTGTAGCGTTCTTGTGTGTTTGAACCAGTCTGGGATTCTCCTTTAACTTCTTTTCAGCAAGAGGTTTACACCCATAGAACTGTTGCTTGTTTTTGTTGCTTGTTTTTTGCACCATACATGTGAAATGTGCTGGAGATCCACAAGCACCAACAACCACCCAAATGTCAAAGTAACTGTGATCACATTTTTAATTTCTGATGCTTGATGTGAGCATTAACTGAAGCTCTTGTCCTTTTTTTAATTTAATTTTTTTTTGTTTTAATTACATGAACCAGTAGGTGTACAGGCATTCTTAATAAAGTAGATAGTGAATGCATATTGAATTGATCTCACATAGACATTGTCATTTAGGGGCTGCTGGAGAAAGTTAAAAAGGAAGCTGAATAACTTTGTAAGTGAGATTGCACTCTTCTCTTTCACTTCAGATTGCACTTCCTTTCACTTGAATGGGGAAGCAAACAAACCTACTCACTTGGCATGTGATCAGCAATACGACATGTGAGATTGCACATAAGCACAAAATAGAAGAAATATCTTAATGCTAACCTCGAGCAGGTACAGTGATCTGTAACTCATTGTTCATTTTAAAAAGGTTCATTTTAAAAAGTATAAACCCTGAAATTTGGTGACCGTATTCATAAATTCAGGCTGCTTGAATACTTGCGCAAGGCAAAGACATCAAAAATAATTTCACTGTTATAGCCTGAGTCTATTTTTTGCTTGAGACATGTTTGCATGTTCACTCTAAGACCTAATTCATCGTATTTCAGTGTCACTCAGCCTAAATTTGTTCTCCATGGGGACTGCTTTGGAATCAAATGAATGTCCTTGAGTGTGTTTAGTCTGCTCGGTGTTTAACTTCAAATTACATTCAAAACATGGATTCTTCAAGGTCAGATTTAAAATAACCACAAAGCTTGTTTTCATTTAATTTTAGAAACATCCCATAGTATTAGAACTTCAAAATTGTAATTTTGGATCTTGCACTGTTATAGCACAACCTACAAGATGGGGGAAAAAGGTCCTGTGCCTTATCCCAGAGATTTAGATTCATGGTATCCTTAGTCCATGACCTAGCAAACTGGAATGGATGTATTGATAGAGACTATAAAGCACTTTAGTACATCGCTCTCGAGAAGGGTGTCTGCCAAATGTTGTGAATCTAAATAGGAAACAGACAAAGGCAACGGCTGAAAAATGTAGTGTATATCTTTAGTATTTACATTTTGGCTGTGTGAAGCATAGTGCTCATTTTTAAGCATGAGACACAAAGCTATTACACACTGTTTGCTGAGACTTCAGCTAGGAAAGTTGTAAATTTTTTAAGTTAAACATTCTGATGTGTTTTCACTACAGAAATGAGCCTTGATTATTTAAATCTCGGGGCACTGTGAGAGTCCTGGAGCATGTTCAGCATAATGAAAGGACACAATCTTCTCCGTGTGATTGTGAGATGGTGGGGGCAACGAAGGAAAGCAAGTTACACCATGTGCCAAAGCACCAAGTGATCCATCAGCAGCAATTTATAGAACTGGAATGAAAGCACTTGCCGTCCCCTGACAGAATTCCTTTACCCGGTCTATTCACTTCTCTTCTCTCAGGAGGAAAGGCAAAAAAAGGCACACTGTGCATCTGACCTTCTGTCACATCTCCCATTTAACACTTTCTAAAACATACCTACTTTGTGCTTTCGTACTTAATCCATTGCATGTCACATCTATATCACAGCTATAGCACAGCGTGTGTGTCACACCATTCCTCGTGCCCATGCTTTAGACTAAATGTGCGAGAAGCACAGATTCACTACATTAGATTTTTTGAATTCGTTTCACTTAAAAGAAAACCTTTTTTTTTATTTGATGTAGAGAATAGATGGAGCATGAGGTAGCAGCCTTTACAGCTACATCAGAAGCATTTTCTCACTTCAGATTGTTGTATGAAGTCAGAATTAGCAAGATTTTTAAAATAATATTTTTCACATGCTTTCATTTATGTCATTATCCTAAATATTATCTCAAATATCAGTTTGAGATTATCATCCATTCATCCAAGAAACATTTTTATAATATTCATTTCAGTGTTGGTCAACTAGCTAACATTAGCTAATCTGACAGGAAAGAAACGTTTAGCATGTATTAATATACCCTGCCTCTAATCATCCAGTCAGCTAGCTAACAAACAGTCACATGCAGTCGTAATGTAATTAGTTAAGCTAAGACAAACTAAGAAAACATGTTACACCTACATTATTTGTACTTTGATGATAAACCAGTGAGTAGCTTAGCAGTAAACACTCCCAACACTGTGCAAGAAACCCTTGGATTTACCCAATTGGCTCAACTCAGTGTTTCTCTTTTTTCATCCTTGAAGGAACATAACCAGAGAGCAAGAACTGTTTGAAATATTATAATAGTTCACCAAATTAATATTATATGTAAAGTTATCCCATTAGCAGCTAGTTTTAAGCTAATTCTTTAGTTAACGAACTGACACTTCTTTTAGTTAACTTTTAACTCACTCACTCTCACTCATTTTCTACCGCTTATCCGAACTACCTCGGGTCACGGGGAGCCTGTGCCTATCTCAGGCGTCATCGGGCATCAAGGCAGGATACACCCTGGACGGAGTGCCAACCCATCACAGGACACACACACACTCTCATTCACTCACGCAATCACACACTATGGACAATTTTCCAGAGATGCCAATCAACCTACCATGCATGTCTTTGGACCGGGGGAGGAAACCGGAGTACCCGGAGGAAACCCCCGAGGCACGGGGAGAACATGCAAACTCCACACACACAAGGCGGAGGCAGGAATCGAACCCCCAACCCTGGAGGTGTGAGGCGAACGTGCTAACCACTAAGCCACCGTGACCCCCTTAACTTTTAACTGATATTTTTTATTCATACCTTTTTGTTTCTTATTAAAATTTGTAATTTTATGTTACAGGGTATTTATAGTAAAAACGTATGACATTATTGTGAGATTTATTAAGATTTCTGTGTAGACCTCAGATAAGAAACCACGCATGTATGCTTTGATCTATAATGCTGCAATCTGCTTGTCATTCTTGCTCAAATGATCTGTCTAGTCAGTGTTCCAGTATTAACAAGCCAAAAGGTCTGCTTATTGATTGATCTAAAGAAAGCGCTTGTGTATACAGTATAGCTAGATTAGCATGTTTACTTCTCATGCTGAGTGCAGCCATGTCGATTGACATAAACTGGGAACTCGTAAATGAGAAGACTAACCCAAGTTGACAAATTTTAAGTTGAGGATGTTTTTGTTGGTTTATTTCTGGTTGGACATTTGAATTCTTAGTAACAACCTCTAGTCCTCTAGATAAGTGATGTGTGTTGTTGAACGCAACACCTACCCCTATCTCCTCTCTCCATGATTTCTTTGAGGGCATTTAAAGTTGCATTAAACAAAATTTGTCAAAATGTTGTGAGATTTTGTTTACGTACCTGTCCTGGATCACTGTCACTAAATTTTAATCCAGTCCTTCATGGGAAAAGCACTGCAAGTGGTTATTCTGGTTTTACTGCATTTCTTCTCGTTAAAGTTTTTCCAGCACACAGAATGCTTTCTTAATCACAGGAAAATTACCTGGCTATGCTGTGAGCTTACTCATTGCAGCCATATATTTTCTTTCTGAACATGCTGAGATCAGACTGAGGGCTCATCCAAGCGCAAACCTGCAATCCAGCCCAGAACACAGTTTTCCAAAGGTGTTTCCACAGCCACATTATACTCTTATATAGAGGTTATGGCATAAACCTTTTTTTAATCATATATACTTTCCAGGTCTTGATATTCTTAATAGTGTTGCATCTTGAAATGAATTAATGAAGTCTTATCATGTTGCAAGCTAAAGGATGTATGAATGAGGAATAAACCATACATCATTTAGAGTATTAGAGTACATCATTTGGAGTATTGCTAAAAAAGTGTAAAGTTGGATGTTACCTCTGAACTAGTTCAGTATTTTTTGAATTGGCAGCTTCTCAAATAAATCAGTGATTTTGATAATGATGAAACACTGAAATTGAGAAAGTGACTGATCAAATGGTATGATGTCCATAGTGAACGTTTGTGACACCTCTGTTCACTCTTTACTGTTCATCTGCAGTGTACGTGCCTGTCGGCATGGTGCAGTTAATCTGTCTGTTCTCATGCAGAGAGACGAGTGCTGTTCCAATGGCTTTGTAAACCGAGTGTCTGTGTGGTTTTGTAGTTTGCTTTGACCTGTCATTTTGCAGCTCATTTACCCGGAGAAGACAGCCCTGCTTTCCAGCATTCAGCTCTGAACACATGCCAATACAGCATTTTATTGAAATGTCTGGTTAGAATGACATGAACACACAGGAAGTGGTTTTAAGAGAACAACTGAAGTTTACTTACTATTATGCAGGTGTGCAGCTTGCTTATGGGAGTCCATCAAACCAGTTCTTTGTAGTTAGGGATTACCTTTTGGGGTTTATTTTCAGACAATACTAATAATAAAATAACTAATAACAGAAATTCATTTAACTCCTTTTACATTTCCCTGGTTGACATAGTGGACATGTATAGTGTACACTTAATGTTATCTAGCAGTGATAGCTACATTATTTATCTTTAATCAAGTTAGTTTATAATTGAAAAGACAGGATTTGGTTTTACTCTGGAAACTCTTTGATGTGCAGCTATTAGTACAGCATTTAAAACTTACATTATATAGTAAAATAGTGGAATCAGTTGTTGCTTTCAGTGATATTTATGCTCATGTGTATGAGGAAAATAAGCATGGCATCACTGTATCCCTAGTTGCGTTTACTGCGATAAACCTAATTAGTGACCGCAATACAAGTTGAATCTAAATTCTCTCTCTCTCACTCATTTTCTACCGCTTATCCGAACTACCTCGGGTCACGGGGAGCCTGTGCCTATCTCAGGCGTCATCGGGCATCAAGGCAGGATACACCCTGGACGGAGTGCCAACCCATCGCAGGGCACACACACACTCTCATTCACTCACGCAATCACACACTACGGACAATTTTCCAGAGATGCCAATCAACCTACCATGCATGTCTTTGGACCGGGGAGGAAACCGGAGTACCCGGAGGAAACCCCCAAGGCACGGGGAGAACATGCAAACTCCACACACACAAGGCGGAGGTGGGAATCGAACCCCGACCCTGGAGGTGTGAGGCGAACGTGCTAACCACTAAGCCACCGTGCCCCCCTGAATCTAAATTCAATTTGAATAAATGATTTCACACACTGAAGTAAATATGTATAACATACATTCAGCACAAAGGAATTCTGAGTATGTGGATGGGTTGTGGCTTTAACTTCTCCTAAAGTCTGTAGTACTGGTGTCAGTCCAGCGATGTGTCTAGTGCGGATGTTTAGTTGAGTATGTCACACTCTGCTACATGCTGCTACAGCATTTATCCCCCTCAACCTCAAACCATAAACACTTTCTTCTTTTAAACGCTTGAGTTGTAATTGTATAACTTGTTCATGTATGAGGGACAGTAGCTCAGAAATGGGTATATGACAGCACATCTATCTGTTGTTCAATTATATGGATTTTTGTTGTTGTTGATGATGATTTATTATTCAAGGCTATTTGATGGATTTTAATGAGTTTTTCCCCCAGCTCTATACAGTATGCAGACACAAACACTATAGAGCTACATTTATAAAAGGAAATGGATAGATAGATAGATAGAATAGTGGAATGCAGAAGGTGGCTTCCTGTTTTCACAATACATGATTATATGTGACAAATTAGACATAACAGTAGCATGTCGGCTCATGCTATGGATTTCATCGCCGTTGCCTAAAGCCTGGTTGTGTCAAGTGATTTATCGGTTATAGAATTACCTTCTGTAATATGAAGTTGGAGTGCAAACGTGACATAGTGACATAATGTCTTCAACTGTGATGTATCAAGAGGAAATAATGACGATATACACTTATTGCTGATGTTTTGTATGTTATTGTACTCCTGGAAGTGACCACAAAACTTTAATGTGTTAATAGTCATAATTTCCTCTTAATACAACATCACAGTTGAAGACTTAAATCTGACTAAGAAGGAGCTATCAATTATTTATAACAGCTCTTTAACAGTAGCATGGTATTTAAGGAAGATTATAAATATTGAATTGTTGCTAGGGGGGCACGGTGGCTTAGTGGTTAGAACATTTGCCTCACACCTCCAGGGTTGGGGGTTCGATTCCCGCCTCCGCCTTGTGTGTGGAGTTTGCATGTTCTCCCCGTGCCTCGGGGGTTTCCTCCAGGTACTCCGGTTTCCTCCCCCAGTCCAAAGACATGCATGGTAGGTTGATTGGCATCTCTGGAAAATTGTCCGTAGTGTGTGATTGCGTGAGTGAATGAGAGTGTGCTTTGTGTGCCCTGCGATGGGTTGGCACTCCGTCCAGGGTGTATCCTGCCTTGATGCCCGATGACGCCTGAGATAAGCACAGGCTCCCCGTGACCCGAGGTAGTTCGGATAAGCGGTAGAAAATGAATTAATGAATGAATGAATGAATTGTTGCTAAAAGGGGAAGATTTGTGCAAAATTTTATTTAACTTTTTTTAGAAGGAGATTATGACAATTGTGTTGAAGTTTATCGGTTATATTGAAAGTTGCCTTTTTGGTCTTATTAACTGCCAGAGAGAAAGAAAAATATTCCAGGTTTAAGGATTGCTTTAGAAAGGCTTCATGATACGACATATGAGGTCACAGGGAATAGTGGTGTACAAAATAGTGACAGTCACATGATGTATAGCTCTCGTGTTTGTCAGTGAGAACTGGATTTTGGGATTAAGCATGCTTCCCATAATGTAAGTGTGAACTGATCTGCAATTCTGAGATTGAAAGTTATGTAATGTGCTCCTGGCATATTTAATGGTACTGTGAGTTAACACAAACAGACTGCTAATGCAATGATGTTTGGTAGCCAAACAGTTTGCAGTATTATTAGGAAATTTTTATGTTATACCAGTTCTGTCCAGTTCTGCAGGTTTTACGCCAGATGCCCTATCAGCTGCAACCCTCCCTTGTTATTCGGGTTTGGGACCAGCATCCAGAGTTAACTCTTTAGTGCCTGATATGTACAGCATAACCTATGTACATCAATTACTACTTTATTTATTGTTGATGCAGTATTGTTTATTGATTTGATTTGATTTGATCTAATGTACTGAGCTTAGGGTTGAAGAAACATTACTGATTTCTTAAGTAGTCCAAGTTTATGGGCTTTTTCTGTGTTTTTTCTTTGTTTTTTCCTTATTGGAGGTTGAAAACAACTTTGAGTTTCAATAAAATACAACGGAAGTTTGCTGCTTTTCTGACATTACTACCTCTCTCTCTCTCTTTCACTCATACTGTTTCTTTCTTTCTCTTCTTCCTCACCAAACCATGTTCATTTCACAGCCTAACTGGAAACAAGGTGTGGTGTTTTTTGTTCTAGAAGTGCATAAATAATAAAAAAAATTGGCCTCCAATCAATATATTTGGGCACAGCACCAAAGTATCCCTTGTATGTGGGAAACAGTGAATCACTGTATCCCAGACTGGCCACATTACACAGAGGGTTTTAGCTCCTTGTTAGAGTGTGGAAATGACTGGTAGGCCTAGTATAGAAAGACAAGAATAGAATACAGAAAGACGGTAATGAGGAAAGCTGAACTAATCCATTAAAGAGAGAGAGTAATGATTGTGCCATTAGATTATGGTGATTTATGAAATCATAGACTTCATTCTTTGAAATCTGTATCATTTTTAAATTTTATTTTTAACATCCATGTAATTTTCAGATTGGTGAATAATTTAAAGCCATTAAATGTTATTGTTTTTTGTTTGGTGTATTAAAGTACACTAATTGTAAATAAAAGCCTGTGTGCTAAACTCAACGGACAAAAAAATTAAGTACTGTAAGCCCAAAGTTTAGCGATAGTTAGTATTTGTCAGTATTTGTTTTTTTATCAGTATTTGTTTTCCGAAATGGCAAGATGGTGAGTCACTCTGACATCAATTCTTCCATGTTAATGAGCCATGACCCTGAATCTGTGTCTCTTGACAGTGTGACAAAAGACCAACCATGCAAATGTCTTCACCATGAAGCTGGGTGGCTCACAACAACCATTTTGTGCTTTGTGCAAATTTACTGAAAAGATGAGTGTAATTATGCACACAATTCAGATTTGATCGATACATGGGTGTTTCAATATGATAGATTTATAATTTTCTTAATTAATCTTTTATTAACCATATAAATAACCACACAAGTAAATGAACTATATAAAGTCTCTGTAAAGTCTCTCTCTCTCTCTCTCTCTCTCTCTCTCTCTCTCTCTCATGCCCTTTAATGATGATTGTTCTCATTTGATGTATGAATGCGCTCAGTTCACAAGTGCTATCAGTTGTCATCATGATAATGTGATAATTTGTTCATTAAGGTTGTGCTTGACTGCTTGCTGACTGTGTGTGTGTGTCTGTGTGTGTCTGTGTGTGTCTGTGTGTGTCTGTGTGTGTCTGTGTGTGTGTGTGTGTGTGTGTGTGTGTGTGTGTGTGTGCGATTAGGTACTTCTTGTGAGCAGCAGCCGGCACCCGGATCAGTGGATTGTTCCAGGAGGTGGGATGGAGCCAGAGGAAGAGCCCGGTGGCACTGCTGTGAGAGAGGTCTATGAAGAGGTGAGCTGTCAGTCCTTTTGAACTCAGCCATAAAAAAATATGATGGCTAGTTAATGTCCTGTATATTCATATACTCCAGTGACATGCTGCCAAAACCATTTTCCTTCCTCAGTCCAAATAGCATTTCAGATCCTGTCAGTATCACATTTCCTTGTTTATTGCTTTGTGTAAACGTGATAGGAATGTAGAAATCTAAACTAGCGCCAAGTATTTATTTTGGACTAAATTTGGATATTTTTATATTTCTAATAATATTCCACCTATATTGCTGACTTCATGTTGCATACTTGTTGGCAGCTTGGTTCTCCTAGTTTTCATAAGTGTGTCTTATGGTAACAGAACACTACAACACTCACTACAGCTACTTGGAACTAAGCATATGACATGGCAAGCTGCATTCATGAACTTTTGCCCACACTTTTAAAACTGCTAGAGAAGCTTTTAGGTTTGAATCTCAAACCCATACCATTGGTGCTTATTAATAAATGACTCACCAGTATTGGTGACATCCTTAACAGCCAATGACTGTCCCTTCACCTTGTAATTCTATATTATAAGTCTCTGTAGTTGTACTGTTAATTGCTTTGGAGTTTCTAATGAAAGGCTGTAGATGTTATGATTTTTAGTGTGTACAGAAAACCTGCCTCAAGGGGCCTTTTCCACCTGTTGACAACTTTGAGACATAGAGACAACATTTGGAGTCAGTGTCCAGTTACCGTAGTTCTCCTTATCTTGGAAGAAAACATTTCCTTAAACAAGTATGAGGGATTCACTTTCAGTGTCCAGTGACTGCCTCCATGTGAGTGTTGCAGGTTTAGCAGTATACTGTGAAAATGTATCAAGCCTCCGATATGTGAGTTGCTGCGCCATCATTTGTAGAGTAAAGTATTTCTGAGAATGGGTTTTCTGCCCTAACCTCTTAAACACGATGACTTAATGCATGTTTCATAAAGACAAGATACAGAGTCTGTAAATAACTAGAAGCAGGCCTCCTGAGTGTTGCATTCCATGTCAGTGTAGTTTCTCCATGACTTAAGGTTGCAAGCAAACATACAGCTTCCTCTTAAAGTATTGGAATGACAAGGTCCAGTCGTTAGTTTTTGCTATACACTGAGGAAATTTGGGTTTGAGATCAAATCCTGATCCTCATTTTCACATCCTGATATGATAAACAGGGTATTACAAAGCACATACAACATTTTTCAAGTGATCAAAAATATTAGAACTTGGCTGACCCATATTTCTTGTTCTTGTTTCTCAGGTTAGATTGCTTGTTGAAATAATAGCTCTGAATATCTACTCTTTGTTTAAGCCTTGGGTTTCATCTATGTAGACTACATTTGTCTATGGGAGAAAAGCATCCATTGCATAAGCATTAGACGGAGTCAACAAAGGCATTTGGATTATTTTTTTTGAGAAAGAAAGGAAACACTGGTGTACTAATAACCCCGAACTAGTTGGTGAGGTAATGCAACAGCATTTGATGACGAAAGAAAAACACAGATGAAGAAATACACAAACAACTGTCATTGACATCACCAGTAACCTCCATAGGGCAGGGATGAAGGTATCACAAACCACTGTTGGAAGAAGAGCAGGAGCTCATACCTCAATACACAAACCACTTATCTTTGCATTGCAAAAATATCTTGGAAACATCTTGTCATAATCTTGAGTAACGATAAATTTCTCTGATAGTTCTACTAGTGATAAATATTATGTTATATAAGTGCTACCCTGAGCAATACACCTAATCCTCTATGCTCCAGGGGTGCTGTATCATGACTGACCCTGCACACCCATGCTATGGTGCTCCTATTACAAGACCCGAAGAGATGAGTAATTACTTTCACAGGAATGCGGTACATATTTGACTATATAAAGAAATGACAAGTCAGTCCTGTCACTGAAAGCTTAGCAGTCATCCTTGATTAGACTGTTCAGTTCAGTTAATGTCAGACCAAACATCATGAGTCTGTATCCATCCCTTTTAACAATAATACATCCAACAGTGATGACATATACTTCAGGTTGCATCATCAGTTTGAAGCTTGTTACTTGTGTTTACTGTCATTTCACAGCAGTCAGAAGTCCAGTGGTTTAAACAAACAACATGGGTATATCTATATGTAAATAAATGGGACTTGATGGAATGCAAAAATACAAATAAAGTACAAAGTCCTTTTTTTTTTATTTATTTTTTAACTGGTTTATATTCCAGTTTCCCTAAAACAACTTTAAAGGTAAAGTTAACTGAAAGAGAGTGTTCAGTGTTCAGTATGTCAAACACGTTCTCAATATGTTGGATATGAACAACAATTCCTTGTTTTACTTATAAGATTAACCAACTACATGAATGACTTACCATGTTCGACTATGGTTATGCTAACCATATTAGCCTAACCATATCCATAGAGTTGAGTAATGTGTGTATAGTAAAAGGTTTGTTCCTGGAATTGCCTACATCTGTATTAGACATTACTACAGACTTGTACCTTCTATTCAGAACTTACACACGTGTTACACATGCAGGGATGAAGTTTACTTAAAACTGAGGTGGATTCTGAACTTGGACACTCCTGCATTTTTTTTCACGTGAAATCAACTTGCGAAAGCTATGGTATAAAGTCCAGCTCACTGGCTGACAGTTTGATGTAACCTCAATGTGTAACATAATAAATCATGCCTTTAGTTATATTTGTGCTCAAGAAATCTGAGAGATGGCATTTGAAGCTAATATTAAATGCATAAATATTACACTACTAATTATTATATGCTATTATACCCCATATAATATTCATTTATTGATTGATTGTCTCTGTAAATAATTTTTTTAGACATAATCTTAATCGAAGATATTGTTCATCTCAAAGAAGTTTTTTTTTTTTTTAATGAATAAATTTCTGAAATAATTTGTATAAAATGAACATTGACTTAAGTCTTAAGCACAGGATTAACTCAGTTCCATTTCCCCACATAAATATTAATGTAACTCCATATAATTACTCCATATATGACATGAATAATGTTAGTTTGATCATGCCTGAAGGCGTTTAACCCCATTTGTGTTAGACGCTCTTGAGAAATCCAGAAACGGCCTGTTGGCCTACATGATCTACAGAATTCCAGTGGTAATGCTGAGGCTCAAGGGCGCCAAAATCTCTGGAGCTGTGTCCGAGTTGGCATATGAGTTATGACATTTGTGCCTTTAGTAGTTTGTGTTTCTGGAACGTGATGTGCTCTTAAGAGCAAGAAGTCAGATGATAGTGTTTGAAAGTGCTGACTGAAAAACACCTCAGAAATTTGATCTGCTTCCAGCACTCCTCTTTGTGATCACTGTAGAGTGAAAGCTATTATTGCTCACACTGACTCTCTAGATGGAGGTCCAACAAGGTTGTCTAGAACATATTTATTGACCAGCAAATTAAAAGCATCTATAATGGAAACGGACGTGGAACAGAAGCTCACATTGAGTTTTCCAAGAGAAATTTTTATATGGTTATTGTTGCTTATGCAACAAAACATTCTATACTAAATATAATGTCTTGTCTTATGAGCAAGTGTGTCAAGCCATGAGTCTGACTGGTCCGAGTGCTCTAGTGGGAATGACAGACAGAGTAACCCAAGCTTGGTTTAGAGTATTTCACAGTATTCAAGGGAAGGCACACTGGTCTCATATGAACATGCTGGAATCTTGTCTGTGCTGTGGAAATATATATGGCTTAGGGCTCCTACGTCATAGAGCAGGGGCCCAACGTTTTAGCTGCACAGGTGAAGAAATGTGGCTCAGCTCCAGCAACTCTGTATGCTCATCCTCTCTTTAATAAACTGTGATCGGACACCTCTTATATGTCACAGCCAGAGCCATATATCTCCTTTATGTGTTTAATGCAGTGCACATTACACTGTAGGTCAAAACCTTTCCTATTGGATAAGACATGAGAGTGGACCAGTGATTTTTTTGGCTGTATGTAAGTAGCATAGTATTCATTTGTCTGGTTGATTTCATTTGTTATACGTAAATTCATCCTGACACATTTATTGTGGACAGTCAATAGACACATTGCACAACCTTCAGTGCTAGTTCGGAGTACAGATGTTTTTTTCCCCTCTTCCTGTGGGCATACCTCATTTATTTTTTCCTATCTATTTTTTCCACGACTTCACAGGCTGGCGTAAGGGGCACACTTGGCAGATTACTGGGGGTTTTTGAGGTAAGATGCTGAACAGTATTACATAAGATCAGATATTAATTTGAGCCCTACTAACATGCAGCTGGTTAAAATCACAAATGGAAGCTAATTGTTCTGATAATGTATGTTAATGATGTACAAAATATTGTTTCACACATTTGCTGGTGTATAAATGTTATTTCTGTAGCTTTTTATTATGGTAACGGACTTTTTTTTTTTTTACTTAGCAGAACCAAGACAGCAAACATCGAACGTATGTGTATGTGCTTACGGTTACAGAGACACTGGAGGACTGGGAGGACTCTGTTAACATTGGTGGGTTAACACACAACTGGAAACAAAGCAATTACCTTTTGTATGTTATCCCTGCTATGATCTTTTTTCAGATTTGTTTTTTTTCCATGTGCTAAAGCGATTTCATGTCACCCTGCCATCAGAGACCTTCTGCTTTAGTGTGTATCTGATTGAGTGCCAAACACAAGAGATTAAGTTTACAACATATTAGGTTTCTTGTTCCGTTTTGTCAGACTTGTAGTTGTCTGTTTTCTTATGTCATATGAATGTCAGGCACGTGATCAATTCAAATATTGCATTCATATCATATTTTAGTAGTCACATACGCAGTTGTACACAGTATGAAATGCGTTTTCGACTGCTGATGTCATAAAAATAATTTTAAAATAAAATACAATTATACTAAGGACAGAATTACAGTAAAAATAGAATTTAATTGTACAGGTAGGAAAGGGTAGGATGTATAGACAATATTAAATATAGTATATGAATACAGGTCTGATATGATATATGATGATATGTATGTAATATGTGTATTAGGTGCAGGTGTGTAGAATCGTGTGCAATTTTAGAGCATTTTGATCACCAAAGTTACTCGGTGAATAAAATACCCTGTCAGCTGTAGTGACCCGGCATGTCTGAGAGCGGCAGACTTTATGAGCGCTTGTGCTGAAATTATAAAGCCACGTATTTGGTTTTTGTGGCTGGAGTTTAGAGCTTAGTCTGGTCTGGTCTGATTTCTGGTCATGGCTTGACTGCATTGTTATACTCTGCGGGTAAACATGGTTTTTATACATGTTGTTTAAAACCTTATGTGACGTGTGTTTTAGTCCCAGCAAACTTGCTATTGGGGTGAAAGTATATAAATAACCGTTTGCCCACATACAGTGTAATTCAAACTTGTACTATTTGTAGATGGTGTGGAAAGAGAAAACCTGGTAATCCTTCATTCGCTGCAGCAGTATAAATAGCGTCAAGTTTGTTTGCCAGGAGGTGTGCCAGAGTTGTTTTCCAGTCAGCGTCACCACACTCCCCACTTTGCTCTCTCTCTTTTCTCTCTCTCCCTCTCCATGGCCCCTCTTGATCCATCTGCCTGGACGGATGGCTGCCAAATAGGGCATTATACCCCCAGTACACACAGGGACGCCTGCAGCATGCTTCACATGAGCTGCCTGGGTGGATGTTGGGGAGGGAGATTATAAAATAAATGTAAGAAATAAATTGAGTCATAAATACCCAGGAGCATTTACTCGTCATAAATCAAATGACAGTTTTAATGGCTGGATGTAGATTCTTGCAGATGAAGTGTTACATTCCATATTAGTCTAGGGGCGTATGTGGAAGCAACAACAAAATAATAAATAAGTAAGGTTTTAATAAAGAGCGCTAGTCCTAGCCCTGGCACGGCACCTAGAAGAAAGTACCGAGAAGATTTTTATTTACTCAGAAAACAAAGACTAAAAATTCATACTATTGATACCAATAATAATAATTACTTCAGAATCGGGCAGGGCAAAAATAACAAACACAAATCAATCTGATTGGGGGAGTAAGACATCTAACTAAACAAAAATAAATAAATAAAAATGAGCTCTATTCCTGGCTAAAAACAGGAGAAAACTGAGTTAAATAAAAATGACACCCCCCTCACTAATACCTCCAAACAAATAAGCGACTATTAGTGTAGCAAATCTGTTTGATTCTACAATAGCAACAAAAGAAACAAAGAATAGACAGGACCGATGAAGGTAACTGGTAACATTAGTAACTAGCACATTCAACAACTAGAATAGGAGTCGCTACACCAAGCTGGGCAGGACAAAAACAGTGCTCTGGAGAAAGCCGGTGGGGGGAAGTTGTTTTCTCAACCTCTGGCAATTTCTTCTTGGCTTTGTGCAGCTTCAGTCATGACTGGTTAGCCGACACAGCTGAGGACAAACAGCTACCTGTGAAAGAGGCTGAGAGGGAGGACTCAGAAAAGAAACAGAGGGAGAAAAAAAAAAAACACATGCAAAACAAACAACAAGAGAGAGCATAACTCTTCTGACACCAGATATAACAATAAAGATTACGTCAGGATTCATTCATTCATTATAAGGATACATTATCTGACTCTGCTGTACAGAACTGCCAGGACATCACCAGTTCTCTTTTAGAGAAAAAAAAGAAAAAAGACAACAGCTTTAACACTTCAGAGACGTTGTTACTTAGATACAGGTGTGCTGCATAATTATAAGCGCATAATAGATATATAAAACAAGTTTGTTTTTTTTTATTTAAAGAAGACTATTTAGTAGTAATACAGTTCAAGTGCTTATTGTGTAATTGTTATTATTATTATCAAAGTGCTAAAGTATAACAGCATTCTACAATGTGCCCAACAGGTCGCAAGAGAAAGTGGTTTAAGATCGACGAGGCGATCCGGGTGCTGCAGTGCCATAAGCCGGTCCATGCCGAGTACCTACGCAGACTCACACCTCGCTGTGGCTCCACTAATGGAAACACTCAGGAGCCAACAGGCCAAGGCGATAACACGCCTCTCCATCAGAACACCTCACATGACAGTCTGCCCCGATTCCACAGATAGAACTGCCAACAGGGGGCAGCTTTCAGCCACTCAAAAAGGACTGGAAAGGACTACAAGTTTGCATGCGGCATTTCTATTCTTAATAGTTTTTTTAACGTTGAGAAGCCAAAGGTTTAAAGATGAATGTGCCTTTGTGACTCACAAGTTTAGAACATAGTGCTAAAGAGCTTTTGTGCTATTTCTTTCCTACAGCCGAACAAAGATGCGATAGGCTTGAGCTTTGAATGAAGGCTATTGTGCAGATAGTAGACATTTGTAGCACCTTTTGATGGAATTTTAAATAACTGATAAATTTCATATATGTATTTTTAGTGTTATTTATTCATAGGTTGCAGTGATTTAAAGAAAGTTTGACATGAAGATTAAGCATCTTTAGCAATGGTTAAAATACTGTGCAATACCTGATGTAAAAATTCACAATGAAAACTCCCCCCAAAAGGATTCAATTTTGTTGTTTATTTTACTTAAATATGTCTAAAAGCACTACAGTAATTTGAAACAAATGAGCTGAGTGTCGGATAGAGTGTATTACTCAATGCCCTGTCTATGAGACATCAGCATGCTGTGGTGTGATTTTGACAGCTTTAGTTGTCATTTTTTTCATGACTAATGCAGTCTAACATAAACTAATTCTATTAAGCATTGCAAGTCTACTGTCTTGTACAGGAACATGAGGCCTTTTTTATCTTTGTAGTCTATTTCACTTTTTTTTTAAAAAATGTGCACTAAAGCCATGAACTTATTGGAACATTTAATATATTAATACAAGTATTAAGAACTAGTAGACAAAAGAGAAATTGCTCCTGTATTTCAGCCTCATAAATCATATCATACATAGATTTTTGCCACACTTCCATCTAAAACAATTAGCCATAACTAAGATCTATTAATAGATTGATGATGAAATTGTAAGCAGTGCATAATACAGTCTCATGCAATAATGTGGAGTGAACACACACACACACACACACAAAGATATAGGCAGCTGCAGGTTTCTAATTTCATCCTTAATGTCTTTAAGTGGATTTATGTTTTCTCTGAATTAGAGTACCACTAAATAAATACATTTTTATTAATTTATACAAGCAATAAGAAGCTGTGATATAACTGTTAAACTGAAAATGACCATCTAAGAAGCAGCTCGTCCTGTATTTTCATAGCTAGTCAGGAACAGCTGGATTTTTCCAGCAGGAAACTCCTGACCAGTAGGTGGCACTAGTGTGTTGGTTTGTACATTCTGTCTGTGTTGAGCTCTCACGAATGTCTTTGGTGTAACATAATGGATCATTAAACTATAATTAATGTACAAAGAGTCATCTTTTTGGGGTAAGTACAAAAATTGACGATAGGTATGTTTTTATGTTTTGGCTGTCAATCCTAACCTCAGTGACCACAGTGTTTCAGACCCACTCAGTACCTACACTGTCCCTCCCACATGGGTTGCCAGATAATCGCCAATCCTGAAACACAGATCTGTAATGTATTACATTCTATTTCAGTTTAAAAATGCATAATTAATGTCTTACTTGACACTTTATAGCTTTAAGGGCTAAACAACAAATTGTTTCATTTTGTAAAATTGTGTAATTTGGAGTTCACAAATGAGTAGAAACATGTTGACTGTAGGTGTCTGTGTTTCCCTCCTAACACTGAAAGTCCACACATAATACACTGATGAAGAGCAGGGGAAACTTTAGTGCAAAAACCTAACTGAACTGCACCTACTTCAGATCAGTGGGTCCTAATGACAAAATCCTGATACAAACCCTAGTTCAGCAGCAGATTCCCTGCATCCTCATGGCTCAGAACCTATGGTTAGGGTTAGACCTTAAAGTCAATGCCACTGTTGTTGGACCATACTGTACAGAGAGAACAGAGCTCATCTCATCATAGTTTCTCATTCAAAAAAGGTTTTTGACTCTTGATAGAAAAAGGCAGTACTGGTTAATATAAGCCATTGCTTTCCACATGTTTATGGTGTGAGATGTAAATTATAGATCTGCTTAATGCCTATTTCCTTATTTTCTGAGCCGTCTGACATGTCCAACCGGCTCGCTCACAATACATTGTGAACTCAGACAAGAGCTCTCTAACACCAAAACAATACAAAGATGTCAGGTCAATCTGTAGTGTGTGTGTGCGGGTGTGTGGGTGTGTGGATCCTGCTCCTTCTGAGCATGCTAGATTACAGCTACAGCACTAATTCTATTGGGATTGATGGAACTAAGTGACTTTCAGGAATTGGTAATCAGCCTGTGGCTGGACAGACATGCCTTTGTTTCAGCAAGAGGGTATTTTGAGATTAACAGAGATGTAAGGCCTTTATACTGAAATTGGCCCATTAGAGAGTGGTTCCACTATGCGACATAGATCATGCAAACTCTATTTTAAATGATTTATTTTAAATTTTAGTGCTTTTTTATTTTGTTGTGTGTTGTAACATTTGAACATTAATTCCCACAATGATTTTTTAGTTGTTTTGAAAATACCACTTGCTTGTAGAACACACACACACACACACACACACACACACACACACACACACACACGCACACAGAGTTTAAACCAGGAAACACCCGGGATCTAGTACTGGACCTTCCATCTTCATTGGTTTTCTGGACACCTTTTTTGCACTATGACTCTTTAACTCTGGATTGTCACTTTAACTCTAGACACTTTAAGGACAATCATTAAAAACCATACTCATAACCATACTTTATGTATATTTATGTATATGTATATATATTATTTTTTCACATATAATTTCATATTTTATATTATTATTATTATTTATATGTTTTTATATAGTTTATACTTTTATTGATCTATCTCCTTTTGGTTTTGGTTTTATTTTTATCCCTAATTGCATTCCTTTTATGCTTAAATACGGGACAGATGCAAAAAGCATTTCACTGCATGTCGTACCCTGTATGTATGTGTATGTGACAAATAAAATTTGATTTGATTTGATTTGACACACACACACACACACACACACACACACACACACACACACACACACACACACACCAGAATATGCTCGATCATTCAAGTTTCTGTTGTGTACGTTTATATATTTTTAATATCATCAGGTGACCCTGTAAACCTTCTACATGGAGTTATTTCTACAGAATAGAATAACGGGTTGTTATGTACAAACTGGCAACCCTGATAATCCTGCCTTGTGTGATGTGCTGTTTGGACGCTGCTCTCTGTGCAGGTGTCAACATCAAACACACAGACATACACACAGCTTACATCTGCGACAGGTCTCCACATCTGGTTTTACTTGGCTAAAGGAGGAAAAGAACAACAATGCTCAGACGAATTTTACAAATGGTAAGACAAACGGTCAAATCTCAACTGTTCCCTCAGTGGTTCCGTTAGCTAGTTAGCTAGCATAGTTATCTATGGTTAGCTAGTTAGCTCGGTGCTTCAGCCTGCAGGCCTTCACTGGACATTGGGACATTATCAAGCCTGTTTAATAGCCATGTATTCAGGATTAGTTGTAGTCTATCTTTATGTGTGGTTTAAATGACATAAATGTGGATTCTAGCCTAATAATTAAATAACATTTAAATGTGGCAAAGCTAGCTGACTAGCTTAGCTAATGACTAGCCTAGTGGCTAATGTTAGCAAGCTAAAACGGTACAAAAGTCTGTTGTGGCTCAAATGACATGATATTATTATTATTATTGTTGTTGTTGTTGTTATTATACAGGATTGTGAATTGCTCACGTGATAATTCACGTTCTGTTAAAAGTGTCTGTTTTCCAGTTGGAATATTTACTATAAACAGAAAAAAAAACAAAAAAAAAACAAAACAACAACAACAAAATTTATAGATTCTGTATTCATTCTTTCATTCATTCATTATTTTTTTTGGAAAACGTGTTGTTTAGATCACGTGACGCGATGATGGAGTTCTGAACTTGAACGTGATGAATTTACTTGAGTTTATTCACAAGCATTGATTGATGAGGTTAAAGCTAAGGGCTGAAAATGACACCACTTCTTAACTCGAGACACTTCTTTTGGTGTTAGCTGATTAGATGTTTACAACAAACATCTATGTTCTTTGCTCATGTGGTAAGTCTGTGCTGTGTTGGTGCTGTGAAATTGTGTCAAAGCTGATTGAGTGCTGATTAAACATCCATATCAGACCAAATGAGTAGTAAATATTGTGAAACCTGTTGTAAAATTTCAGCCTTCATTTCTTTGACTCAGAATCAGAAGGATCTTTATTTTTTATCCAGTTGTGTGTCATATGCTTCCGGTACACAGAGACAACAACAAAACACAGACGATAAAAATAAATAAATAAAAATACAGATATGTAAATACAAAATACAAAAATAAGTTAATTGGAAAATAAACAAATTGTTTGTACAGTTTGCAAGGATGCACTAGGATGGAGGCAGTAAGAAATAAATGTAAGGTTATTGGACATTGTTATTGCTTGATGGGGGAAC
Source organism: Tachysurus vachellii (assembly GCF_030014155.1). Lineage (NCBI taxonomy): Eukaryota > Metazoa > Chordata > Actinopteri > Siluriformes > Bagridae > Tachysurus > Tachysurus vachellii. The sequence continues at coordinate 18,187,382 of NC_083468.1, read as the reverse complement.
ATTTAACTGTTCATGAGGCTGATTGCCTGGGGGAAGAAACTGTGAAAAAGCGCCGGCCAGATGGTAAAAGTTCAAAAAAAGGATGACTTAGATGTGAGGGATCCAGAGTGATTTTCTGAGCCCTTTTTTCACACTGGGGTGGGCAGGGGAACACCAATAATCATCCTGTCAGCAGTCTGAACCGTTCTCTGTAAGTCTGAACCGTTCTCTGTAAGTCTGAACCGTTCTCTGTAAGTCTGAACCGTTCTCTGTAAGTCTGAACCGTTCTCTGTAGGTCTGAACCGTTCTCTGTAGGTCTGAACCGTTCTCTGTAGGTCTGAACCGCTCTCTGTAGGTCTGAACCGTTCTCTGTACTGTAAGTCTGAACCGTTCTCTGTAGGTCTGAACCGTTCTCTGTAAGTCTGAACCGTTCTCTGTAAGTCTGAACCGTTCTCTGTAGGTCTGAACCGTTCTCTGTAGGTCTGAACCGTTCTCTGTAGGTCTGAACCGTTCTCTGTAGGTCTGAACCGTTCTCTGTAGGTCTGAACCGTTCTCTGTAGGTCTGAACCGTTCTCTGTAGGTCTGAACCGCTCTCTGTAAGTCTGAACCGCTCTCTGTAGGTCTGAACCGCTCTCTGTAGGTCTGAACCGCTCTCTGTAGGTCTGAACCGCTCTCTGTACTGTAAGTCTGAACCGCTCTCTGTACTGTAAGTCTGAACCGTTCTCTGTAAGTCTGAACCGCTCTCTGTACTGTAAGTCTGAACCGCTCTCTGTACTGTAAGTCTGAACCGTTCTCTGTAGTTGGGAATTAACTTCTAAGAACGTTGCATCTTTAGTCTGAACCCACCAAAAATTTTTTCTTTATGTCTAAAAATATTGGAACAGGAGACCGTTTGTTTAAACAACTAATAATACCTCTGATTTTCTGCTTTGGTTTGATCCCTAGGTTTTACCTGTGAACATTTGTTGCTTAAACAAATGTTCACAGGTAAAACCTAGGGATCAAACCTAGGAAGCTTGAAGCTGAGAAAAAAGGGGAAAGTGGTCAAAGACATTGCACAAGCATTAATTGTAGTCGATACAAATAAAATGTCCAGAAAAACACAAAATCAACAGCCCGTGACTGTCAGCAAGCTCCACAGGGCAGGGGTGAAGGCCTCACTCTTTGAAAACTTTGAAAGCAGAAACGTGGAGGCCGTACCACAAGACACAAAACATTCATCAACAGTAAGAATCAGAAGTCTTCACAAAGTAAACACAGAGATAAGTATAAAGGTCAAAGTGTGGAGAAAGAAAGGATCTGTAGGTGTTGTGGGTGTTTCCCCATGCTGTGGCTTGTACCGACCAAAAGTGGCCCAATGAAGAACAACCAGTTAACTGGTGACATGGGCACCCAATGCCCACTGAAGTGTGTGGCTAGCTCGTGTGGTCTGATCTCACAGAAGAGATACTCTAGCACAGATTTCTGAAAAAGTTAATGCTGGAACAGGCAGTGAATCATAGTGTGTTGTGTAAGGGGCTGAACATTCACAGATCATTCAGAGTGCTCATGCTGACACCTGACCATTCAGCAATGGACAAAAATGGCCATGGTCTTGATGAATCACATTTTTTGCCCTGTATATGTAAGGGGGACCTAGTACAAAGTATTAGGGATTGGAATTTAATAATATGGCTGAGAAGTGTATTATCTTTTTTACTAATTGTTTTCTTTGTATATATGTATATGTTTTCTTTGTGTGTTTATATATATATATATATATATATATATATATATATATATATATATATATATATATATATATACATACATACATACATACATACAGTACATACATACATACATACATACATACATACATACATATATATATATATATACTGTATATATTTAGATATATATATATATATATATATATATATATATATATATAAAAACACACAAAGGTTTTTTCCTCTTTAAAAAAACTTGGCTATCAGTTGCATTCGTATGTTAATGCAACTTCCTGTAACCTAATTTCCTTTTTTTAAAAAGGTGAGTGATATTTCATGTGGCACAGTGTAGTATTGTTTGCTTTCACTCTAGGTCAAAGTTTAGTGGTAATCTTTAACCATTTCTATTGTGCTGTGGTGTTGTGTCTTTAAGTGTCCCCAGATGGCATCATTATCACATGTGGCCCTTTCCTCTTTTCCACTGTTAGTGAGTCAGTGCCTGAGGGGAAAAAAAAAAAGCCTTTACATAGATTTAATGAATCTTGTTCAGGCTGGATAGTCGGGAACCAAACAGCAATGATTTATTTCTAAATGGAAATCAGAGTATTGCAGAAATTTGGATTGAGACCAGGGAATTGTGAGATTGTGTAGAATGTAACCGCCAGGCCAAGCCATGCTCATCAGCTGACCCAGTGCAACTGTACCACAAGAACAACGATTCATGTTATACACAGATATCTAACCTGATCTGACCCCCCGTCTCTTTCTCTGAACCTGTCTTTGACCCACACAGACTCCTGGAAAGGGAGGATCCCAGACACCTGACTCTGAGCAGCCATCTGCTGAAATAAATAATGAGACTTCAGAGGTAATTTGAGTGAAATTTTAGTTGAGTGTAAACACCACTCACATTGCTTAACCTTGCTTAATTTATACTTTTAACATTTTTTTTTATAGACATAATGATCATATACTTTTATCGATATTAATGGATCAATCATTTAAAGCTTCTGTTTTTCATTTTATGTCTTAGCAATTAGTTGTTCCCTCACATGTACTTCTTTATTTCCTTAAATAAAAAGATAGTTAATGAGGTGCATGTATGTGTATATAAGCTTGTGCAAGTTTACATTCAATTTGCATCACAAGCTTGGGGGAACCTAAGGTAGAATGTTGTAATAAAAGGGTTCAGTTTCCATTAAAAAAAAAGTTAATTTCATATATATTTGTGTGCAGGGCTTCATTTGCCCACAGTGTATGAAGTCTCATAACTCTGCTGAGGAACTTTTCAAGCATTACGAAGTTTTCCACGAGCCTCAGGATCAGCCGTCTCATCTCAGCAGCGGGAGGTCAGATCTCAGCTTCACTGTCTCATTATTCGTGTTTAATTAAATGAATTGTTCATCAGTAATGGAGGCCTAAATATTTCTCAGTTTTGACCTTTTTGATGTAATATTTTTATAAGTTGTTCATGGTTTGGGTTCATGTTTGGGTGTTGGGCGTTGGTCTGGTTTGTATCAAGTTACTTTGAAATGGAAAAAGATCTGCTTGGAACTTTAGGTTTTTGGTTTTTTTTGGATGTTTAGGGGTCACTTCTCCACATAGTTTGATTATTGTTGTGCATGATCAGAAGTAGAGGAGATTATTGCACTGATCATTGCTAGGGAGAAAAAAAACCCCTCCATATCACATGCATTATGCTCTGGTTTCTTTTCAAAACTGTTACACCACTATAGATTATTTATTCATAAGTAATTACAGACTTGCCTTTGATAACAGAACACCACTGAGATTGTAGCAACCCATACGACTTGTATTCATATTTTTCTGATTAGTTTTAACTCTAGGGAGGACTTGTCTCTTTTGCGACAAGAAGTGCAGGATTTACAAGCGTCACTAAAGGTACTTACTTGTGACTTCAGCTATAATTTACTATATACTACAGTATATCTTACTTTCTATATATTTTTATATTGCAGGATTTCTTTGCATGACTTTCTTTTTGTAATTGTTACAGGAAGAACGATGGTTTTCAGGAGAACTGAAAAAAGAACTAGACAAAGTGCAAGGACAACTGAAGCAAGTAATTTCTTTAAAATTTTAATCCAATAACATCTGTGATGCTACTAATTTAAATGTCATGTTCAAGCTAAAGAACTTTAAAGGGTTGTAAACAACAAAAACCTTGGAAAATATTGCATTTATTTATGATGCCATTGTTTTGTCCATCCCAGGGACCTCAGAATGACGGCCAGGCAGGCTTAGGGGAATCAGGTAAGCTCACTCTTCATTCTTAAATTAGCGTTTCTCTCAGTTGTTTAGTGCAGATATATCAGCGTGTATAGATTGCCCTGAACACTTTCAAATGGAAATTGCTGGTTCAAACATCTCGCTTGTCTTGCATCTCAGAGCTGGAGATGAAACTCCATGAGGCTGAGACTGAAAAGTTCAACATCAAACAGATGAAAGACCTGTTTGAACAAAAGGCAGCCCAGCTGGCCACTGAGATTGTGGGTAAGGGAACGAGAGAATTTGCCTCCTTTTTTCAAAAACATTATTGTTTAAACTGGCAGCTGTATTGAGTTATCATTCTGATGTGTGAGACATCATGCGTTGTATTCCAGATATCAAGTCGCGCTACGATGAGGAGAAGAGCCTGAGAGAGGTGGCTGAGCAGAAAGTTACTAGCCTGCAGCAGGACCTGCAGAGTGAGAGACAGGAAAAAGACAAACTACAGACAGAACTGGTATCCTCTCTCACTCATCCCTATATAACTGTTTTTGGATGAACTAGTTTGATTTCTGTTTTTAAAAATGCAAATGTAAAGTCCCATCACATAATATGAGTGTTTAAGTCTTACACAAAATATTCTTAAACACACCTAGTCTAGTGTGCTGAAAATAAGTGATTTATGACACACTTATGAATGGATAACTCCCTCTGTTGTGACGTAGCTGCAGAGACCAGGAGTGGAAGACGTGGAGGTGTTAAAGAGGGAGCTGGTGCAGGTCCAGACGCTGATGGACAACATGACTCGTGAAAGGGAGGAGGAATCTGCACGCCTCAAAAACGAGTATGAACAGTTGCAGAGGAATTTCACTACCTCAGAGGTACACATACAACATCGCAGGGGTCAGAACTTTATTGCAATTCTTTCAATTTCTATATATTCGTCTCATTTCATTCTTTTTGGATTGAAATTCCAGTAATTTTGTCTTCAGGGATTTTTTTTTTTTTTGCTAGTGAGGATTTATCTGACAATGCCATACATTTAGTGTTGTGTGTCTTTGTTGTTTGCTGAACAAAGGTTTAGTGTAGTGTTTGCATAAGTAAGCTTAAACCAGGTTTTCCTTGTACACACACATATACTGTGCCATACACATATACAATACATGGTCTGCCCTCTATTGGCTGACTTTGCATGTTATTCATGGCTTTAGCTTTTGGCGTTGAGCAATGACACAAATAAAATACACTGTAAATGTGTTTAAATGCACATTAATAATTATTTGCTTACATATTATTTAGTTTGTGGTCATGTAAACTGTGTAAACTGTCGAAAGAATTGAATATGACAGGAATAATGGGACTGTACACCGTTAACCTTGTATTTTTAGTTTTCCCTGCTTGCAAAATAACCACAAACAGCAGCTTCCCAAAACAAAATCCCAGATGATTATTTACATTAAAAACAATACAGTTTCAAATCAAAACAATTTGGGTTTTATGAAACGTGTGATATGTTTAGAAAGGAAACAGTGTCATATTGTTGTGTATATTGGGTGATCAGTTGCCAAAATCATTTTCCTACCCTTGATAGATTGTCCCGTCAAATTATTTGTGTTTTCAAATGAATTAAGATGAGTTAATTAAGAAGTGTTAAAGATTATGAGACAATTTCTGTATCACGTTAAGCATTTAAGAAGGCTATATATATATATATATATATATATATATATATATATATATATATATATATGCATGCAGCTGTTCATGGAGGAGACGTTTGGGTCTTTTGTTTCTCACTTACATGCAGATTGTGTTTGTCTGTCTCTGTCTTTCCCCTCATTCCTACTCTACATGCTTTGCACATGTCTTGAAGATTCGTAAACTGGAGGTAAAACTGTGTGCTTAAGAAAACAGCTAAACTTTGAAACATCTTTATTTTCACAGAAAACTATCTCCAACCTGAAGGCAGAACTGGAGAAGGGTCCCCAGGAAGCTGCTGTGTACATGCACCAGATCCACCAACTACAGAGCAACTTGGACAACCTCCAGCAACAGTGCCAGGTATAAACAGGCATGAAGTACACAAATAGACTTGTCATGTTATCAGTTTTTGCTGCCTTCAGCAATACAGTACAGTGTGCCAACAGCAATTCTACCACCATCCTTTAATAACCTACTTTATGGCCCCTCAAATTCCACTTGCTTTACAAAAAGGCTGTGATGAGATCTTGCAGCCTTGATGACCGTCATGATGCGTATTTCCATTAGATCACACACACACACACACACACACAAGTGTTTTACAGGAAGGTTCGGTTCACTGCTACCCCTGCACGTCCAGCCTAGGATGACTGCGTAACATTGTCAGCATGGTCCATTTTTATTATCTGTCAGTGTGTGCTGATGTGCTTTGAAGCCTCTATAATTAAACTAGCAGGGGGTGATGTGTGCCATGCCACCGCTGTCCTTTGGGGTGATGTATAGACCCATATAATGGCCCTCAGCTGCTTGTGTGCCTGTTGTCAGGTGAAATTAGAATGTCAGGGTGTTGGAGCATGGAGTCTCTGGGAAAATTCAGTCCGCTTCTCTGAAGTGGGTGACTGGAAACAAGTTTGCGATTTCAGGGATCTGAAGCCAGGTCATCCCATTAAACAGCCCAATTCGGTAAGCAAGCGAACTGCTGAGGCTGATGTGGAGCAAAGGAAAGAACAGATAAATAAAGACATCAAAAGATAACTGGCTAAACCTTGTGAAATTCATAATTGTAAAGATGTGACTAGAACTGATGAACAGATAATTGTAGTTTTTTTATACATGAATTGATTGTGTTGGCAATGTTACTTTTAAATCATTTCAAAAGTGACCGTAAATCTTTTCTCTGAAACCTACACCAGGATCTAAAACTTCCTGAGGAGTCAGCTGTTTAATTAATTGATAACAGAATATACAGAGTACTTTAGGATAAAGCATATACAAAAAAAAATAAAATAAATAAAAAACATGTTCAAATGGATTACGTTTAATGATTAAAAATATTTTTTATTTATATAAAGAAAATTTGTATGGATAAAAGAATAGAATACACCACAAGAATAGATGCTGATAAAAACAACTGTAAATGTCTCTGGTATAAGCTAAACATGGAAGAATATAAATGCCAGTTTGAGATTTGCTCTGTCCTTGTTAGCAGCACTGCCGTTGTCAAAGCTGATTTTATAGCTAACTCAGAGAATTTAGCACACTGCCCACTGGTGCTTCTTGGGCTGTTGCAGACGCTGTAAAACTGTCTGATTTTAAATGTTACTCCATGCCGGTACTGAGAATGGGAGGCCAACCGTCTCCGTGGTTGTGTCTGAAGAGAACTCAGTGAATTTTGCCCTTGTCTCTTTTAATTTTGTCTTTTCTTCACCTATTCAAATTTGTCTACTATTCATTTCTCTGTGTGTGTGTTTGTGTGTGTGTGTTTTTATAACCTTTGTTTCTTATATTTATGCTTCTCTATAATTACTATGCACCAACCAACACACAAATTCCTGTGCATGTAGACCCTAAAACACATGACGATAAACTTGATTCTGATTCTGATTCTGATTCTGATACATATACAGATGGGTAGAAACAGGTTATTCATTACTGATACAGTGATAATTAGCTATTCTAGTCTGCTAGTTTAGGTAATGCTGTGCTTTTCTTAGATGCTTTCAGGAAAGCTGACGCAACGGGAAAAGGAGAACCAAGAGCTGGATGAAAGTCTGGGACATGAGCAAGTTTCCAAGAAGAATCTACAGGCCAGCTTGCACCAAAGGGAGTTGGAGTTGCAGGAGAGTCAAGCTCGTGCAGCAACCGCAGAAGCCTCCCTCAATCGAGCCCAGACCGAGTTAAATGAGAACAGGGAAGAGGTGGGACGCCTCAGAAAGGAGCTGGCTGAGCTTGAGAAGAGCTACCAAGATCTGAAAGCTGAGCGCAAGCAACTCCAGCAGCAGAAGGAGGATCGTGAGAGCCAGGGCCTGCAGCAGCAGAGCGAGATTAGCCAGGTCAGACACGCACACAACGCACACGATTCCGATTTGGAAAGAGATTATAGTTTACATTGGTGTGAACCACTCTGTACTTGGGTATGTAGTTGCATGGGAAGCTGCTGGAGACAGAACGGCTGCTGGGTGAGGTGCAGGGCCGGCTAAAGGAGCAGAGACAGCTTGCAGGGGAGAAACTCAAAGACCGTGAGCAACAGGTGGCTGACCACCAGCTCAAACTTTCCCGATTAGAAGAACAGGTAAGCTACTAGAAGGACACTAAATAGGAGGAAGTGGCTGTTTAAGCCACTGACATACTGATGTTGACTGGCACAGCACATGCCTGCCTGCTGTGAACAACTTATATAATTTAGATTTCTGATGTTTTTGCATAACTTGAAATATTGAGCTTCTGGAGACTTGGGCCACTTAGTAAGAAGAGGTTAGTATTAGATAAATATTAGGTCTTAAACAATACTCAGATCTTGGATGTAAGTATCATACTGAAAATTGAAATAGTATTTTTCTACAATAAGGATCATGCGAGTGAGTGTAACAATTTTTTTTGAGTGGATGGTAAACCATTTTAATTGATCTGTGCTGTGTTCCAGCTAAAAGAGAGCAACACCAAGTCCACTGACCTACAGCATCAGTTGGACAAATCCAAACAACAACATCAAGAGTTGCAGTCTCTCCAGCAGAGCACCAACGGCAAATTACGTGAAGCACAGGTAACTTTTATTCTTCCATGTCTGTGCAAGCATTAAAGGTGTTTAAACGGCAATATTTGAAGCATGCGGTATGCAATAGGGTCCTCAGGACTGAGCTTGAGATGAAGAGATGTATATTGTCCTGGACATAAACAGGGGTAGCTTGCTCAGTAATGCAGAAAATGTATATATTGTTATTGTATTTATTGTATATATTGTATTGTTAACATAGATTTTATTGATTGAGCTGATTTCCGTCATCATTTTTCTTGTAGAATGACTTGGAGCAGGTGCTGCGTCAGATTGGTGATAAAGATCAGAAGATTCAGAATCTGGAGGCCCTGCTACAGAAAAGCAAATCCAGCCTGAGCCAGCTGGAAGCTGAAAGAGAAGACCTATGTGCCAAGATCCAGGCAGGAGAGGGGGAAGCTGCTTTACTCAACCAACTTCAGGAAAAGAACCACACACTACAGGAGCAGGTACAAGAGACACACTCACACATACATAGAACATGGCTTCCAAAAAAAAAGCTTCACACACTACAGAGTACCCTGTATCTTTTTAGGCTACTGTATCTATCTGTTCTCCTATAGATAAATCAGCTGACTGAAAAACTGAAGAACCAGTCAGAGAGTCATAAACAAGCCCAAGAGAACCTCCATGAGCAGTTACAAGAGCAGAAGAGCCAGCTGCGCTCAGCACAGGACCGCTGCCAGTCCTTGGAAAATAATGTAACCGATTTCAGTGCCCAGCTCTCTCAGAGCAAGGAGAGAATTGCCCAACTTGACACCCAGGTGTGTGTTTATGTTAATGTATAAAAAAATTGTGATGAAGAACTGATACATTTTCTTTTACAACAGTATCTTAAAAATAATAGAGTGGAATAAAGATGGGTGTTCAATTACCAGATAAAGGCTAAGACAGAGATGCTGCTGTCAGCTGAAGCAGCAAAAACTGCCCAGAGAGCAGATCTAGAAAGCCATCTAGAAACAGCCCAGCATGCATTACAAGACAAGCAACAGGTAAATAACCAATATTCCACCAGTCCTGCCTATACAAACTCCATCAGTATCATTTATGACCGTTTAGTATTATTGATGGCTGTAAATCTTCTTTGATTTTGTTTAAAATAACAGGCGGTATTAATGCTGCCTGCTTGTGTACATGTATGTAGGAGGTGAGCAAGGCTCTGGCTCAGGTAGAGGAACAGGGCCGTCGGCTGCAGAAGAAGCAGGAACAGTGCTTACAGCTGGAGGCCAGTCTGAAGGAGATCAGAGAGAAGCTTCTGGCTGCAGAGCAGAAGACTGACACCATGGAGAGCCAGGCTAAGGTCAGCAGTACACACACAATGTAATTACAGTAGACACCCTTGAGTAACTGCATCTAGCAGGTTTTATTTTATTTGCTGCAACTGAGAATTCCCCTACTACTATCTGTTCCGTAATGGCTCAAGCCATAGTTTTATTTCCACATTTTTGGCATAAATTCTCTATAGCATTTTCATGTACTCATAAACCATGTATTTGTGGAGCAGAAAGCAGAAGCTGAGTTAGCAGAGCTGCGCTTAGGAAGGGAACAAGCACAGAAGGCACAGCAAACACAGCAGCAGCAAATTAGCGAGCTGGAGAAGAAGAATAAGGAACTCATTCACCAACTGGACACTGAAAAAGAAGGGTAAGCCTTCAACTTTGAGACAAATTTAAATTTGGTCTTGTGAAATAAGTGTGACTTAATGTTATATTGACTAATTAAAATGGCAAAGAGGTTTCTTAGGTGAAGAAAATGATATTTGACTTTATAAATGCATGTACGCAATCGGTTTCTGATATATATTATATATATATAATTTATTGATTTTTGTTTTACATTTTTAATTCATGCTACAATCACTCAGCAGTGTGGAGGGAAAAAAAACTTTGGATATGATTAGAAATGAATTAGAAATGATTAGCTTTTTTTTTGTAGTGTCACTGTGGCACCTACAGTATGGAGCCAACGAGACACCGTATTATTTAGATGAATATAATTTATTATTTACATTTGATATATTTAATTTCTCAGTCTACAAAAATGCACTAGAAATGGTCTAGACTGGTGTGAACTTTAATTATTAGGGTTGTGAGTAGTTTTAAGGTTAAGTGTGAAAAGTGTGAAGTTTCATTTCTTGAAAACTGAATGACCACAGCAGCATCACAAGCATTGTGTTTGCAGTCAAAAATCTGCACAAACTGATCATATGGAGTACCACCTGAACAGGTTATTAGGTTTTTAGTGCTTTGACCAGGTCATTTTTATCATTAGTTGGTTAAAATCGAAAGCATTTTCAATTTAGATCACAATGGTTAGTTGCTCATTATGTTGAAGAAATTTGGCAGGAACTATTTTAATCAGTCATTTTCTTTTCTAATGATAAATTCTTATTTCCAGAAAAGTCAGATTTCTCTGGCATTTTTGCTTGAAAGTTTGAGCTTTAATTGAGTGTTTATGCTTCTCCCAGTGCTACAGCTCTGCAGGATGAGCTGAAGAAGAAGATCTCAGCATTGGGAGATGCTCAGAAGCATGTGGAGAAGTTGGAACAGGAGCAGAGCGACATTAAGAAGAGATTGGAGCAACTCACTGAGGAAGGACGCAGGCAAAAGACAGAACTGGAGAAGAAGCTCCAGGGGATGAGCACAGAACATCAGAAAACCCAGCAGCAGAGAGAGGCACAGGCTGAAGAGCTGCAGAAGGTCAAAGAAGCTCTAAGCCAGGCTTCCACAGCACTGAAGGAGAGTCAGACCCTGATGGAGAAAGATAAAAAGACCAGTACAGCAGCCCTAGAAGAGAAGGTGGGTTTAAAAAGGACTTAACAGGCCCATTTTATCCATGATGCACACATTTCAAAACAAGCAGTTTCTACATAGAAAATAAAGCATGAAACAAAAATAAACATAAATACAATCATATGATTGTGTGGAATTGTGACTCTGGAAGTTTTTGAATGTCATGTCATTGAGAGAGAGTTCACCAATTTCCTTATTTCTGAGCAGTTTACTACAGCCAATTAATTTTGACCATAAGTTTTGAGTCATACTTGTGACTGAAACCGAGGAGACAAACAAAGAACACAAGCACTACTGCGTAAGTTCAAGCACTTTTAACATTGAAAAGAACTTGAAAATGGCCTTTTCCCCATCCATCATTGAGGAGGAATATACCCACATTGTTGGATATAATTTCTCTTGCCCTAACTCTCCATCACTGCTACAGACATGCAGAACACGTATGTGAGAAACAGGAATTACACAATTTCTTGTTTTCCTCACATCAATAACTTGACTGCATTCCTTTTTTATAATTAATTATCTGAAAATTTATTTTAAAAAAATCTTAGGGTTTCTATTCAGTTCATATGCAGCTGATTTACAGTGAACAGTTGCTAATTTTGAACAAAATCATTAAATTAAAAATGAAATTGAAAGATTTTGCGTCTAGTTCTTTCATGCATAATCATCGCCTGACATTCATACGTAATCAGCTTTAACAGGAACCAAGTGGCTGATTACGTGATTACATGGTGCCTGTACCACACCCATAGTTAACATAATGGCCTCTCTGTAAAGCAATCAACTGATCAATACACAGGAATGCCCTTGTGTCCTGTCCATTGTAAGCTCTCCAGTAGGAGGTCCTATTGTTTGAAGGCCATTTGTTACTGGGTATATAGTCTGGTCACACAGACAGTACCTTTGGGTTAAGTTCCAGAAGACATCTATGCTACACAAGTATCTTCAATAAACACTTTTCCCCTGAACCTGGTCCAGCTTACTTTTCTTTTACATATTAAAAGCATTCTAGTACGTTGGCAAGCCATTCAACCACCCTGCAGCCAAATTCAAGGAAAATCTAACAAAGTCAAGATCTCAGACGCAGAAAAAATATTTTTTTCCCAGTTCCAAAATGTGGAAGTTCATTTGTAGATACCATTTGGAAGGATGCACACAGTTACTGACACTTGTGTGTATGAAGGCGTTTCACGTGACTTTATGATGTACTCTATGAGACGCATCATAATAATATAGGAGGTCCCTTGTGTGTATATCTTTTGATGTTGAGTGAAGTGTCTACTCAAGCTACTGTGCAAGTTGTACAGTAGTATTGTATGCATATATGTTTAGATGGAGTACATTTTTATGTGGATTATTCAGAATGTAGTAACACACGAGTAAATATAGACAGGATATTGTTGTTAGAAATGTAAATGGCTGCAGTGTAAACAGAGAGAAAAGCAAGCGATCTGGAACTATAGTCTTTTTGTATAGTCATTTTTTGAGAGAAGCATTTCTCTCCAACAGGAGAAAACTCATCGGAAAGTCCAGCAGGAGCTTCAGAAGAGCGCAGAAGCAACAGCTAAAGAATTGAGCACAGCTAAAGCTCAGTTGGCAAAAATGGCAGAGGTGAGAAAACAAAAAACAGACATTTTATATTAATAACTACAGTGAAACGTTTCATTAATTTTTATTGGAATTGGATTAGGTGGAGAAGGGACTTCGAACAAAAGTGAAAGAGCTGAGTGACCAGCTGAAGCAGTCTCAGGACACGCTAAAGGAGAGGGAGAAGGACATCCAGCAGGTCCAGACACAGCTAAAAACAACCCAAGCGTCCTTTAGTGAGGAAGTAAAAAAACTGCAGAGCCAAGTGGCAGATATGCAGACGTCTCAAACAAAGAAGGTAGGTGCTGTTAGAATCCATATACATTTGATGATGTGGTACTGTATAATTTGTTATTTGTCATCTGGAGCTTTTTTCAAGCAGTGGTGTCAGACTACTAACTTGAACTTGATAAGTGTTAAACCTTTGAATAATTCTTGCCTTAGAGTAGCAAAGCTTGTTTTTCTTTACATATATTTTGGTCTGTAAATCAAAGGTGCATTTGTGTGTGATGTAGGTGGAGGAGTTGACTAAGCTGAAGGAACAGATGACTGTGCTGTCTGAAGAGCTGGGCTCAGAGAAAAGCCGCAGTGCTGAGCTGCAGAAAACCTGTGACAGCTCCAAGGACAGCTTGGACAAACTACAGTCTGACTATTATGGCAGGGAATCTGAAGTCTCTGCCCTGCGCCAGGACCTCAAGGTTTGTGTGCATGGCTTTCACAATTAAATGACAATTTTGAACTATGACGATTCACACTACAGCACACACATGTTATTAACACAACAGCACTGTATTATTAAAATTGATATCTATACAAAACAGGAAATGGGACAACAGACTTTGGGTGTTCTAGTTTTTTTAAATTTAAACAATTATTGATTGAAATATGGCAACGTGAATATAGGGTATAGCTGTTATCAACTCAATGAACATTCAAACAGTATGATCTGTTATTCAGTTTGACACTGTTCTATGCCGTATGCATAGATAATTAACAAAGAATAGTGATCATAACCAGATCATAACCATAACCAGTTGGTCAAAAAACAGAATGTGAACCTTTGCTACTGGGCCACTGGCCTGTTGGAAAAAGTACAGTTTGAGTTTGTTGTTCAGTGGGAAACGCACCATATAGTTCAGTAATGGTATAGCTTGTGATGCATAGGTGCGTGAGGAGAAGCTGACACTGACTCAGGAAGAACTGGTGGCCAGCACCAACCAGCTGAACAGTCGTGAGGCCCAAATCCAGGAGCTGAAGTCAGGACAAGCAGCACTGGAGAAAGATTTAAAGAAGAGAGATGAGAAGCTCAAACAGCAGGAGGAGGCTCTACGAGAACTGCAGAAGCAGCAGGTACTGACAGCAGGTCCTATATATCACTGATTCTTCTGCAAACCGGAGCAGTGTGTGCAGTAACATTTGTACTCTGCTCTGTAAACCGCTCAACTACATCATTCTGTGTGTGCGTTCGCAGGAGCTGATGCAGGAAGAGCTAAAGAAGGAACGAGCTCAGGTGGAGGAGCTGAGAGAGGCTCAGAGTGGGCTAGAGAAAGAGCGGAGCAGGCTAAGTGCTGAACTCAAAGCTCTGGCAGGCAAGAGTGAGAAGGTTAGCTGCTGATTAAACCAACCTCTATCCCTCCACCTATCATACCACTTTATTATACATGTAATAATGCAAGATGTTAATTAAATAACCAGTGTTACATCATAGATTGTGATCATTAATTTGAATCTTTCATGACTGTTCTGGCCTTAGATCTCAAGACATTGGATGTCATTGAGATCTTAATTTGATATGTGTAACAAAAGATTTCTCTCTCTGGTTCCAAGCCACCATTATTTCTTTGCAGATTACTGTTAGAAGTGATGCTGTGATAATCACAATTTAATCTGCTGGAATTTTACTGATTATCTGAAGCAGGCTAGTTTACCGTGTCTGTGTGTGTGTCTGTGTGTGTGTGTCTGTGTGTGTGTGTGTGTCTGTGTGTGTGTGTCTGTGTGTGTGTGTCTGTGTGTGTGTCTGTGTGTGTGACTGTGTGTGTGTGTGTGTGTGTGTAGGAGCTAAAGGACCTGCAGGCAGCGAAACAGCTCTTGCTTCAGCAGAAAGTAGATCTACAGGGCAGAGTGGAAGGGATCCAGGCAGCACTGGAGCAGGAAAAGAAAGAGCATCAGAACACCCGCGAGTCCATCACACAATTACAACAGCAACACAAAGCAGAGACAGACAAACTACATAAACAAAAAGTACACAGTTTTGTTTTGGGTAGACTTGGTGCTTATATAATGTGTGTTATATAATTTGTTGTATCTTGGATCTCAGCAGTCTTGCTAATGTACCATTATTAAGAATGTTTGATATAATTGCATAAATGACGACATAAAAGATTTTTTGCATGATGAAAATATTGTTCTTTATGCATCGTTGTATTTTACTGTATTACATTCATAAACTCTGTCTTTTTCTCCTTTTCTCCAGGTATTAGAAGCGAAGGCTAAAGAGGAGATAGAGAAGCGGAAGGAGGAGTCTGAGACAAAGCTCACAATGCAGGTTTCTGCACTTAATGAAAACGTTGCCACTCTGAAGCGAGAGTGGCAGAGCAGTCAGCGGCGTGTGATCGAGTTAGAGAAACAGACAGACGAATTGCGCGGCGAGATCGCTGTGCTTGAGGCCACTGTGCAGAATAACCAAGACGAGAGACGTGCCCTGCTCGAGAGGTTAGGACCTGCCACTCTCTTTTTTCTTTTTTTAGTGTTCTGCTTTAAATGCTCTTACACAGTCACACACACACACTCTCTCTCTCTCACACTCTTTCATGCTGCTGCACTCTAGGTGTGTGAAGGATGAAGGTGAGTTAGAGAAGTTTCAAGCCAAAGTGGTGGAGATGAGGAGAAAACTAGATGACACCACGGCAGCTATGCAGGAGCTGGGCAGAGAAAATCAGTCCTTACAGGTCCTACAAACACACTCACGAACCGATACACACCAATATGTGAGGTTTTGATGTGTCCATTTTTTATTTATTTTTTTTTCTATTATTATTTTCCGCTCCTGTCTGCTACCTCAGAAACCCTTTATACTTACTGCATCCAGTACGTGCCTATGTTAATGATGTGGCATTTCACTGATGTGACATTCATTCCAATCACCTACCCACATTCACATGAACGTAAAAACCACCCACACCTTTTACCTTTTCTGTCCTGATGTGCACGTTTAATGTTTTTATTTTATGCTGCATTTGAATTGCTGTAATTAATTCGATTGATTCAATTATAAAAAGAAATGTAACCTGTTAAAAAAAAAAAAGGTTCTTCTTTCAAAAAATTTCAACGTTGTGTAACAATCTTTAAAATTTCATAAAAACATAACATGTTCATGCACCATCCTGTCATCAGTTGCTTTATTATGACTATTCGTATGGTTTAAACCTCAGCCTTATGAACAATACAATACAAACTGAATTCATAAGACAATGATTCGATAATTATCCAGCACTGATTCAGCTATTAAATATGATACAGTTTGATTTATAGACACATCACTTTATACCTTATAACTTATTAACAGTTTAAAAATGAATTTAAAAAAAGGATTAGGATTAGTCTACAGGTGTGTGTCTGTGTGTGTGTGTGTGTGTGTGTGTGTGTGTGTGTGTGTGTGTGTGTGTGTGTGTGTGTGTGTGTGTGTGTGTGTGTGTGTGTGTGTGTGTGTGTGTGTGTGTACACAAAGCCAGATAGTTTTCTAGCACTGGAATATACACATCTGAATGTACGTCATCATGCTGCATGCTCTCTGTTGATGCAGATAAAGCAGACCCAGTCCCTCACACGGAAGTGGGCAGAGGATCATGAGGTACAGAACTGCATGTCCTGTGGGAAAGGTTTCTCCGTTACCATCCGGAAGGTTATTATTCCCTTTAAGTTTCTTTTTCTCTCTCTTGCCCCCTCCCCTCACGCCCACAGATTCTCAGGCATGTTTGATGGTGCCGTTTGATCAAAAGATCAAAGCTCTAAATCAATACTATGTTAATGGTCTGCTACAGGGACCCACTTTCAGACAGGCTGCATTCAAAGTCCACCATGTTTTTCTCCTATGAACGGATAGTATTGTCCAGACGCACTTTTATCAACTCCAGCACATCTCCAGTGAAAGCACTGTTGTTTGATCGAATCAGTGAGATTGAAAACAAGT
Organism: Tachysurus vachellii; assembly: GCF_030014155.1. Lineage (NCBI taxonomy): Eukaryota > Metazoa > Chordata > Actinopteri > Siluriformes > Bagridae > Tachysurus > Tachysurus vachellii. Next base: position 18,170,138 of record NC_083468.1, on the reverse strand, counting down.
ATTTGTTTACTTGTATGTCTCGATTTAAATCAGTAGTGTTGGATGTTTTGAACTTTTAAGGATAACATTTAGCGGTTGAGTTCCCAGCCAAAATGTTTGTAGTTCATTTGAAACAAACAAAAAGATCGCCAAAGTTTGTTAAACCAGATTAGTCAGAAATACAGCCAGAAAGCTCACGATGAAACCACATAGCAGAACAAAAAAAATGAAGAACAGATTGTCTTTTGAAATGTTTGTTATTAACGCTACACATGTCATCAGAATGTCATAGAGTTGTATGGGCAGAATTCATGGAGGCAGCCATGTTCACGTTACAGCATGAAATAGTTCTTCATCATTCTGCCATGACTGGCAATAATGAGAAAAATCCACTGAGTGCGAGTGTATTTTAGGTGATTGTTTGCACTATGCCTCACAGTCCAAACCAACTAGCAGTCTTCCAGTATATAGAACTGTCTAAATGCTTTGGGATTTACCATTTAAAATGGTACAGTGTTTCTCTGGTATGTTATAACTGACTGATTCATTGTGTCTCCTTCAGCACCACTGTCGTCACTGCGGGAACATCTTTTGTGCCGAGTGCTCAGCCAAGAGCGCCCTGACACCGTCCTCTAAGAAGCCAGTGCGGGTATGTGAGGCCTGCTTTGAGGAGCTGCAGGGCTAATAGACCTCACCCAACCTGCTGCTCTGCCACACACTCGCCATAGACTCTTCCTGCACAGGACAGCAGCTTTCCCAGACCCTGGGAGCAGGAGCGACAGGGTGGCAGAGCTACAGGAAAAAATGAGGACTGGCCTGCGTTGATCTGCTCACTGGGCATGAGGTGGCCTCAGAGAGAGTGAGAGTGAGAGAGAGAGAGAGAGAGAATGAGAGAGAGACTGACTGTTAGAATCACAGCAGTCGTCACCCGAGCAGTGCCTTGGTCACCTCTAGTCCCATTTGGGGTTCCAAAGAATCTAAAAAGGGAAAGTGGTGCAGCATTTTAAAGTCTTCATTTCTAATTGAATGTGTTTCGGATGAGATTTATGACATGCTCTGTGCTTTGGGTACCAGGCTGGAAGATTTGTACCTTAAGCTTTGTTTCTTCTGAACAAAGCAGTAGTGAATCTGCCAGCGTGGCCTCCAGACTGAGAGAGGTATGTACAGGCTCCATGAACAGATCAGGTTAGTGCTGTCAAGCAAGAAAAATCCCATTAAAAATCTAACACCACTTTTCCAGCTGACAGCGAGGTACAGCATTATTCAGTGATTAGTCTGAATCTGCAATTCTCTACAACTGAGTTAATTACTATTTTCCATTGCCTTATGGTACCTGTGCTAGTAGAAGGAGTTAACCATGTGCTGTGAGCTGGTAATCGTTTCCCCTGCCATGCTAATGTTAATGATAAACACTAATAACAGCAGCACGAATGCAAAAGCTTCAGGGTCTGGTTTAACATTTAAATTTGACATTAACATTTATTTGATTTGCTTTAATGTGAAGAGACAGAGACAGTAAGAAGAAGCAGACAATAACAGAAGATTGCTGTACTATACAGCCAGGTAGAAAAACCCATTATAGCCAGCTATATTTTATTGACTCAAATGACGACACGTGACCTTTCTCTAACAGCTACATTTGATTTCACATCAGTGGTCTGCCTGATTTTTAGCTTTACCCATAAATCACTGTTTAGTACCCTGGCACGAAGGGTAACCAAGTCCAGTACTGGTACAGTGTGTTGCACAAGTATTCTTGCTTAAGTATAACTTGAACCTTTTCCATGTTTTGTAGTGTTACCACCTGGAATAATAGCCAATAGAGTCAATAGCCACTGATATTTAATTGGGTCATCAGTCCATCAGTACATTTTGCCCACCTATTTCATTATTATGAGCTATATTGTGTGTGATTGATGACCTATAATCCCAGGTAATTGTGTTTCTGGTCCACGTCTCCAAGTAACACTACAAATTGTGGATCATTTTTAGAGTACAGGGGTGTTAATATTTATGCAATGCAATGTAAATAGTTACAGCAGAGTTCACACGGCAATGGAAATCACAGATTTTGATTAGTATGTTGTGCCACGCTGTCCCATTGGAAAACACTATCGGTTTTCATTTTGACTTGATTAAACCTTTTCCAACTAGGTTATCATTAATTCAGGCACGTTTTATTAAACGGTGTCTATGTATCATACCTGCTCGCTATGCTGCTTGTTTCCATTTGTTTGAGAAAAAAAAAACTTTTTACATTTTGTTTTTAATACATCAGCATTTCCAAACTGGTGCATTTGAGCAGTATTTTGCAAATTTGCTGATTCTGTTCAATTAGATTTTATTGACATGAGTTAATTGCAAATGTGTGTGAGCTGCTACTAAGCAATAATTGTGATTATGTGGCTATAATTGTGTGCGTGTGTGTGAATCTGTGTATGTAAGAGATTTATCTATAGATGCTATATCGATTGTATAAAACATGGGCTGCTAGAACACTTCTGAAAATGTATCGTCAGTGTTAGTGCAGCATTATCATTCAGGCCTCAGCATTCTGCCATCTCTCTTCCTGCACCTTATCTAGAACATCTCTTTCTTTCTCCTCGACGGGTGTGAAAAGTGTCACGCATGACACATGAGAAAAAGAAAATCAACTTAAAACAGATGCAATCAGTATGCTTTCTGTTAGAGGAAGGATTATGCGAAAACAGCTGGATCTTTGGCATAGGTGCTTGTGCAAACACGCAAAAGAAATTGTACAGGTTGTACCTGATGTACAGTAAACGTCAGCACTGTTACCTGTGAAACGTCTGTATTATATCGTACCTTTCCTCTACACGTTCGCTTCAGCATTGAGGTTGTACTGTTAGAAATGCACATTTACAGTCATACACGCAGCAGTGTTTAATTCTAAGACACATACACACACTGATGCACCAAACTCGTATCATCATCAGTGTAAATTCAAGACATGCTTTCTTTCTGTATTTATGGCACCTACCTCGGGACTGTATGTTTCGCTCTCTGAATATTTGTTTAAATATAAAAATCAACCCTCCACAGTTTCAATGCACCGTGTTGGTTACTATAAATAAGTCAAGGAAGTTGCCAAGAGATCTGAATGTTAACCATTTTAGGAGTAACACTACACTGCAGTACAGTCAGTTATGTTGCTTGTTGTGCATGAGCTGTGAACCGGCAGTCACGTTTCTCATCTGAACAACAGGCTGTTTCTGTTGCGTTCATGTGTTCGTGCCTTAAGTCTTGCTTTGTCATCAGCTCGGTCACAAGTGCCGAGCTGAAAGGCTTTACACTCGTACATGACCGTCGCTATGACGACACCGGTGGATATTAACGTGTCAAATTGGTTTATGGATATAATTTATGTCAAGATGTTTGTTTTCTAATTTTTCATTGATATGTTTGAGTAAATAAACTAGGTGTCTATTTTCATTTGTGCCTTACGTGTATATGTCTGTTAAAGCTGAACAATATATCACAGCAAATTGCATCTCAACACTTCACTGAGATTACAGGGATTGTTAGAATTATTTATTTATTTTTAATTCATATTTGCCTCATTTATATCGTAGGCGTTCAATAAAACCTCATTATAAATTCATTACGCAAACCGGATATGAATGAATTTATTTGTAAATCATTCAAAGAAGCATTTACAAAGTACTGTGCTGTTCATGGAAAAATGCTCATATCCTGTTAGTGTTTATTTCAACATGTAAGGAGTGGAGAGAGAGATAGAGAGAGAGATCCGAGTTAAAGAGGAACCTAATTTTTCAGGGTGTGAGCTTCATAATAATTAAATGTTTATTACTTTGCATATAAGTGCCATTTTATGACGAAAAGCCTTCTATATTACGTAGTCTGTTAAATGTACTATTCAATACACAGACATCAGAAGCCTTCAGACGATACAACACTGATGTGCTGTTGCCCAAAGTAAATCTTTAAGTAAATAACTGACGTGCTACTGTGAGTTTATGTACAGATTACACGGTCAGGATTAAATCGCTTACAGATTTCATTCAAATGTTTCAGACTTGGTTCCTTCATAATAATAACTAATGACAAATTGTTAATGTAACATAAATTAGACCAGCTGTTCAGTTAGGGCAAAGTAATGGCACTCTTTACAAAGAGGAAGCATTAGTACATGTGTCTGTGGTAGCTGACACACTGCAGTGGCTGAGCATTCTGGAGTTTTGTGGGCATCGCTAGATGACAGATGGCAGAAAATGCACTTGCTAAGTATCAGTATGTTATTATGGGTATGTCCACACACACACACACACACACACGAGGAAGATGAGTGTAACACAAATCTGGTGGGATTTTTTTTGGGAGGATATAAGAAAATCAACTACTTATGATAACTGAGAACCTTTTGACACTACAAGTTAAACTGGTCCCTTCCCAACAACAGACTTCTACACAACACAAAACACTATAACCATTGCTTGTGTATCTATTTCATATTATCATATCAATAAAAGGCCACAGCAATCAATTCTAGATTTCACAGTCGCAGAGTAAAATAGCAGGCCAGAGAGTTTCAGTTTCAAAGGAAACTTTAATTAAAAAACAAAACATAACACAAACTGTATTAATCTACATCTCAAAGAAGCATAGTCCATTTTGGCTGAATTTCAGAGCCGTAATTTTCCACTCCTGTGGCACGTTTAGTCTTCAGTGGGTGTCAGGCTACAGCAACAGTTCCGTTTGCATTACAGCTTTGTACTTGTGTCATTTGTGACACTGCTGCCTGACCTGAATAAACCTTTTCAAGTGCTTTACATGGATCTGAAAAGACAGATGTAAGACTCTATAGCCATGCTGGGATCTTGGCCAGTCAATTAGAAACCCATATTATTAGTCCTGGTCATGTGATGTTGTCAGACAGCAGTATTGATGTGGGCCACCTGTTCTGATGGTCAGAGTCTGAGTGTGTGAGTTAGATCTGAGAAGACTCCACAAAGAGAGACGAGCTCTTCAGCCGAGGCTGCTGAGAGTCCCGCTTCAGCAGAGCACAGACTGCCTCCTCGATCTCAGACAGCCATGCTTTCTGCGACACACAAACACACACAAAGCACAGACGCTCAATAATGCAATCAGTGACGTGCATTTAAGAGACCTTTTCTTGCATGCAGGGTGTTTGTTGGCGTGACATTTAAAACAGAGTTATTTGATCAGGACAAAAACAGTGGCATAGGGCTGGAATCAGGTGGTACAGATCAGAGACGGCACAGTGTGTAATTACATCAGGACACAGTGTGGCTCCTCACCTTAACGGACTCGCTCGGGGCCTGCAGAATGAACACGCCGATGCACTGCTGATAGCGATTCTGGTGCATTATAATAAATGAACAGGGTAGACCAGAGGCTACACAGTGGAAAGGAAAAGATATAATCACCAACCACAACAATTTCATACTGTTCTACTCTAAATGTCCATTCTTTGAATAGTAAATATTAAAAATCTCATCCAAATGAGTATTAATGCAGGGAGGAAATAATACACATGGAAATATAATTTCTAATCATTAACCTGCAGCGTTAAGCTGGTCTACGTTCCTGAGCTGCAGGCGATCCAGTGAGATGGGTTGATCGAGCACGGTGAAGCTGCAGCCCTCCTGCAGTAACTGCTCTAGCTCCTGACCAGCCACAGAGCGCACAGGGAGAACCTCCCCAACAACAGACTTCTACACAACACAAAACACTATAACCATTGCTTGTGTATCAATTATCGTTATATCAAATTAGCTTTTGGAACCATCAGAAAATGATCTCTTTAAAAACATATGCTTCTGTTAAACAGCTCAACTATTGCATCAACTCGTTATGGATGCTCCTTTTTAGCATTGAATTCATTTGATATCGCACTCCACAGTAGTGGATAATGGCTCATATAAAAATAGATGTTTTTTTTTTTGCACCTAGTCTACTAGGTTTAAATTTAGTGCTGTCTGTTATATCTCTGTACCAATGTTATTGTGGAGTGGTGGTGTGTATTGTTTGCCCAGCAGGGGGCTCACACCCCTCTCCTGTTTCCCCTCGCCTTGCTCTCCAGCATGTAAGCATATCACTATACTTTACACACAGAAACCCAACAGTGTCCTGACTAATCTTATAACAGACTTGCAGAAATCAAATAATTAATTTGTTGTTTTTATTCATGATGGAAAATATCCGATAAGTCAGTTTCCATTCTGGCGATGGAATGGAATTGCAGTGTTCTGTGACAAAGAGTTAATGTTTTCAAACAGTTCTGAAGATCAATCTCAGTAGACGGCATTACATCTGTTGAATCCTGTTATGACATTGTACACGGAGTAGTTAAATGCATAGCTCTTGAAATACTGCACCTTTTTAGTTCGTTTGACCTTGGTGATGAGGAGGAATTCGTCAAACAGAAACAGGTAAACATCATTCGGCTTGGAATTCTCTGTTCAGAGAAAATGGTGGCCAATGATGGACAATAATGGTTTTTGTATCTAAAACAGTATGTTAGATAGAGTTCTGTACATGCACAGTTCCAGCTCAAGTGTAAAAGATCCAAATACTGACTATTTCTTATTGTAGGGAAATATAAATATATATATATATATAATGTCATATAAATGATGTATAAATAAGAAGTGAATGCTACATAATAGAAAATTAAAATTTTTCTAATCTAAACAGCTTAGGTTTCAGAAGTCATGTGTCCGTGTCTCACCTGTGAGTGTGAGCTTCCCTTCGTATCGGAGACTACGCTGAGAGACCAAGTTTTCCAAAGGCACAGCTTTCAGCAAGTGTTTCAGATTCTGTGGGAAATTACAGGCGTGACTACTATGTAAGCTCAAAAAGTGAAGTTCCAGCTGCCTGTCTCAAACCTGCCTTACAGAACATGTTTACTTTTTTTTTTTTACTATTTCAATCCACACTTTATGGGGCATGCCTCTTGCAAACATTAAAATGTGACCCCATCTACCCGGCTTTGTTTTTGACACTGTAAATTTCCCATCACATGCACATGCATCTTCTTGTATACATTGTTTGCATGTGAATGATGAACATGTGTAAGTAGAACAGAAACAAATATTCTGTTTGTAGTTGATAATGCCAATGTACAGTGTGGACTCCATCTTACACCTAATCCTATTTAATCCTTAAACATCCACTACTTTCAAATGTAATGAGGTGTTGTAATTATGATAACGACCTGTTCTGTCATAATTATTCTGAAGCATACAGCATCCTATTTATAGAAAGTTTGCTGTAATAACGACAGAGTCCTTAAGGATCAGCAACGAGCAAGTAAGGAGTGCCTTCACATGGTATACATGGTTATTACTCTAAAAATACCATGTGTAATACGTTCACCTCATTTTAATACAAGACTGACTCTATGGACATTTACTATAAATGCTGAGTTTTAGGGCTTGTGGCCTTACAGTTGACCTTAACCTGCGAAAGCTTTATCTGTGCTAGAAACACAATAATGTTAGATGCTATGAAAGCTTTGCTTCTACAGTTTAATTTCTACTGGTCTTTTGAATATTACTTAATGCTACAAAAGGTCAATTGGGTGTAATTACCTCTGGAACATGTGCTCTCTTTTCTCTTTCCCACACTGGGAGCCAAATCAAGGCTTCCTTCAGCTGATTAACTTTCTGATAGTTATCCAACCACTTCACCTTCCCCTCCAGATCATCTAGAGAGAGAGAGAGAGAGAGAGAGAGAGAGAGAGAGAGATTCATGATCAATTCAGCATTTCAATGTTTCAGTTATGATTTCCACTGAGGTTTATCCACACCTTTTAATCAAACTTCACTCCCATTCTTTTATTCTTTTATTCCCTTGGTGACAGACAGCTCTAGTTTCACTATGCTCTCTTACGTCTGTACGTTGGGAAAGAGCTCTTACTCATCAGACGCTGGAGGTAATTAAAGTTCCACACCCATAAAAGAATAACCTGTCCTAACTATAGACACAAAGTTCCATGACATGTTATATGTTACACCAGACACGCCCTCAAATCAGTCAGGAAACATAGCTAAAATCTACCCCCTGTGACGCCAGTGTGCAAAAGCGTTGGTGTAGTATATTTGTTAAAAACCTGCCAGTCTAGTTGCAAGTAGGATCTCATACAGTTCTATAATTATAAGTACATGCTGTTAGACACTGGCAGAAAAACAATAACATGCAACACACAAATGGTTTTTCCAGACCTAAATAAAATAAATATATATATATATATACACACACACACACACACATATATACATATATATAAAGTCTGTGACAATTTGTATACTGGTCTTTCCTGTAAAAAAATACTGAAAGAAATTAATATTGGAGAATAAAAGAATGACTTATCTTACAAAAACAAAACTGGTCCCTTTATATATATTTGTGTATTTTACATTCTGTATTGTACATTTCACAGCTGGCTCTGGGGGTAAAAGCCATATTATGATGACAGATAACGAACTAGAATTGTAAGCTGACACTGTTGGTGTTGTAATTCCTCTTCAGACATAAGTGCTTTACTCTAACATGATCTGATAAATACACAATAGCAACATGAAACAAGTGCTTCATATTACACCATTAAAAATCAACACTTTTTGTCATGTCAGTAAAGACATTAGCATATAGGTGGAATTATTCGATTCCTAATTCGAGCTGTTCAAGTTGCTAAACATACTCAAAATATTCAGATATTTTCGTATTTTGGTGTGAGATTGCAGTGTGTAAAAAAGCACAAGTGCAACTACAGGGCAGCAGAACAGCGCAGCACGTAGTGGGACGGCTCACTGCTCCCAGAACAGGTCCCTGGTTCGATCATGAGCTCAGACTACTGTCAGTGTTGAGTTTCACATGTTCTTCCTTGTGTCACTCAGGTTTACTCCAAAAACATGCTAGTACATCAAGTGAGCGCTCTGGGTATAAAAGAATGGGTACACGGTGCCTTTGATAGACATTTTATTCCCACCTTGTGCCCTGACCAGGATAAAAAACATTACGCCGATGATAACGAGAAAAAACAGACTTTTTTTTGTAGACTCATTTAGAAGCAGGGTTGTATTTTCCGGAAAACATTCAGTTGAAGCATATTATTAAGGGTACAGTCTGAGGCGATATTGATTATTTTCACTTTCCTTGATTTTAGCATGACAAGTTTACCGTTTCAGCAGTTAATTACTATGTTGTTATCTGGCTAGCTTGTTAAACTGCATTCTTAACTTTTTTAGAATTAATGTAAACACTATTTTGTAAACATTCAGCTTAAAGTCATAATTAGTGTCTCTTCATGCAGGTATATTTTTATTTATGCCTCCTCAGCAGAACAAAGGCTGAATCCCACATCACTATTCTAATCCTATTCACTACATCTTAAACTGCTCTCATAGAGTAATTTAGCCATAGTAAGAAAATACAAATACAGTAATACCTCGAGATACGAGTTTAATTCGTTCCGTGACCTTGCTCGTATCTCAAATTGCTCGTATCTCAAAGCAATTTTCCCCATTTAAATGAATTGAAATCCCATTAATCCGTTCCAGCTCGCAAAATTCCACTCCAGTTGTTTTGTTTATGTGTTTTGAATATGAAATATGTACAGTACCTGTATTTATAAATGACATATATTGTATAAAAACATACAGTAATAAAAGAGAATGTTAAAAAAATAAACTGGTTTTACTTTACGGAAGATTGAGGTTGAGGGAGGAGTAAACAGGTGGAGGAGTTAGAAGGAATTACACTTTTACTTTCGTTCACTTACTTGCACTCTTAATGCCACTTTACACTTAAATGGAACTTAACTAAACTTCATTTAGAGTATAACAGAAGCATTAATCATGCATACAGTTAAAAATAGAAAAGGAAAATAATAAATGAATAAATGGATAAATAAATAATTAAATAATTAGAGAGAGGGAGAGAGAGAGAGAAATATGTGGAGATTTATGACGTAATCTGGTACAACGAACACGGGTTCCGGCATGGTGGAGTCGGGGTTGGAGGAGGGAGTTTAGATCGCGGCAGCAGCGAAGCGCTAGAGCAGCTCTATGAATGGGAATTTAAATGGTCAGGTAATATGGATGTAGTAACCGGATTGGTGCGCGTTGTGGACAGCTGATTAACAGCTGATGCACGCTTGACGACGTGGCCTGCCAGAACTAACGCGATGCTTGATTTCTCTTAACTTAACTGAACTTAATTGCTACAATTTCTGTTTTCTTTACATTAATTTTGCTTAATTTTCTTCATCGCTTTTCTCTTCACTTGTTTTTGCCTTTTTTGTCACTCTTTCCTCACTAATATCTGCCGGTTGTTTTAATAAAAACCTGTCCGGTCGGCATATCAGATGCGGTGTAGTCGCATAGGTTCAAATTTTTAACGGATCCAACGATTAAAACGGATCCGAAAATTACGGATCCGCAGATGGTCGGCACCTCACGCAGCTCCTTTGCGACTCTCCATAGGAAATGAATGACTTCCTGTTTATCGCCCGTCGTTTGACGTGTGCAGTGGAAAGGCGGCTTTAACCGAGTGAGACGCGGGAAGCTGAGGCGGGGGAAACAGAGCACACGTGGTTGTTGGGGATCTTTGTTTCGGCAGCCGCGGCTCGGATGCTCGTATCTCAAGCCAAAAATATGGTCGAATCACAGCTCGTATCTCAAAAAATTCATATGTCAAAGCACTCGTATCTCGAGGTATCACTGTACCACTATTCAGTATTTGTTTTTATTTGTTAATATTTGCCACTGAAAGGAGTCTCAATCTTTTGGCAATGCAGCAGACAGTCAAATAGCTAACAATAGCAGCATGTTTAGCTGTTTTGTTTTTTCACTCTGGGGTCCTACTCAAATACACACACACACACGTATGAGAGTGCGAATCTTCTGTTTAAAAGCAGTTGATGTGGAGATATTATTCCTAACTTTTAATTAACCTCTTCAGCCATGGAAACACACTATAACAATAAAATGGGATTTATAACACAGCCCTAATACTGTGTTTTAGATTAATAACCTACAGTGAGGCCACTGCTCATGAGAAATGTTTTGCTGGCTGCAGCTGTGCTAACTGATAATGATATAATGGTACATATTTACATATGGCTTTGTCCACCAGTTCCACTACGCTCTGCAAAGCGCTTTCCTCTGCTTCTGTGCAGCTCCTTTTCTCCATGTTCTTCAGGATGAGAGGGTATCGTGTGAACCTCTGCAAAGGAGTCACCAGAAGATCCCTTAACTGCAGCCTACGGCACTGTTCGTTCCTCTCGCACCACTGAGGAAGACAGACAGAGAGAGATTTTTACCGCTCCCATAATATCAACTGTATTGTTAAAGTATTCATAGACAGAAGAGTGTAACAATTACAAGGAATAAGTTCTGCCACTACAATTACCATCATCATGAAATAATATAGAGTTCACAATACCTTGTGAGACATTTTCAATGCCATTATAAATATAATTGGTGTTATAGATTATCTGTTTATGTTCATTTGACATAAAAATCCTCTAATTTATAAATTTATCTGTTAAACTGAGTGAGGGTTGAGGAGATGAAGAAAGCTTCATGAGTTCAGAACTGAACTGCTTTCATGCATGACAGTTTCTGTGCACTGTGCTTTAACATTATAATATGTTTGTATTTATGTATATATATTTATGTATGTGTATGTGTGTGTATATACAAACAAACAAACAAGTAATTAGAAGTGGCCTCAAAAGCCTGAACTCTAGAAATACAGTTGTGCTCAAATGTTTGCATACCCTGAAAGAAATTGTTAAACATTGCCATTTATTTGGAGAATATGACTGATAATTAAGAATGATAAATATTTTTTTATTTAAAGATAGTAGTCATGTAAAGTCATTAATTATCACATAGTTGTTTGACTCCCTTGATGCCCCATGATGCCTGAGATAGGCACAGGCTCCCCGTGACCCGGAGTAGTTCGGATAAGCGGTAGAAAATGAATGAATGAATGAATGTTTGACTCCTTTTTAAAAACTAATGAGAACTGAAATCACCTAAACAACACCGATTTACATATCCTTGAATGTTTGGTCCTCATTCTGTTATGCTTTACATATTTAAGTCCTATAAGAAATAAAATAAATGTTTTGCCGTCTCATTCATGTTTTCTTCAAGCAGTGGTACACATCTTGCAAATTCTCCCAAGGTATGCAAACTTTTGAGCAGAACTCTATGTATATTAAATTGGAAGGTCAAATATAATTCCAGATTGTTTTAATTACATTTAAAATACAATTATTTTTTTTACCCTGTCAGAAAATACAATAACAGCTCATGAGCCATGAGCTGTGTGCCTTGAAGCATTCTGAAAGTGAAACCTAATGAAGTCAATACTAGTCTAACATACCTTCAGATAAGTACTGAAGTCCTCCCTGGCTTTCAGGGTGTCTAAATAGAGGATGGCTTTACTGTAGTTCAGACAGTATTTCTGTAGACAGTGACAGATGCTCTCACCAAAAGCCTGAAAGGTCAAGCAAAGGGTCAGAAATCATGCACAAATATTATACATACTGTTGACTTAGACATAACTTGTATTTGACTAAAACACAGCAAAACAGCAAGCACACATGCAACCTGCACACACAATGCAAACGCATGCTAATAAATCCATAAAAGCACACACATATAAGCAAATACATGCACGTGTACACACACAAGGCCCCATCAGAGATACCTCACCTTTTTGAGAATGGCCATCAGGGCCTGTGTGTTATTGGTGTCTGGAGGCTCTGGAGTGGCCCACAGCTCTTTAATCACATGCAGTAGACTGGTCAGGAAGCCAAAGCTAACCTACAGTGAACCAACACACAATCTGATTTGATACTCTGAACCATACACGATTCCATTACATTTTTACAAGACTATAAGCGGTAATGTATATACACACGAGTGGCATATTAAAGGAAAAAACAGACACTCTGTTACAACGTGATGGAATTTTGCTGGCAGGAGTTGCATCCTCTTGTTTTCTTAGTGTAGGAATGTCAAGTTCACATCGTGCCAGGGCCACGTCAGTGTTTTTGTGAGCTTTTGAACGGCCATAAACTAAAACTATTTATTTATTTATTATGCTGTCTATCATGTAAGAATAAAGAAAACAATATCTCAGACTCCGATAGTAGCTTAGCACAATTTAAAAAAAAATAAAAATAAAAAAGAGGCTAGCTTTTCAGACCGAAACTATTCAACTGTATGTAATATTAGGTGCTAACATTTGCTGTGTTTATCTTTTTTTTTTTTGTATAAATATATGTTAGGGCTAATCTTTGCTGTGGAGACGTCAGCTCCATACGGTGCACGTCTAAGCTGGGAATATTTTTCCCTTTGTGTTTTCATTAAATATTTCACCAACTATATGTTTTCATTTTGATGGCAATTTGTATAACGTGTACTGCACTAATCAGTTTCTGCTTTAACTGTCATGAACTCGGGAGGTGTTTTAAGACTAAACTAAAACACTATGGTAGTTTTGCCTTTAACTTTTCACCCATCTGTATCTGTATTTTTAGATGTCCTTTACCAGGCACAGCTCATTGAGGTTTCCAAACAGTGCCCAAGATTCAATATCTTGTAGACAATCCCTCATCTGCAGATCAGACAGAGTAGTCAGAAATACCTGCAAACAAACCACAGGTAAAGCGTGTTTAAAAGAACAGATTACATATACAAGTGTGGTTCTACAACTGAGTACAGGACTATTAGGGAGTTTTGTGACGTGCACATTTCCTGCTGAGTACCAATAAAAGAAACATCACACTGAGAGCATATGCTTATGTATGTAGTCTATAAAAGATGCCCCACTATATCAGCCACATGCTCTGAGCATTCTAGTCAGCGGTCCTTTACCCAGAATCAGACCTGTTTGGTTAATTTGGGATAAAGAAGAATAAGGGATTTACAATATTAAAAAGATTTGCATTATAAAAAAAACATAGACTTGTTAATATTTTATTAATAAACTGTATCTTGTTACTGTTTTTAAACAAGTCATATACTTTCACCACCACCACCACACAATGTATGAATGATTATACCTCTTTCAACACCATTAACTGGTCTAGGAAGTACACACACTCGCTGGTGAAGAGTTCCCAGAGTGCCTCCTGTCTTTTGTGTGCTTTTGGCTCTTCTTCTACCCTCAGCTCTGGGTGACTTCTCAGAAACTCCTCTAAAGCCAAATCCTGAGGTAAATATAAGAAACAACTATGATATGCCTAGAGATTTTATACATATCCACAGACAAAGAATGACTTTACTCTCAGACACTATCAGATCCAATCACAACACTCCTAAAAATGCCCTAAAAGTACTCGTGATCATATAAATATAAATCATGGGAAAATAATCTATAAAAATAAAATAAACACAGACAACTGGCATTTGTATTTGGAAGAAATACGAATAGAAATGCTAAATATTCAAATGAGACTCAACAGCATCTTACCACTTAAAGCTTTTAGAAAACCTTTTACAGTAATTTAAGTTCAGTAAGTACGTGTACTCTGTGTCTGAAAGAGAAGCTCTCTTCTTCGAACATTTAAAACAGTTTCAGCACAAATTTCAGCTGTGACCTCTTATACCTTGTACTGTTGAAAATGTGTGTTTCTCCACTCCTGGATGTGGATGGCTGTGAGACATTTTTCAATGTCTGCAGCTGTGCGTGTCCTGCCTTTATTCTGATAAAAAAAAAAGAACAGTTTTAACAACACTGTGAGAGTTTATCTGACCCATAATGAAAAAGATTCCACACACACACACACAAAAAAATGATGGGTAATTTCAAAAATACTGCAGTGCTTTTCAGGAATCAGGGAAACCCTCGAACAATAAAAGAAATCAATTCCAATTGACTCTAATTGACGTAAAGCCTAAAAAGAAGAAAGGTTCAGTCAAGAATTACAGCCATTTCAAACCCCACATACTCAAGAGGAATGCATGACACAGAACTCACAGGAGTGAGAATGCTTTATATTAAAAACCACCTAACGTTCCTTGCAATCTCAAATCCAGGTTCTTATTTATGTAATATTTGGTTAACATTTCAGAATGTGTGCTCAGTCGAGGCTCTTCTCTGTATTGTCCTCGCGTGTCTGTCTCACGTGTACATGTTCATGCACATGGCTGGAGGCTAGCCCTTCTCACTGGGAGGCAAGGGCAACCGGGTTCTTCTGTCTCGCCTTTCAGTGTAACAGCCAATCAGTTTCCAGCATGGTCATGTGACAGCCAAGGTGACTTTATGTGCTGATCAACTTGACAGTGCAACAGGAACAGCAGCACAAATTTACCTGGCGCAGCTTAAAAAAGCCATCGAGCCAAACCAAAAAGTATTCATCGTTCACTTGATAGATTCAGTAATAAAGCGCAGACAAATGTAGTCATTTTAACAGCTTTTATATCCGTACTACGAGTATCAAACGCAAGTCTTTATGATGCTCTTATTTTTATTTCTGCTTGTACATGTGATTATTTATATGTTAACTGCTTGTATAGATGGAAGAAATCGGGGGAAAGGGGGACATGTAAATCTGCTTTCACTCTAACTGGGTCAGTGAACAATGTGTGCTCAACCCTGAGCAGGAAAAAAAGCACTTTTAGACAAGACAAGTTGAGAGAGCAGTTATTCAGGCATTCGGTTTGATCATTTCATTCTCTTTAGTGTTTAAATGCCTGAAATGTTAAATTTCACCTACCGTTGTACGTTTTGAAAAAGGCCACTTTGATTTCTTCATATCTATATAATAAGTTTTAGACACTGTTAGTATACAGAGTGAATCATACACAAAATACTGAAATGTGTAACACTGTGGAAAATGTAAGTGTTTAGTTATTATTCTATTCACTGTGAAACTATATGATGTGTATATATAATGACAGAAATACTACGAATAACAATATTAAGCTGGTTCACCCCGATAGTATGGGTCAGCTGGAATAGTTTGTGAATGCTTATGGTGATAACAGTAGCCTAATGAACCTGAAAACGTGGAGTGGTTTAAAATATCGACAGCATCATTGGAAACAAAAAGATCACCGGGAGAAACGTCCAGTCCTGGAAGAGTGACGACCACAGAGCTTCGCCTTCTTTCCTGCAGCCTGCTGAACACAAGGCAAGTGCATGAGAAACAGGTTAACAGGGGTTAAGGTTGCAGAAGAGTGAAGAACATTTCAGCCCTAAGGGATACAATTCCCTCAAAGCATGACAGATGAACTGCTTTTTTGCTAAATGACAGGCTGTATATAGACTTTGTGGCTTTCTTTTTGAGTGAACTTTACATAATCTATGTTCTTCTTCCTCGCCAGTTTGACAGAAATGTTCTAGATAATTAGCGCAACTCATAACCTGGATTTAAAGATATCAGGATATCGGATGAGTAGGATCACGATTCTCAATAGCAACTAAAAAAATCTGGGCAAAAATAAATCTAAAATTGGATTACTAGCATTAAACCCTCATCAGCATTACAAAATCATGAGTTGCCATGTAGCTCTAACCAATCAGTAAGCCACTGGCAGCTGTCAGATATTGAATATTGTATGTTCTGTCCAAAATACCTGCACAGAAAAGTTTGTTACAGCCAAAATACTGAAACTCCTTAGTTATGAAGTTGGAAGTGCCCCTCAAACATTGACTAAAGACAAGAGGAGTGGAGGGAGATCCACATTTGCATCACATGCAGTGTGCATAATAAACAGCATAAGTTCATAATCTGATGTGACTGTAATTGCAATCACATCTATTACTAACACTTTTGCAGAATTGCACAAGCTCTTAAATGTCTAATAGAAAAGGTAAGCAAAAATATTTTCAAACATCACCCGTCTTTTCCACAAGTTAAGGGCATGAAATTACTTATTTACTTTGCTTCATGCACCTGAAATAAATGATCTCATGCAATTTTATTTGCCTATGGGCAAAGAACAATGTCAGCTTAGTGTCAGGGTATTTGCATCAAAAGTATCAAACGTTATATAATCATATGATTTACCAGAATGCAGCATTAATTATTCAATGTCATGTGAAACATGACTCTATATTTAGTTACAAGGAAATTGCCTCAATTGGAAATATTAATATACTAAACTGTAACATAACATTCAACTTTATATAGTAAACATATTATAGTAAACCTTATATAGTATAACAAAATCTCATATTAAGTGAGAAATCTTGGGTACTTCAGATCTCCAGTACTTTATTAACAGGGTTATCAGGTTAGAGTGGTTCACAAAAACAAAAGTTGAAATCTTTTGTTTCCTGTGTTTATATTATTCATGGTGTTGGTTTTAGAATCCAGTCAGTTAAACAAAACAAAATATGAAAAGGGGAGAGTGCATATCTTGTGAAACCAGTTAAGACGAAGAAAAAGAAGAGGTCGGACGGGAGATACAACGCCCTGCTTCCAGCCTGTGGCTGTGGAACCGAGAATAATGAATTAAAAATGAGGGGATTATTTTTTTTTGCCTCTAGTTTGTTAAGGGTAATCATATGTAGGGACATTTATGATGTAGATATCTGCTGGATAAATTCAGCATGGCAGATATGAAGTGTACAAGCTTCATCTGGACTGAGTTTTATTTCCTTTTGATCTGATTGCCTTTCATGCGCTTTATGCTCAGGTGACCTCAGTTCTTCAATGACCTGTGCTATATGGTGGCCGAAAACCTCAGGCATGAAGCAGAAATGCTTTTCACAGCAACTTGACAGGCTGGTTTTTGAGTTCCACCCTCAATGTTGTGACTGTCCTCTCACAAAACGACTAAATGGTGATGGCTTGCTGCTGAATATATCAACATGACATTTTAGGTATTTTGCAGTGAACTTCAACAGTGTTGAAGATTTGTCACAGTATATTTGCATTCAAAATGTTCAAATAAAAACTGATGAAACAGTATGTACAAAAACAAAACTAAAAATCATAGTTCAACATGTACAACTCAGTGTTCCTCAGCACCTGACCATGAGACTATAATGATAAACAATAGTGTCACACTCTTTGACCTTATAGCAATAATGCCAAGGGCAGAGCATGTGCTCTGATAGACCTTTCAAAACAAGTTTGTTTTTATCTTCCCTTGTATGTTTAAGCCTTTCTTGATATTTTAAGACTCATTAAAAAGACTCAATGTGAATTCATACTAGTACTGTTCAGATTCACCCTCTTCTCTACTACATACAGTGATTAGCTCTACAAGGCTTAACAAGGAAATCATTGCTTGATGTGACCTGGTCCTGTTATAAATAGGGAACTTTGAACTGGCCTATGAAACAAAAACAGGTCACTATCAATTCTAGCAAAAAACACATCCGTAATCCCACTGAGGCCCAGTCTGACTACTAACTCCCATGTTACTGTGTTTCCATGAAAAAAAGGGGGCTTTGTCTTTGCACCTTTGCCAAATAATGATGCCCTCAGTCTCAAGCTCTCTCATCCAATTCCTGTCCCAGAACAAGCTCTGTTATCGTGCAGTGCTGCACTGGCATTTATAGCTGCCTGATTATCTCTCATTATCTTGCAAGATGAACAGCTTCATTGGGGAAAACAGAATTAATGAGTTTCCATGTTCCACACAGAAGCATGGGAGCGGTATACCTTGGCGTACAGAGTTCATATGCCTCTAACAATGTGGGATCACAGTGAACAAAGGATTTCTAGTGGCCAGCGCCATTAGCGCTGCTCCATGCGGTCTGTTTGCGGCTGAGAAATGTGCCATTTGGCCATCTTTAATAAAATAACGCTTCAAATGAGTGATGTAGTGCGACAAGTGAGGAAGCAATTTGAGGGGGTATGGAACTGTTGATTTTGGCACAAAGAACAAACCTGCTGGCTTGACTAGTTTCACTCATAAGGAACAGAGACAGAATAACATTTTGTATGTACTAACACTGGGTATAAAAACAGAAATGCTAAATGGCTCACATGCAAATCTAAGAAGGGCATAGTTCATGCAAATTTCTAAAGATAGTGCTGCTATACGCTTACCTTTTATGACTCGGCTCTTTCACCTGTAGTGAAAAACAAAATGATGTTAGCACAGACACTAATGAAGGAAATTTAGACTGTCTGAAAACATGTCTCTTCTGAATCACTACACATGAATAGATTATATGTCTCAGTCGCAATAATGGTCATTTAAAAGTTCTCTTAAAGCCACTGAATCTGCCAACATGTTCTGACTATAGAAGATATGCCTGATTGAATGAATAAATTGAGGGAATGCGGTTTTCCTTTCATTCTTTTGATTGCCCACTGACCCCACCATTATTCTATGCCTGTGGACTGTGGTGAGTGGGGGCCCATTGGAGGAGTCTACTTGAGGGGGTCTGGCGACATGGGCTCAGTCAAAGCTGTCGGCACATGTATCTACTGATTCATTTGCTGTCAAAAGGGCTCATTGTGAAAAGCCGCCACAGGAGGCCGAGCAGAATGAGCATGGAGACTTCTGACCCCCTGAATTGACTGTGACCGTTTTTAGCCAGTCTATTTAAAAGACCATTATCACTGTCCTGAACAAAGCACTGGCAAAAAACATTATTACTCCGAAGGTTTTGATATACGCTAGACTGAATTTAGCAGAATTCGGCTTACCTCTCTAGTATCATAATCAGTATCAGTGATTTCATTCACACTCAAAAACTCCTGCTTCAAGTGAAGGCCACTGCTACTAATTGTCTTTGATCTATAAGACCTGACGTTCCCAGGAGCCACAGAGTCATTAGAGTGGCCGTTCCAGTGACCGTCCTCATTAGACTGGTTCTCAATGATAGCAAGGGGAGATTTCTGACGATGTGCAGGTGACACAGGGCTCCTTGGCAATGGAGACTCACTCACACCAGGCTCCTCTTGAGTACTGCCTATTCTCCCTGCATCACGGGAAGGAATCCTGGTGCTCCTCATCCTCCTCAGAGTGGGAGATGTGGAGATGCGAGCAGGCGCCTGCCTGTCAAACTGAAATAGCGGTGTGGGCATGGCTTCCACCTCGCTTACCGAGCCACATCTCAGTCTGGAGGGTGTCCTAGACAGCTCGAACCGCAATAAGAACGGATAGCTCGTTTGGGTTTCTTTGTCCACGGTTGGTTCACCAGATGTTTGGGTATGTGCATCCACAGTTTTAGCCATTTCGTCATTGTGCCATTCGATGTAGGTCCACTCCAGTGTTTTGTCCACATGAGTTCCATTTTTCTTTATATACTCGTTTTTTAAGTCGGTCATCTTGTGCAAAGATTCATGGTATCACCGAACAGGTAAAAGTGAAGAGCGTCTTCCAGGAGAATGGGGTCACTTCGCAGCCATGCTGAAGAACCTTCTGGAAAGGTGAACAAGATTGAGTTAGGGGATTTTTTTTAATCTGAAACTGACTATTTGAACTCCTTCAGGAAGTAAATGTTCAGGACAATAATGTTAATGGGGAAGTATTAAGTACACAAGAAATACGCCTTGCCAGCGTTTGACAAAAAAAACTGTTTTAGTTAAATGTCACTGTTGGAGACTTAATCTTGGGGAAAACAACTCGAGTTCAGCACTGAATTTGGGCTTGTGAACCTGATCCGAAACACTAACCTAAGAGCTGCAAACAGACTCGAGCTGCACATCTGCTCTAAAAACGGTTAAACTGATCCACATGTTTTAGCCTCATGATAAGTATCGATACTTCACCTGTTGCGTCCACTGTTGGTCTTAACCGAATTAAACTGTTAAAAAAATACCACAATATCTATATATATCTATATACATGAGATATAACATTGTATTATTTATTAACATTTTATTTAAAAAAAAAAAATCGTAGTTACTTACGTTTTATTCCATGTTTCTGTCCTGTTCATCAGGCCAGTATTACAGTTTCCTATCAGAGAAACAAAAGATAAAACCGACACTAATGTAAACTCTCAGCTACTGAAAAGATGATTTTTAACATCTATTTAACTAAATATTTAGTAGGATTTAACGAGCTTTTGGTGATTCCTGGCCGAGGAACAGCTCTGTACACAATAACAAGCCGTTACCGCACAATAGACTGAGACAAACCCCAGTTGCCTTGTTGACTATCAGAGGGAGGTCCAGGTGGGCGGGGCTTCCTGAGCTGCTGCACACTTGCCTACTAAACAGTATGTTACACACATTACACATATTTCTGCGTTTCTGACACACTATAAAGTAAGCTAGTGTGCTGCTTCAGCCCTGTAGCGTGTGTGAAGCGTGTGATTTTTAACTCGGAGATACACTATACACAGGATCAAGTTCCCTTTGTATCCTGACCTTAAAGATCTAAATGTGACTATAATGAAATTCCTGCAGTTAACACACTAAAGGACTAATATGACATACTGTATGGTACATGACACATGGTACATGACACATGGTACATGACACATGGTACATGACACATGGTACATGACACATGGTACATGACACATGGTACATGACACATGGTACAGTATACAGTGCCTACAATAACACCGTCTATAATAAACACGGTTTAGTTTGGGAAGGATTAAATCTATCTCTGGATGAGGGATTAAAACGATGTTCGTGACTTCACGCTTATTAATTGGCCCAGAAAAAAAAAGTTGTTGTTCTGTTTATACGCTCCAATACAGCATAGTTTATACACACATTAAAAAGTACACATATAATTACATATAGTTATTACATACATATTATATCAGCCAAAATGGTTGTACAATCCAAACCATGTGTATAGACCTAGAGTAGACCACACCCTGCCTATATATATATATATAATTTATTAATATATAAATAAAATAGGTAATTGTAGGAGAATAATATAGTAGAAGACTAGTATACTGTTCTATTACTGTAGAAGATTATTATTGTCCCATCAGCCCATCAGCTACATTTCTCTATGTGATTAATTATATATGTGATTCAGGAAATGAAAGCCTTTGGTATTAATAGGATCCATTTACATATCAGCCCCAGCAAGCAATATCCGCATTAATAGATTAAGATGGGTATAATTAAATATTTGAGAGTTATTGGCTTTGCTCCAGCATCAAACACCAAAATACTGCATTGGAAACAAAGACCTAACTACCATGAAATGAAGAAATGAAAAAAGAACATAATATATGATCTAATATATTACATTTTTTAACTTTATGAAATGAATGTATGTAGATTTTTTTATTTAGAACCACCTTCCACAGTCCTCACGAGGCCAACAGACCACATCGAGGAGGGAATGAAGGTTCAATGAAATGCATTACGTCATCAAAAAACACGTGGTTTTGCTGTAGTAACTTTACTGCACACTAGGTGGCAGCATGTACATTTTAGTCTTGATTGGGCCTAATGAAAAAAAAAAATTTTAACACTTAAAAGGTTTATGTTTGACAAATGAATGTAAGTCACTGTGCCCAGTGATTAATATAAGCCATTTTGCTATTATTCTGTGGATATTTAAAACTGATTTGTTATCAGTCACTTATACCTTACTCCTATACCAGAGTCTTCCTACTCATTTGATACAGTTTTTTTTTTTTTTTGCAGTATGCTTGCAACTTTAAAATATTTCAAAAGTCAAGTCTATCCATATACAACTCTAATACAACACTCACTAACTCATTCACTTTCAAGAAGCACGTTATTGTGATCAGGGTTGTAGCTTGTCCAGGGCCTACCCCAGGAAGCGATGTGGTAATAAAACGTGGAGGGAATATCAATCACGTGGCAACAAACACAAACACACATTATCTTAGCTAACTCATCTAAGGGTGTATTTTTCAAGATGAGTAGAACTGAAGAACCCAGAGGAAACCCATGAGGACACAGGAACAACATGGACAGAAACTCAGAACAAACAGTAACCCAAGCAGTGACCCAAGGTAAAATCAGGTGAAATCACTGCCCATTGCACCATCATGCTGCCCCTTCTGAATTTCAAGTTGAATCACAGACCCTACTGTATGTCATAGAGCATTTATTTTATTCCTGAACAGAACAACCACTAAACTCAAATACCTAAATGTTTGAGTTTGGGTTTCATTCATTCAGTTTAAGTTGTAAACCAAACCAGCCAATAAATTAATAATTTGTCATAAATGACTTTTATATCTTGTGAGAAATACAACCATGTATTACCCAAGAATCCCAGGCAATAACTTGTTTAAAAATTGCAGCATATCGCACAGTGTTCCCTTGACATTTCAGATGGGCATGTTAGTCGTGACTTAAATTGAAAACTGGATTAAATCACAAACCAGAAGGAGTGAAAGTTGTAATAACTTCTTCAGTGTGCTTATTTTCCAAACACATATGATTTAACAGAATACAACATCCAGTATATTACTTTAGCCATTTTTATATGAAGCTAGCCTTGTTGGTTATGTGCTTATTAGGACAAGTCTTATGTGGATAATAGATAATGTGTGTGTGATAATGGTAAATGTGTGTGACTACACACACACACACACACACACACACACACATTACAATTAATCCCAGCCAGCTCTTACCTCCTGGGTTGGGTTTGAATTCTGTCCCTAACCTCTGATATCATCTTCTCCCCTTGCCTTAGGGGAAGGTGTACTTTACTTTAAATTGTAAAGTGTGTGTGTGATTTTGCCTTTTCATGGCTTGTGCCCTGTTATGGCTTGTGCCCTGTTATGGCTTGGCACAATGCTATGCTATACCCCTGCTCTATTACAGCAAATAACAGCCATAATATACTACAGAGTATCTATATAAAGAGCCTGATTAGGTGCATTATGTTTATAAATCTGTACTGAAATATGGGTGGAATTTATATTCTAAGTTAAAGGAGAGCCAAAAGGTTTAAGAACCTCTGACACAACAATACTAATACTAATACTAATACTAATACTAACCAATCATGGCACAGCTAGACAGCACGAGCGCTTCCTCCATTGCACAGGACAAGCTGTGTGCTGTTAAACCCTGAGAAGTGCGTCTCCTCCCCCAGAGCGCTGAGAAAAGAAACGCCTTGTCTATTCTATTTCACAGGAAGGAGTTTCAAACCTCAAGAAGAACGTCAGCAGAAGTCGGTCACTTAGCGTGCAGCACGTTTTTTCTTTTTGGGTTGTTTTTTTTTTTTTTTAGGGAAGCATGTTTTTGTGTCCCGCAGCACAGGTTTGGATCCACAGGTTCTGAGACGCACAGGACAGAAGCACAGCTCACTGAGCACCAACATCGGCCTGGATTGATTTCAGTTCACAGAACAAACATGTCAGATCACAGGTCGAGTTTTCTCCACATCGGGGATATTGTGTCTCTGTACGCAGAAGGCACTGTCAATGGGTTCATCAGCACTTTGGGGTGAGTTCTGGTCTCTTTAACCTTTTATCGTACTGCACTTTTGTTAGAATGCGTGTGATTTCGCTTTATACACCGACCGACATGCTACACTGTGACTGTGGAATAAGGAAGTGATTGTGGGCCTTTTAGTGACTCTGACTGCTAACACACAGATCAGGCAAATCACATAACAGGAACGCAAAGCTGGATATTTGCTTACAGAAGTGACTTTCAAATGAATCCACAAGCCTTCAGTTTATAAACACGACTTCATTCAGGTCAAACTTTTATATATGTACAAACTCTAATCCCAAACTAGACCTGAAGCCTGCAGACACTCCTGTGTCACAGAGAGCAAAGAACATAACAAAACACAATGTAGTAGAGTTCGAGTTAGTTGGCTGTTTTATTTCTAAAAGCTGATTTGTGCCATATTTTAAGAAGAAGGTTTGAATCCTGTCTGAAGGTTGTTCCTTTAGATTTGTCATGACTCCTAGTTAAGACGCTTTACACTTTGCAGGTTGCAGCATGAATGCACCACTTGCATTGGACTGTGGCTTCACTGTTATTTTGTGTCTTTTTTTTACATGTGTCTTTTTTGTGACTTTTAGCACGTTCCAATTGGATTCGGTGTATATATGTTGAAGCCCAACAGGCTCTAGTAAAGAAGAAATAACTTGATTTACCCCAAAAAGGTTTTTTTTAATTATTATTTTTATTTATTTATTTATTTATTTATTTATTTTGCACCAGAGTTGCAAGTAAGGCAAACTTTCAGCCACCACTTCCACATAGTGCAAACAGCATGTTAAATCATCTCACACTTGCCCCAGAAGACAGTTGGTAGAGAAACAGTTTCTTAAACGAGCAGAAGAATAAAACAATATAAAAACCTAATTAGAAATATACAGTACACATAAAATTGGAGCTACATTATATTAGCTACCAAGTCAGTTCTAAAATATAAATCTGATTTAAACTTTGTCCATGTCCCAATTTGACTTAGACAGATAGACAGATGGATGGATGGATGGATGGATGGATGGATGGAGATACTTAATTAAACCCACAAGGAAAATAATTTTACAGCTGCATAACACAAAAATGAAAAGCAAATAAAGATCTACAAAAAAACACACTGAATATTAAATAAAGATACATGCAGCATTAAAACAGTGACGATTACAAATAAAGGAATAAACTAGACAACATATGCAGTAGTGCGTTCACCTATCACACAGTGATGAGCTATATATTTGTACAACGGAATGGTTGTACAACTATAAATGTGTATAAATATAATGTATACAAACTTTAACTGTATACAAATATAAATGTGCAACTATAAATCTTAAAATGTAAGAACGATTTCCTGAAACGTTCTTTAATGGTAGTGGAGCTGAATGACTTGTAATACAATGGACTTAGTACTGAACCATGAGCTGGGGCAGAAAGTAATGCACTCTAGATTTATGCGTATAGGGCCGTAGACATAATCATGATGCAGCTTTACCGAGCTCCGGATGTATAAACACTTCAAAGCCAGAAGCAGCTGTAGCAAGAAATGTCGCCCTGGGGTGATATGAGAAAGATGCATTTAATTCAGTTCAATTGAATTTTATGTGTAAAGTGCTTTACATGAATATCACCAATAAATCTAGTCCTGTGAAGTACCAATGATTTAATAACAGTTTAAAAGATTTTAAAATGAATTGGACCGAGAAGGGCAACAAACTGGTATAGATCAATGTTTTGCTAAGACCGTGACTTTAAATCTTGGCTAGCATGCTATACTAGCATTAGCTCTCTGACAGGACTTTCTGTTGTTAACAGTAAATGTTGCATCTCATATGTGCATATGTTTGAATTATAAGTAATGCATGTGAACAGAGAGGCTCAGCTTCAGATATTGAGATTTTCATCAGTGTGAACAGATCATAAGGAGTGAAATAATCTGGATTTAAAATCTAGGTGTGTAAATTGTTCCATTTTGTGTTGAGACTGCGGTGTGAGCGGTCAGTCATGATGTCCTCTTAGATGAACAGCCATCTGTAGGACCCGTTATAGGATCTGTTAGCAAATGTTTTTCCGCTTTGCATCCGTTCTGTTGTCATTTATTGGGCATGTCTGAATGCTGAGAACACAATGAGAGTTATACTGTAAATGTTCCAAAGGGACGATAGACAAGGCCTGAATTATGAGAACTGTTACATGGGAAAATGTACCAGCTGGCAGAGCCACCGTTGCAGGAATGTGCTGTTAGTTTATTGTGGCACAGCAAACAATAGATTCGGGTATTGACAGCCAGTCTCAACATGTACTTCCGCTGATACTGGATTTATTATAGTGTTTCCTGTGAACACACAGAATTGTAGAACTACTTACAGAGGAACAGGAATGAACTTGCATTAAAATGTGGGTCTGTGGAATTTGATGGAAAATATTTGATATGATCTCAGATTGATGGGTCAAACATCCACCACGTCTGTGGAAGTGGTGAGACTTAACAGAATTATTTGGGTTTTTCATTCAGTGATGCAAATATGCTGGACAATAACAGATTGTATGCAAAGCTTTAGTGGTCTGCTTATCCTAACCAGGTTAAAACAATACCTGACTTGATAACGGCTGACTTTACAATCCATATAATACCACAGAAATTAATTCATTTGCAGTTGAAGTTTTAGTTCTTTATCATGTTATAAAGTTGAAGGTATTTGACTTGTATGAAACAGTGATTTATGTCACTGTTTCACTCATTGTGTCACTCTCACTCATGTCTCATAGAGTTGTAATGAACATGTTCATTAGCTAATGTTGACCGTGCTTAGTTCATGATTAACCGGTTCTGTTTGGTCATGTATCTTAAGCTACAACCTGACGTATATCAGTGCTACATTTGTAAGATGTGTAAGTGTGCCTTTGAGAAGTTAATCATTTAGTGAACATATGTCACAGTGCTGTTAGAGCTTTGCCTTTTTCAAGCCAGCACTCATTAAGTTTCAGATTCCCATCTACTACTTCCATGATGCCAGATCAGAATACGTAATTAAGCCCTGTTTTACAGATTTGCAGTATAGACTTGTTTATGTGGGAATTTCAGATAAGCAACAACAGCATAGCATTGTTTTCCAGTGCTGTTGACCTAAAAATAATTTTCTTATTTGTGGATTATTATAGTAATCCATATGTGATGATGGGAACCGATAATGTTAAAGTAAACATTCTCTGAAATACAGAACATACATTTGTTTTTTTATCGTCTTTCATTAGGACGCTATGGAATTTTTTAAAATTATTTTTCGTACATTTGGCCCCGCCCCCATTTTCACATATTTCTTTGAGATTTTTATTTTTTTATCCTCCATTATGTCAAAAATTATTAGTTTTTTTAAAATATATGATACTCAAAATCTCTAATATTTAATAAAACCTAAAAGAGATGAGATCATGTCTGTATTTGCAGCTCATTAAAGGTGGGGTCTTTGTTGTTTGAAAGCCAACGTTGACATTTGAGATCACCAAAACAAACATGCCCCTAAATGGGTCCCACCCCTGTTTTGATAGCTCCGCCCCACACATACACCAGACAAGTATAACCCAAGTATAACCCAGACAAGTATTATGGCGGAACTTGTTGGGGCAGCTGACCGAGGGTATATTTTCATCAATAAATGAACTCCATGAGTAATACTATGGTAATACAAATGTGTTTTTGTAGTACTGTGTGTTGTACCGTGAAAGGTTTAGCTCCGTTTCACGCGGAAGGCGTTCAGTTCTCTCAACGCTGGAAAGATGATCATATATTAACACGGGTCCTACTTCTTGCCTTATCGTAAGCCTTTCTTCGCTTTCTTTCTTTGTTTTATCCGCCATGTCAATGTTAAAACCGTTTTCTACTAATGTCACACATCCGCACTGAACACTCTCTCCACCCATATTGACAAGACACGTCCCTTTCTGCTCATTGGCTACACGTTAGTTTTGTTTTTGTTTTGTTTGGCGGTCCAACGCAGTTTTCTGAAGCATTTCTCAAACAACGGAGACCCCACCTTTTAATGTATAAACTGATTTCATCAACAGCATCTGCTTTCTTTCTTGCACCTGAAACTTCAGGTAATCATTACAATCTGTGTTATCTCTTTATCAGCTGTGTTTACAGGCTTTAAAGAAAAACTGAGGACCTGTTGGGTTCCTGTTTGGCGTTAAAGTTGAGCTGATGCATTTCTCAGTTTCTTTCATGGTTTTGAGGCGTTTATCACATTAGCATTTCACAGGCTTTGGAAAAAACTAAATCGAAACTGAACCTTTTTTTGAGATGTATGTGGCTGGCTGTGTGTGAATCGGTTAATAGCAGGAGAAGCAAACCTACAGTGACAATCAAGCTAACAAAATACTTTAATCTAATGACATTCTCATTAACAGTGTAGTGCATGTTTGACCCATGTGACCATAATGACATGCAGATGCTGGATGCAAAAAAGTTACACCGCTGTGTAGTACAAATGGAAAATGTGTTGTCTGAATGCTTTTCTTGCTATATTTCCTGCCCAAAAGAGCTATTCTTAGTCTGTGACTCAGAGAATCAGTATCAGGATGTATTTAAAGACATACTCTTTAAACCACTTCAATTTTAAATAATTTCCTTTAATCTTCATGTTCCTTGCATGTGATTGTTTAAAGTTGAAATGGTGTTAAGATTTCATCAGTGTTGTCTGTATAATAGGGTCCTGTATCATTTTGTTATTGCAAAGTGCATTTGAAATCTTAAATCTGGATGGCCTTGTTTTGTTTATTTTCTAGAACCAAAACTTATTTTACATTCATCAACCTACTGTACATAACTCATTCATTGGAACATGCACGGTAGACTCTCAACATATGTAGATTTATGAGAGATATTTTATAGATGCCACTCATTACACTGTCCCAGCTATTATTGAAAGAATTTCTTTCTCTTGGAAAGAAAGCTCTTTCTCGTTATATATCTGATGTCGACATCGGTGATAATAGTGGACATAGTTATTAAATGTGATGCATGAAATTTCCAGAGAAACAGGATGTTTTGGGCAGAAGGTCTTTTATCAGCTGTTTGAATAAAGTGCCTTTGAGAGTGTAGGAGGTGGAAAGATTTGCCTTGGATTCAACTCCTACATGCTGAAAAGCACTTTGTACGGCTTTGGGTACAATTGTTTTTTTTTTTTTTTTTTTTTTTTTTTTTTAGCTTCAGGTAATGTTCACATTGGGGTGAAAATATCAGCTTATTCGCTTTGACATGGGTAATGCTCACATTTGTCATTGGTAATGCTTTGAGTATCACTAAGGTTTTATAAACAAATCTAAATAGGAGACAGACTTTTCTTTTTTTTTCTTTAGAAAGCTTGTCCGAAATGTTCACCCCGGACATGTGTTTGAGATTAGAGGGATCCGGTGGAACACCATGACAAATTTGCACAGCCATGAGCAGATTGGTTAGATCAAACAAAAACAAATATTTTCATTAATGTAAATGTACAGCTGTGATTCATTCATCTTTAGTAACTGCCTGGTCACAGTGGTTTAAATTCGTCTACCCATTTAGTTACATTTTGGGGAATAGAACTATTTCATAAGAAAATATCAGTTAGAACCAAAAATAATAACAGTGTCAGTGGAATTAAAGATCATTGCAATGCACATCTTTAGGCCATCCTTAAAAATATTTTGGTTTGCAGTAACAGTAAAAAAAAAAAAGGGTCGGTAGGTAGGTCTATATATTTTTTTTTTTTTTCAAGTTTCAATGTAAAAAAAAAAAAAGTACAATTGTGGTGATGGTGATTACGTAGGTATGAATTTAAACAAATGAGCATATCGTGACGTCACTGACTGGGTCTTCAACCCGTGCCTTCGGGCGCATCATTGCAAACCTCATTTTGACGCAGGCTATATAGACCACAAACAAATTTGTTTGAACGATGACCGCGAAAATTTTGTTTACTGCAGCGGCAGCCATCATTACTAAGCGTGAACCGTTGACTCTGACAGTGAATAAGAGTATGAGACGAAGTGAACGCACAGGCCATAGTGTGACATCCGTTAACCAATAGTGTAAACATAGATGATGTCACGAGTTTTTATTTAAAAGAAAAAACGTAGCCTTCGTTTGTATGTAGGCCTAGGCAATTTATATATTTACAATATTTACTAAAATATAATTAATATAATTTTGTATTAGTTGTTTGAAGAGTAAAAAAAAAAATTGGTCGGGTTTAACGCAAATTTACAACCGGCAAGTTGGTCGGACTTAAAGCAAAAATTAAAAATAAATTGAGTCTGTCCTAAATTGACAGGGTCGGTCGGGTTACGGCAAACAAGAATATTTTTAAGATGGCCTTAGTTGATACCAATTTTAAGGACAGAATTTACAGAAAATACTGGCAGTTCTAACTGGGATTTTGTGTCTTGGTGTTCTCCAATTATTTTAAAATTGTGTTCAGCAGCTTTGTTGCATCAAATCTCTCACAGTTACGCTTTAGTAAGATTCATCATCTGTTAACCATCTAGCTAAGGATGAGCTTAAGATCCACGGAAAAGTGGATTTTGTGCCTGGGCTATTAGTTTAGTTTGTTATTTGACTTGTTGATAGCATATGAATAGAAAATAAAGTTGCTATCCAGACTCAAGTGAAGTATTTTAGTTTAAATGCCTGGACAGAACACTGCTATTAACCAAAACTGACCAATGGCTTGCTGGTTTTATGTCTAGGGCTCACACATGATTGTGCAACATGACCCCATGCCTCTTTCTGTCCTCTAATCTATACTATTGGACATAGCCAGCTAAATATTTTGTCATTATGTTAATAATAACCTTTTTAGTCTAGTCAGTTTGGTTTCTGGGCAGCTTAAACAGGGGTCTGTGTTTTACTTGCTTGGTCGTCTAATGATGAATTTATGATTTCTTGGAAGACATTGTCCAATAATCAAAATATTTTCTTACCCCATTGTGTCTTTTGAAGGACTGTTTGTGCTTTGAGTCACTTAAGGACTGTTTGTGCTTTGAGTCACTTAAGGGCTTCACTGCCTTTGAGAAACCAGAGATATGACTCCAATAGGAAAGACATGGTCATTGTTGGCCCAGTTTGCTTTATCAAAGCCAGGCAGAAATGACTGACTTCCTTTGGCTTGAGTGTGTTGAGTGAATTGTGTTTTCATTTAGCAAGGCTCGGGTGTATGGAGCGATTAGACCATATAACCATCACAGTCTGCCTCTTCAATTTGTTTGCTGCATGTACTCCCAAATAATTTTGTACTTTAATCTGCTGTAATTCTCGGCAAAATATTTACCTTTTGTGTATGTGTATACACTGGAATTATCAGAGCACAAACTCTGTAACTCGATTTTCTGAGTGTTTCTATGTGAAAATGTTTAGATTATGGACTTACCTATTCTTTTGAACAAACTAAATGGTTTGCTGACTCGGGGCTATGAGCTATTTTTGAGAAGGATTTCTGCTGTGTTTGATTCGATTCTCATTTGAAGCTTCTTACTTAACTAACATGCTGAAATATTAGCACTCTTATACCACGTAGGTCAATGACATTTGATATTCTGCTTCTCTGGTTACTTAACATAAATACTGACACCGTTGAGTGTGACTAAAAGTCTGGGCAGGGTCACCGTCATTCACATCTTTTCTGTACTATGAAAAAAACAAATTCTAATTTATTTGTATAGCAATTTTAACAATTGACATTATCTCAAAGCTTTAGAGAACATAATCATAAAACAAAAGGTTAATATAAAGATAAATATAATACAAAAATTCAAAATTAATATTAGATATATTTAAATGTGTTTGTATTTATCCCCAATGAGCAAGCCTGAGGTAACTCACGTGACTGTGGCAAGGAAAAATGTCCTAGGATGTTAAAGGAAGAAACCTTGAGAGGAACCAGACTAAAAGGGGAACCCATCCTCATATGGGTGACACTGGAGGGTGTGATTATAAATATACAGTCTGACAAATGTTGTATTGATGAGGAGGTTGTTGTCCTCAAAGACCACATGGAGTTGGCATCTCCTCGTAGTATGCCCGAATATTTCATGAAGCACAGTCCACCTGGAGCTGGTAGATCGCTAGATGTCTCAGGATCCTCACATGGTTGAGCTCATCTCAGTGAAGGTCCAAAATCTTCATCGCACGGAAGATAATCAGAGCTGGTACAATTTCTGGACGCCTCGGGATGGGTGGAAAAAGAGAAGCAGTGGAGAGGAATTAGCGTAGCTGATGTTCATAATATTAGCAAGCACTAGATGATAATGTGCATGTACTAGAGCACAAGAATTTGATAAGTATTATGTGTATGCTGGACTAAAGAGATACGTCTTTAATCTAAATTTAAACTGGGAAAGTGTGTCTGAGCCCTGAACACTATCAGGAAGACTATTCCAAAGTTTGGTAGCTAAATACAAAAACGCTCTACCACCTTTAATAGACTTTGATAATCTGGGAACTACCAGGAGTCCTGGGTTTTTTGACACTCAGAGAGCGGGAAGGATTGTAACGTGTTAGAAGACTAGTTAGATACATGGGAGCTAAACCATTAAGAGACTTTTATGGAAGTAACAGCAGTTTGTAATCAGTTCTATCTTAACAGTTAGCCAGTGTAGAGATGATAAAATTGGGGTTATTATATTATAATTTCTTCTTGTCCGGAGAACTCTGGTAGCTGCATTTTGGACTAACTGTAGCCTATTTATTAAAGATGCAGGACAACCACCTAGTAATGCATTACAATAGTCCAGTCTAGAGGTCATGAATGCATGAACTAGCTTCTCAGCATCAGATACAGACAGGATGTTTCTCAGCTTGGCAATATTTCTAAGGTGGAAGAAGGCTGTTTTTGTAGTATGGGCAATATGATTTTCAAAAGACAAATTGCTGTCTAATATAACACCCAGGTCTGTCACTGTTGAGCTAGTAGTAACAGTACTGTACTGTCAGTACATCCCTCTAAATGGAAGTTGAAGTGTAAGAGCTTCTGTGTACTGGTTTTAGGACCGATAAGTAGTATTTCTGTCGTCAGAATTTAACAACAGACAATTGCAGGTCATCCAAACTTTTATCTCTTTACGCACTCAGTTAATTTAGATATTTCACCTGGTTTTGATGAGATATATAACTGTGTATCGTCAGCATAACAGTGGACACTAACTTTAACTTTAACAAGTGCAGTTTCTGTGCTATGATGGTGTCTGAAACCCGACCGAAACTCTTCAAAGATATTGTTCTCCTGTAAGAAGGAGCTCCGTTGAACAGACACAACCTTTTCTAGTATTTTAGACATAAACATATAGGTTTGAAATTGGTCTGTAATTTGATAGTTCATTAGGATCTGAATTAGGTTTCTTAATGAGGGGCCTAATAACTGCCAACTTGAAGGATTTAGGAACATGACCTAAAGATAATATTTTTATCTATCTTTATAGTTGATAATATTAAGAAGAGGCTCACCAGCTGTATGTAGCACTTTCAGTAATTTAGTTGGAATGGGATCTAACAAACATGCTGTAGATTTAGCTGTAGTAATAAGTTTATTTAGCTCTTCCTGTCCTGTACTTGTAAAGCACTGTAGTTGTGAGTAAAGCTTTAGGTGAGACTGGGTCACAAGGTGCTCTCACATGTTGAACGTGATGTTCACATTCAGGGCTATTTAGTTCCTGATGCTTTCAAGTTTATCAGTGAAGAGTCTCATAAAGTCCTCATTACTGAACTGTGAACTAATGTTGTGTGTTCGGAGCTCTATTTTTTTTGTTAATCTAGTCACTGCGCTAAATAAAAACCTGGGGTTGTTTTGGTTATTTTCTATGAGTTTGCTCAGGTGCTCAGCCCTAGCAGCTTTTAGAGCCTGTATATAGCTGGACATACTGTCCTTTATATGCAGTTATAAAAACCTTTTAATTTAGTTTTTCTCCACCTTTGCTCGAGGTTACAGGTTGCTCTCTTGAGGAATAGAATATGACTATTATACCATGGTACAGGTGTTTTGTCTCTAACCTTCTTTAATCGGATGGGGGCAACAGTGTCTAATGTGCTAGTGAATATAGCGCCTATGCTGTTAGTCATTACATCTAGATTGCGTTTAAGGGTAAAGTAAGAAGTTGAGACAGATCAGACAGGTTATTTCAGTTATGTATTGTCAGGCAGGCTACCAAGTCGAAATCTGTTCAGAAAAGCGTTCATCTTCTCACCAGAAAATCGTGAGTTGAGGTGCTCCAAACTGAGCTGCAAGAAAACATTTACATCTGGTTATTGTGTATCTTGTGTCTGGATTGCATGCTAATGATATTTTAACCAAATGCATTTAAACTTGTCCCATAAGAGAAAAAAAAGGATGAACATTTTAACATAGAGTAAATAGTCCTACAGTTAAGGGAATAAATTTAAGAGCTAAGATTTCACCTGCTTTAGGATGTTGCTTGAGCAGAAGTTAAAGCAGTAAATATTTCACGCACTGACACTAGTCCTGTGATAGGTGAGATGACAGAACTGCAAGAAAATGCCAGTTAAAACCTTTTTCCTTGGGTCAAAGTTATATGTGCTTAAATCTGGCCTTATGACTAAAATGAACAAGTGTCTAACAAATCTAACTATGTTTGTTTCTGCAGGTTGGTAGATGACAGGTGTGTGGTTCAGCCTGAGGCTGGAGATCTTGCAAATCCACCCAAGAAATTCAGAGGTATGTTACACAAGCTTTGTCTATAAAGACCCAATGCAAAATTGGCCAGCCACTACTGAACAGTCCAATCTGTTATTGTGGTTGACATGAAGCACACTGTGCTGGTTTGTAGTACTGCTCTAAAGATAAGTATACCCACCCATACGACACAGAGTGACTCACCAGCTCTAGGAGATTGGCTGCCTATTAGGCTCATGTTGTAGAAACGATGCTATAATGCTTAATTGTAATTTAAGTCTGCAGCCATTGCATTAGTGGCAGATTTATGTTCTGTTTATAGCTGCCTCGTGTAGTGTGTTTTTCTGTTCTCAGTGTATTTCAAAAGCTTTCTGCTTGTTCTTCCTTTGTATTCTTCAGATTGCCTGTTTAAAGTATGTCCTATGAACCGGTACTCTGCACAGAAGCAGTTCTGGAAAGCCAAACACGGAAAGCAAGGAACCAATCCAGAGGATGATCTTTTTAAGAAGTTGCAGGTACCTGAGATTTTTTTAAATGTAAAACATTGACCATGGTGCTAGTGTTCATTGACTGTTAAGTTTTGTACATAAAGTTTGAAACACGATGTTGATTTATTGCACTGCCCTGACTATTTACATTGATAAGGCACAACACAGACGTGTAGCGTTCATTGCACTTAATTGTATTAAAATACAACCAGCTTGCATAGGCATATGAATATGTGCAAATATAATCCAAGGTTTTAAATTTTTGCAGTGTACTGACATGCTGTGTTGTAAATTTACTTTGTAGACTCGCACATTCAGCAGGTTCACTGATTTTTACAGGGACACGTCTTTCTCCTACAGTGTTAACCTTGCGCATTAGCTGGCATTATCTTGCTAGTTTGCTATTAATTTAATAGAGTAATAATTTGTACTGTGTTTTGATATTGAAGACTGCAGAACCTGTGGATTAGGTCAGTTATTCACATACACAACACTGTGGGATCACAATAAAATAAAATCAGACAATAGTAAAACACAAAAAACCCCCACAAACTGCTTAATGCTATAAATAACATGGTGGATTGTTCTAGTTTCAGAACTCAAAAATAATTTGGATTGGGGAACTGAAACCATCTACTTACTTCTGATTTAATGATTAACTTGATTTTTCTCCTACATTACCCAGCATGCAGCAGAACTGGAACAGAAACAGAACGAGACGGAAAACAAGAAGCTGCTTGGCGAAGTGGTCAAATACAGTCAAGTTATACAGGTGCATCCCATCTCTCCTCTTATCAGCTAGTGGTCTGGTTCAGCTGACCGTGTTAGAGCTTTCTGTTTGTTTGTGCTCTGTGGTCAAGGTTTTTAGAGTCTTATTTTAGTAACTTGGGTTTAAAGAGAAAAGACTGTCTGGCTTTAGGAACATTTTCTATTTTCAATATATTCAAAAAACGTATGTGTGTCTGTTAATGTTGACACAAGGTCAGATGCTTAATTAATCACTTTACTTGGATCCTATAATAAACAGCTGGTACTGTGGTTAGTGTTGGCTTGAGCATGTAGACATGTAGCATGTAGTTTTATATCATTTTCTGATATAGTGAATAGTCTATGAAACATGTACAATGTTTTTTTTGTGTTTTAGCTGCTGCATATTAAAAGCAATAAGTACCTAACGGTGAATAAGCGTCTACCTGCTCTGCTGGAGAAGAACGCCATGCGTGTGTCTCTGGATCCATCTGGGAATGAGGGCTCCTGGTTTTATATCCAACCCTTCTGGAAGCTCCGCAGTGAAGGCGACAATGTAGGGACCACAGCACCAACACTCAGACACATGCTCTCTCTGTCTCTCTCTCTCTCTCTCTCTCTCTCTCTCTGTCTGTCTCTCTGTCTGTCTCTCTGTCTGTCTCTCTGTCTGTCTCTCTGTCTGTCTCTCTGTCTGTCTCTCTGTCTGTCTCTCTGTCTGTCTCTCTGTCTGTCTCTCTGTCTGTCTCTCACTCACTCACTCACTCACTCACTCACTCACTCACTCACTCACTCACTCACTCACTCACTCACTCACTCACTCACTCTCTCTCTCTCTCTCTCTCTCTCTCTCTCTCTCTCTCTCTCTCTCTCTCTCTCTCTCTCTCTCTCTCTCTCTCTCTCTCTCTCTCTCTCTCTCTCTCTCTCTCTCTCTCTCTCTCTGTCTCTGTCTCTTCTTTTGGAACAACATCTACACAAACATCCATTAAGTAGATTCAGTGACGTAAACCTATAGTGTGTATTATATATATTTATGTGAAGGACTGGGCAATGTAATAAAACCAGAATTTGTACCTCATGATACAATTATCTTAAAATGTCATAATGATCACTTTCACCATTTTGAACACTTCTGTAGTATATTTATTGGATTTTTATCAATTAATCTAAAGGGGGAAATTGACAGCTCATTTTAGTTTGTCAAACACAATAAGCAGTTTTAAAATACAAAAGCATACATCACATTTAAGTGGCTAACATTGACCCAGTCGTTAAAATCCATGCACATAATATGAGAAACATTTAGCAATTTAAAAATTATTCCCTTAGTATATAAAAAAATAACCAGTTTTGGAGTATGGGCTACATGTAAGATATTGTAATGGTACTAACTCAGTGGTTTTTCACAGAACGGGCCTTATCAGTAGTCCACTGGAAGAGGAAAATTCTTTCCAGCAGTAAAGGTCATAATGTTTAATAACCTTCTGTTACTTGCAGAGGTTATCTGACCACTGGAAAGATAATTTTTAACAACTAAAGTGTTTAACTGATTGATGATAGTCTGTCTTTTACTTTTCCCCCCATGTGATTTGATTTTTATTTTTGCATGGAGAGATTTGTGCAAAATATGTTGGTTAAAAAACACAAAACATGCAGATACTGTGTATTTATAGACACACAGAAACCTTATATATATTTTTTATTATTGTTTTTGCATTGTTTTACCTTTTATTAGAAAACTAAATTACAGTGATACATTACAGTTTCAGCAGTGTGTTGTAATTGTGCTATACTGATATACACTTACTGTCTAATTACAGCCCTAATTATTATTTGCCCCTAGCAGGATCTAGTAGTTTGATTCAGTTTTGCTCTATCACATAATGTGTTCAATATAATTTGTCAGTTTTAATAAAGACGATCAGAACTGTAGTCTGTAATACAGCTTTGCAATATTATGTTTGTTTTGCCCTTTCTATCGATTCTAATAGGAATATGTACGTATATGATAAATGTAGCTATAACAGCATGTGTGTCTAAATTCCAGCCATAGTTTATTAACCTCATAATTAATTAAAGTCTTGTTACTTTTCTGCTCTTTCCTCTTGTCATCTGATCGACCAGTCTGAAGGTACAGCAAATGATTGTTGCGCATGATGTGATGTTTGTGAACATATCGCTCTATGTGTAGCGGACTACACAAGAGAAGTGTGCAGCATGCCACCCTGCATGTGAAATGTGACTTCACTACTTACTGCAAGGACACGTCTGTTCATGGCCAAGGCCAGACTGTTCATCTGTGAATTGTTTGTCCAAAGACTTGGTCATAGTGTAGAGTTGAGTGCAGAGTTTTTTCCTGTAAAAAGACCACATGAGAGAAACCGTGAGAGGAACCAGAAGCCTAAGGGAAAATCTTTTTTACATGACACCAGAAAATGGAATTAAAATGATTATTTTTTTTGCTAAACATCTTGAAAGGATAAACTGTATTAGTATATTGTATATCGCAGGTCTGAGATGAGCACATGATAGTCTTTGTGGGGACAAGTCTACAGTTTTGTCTACAGGAGGTAAAAAAGCTGTTAGAAGAATCTTGAGCCAGTAATAAAAGTATGAGCACATGATTATGACTATATATGTCCTAATCAGTGGAAAGTACAACCTTTTGAATATTCTACATTTGAACACACAGCTATCTGTGTGTCTCGGACAAAGTTGGAAGCAAGCGATTGTATAGGATTTCACTATGCTGTAGAATTACAGTTTCTCTTTACTGGCACTAAATAACCTTCTCTGGCACGATAATCCCCATGTGCACAAAGAAAGGTCTATTAAGATGTGGTTTGAAAGGTTCAAGTAGAAGGTGTCGAGTGTCCTGCACAGAATTCTGGTGAATTTGAACACTGATTGCACCCCAGACTTCCTCATCTGACATCAGTGTCTGACCTCGCTAATGCTTTTGCGGCTGAATGGGCAGAAATCCACACAGCCACGCTCCAAAATCTAGTGGAAAGCCTTCCTAGAAGTTTGGAGATTATTATGTTAACAAAGGGTGCAGGGGCTAAATCTAGATGGGCTGCTCATTAGGTACATATGGGTGTAATCATAAGTGTCCACGTACATTTAGAAATATAAGTATTGTTAACTGTGTTCATTTAGCAGCATTTGTGAATCTTGTCCTGTTTATACTAAAAGCCTGGAAACTTTTGCACTCAACTTTGCATCTGTGCGTATTTCTATTAATAAACACTGATCTACTGTTTCAGTGTTTCACAGTTAAAAAGTTTTTTGTTTTTTTTTTCCATCCTTGGAAAAATGTATCTATTCAGCAGGTTTATATGGTGAGGACAAGCCAGAATTTTTGGCATTAACATCAGTTCATTTGCATGTTCATGCATGTCATTTTCTACTTTGTTACAGTATCTCACAGAAGTAAGTACACCCCTTACATTTTTGTAAATATTTTATTATACATTTTAATTTGACAACACTGAAGAAATGACGCTGTGCTACAATGTAAAGTAGTGAGTGTACAGCTTGTATAACAGTGCAAATTTGCTGTCCTCTCAAAGTAACTAAACACACAGCCATTAATGTCTAAACCACTGGCCACAAAAGTGAGTACACCCCTAAGTGAAAATGTCTAAATTGGGCCCAATTGGCTGTTTTCTCTCCTTAGTGTTACAAGGTCTCAGGTGTGAATGGGGAGCAGGTGTGTTAAATTTGCCACATGAAAGGATATAATAAAATATTTACCAAAATGTGAGGGGTGTACTAACTTCTGTGAGATACTGTATATCTTAGTTCCTAACATAGCAATTCTTTATTTCTGTTAAATTCACAGTAGAGGTGATCGTGTATTTGGAATGCAGCACAATAAAGTCTCTTCTTTTGGACACGCGTACAGTAGTTTTGTCACAGAGCCTCAGTGGAAGTTAGATAGCACACTTGATAAACGTGAACAAAACCCAGCACATTGCGCAAGATGTTTAAAAATGGGGAAAATTCCGTGCATATTTGTTTAAGCAGAATGTTTCACAATAGAAATACTATTCTGTATAATCCCTAAAATGTGCTAAATTTGTTTTTATTGATCCATTCCTGTGCGGACTGAGAGTTTTGCAGGTACGACCTGTGTGCGCTCTTGTTCAAGCATGTCTGCCTGACTTGTGCTGTCACTTTGTTTGGAGATCGTCACACTTCTTTTACTGAGTTATGAAAATGAATCTAAGAAGAAAACAAGCGGTTTTTATCCAAATATACTGAACTATGATGTAAATTCCAAGTCTTAGTCACACAATTAGCTTCTGCATGTCACGCCATCTGATGTTATTCTCTTTGCACTATTATTTAACGCATGCCACAGTCTCGCGTTTAATTAGATGTTTGAAATGATTTTGCGTGTGTGTTTGTTATTTGGTAATTAGGTGGTGGTGGGGGATAAAGTGGTACTGATGCCTGTGAATGCCGGTCAGCCTCTTCACGCCAGCAACATAGAGCTACTGGATAACCTGGGCTGCAATGAGGTGAGACATGTAATCATACACAATTGAGGATCCTGAAGTCCTGGCTTATTAATATCTTGAATAAAAAAGGATAATTACTGCAGGCTGATAAAATGTGCATGTAGTTATTGGGTGTCTTGTGGTTGAGTTACTACGAATGCTTGAAGCCACATACAAAGAATGGGAAAAGTCACTTTTGAAATTTTGCATGTGCTCAGCGTTCTTGATAGCCGTGGCCAAGTTCATCCGTTTGTAGAAAGTCTGCACACTTATCTGTCTTTCTTCTTCGCATAAGAAATAAAGCACATCGGGGCATGCTGTGGAGTCACTCTTACCAGTCCAGATCTGAGTATTTTCCAATAAAAACACATCTTTTATACCACAGCGATATTCCGACACTAACATGATGTTCAGTAAAGAATAACACACCCTAATATTACATCCTTTAGACTTTAGATTTACTAGTTCATCTTATGCAACAAGTTAATTCCCATTGTCACTTACGTTATATTGGCGTGAAACAGTTGTTTGCATACCGTTAAACAGTCCCCCTTCTGTTGTCTTTATGTGGAGCATACGCTATACACGTTTCCGTGTAAGTCGTTAGTATAGAAACAATAACATATTCAACTGAGTGCATAAATGCAACTGTCTTATTTTCTGCTGTTACCATAAATGAACCCAGATCATCAGACCAATCTGTGCTTTACTGCAATCATGCAATTTTTAAGTCATTTAAATAATTTTTGATTTGTCTTCATTATTTATTTGTGTTTTATGATTTTGTAGTCTGTAGCATTGTAGCATTGCGTCTTATATTTTGAATCATTCATGTTTCTCTGAAAAAGTCCAGAACAGTAGATTATGTGCTGAAACTCCTCATGTAAACTTTATGTAATACTGGATGTGTACTCTGGATGTGTGTTTGTGTGTGCTCACTGTGTGTGTGCACGGCCCTGTGTTTGTGCTCGGCCCTGTGTGTGTTCCTTTGTGTGTGGACCAGGTGAATGCTGTAAACTGTAACACCAGCTGGAAGGTGACTCTCTTCATGAAGTTTAGTGACTACAGAGATGATGTTTTAAAAGGGGTGCGTTTTTAATTTTTTTTATTTTTTAATTCAAATATATTACTTTAAAGATACAAGTGTTCAAAAAGGTGTTTTTACCTTTCTTTTAGGGCGATGTTGTGAGACTGTTCCATGCTGAGCAGGAGAAGTTTCTAACCTGTGACGACTACAAGCGACAGCAGCATGTCTTCCTGAGGACCACTCTGCGCCAGTCAGCCACCTCTGCCACCAGCTCCAAAGCACTATGGGAAATCGAGGTAAGAGCCATCACACTTTCTATTGACAAGTATTGTGTTTGTGATTCTCCTCCATGCTGTTTTCCTGTAAGCGGTCCTGCTATTTGTTTTAATTAGGTGGTACATTATGACCCGTGTAGAGGAGGAGCTGGCCAATGGAACAGCCTTTTCCGCTTCAAACATCTGGCCACAGGGAAATACTTGGCCGCCGAGGTACACAGCTCCTCGTTATGTCATATAATTTACTCAACCGTCATCATTCTTTCATCTTCAGTAAGTGCTTTATCCTAGTCAGGGTTGCGGTGAATCTGGAGCCTGTTCCAGAGACACATTTAGTTATTTAGTGTTATCGCTTAGTTAATTTATCTAACATTTAAATACTGTTCTTTCATGTCATGTGCTGCAGATGGCAGTGTTATCAATGCTTTCATCACTCCTGCCCTATACCATGACCATGATCCTGAGCCCTTTCTTACAGTGTGTGAATGTGTATTGTGTGTTTCAGATGAATCCTGATTACAGAGAGG
This sequence comes from Tachysurus vachellii, assembly GCF_030014155.1. Lineage (NCBI taxonomy): Eukaryota > Metazoa > Chordata > Actinopteri > Siluriformes > Bagridae > Tachysurus > Tachysurus vachellii. The sequence continues at coordinate 18,127,583 of NC_083468.1, read as the reverse complement.
AGAATGCAGAAATAAAGTCAGAGGTAAGTCAGACCGAGGTGGAGGTTTCTAGATATTTCCTTATACTGTTTTTGCCCCAGCAATGTGTGACATCATTTGCATAGCAAAGTTCTGCAGAGTGTCTAAATGCAGTGGTGGGTTTCTGCATCATGCTGTAGAACACATGCAGCTTGTTCATGGCACTCTGGGTAATTTTACATGATTTTTTTTCTCCACCTCTGGACAGTTCTGCTATAACGGTATTCAATTCCACTGATTGCAGATGCACACTCGCGTGTGCATTCACAAACACTCGCTCGCTCCCTCATTCGAATCATTCTCATGCCTGGAGGTTTCTTATGTAATGTCTGTGACTGAGATGCCCTGTGGGAGATGCAGTATCTACCTCTGTAAAAGAACAAGATAAAAACAGAGCTGCAGAGAGAATAAAGAATGAAAACATTGCTCTTGTGGACTACAAACAAGTCTAGTGCCAAGTCTGGTGCCATTTAGCTTTAGTAACTCTAAAAATGAAACTTTTTAAAAAACAATTTTCAGTATTAAATCTGAAAGTCAGCATCATATAAACATTCAAATTATTTAACTCCGCTCAGGTAACAATATCTCATATATGCACGTTCTTTACTGTCAAAAAAATAACATCATTCTTTTTTTTTCTTTTTTTTTTATTTATTTTTTAAGTACAGTAGAATGAGCTAATTTGAAATGATTATTTTATCAATAACAATATTACTCAAAGCATAAAAATCGAGAACCTTCTTTTCTTCTTCCCATGATCTTCAGAAAATTCAGATGATGCAGCTTCCTGTTGAACAAGTGAGTTATATAGTCCGAATCTACCTTATTGAATGTGTTCGGCATGTGCTAACAAATGTAAATGTCATGGGATACAACAAAAAAAAATGGGGTTTTCTAACATATTGTGCATGCTTGATATACATATAGGACTGATGATTGTGTTCCCTTGTGACCTAGGTTGTTTTATATAAATTTTTTAGCTTAATTACATGGATTTTTTTTTTTTACATTTGTAGATAAAGTTGGCAGACTTTATTTATTTCTTTCTTTAAATGATTATTTATATATATTTTTTTAAGCTGAGACTCGTCAGAAAATATTATCATTTCCAGTAAAGTAAGCGTCGATGCCCCCAGTTTTTTGTGGGATTTTTTTTTTTATTATTATTTTTTATTTTTTTGGGTGAGTGCACTGGAAAGGCCCTAACTATACTTTCAACAGATTATCAAGATTGCACTATTCCACTCTGACATCTTTTTTTTTTTTTTTTTTTTTCTTGGATGCAATAAGTTCAAAGCCCAATAAATTATTTAATACACAAGCTTTGAGTCAAAGAATTTTTTTTTTTTTTACAGTGTTTTTTACTCACACTGTATGAGTGTTTAATATTTACTCTCTCTCCTCAAACCGTATCTGCGCTCTTCCCCCAGGCTGAGACGGATTCCGTGTTCTCTAAGAAAAAGCGCCATCTGGAGAAGATAACTTACATCCTAGTGTCTGTCCCGCACGGCAATGACATTGCGTCTTTATTTGAACTGGATGCCACCACACTGCAACGAGCAGATTGCCTGGTCCCCAGGTTTGACTTTCCAATACACACATAACAGTATATCGTTAGAGATTCTTATAGCAGAAACAGTTATGCTATAAGCCTGTTGTTCTCCTGGAACCTGTTTGAGATACTAAAACCATTGCTGTTTTTCAGGAACTCCTATGTCAGGCTGAGGAACTTGTGCACCAACACATGGGTGACCAGCACGAACATCGCCATCGATTCTGAGGAGGAGAGACCTGTTATGCTCAAGGTGTGCGACAAAAAGTCATAATAAAGACAGGGTTGGCTTTGAGTTTCGAGGTCTACACACCCCTGTTAAAATAGCAGGTAGTTGTTGTGTAGAAAATGAAAACAAAGATAAAACCTTTTCCACCTTTTATAGTAAACTATATTAAAGTGAAAAACGAAAAGAATTATTTTCCTTTTTCTTCTCTTTTGCAAATTCACATTAACAGTAGAAAAAGTTCTGACATGATTTATTTCGCTTTCGTTTTTTTACACAACAAAAACCTGTCATTTTAACAGGGGTGTGTAGTCTTTTTTAAGTAAGTATTAAATCATATATGAAAAAATAGAAACACTCCCAGTAACCAGACATATCACATGCATTCTAAAGTGTGCCTGTTGTTCCTGGAAACATGTTTTTGTATTTGGAATGCTCTTTCAGATCGGTACGTGTCCCATCAAGGAAGATAAGGAGGCATTTGCTATTATTTCTGTCCCACTGTCTGAAGTGAGAGACCTGGACTTTGCTAACGATGCCAATAAGGTTCTGGAGTCATTCGTTCACAAGCTGGGGAAATGCCAAATTGCTCAGAATGACCGAAGGTATGCACCATGTGTACATATTTGAACTAGGGGTTGTGTAGACTGGTCAACTACTTCGGTCACCCGTCGCTCCTGTGGGGAGCCGTCGACTGTAACAAGGCAGATGGTAAAGAAATGCAAAATAAATGCACTTTATTAGATTCAAAATATTTCAATGGAGAAGAATCCAGCTCTACTATCAACTACACATCAGTTCCGGTAGATTTCTTTGATTTTGTGATCACAGATATTAAATCTAAACAAACAAGTTCTGCGATTTGGAGCTTGCAACTTTTCCAAATGACAACAGGTTTTCTGCAGATTAGGGCCAAGATGCATCATGTGACTATCACCGTGTGTTTTCACGTGCGTCAAACATGACGAGGTGTTTGCACTGGTAGTTTAAAAGAAGAATCCTGTGCTTGCAATTCTTGCAAATTTTTACAAATGTGCTTAAAAATCATTTTTCACAAGAAAAGCATAAATAACAGGTAGCTGCATAGCAAATTTTGTAAAAAGCCAACTCAAAGATTTTTTTTTTGGGTCTCAACAGTTAGAAAAAAAAATCCTGGAGTTTTTATTTTTAGAGCACATTGACGTTTATTATGTGAGATGATCCAGTCCCTTCCACAAGGCTACTTTAATGTGGCACATTATGCTGTGGTCGACAGAGAATGACTCGAAGTCTTAGTTCCAGAAATAATATAACAAGATACACGCATTTATTATTTTCAGCTTTTTTTGTAATGATTTTTTTGTAATGAAGCTGGAATACTTTGTATCCTGTTTATGGCTGCTAACTGTATTTACAGATTATTCAATATTCTAATAAAATAGCTTAAAAATAGTAATGTCTTGAATTGATGGTTTCTTTCCGCTCTAAATTTGGACATGACTAGATGGCTTCCTTAGTAAAGCTCGTAAAGTTTACCAGTAATTTAACAACATTATTTTACACAACTACATTTATAGTTGTGACCTCTTGTGTATGTGTATTGATCAGCATGAATAATTCGATTTTACTCGTTTGATCTCAGTGTAAAGTAAAGTAAAGTTATAGTTAATTCTGTGTGTTATTCAGGTTTGTGACCAAGCTGCTGGAGGATTTGATCTTCTTTGTGTGTGAGGTGATTAATAATGGGCAGGATGTGCTATCTGTGGTCATCTCCAATCCCAATAGAGAAAGACAGAAGCTTATGAGAGAACAGAACATTCTGGCCCAGGTACACACACACACACACACACACACACACACACACATTTGTACTGTTATTCCTAAATACACTCATACAGTCTGTACTACAACATGCCTGTATTACCATGTTTTCTATAATCCATTTTAGTAATGAAGCTAATGATTATTTCCAATTCAGCTTTTTGTATTTGGTTTGTGTTTGTGTGTTGTCAGATCTTTGGCATTCTGAAAGCGACATTTGCAGATAACGAGGATGGGCCCATTCTGAAACTGGAGGATCTGGGTGATCAGCGCAATGCCCCATTTAAATACATGCTGCAGCTCTGCTACAGGATACTGCGCCATTCACAACAGGATTATCGCAAGAACCAGGCATGAAACAAACCTCTGTGTGCATCCATGTGTACAGTCAGGGTTCATTTATTTACTTATAAACCCTTATTACCAGTACACTGCAGTTCCTTTCAGCAGGCAGAATGGAAATGGACTTTTCTGCATTATCAAGCAGTATGAATTAAATAATTCTTCGCCACAAATTGTTGGCTTTCAGTGAGAGAGATTTATTTTTACCTCTTTGGATAGCTTTATATAGATTTTAATGGGTGAAGAAAATACCATCAAATTTTAAAATCATTAACTGACACACCATTAACTTTTAAGATGTACACCTTTTTTTCCCCTTCTCATCTATTCAATTAATGTATTGTCAATAGTAGTCTAGGTAAAAAACTGACAAATGAATTGACAAAGAAATTCAGAATATTGTGTACATTTTTTGGCAAAAAGATTTAAGAAATTTATATCATTTTACCGATTTAGTACCAAACACTGATTGTCATGCGGTGGTTAATGCACAGTTCTTGGTATCAGGCTCAAGTTTACATTTTTCAGGCCTCCGAGCCAAGCAGTGCTTTCTCTTTTCTCTGCCCCTTTATGCTCATTGTAGTTTCAGTTTACGTTACAGACAGAAACAGGCTCTAAAAATGATGAATAAAAAAAAAAGTTAATCGAAATACACTTAAGCGACACAGATAGAACCTCAGCTAATGATTTTAATTGTCCTAATAGCCCTTCTGTTCTTCTTCTGATAGGAGTACATTGCCAAGAAGTTCTCCATCATGCAGTCTCAGATTGGCTATGAGATCCTGGCAGAGGACACGATCACAGCTCTGCTTCACAACAACCGCAAGCTGCTGGAGAAGCACATTACAGCGCGTGAGATTGAGACCTTTGTCAAGTTGCTACGCAAAAACCGGGAGCCCAGGTCTGGTGATGCAATGCATTTTACAAGCCATCGGCATTCTTAGACTTTTTGAACAAGAACAAACATGAAATGAACACATTGTTTATGATTCTGATTTTGTTCCACATAATGAATTGTATTTTGGATTTTCTGGCAATGTGAGTTAAACAACCAAGAAGCTAGGGGTAAAGCACAACATTATTTAGCCACTGACAGTCTAGTATTGTGTAGGTCCCCTTTATGCAACAAAAACAGCTCTGGCCTGTGAAGGCAAGACCTCTGAAGATGTGCTGTAGTATCTGGCACCACGACTAGAGTCCTGTAAGTTGCTATGTGAGCCCTTTATAGATCAGAATTGTTTGCCTAGGAAATCCCACTGATGCTCAGTAAGATTGAGATCTGCGGAAACTGAAGGCATAAACTGAAGCCAACACCAAACTGTTTGTCTTGTTCCTTAAATCATTCCTGAACACTTTTTGCAGCATGACAGAGAGCATCATCTTGCTGAAAGAGTCCACCGCCAATAGAGAATTCGGTTTGGTTATTTCAGCTGTTAGCTTCATTCATTGAATGCAATCCTCAACAAAACTAAACCACGTAGGCCAGAAAATGTTGACTTGGACATTATCTGTTATGCTGGTAGAAAGTTCCAGAATAAGTATTAAAGCTCTATGGCTCCAAAAAATAGCCTTGTGTTTTAAAAATAGAATTATGTTCATGAAAGAACAGACGACCATGTTTGTGTGAGAGAAAATACTAAAAAATGCAAAGGTTTGAAGATTAGTTAAAATAATGAAATAAATTCAATTTAATTATTTGTATAAATTGCAAGTAACAGTGCATTTAATGGGGATTTTGTTTTTGTCTTACTCTGTTTAAAGATGTCTGGATTCCAATATTCTTATATTCTAGATTTTAATGGTTCTATTATTATTATTATTAATATTATTATTAAGCTGAAATAGTAATTTCTAATTTAATTATAATTGAATCAGATTTAAGCCATGTGTATTGAATAAAGCTTACAATAAAATATTTTATATATATATATATATATATATATATATATATATATATATATATATATATATATATATATATATATATATATATATATATATAAAACATCAGATACAACTAAAATATTATAGTCTGAATTTATTTGCTTGCTGTTGTGATTCCCAACATTTATACAACATTGTGCACTCTTAATTTGATGTGGCTGATCATGGTTTATAGCATTACTGAAACAACAAATCTTTTATTTGTGTAAAATAGAGTTATTCCTGATAGGAGTTTATGCTTTTTTTTCCTCAGGTTTCTAGATTACCTTTCAGACCTGTGTGTATCCAATAAAACAGCCATCCCAGTCACACAAGAACTCATATGCAAGTTTATGCTCAACCCCACTAATGCTGACATCCTCATCCAGACCAAGTAAGAGTCTTCCTCACTCCGAACCAGTGGGAATATCTATTCCTGAATATATTATATTGCTCTATAGAGTTTTATTTTTTAAAATTGTGTGTATGCGTGTGTGTGTGTGTCTTCTGTCACACGTGTCAGGGTGAATATACTCAACGAGAACTCTCTAATCAATGATGAAGCTGAGGAGGATGAAGTGTGGCTCTACTGGATCGACAAGAATAAAGAGCCACACGGAAAGTCTATACGTAACATGTCCATAGACGCAAAGAGCAACCAAAAAGAAGACATTGACCACATGACCTACTACAGGTCTGGTTTTCTCTTTAGCTCTACAGTGTTACATTGTTTATTGATGTTTTGTATTGTTTAAAGGTCTTCCTTGACCTGTATTATACATGAAGTTGTCACTTGGGCCATGCTTATTTATTAATTTTCCCACACAGTCCAGATTTTCCATAGAAAGCAACTCCTAGTCCATATGTAGCTTTGACAGAGAGCGTCATGTAGAACAGGGAGATTCTTCAACCTAGGTGCATACAGTACATGCACTCAGATTTCTCCTTTTTTCTGCTTTCCTCTATTCCTCCCAGATGTCAGCTGAACCTATTTGCTAAGATGTGCCTGGACCGTCAGTACTTGGCCATTAACCAGATCTCTGGTCAGTTGCCGGTGGATCTGATCTTGCGCTGCATGTGTGACGATTTACTGCCGTATAACCTGCGTGCCTCTTTTTGCCGCCTCATGTTGCACATGCATGTCGATCGTGACCCCCAGGAAGCCGTGGTACCTGTTCGCTATGCACGTCTTTGGACTGAGATCCCCAGCAAAATCACAGTCAAGGAGTAAGTGCTTCGAAAGAGCAAAGAGTCTGGGGAATGCTGTACACACAGATAACCATGCTGGCATTTAACCTTAACGAATGCTCTATGTAGCAACACCTGAAGATGCTTACTTACTCCTGCCAGCCGCTCTGGTGTTCAATGTGCATGGATCTGCATTCAGCAGTTCTTTTTGTCTGCATCCTGCAGGTACGATTACGAGTTCAGAGACGCAGGCAGAGTGGAGATGATGAGGAATTTTTCACCAACCAAGGAGTTTGTTGATCAGTACCTGAATGATGTAGTGAGCCATCCTTTACCCTTTGGAGATGAAGAGAAGAACGAGCTCACTCTAGAGGCAAGCTCTTTTCTTTTCAGAAGACTTCAAATTCTCATCAATTCAATAATAATGCATTAATTAATCAATAATAATACTCAACAACATGGAGGCCTGCGTAGCATTTTTACACGAGTCAATGGGGTGAATCTGTGTATCTGTTAAACCAAAAAATAATCACTGTGAAATCTTCTAAACTGGATTACATTTGATAATGAAACCTGCACTGATTAGTCTACCGACACACCAAATAAACCTCATATTTTTTGGAGCAAACAAAGCTCATGTTACACAGATATAAATATATTTATTCAGACTGCTGATGGATGTCTTAATAATAATTGAGACAGATGTCTGTTTGAATAGCCTTCAAGTTGATGAGTAGTCACCTTTCATAGTGGTGCTTTTTTAACAGTTATGTGCTGTTATGTGCTGATAAGCCACTCTGTTATAGTAAGACTGACACCAACATCCACTGCTCACATGCACTTATGTTTGGGTCGGATTTCCGTTCACATGTAAATGGAGCTTCTCATCAAAGTGCTGCATTTAGAGTACACGTTTAGCCGAAATCTAAGGGTGGATGGATTCAAATTTTTGAATGTAAATATTGTGTCTCTCTGAGAGAGAGAGAGAGAGAGAGAGCATGAGATATACTTATACATGTATACATTTTTATTTATTTATTTTTTCCTTCTCTCAGAAAAGCTTTAATTTCTTAGTCTGTAGTAAGAGGTTCATGCCAAGTTTCTGCAATGTTTCTTTCTCATTCTCTCAGGTGGTGAATCTCGCACGTAATCTGGTCTACTTTGGCTTCTACAGCTTCAGTGAGCTGCTGTGTCTAACACGCACCCTGCTGGCCATTTTGGACATTGTGCAGCACCCGCTCACATTCCTGCACAAACTCAGCAAAACTCCTGAAGGAGGTCAGGCAAATGCCACAAACAGGAAACACTGATAAATAAAAATGCCCGTATTACATTACATTACATTGTGTACAAACGTATAGAGAAAGAAAT